>NC_072411.2:124735000-125360000 GCF_028858775.2 Pan troglodytes
AAACCTGGTACATGCTGCCTGAACTCCAGTAAAGTTAAAATTTGTTTCTGAGTTTCTTCTTGATTTTTTTCCCCATTTGTAAGATTTGTTTTTTCACCTAACATCAAAAGACAGATTTCCCACCATTCTAACATAGCATGGTTATTTTTAAGTTAAGTGTTATTGTAACTGAACTGTTATTATGGCTTTTCTGATTATGCTGAAGCTCTGGTTGTCCCTGAGAGTTTCCAGACGGGGTTAATCTCTCTTCTAATAATTATTGGCTTTTGATCATCTCCCAGATTGGAAGCAAGGAGTATCTGTGTGAGAAGAGGGTGGGGCTGCTTCTACTTCACCAGCAGCTTTGAGGTTTGGTCAGAAGTTTCTGGTCCTATAATACCATGAAAGGAGCACCAGGCTGATGTAATATAGGTAGTGTTTCTTAGCTTTCAGAAACAGAGACCCACTCAAGCTAACTCAGGAAAGTAGGAATTTGCTGTAAAGTGTTGGAAAATCTAAGAACGAGAAGCTCACAGGAACAAATGCTAGTGAACAGTTTGGCTGTCTGCTATAATTCAACTGTGATTTTCCTGATATCTCCTTCTTTATCTCCTTATGTTGGCTGGTTACTTTCTCAACTGTCTTTTATTTGATTAATTGATTGATTGATTGGAGACAGGGTCTTGCTGTGGTACCCAGGCTTGAGTATAGTGGCACAATCATAGCTCACTGCAGCTTTGAATTCCTTGACTCAAGTGATCCTACCACCTCAGCCTCCCAAGTAGCTGGAACTACAGGCATGTAGCATCACACCGGGCTTAGTTGCGGTCTCACTATGTTGGCAAGACTGGTCTCGAACTCTTGACCTCAAGCAATCCTTCCACCTTGGCATCTCAAAGTGCTGGGATTATAGGCATGGGCCACCCCTCAACTGTCTTTCAGTTCCGATTTTCAAGACAGCCAGACACAGCCCCTGGTGTAGCCTGGTAGCAAAACTCCATCCATCTCTGGCCAATGCATGGATTGGCTGTACTTGGTCCAAACAGCTGTATTGGGTAAGGATGGACAACTAACTAGGGCCACAGAGCCATGGGCCAGGTTCTGGAACATCAGGAGACCTGGACGGCAATCTTAGCAGTGAAACCTTCTTCAAGGAACTTGGAGATTCTGCCCTGCAGATTTCCTAGCTTCAGAGTGAAAGGACCCAGCTAGAGGATCTTCGGAGGCTTGTGATGTCATGACTCTTCATTATATGTTTGTTATGTGACACTTAAAACAGATTCATCCATGGTATAGAGGAAAAAGGAAAAGAAGGAAAGTTGGGCAGGACAACATTAAAAAAATAGAATAGAAGGTATTTCATCTCTTGTGCAGACTGAATGCTAATATGGCTTTACTTATTTTGTCTTGTGTTTTGAATCACCTCAGTATGAGACAGTACACTTGAAATGCATATCAACTCCATTGCTAAATAATTGTTAGCTTGTCTGCTGTTTTGTATTCAACATGACCGAAGGAATGCTTTAAAGGAAAATGCGTAATTGCTTGGCAAATATAAATTTCATTTTTTTTTTTTTGTAGAGCCAAAGTCCTGGTGATAAGGAAGCCTTAAAAGTGGAAGATTCCTTTTAGCAGGTTCTTCTGTTCCTATCCTTCTAAGACAAATTATGTTAAAGAGCTCAAGTTTAAAATGGTGGTTTTTCAGTATCTTTCACATTCTGATTATCAGCAGCTAGCTAGCTGATACTTACAGTAAAAACTACACTGAAAATTTACATTTAAATTGGACATACTATTTAGATAGTGTTTAACTGCTGTAGAGTTTAGGGTATTATTTTATGCAACAGTCATAAATTGGTTAAGAGGTAAACGTTTTGTGATAATGTGTCAAAACAGACTAGTGTGTTTTGGGATGTGGGCAGGCTGCCATCTGGCTGTCTCATAAGGGAGTCTGTCACCTGGTTAAAGACAAGAGGGAAAAAGCCTGTCCCATCCCTGTAATTCACAATCCTTAGACTGGGGTCAGTCTTAGTGCCAAAAGATGACTTTAAATGTGATTATCTCTTAATCCTCTGTTTAAACCACTACCCCTACACTTCAAAAGATTGCCCTGCTTGTTAAGTTGGTTCTTGCTTGAGATTAATGAGTCTTTAAAAGTATTCAACAATGGCCAGATTGTCACCCTCACTAACTTGCATTGAACGGAATAGAATTAGGCGTCAGAGATTCTGCCTAGTCCCTCTGAAGTGGAATCTGTAATTTAGCCTTAGTTAAATATTAAGTAAATGTCTCTAGGGGGTTTATTATAAAAACTGCATTGGTTTGGTTTTGAAACACAATAAGGAAAAGGTTTGGTTTTAGTGTAGGTTTAAAAAAAAAAAAAAGCTCTTAAAACTGGACTTGTGGTGAACAAATAAGTTTAGATCTCTCTAATTATCAACCATCTTTACCAGAAAAATGATTCTCTTTTTTTACGATGATGACTGGAAGACGTGCCCACATTCTTCCGTCCCTCTCTCCTTCCTTCCTGCTGCCCCTTCCCCACAGCTGCTAAGACTGCAGTGCTGTTGGTGGAGTAGAATTGTAGCTGTCCCAGATAGAGCCCGTTGTTCCCCTCACCCCCAGGATCATTTCTGATGCTTCATTCACTGTATCGTGTGGATGGATGGGTGATGGCTTTAAAGCTTTGTCAGGTAGAAAATTGTTTGGATCATCAGGATCCTGGAGGCAGGAAACTTTTAAAGATGAAATTGGGTTGGATCTGCTAAAATGATGCAAAGAACTAAACACTTCATACAGAGTTTTATTGTGGAGTTCATCCTTCTTCCCTCCTTTTGGACTTATGCTAGCTGTAATGTCTTACCGAGAAAAAACAAATAGTCATTGCCAAGTTACATGTAGACCCCAAACCAAGGAGCATCCTGATATGGCAGAGGGTAAGGAACTCAGTTTCTCTCTTGCTGTGGCTAAACCTGATTCCTCCTCTACTGCCTGCAGGCGCATTGGTCCCCATAGAGGCTTCTTTACAAAGGCACTGTTCCAGACTAGATTTTGTTCCAGGTTCTCTCCTACTCATTTGTAAAACAAGAGGAAAGATAATGAGCCAATTTGTAGGCCATGGAGGACTTTCAGATAAAATTTTCAAACAAAATCTTAATTTTCTCTCTCTCTTTTTTAAACCAATCAATTCCACTGGCAAAGCTGCCGTCTTGAATTGTTATGGTTCTCATGGAAGCTGTTCACTGCCCCTCCGCTACATGTACAAGTACTTTACACGCAAGAACCCATTTTACAGATGAGTACAACTGAAGTCCAAAGAGATGAAGTGGCTTGCTCAAAGGGACACAACCCGTAAATAGAATAGGTAGTGTTCATCCCTGGCGTGCTCTCTAAACCCCATCCATTCTTTTCCACTGCGCCATGTTGCCTCAGATGGCGAAACTTTACTCTTCTCCCCAGTCCAATTATTCAGAAATGTGCTTTGCCTATTTGGTTGGAAAGGCTCTGTTTAGCATTACAGTCTCATTTGCAAGTGCCTGTATCTACAGCAGCCATATGTCACAGATTTTCTAGATATTTTCCTTCCAGTTCTCCGTGCCTTGGTACTGGTGCGTCCCCTTCCCACCCCCGCATTTGTCAGACTGAGTGTCCCAGATTTTTCACACGAACTCGAAAGGCCAGAGCATCACAGGGACCTAGCAGGGCGGAGAAGGGCTTTGGTACTTTTGTTTCGGAGCTGGAGGCCTGCAGAGGGCTGCCTGCAGATCCTGTGGGCTTGTCATTCCTGGGCCCATGTTCTACTTCCTTATCCTATTCTGTAAAGCAGCCAAGTGGAAAAGGAGTGAGGGAAAGAGCAGGCCCTTTGTCCCTGTTAGGAGCTAGGGATTTGACCTAAGGGGACTGGGTATTTTTCTTGTCAATTCCTCCCCCTACACAAATTTCCCAGGCTTCTTGCCTCTGCCTGCCTTCATCTTCCCCACACCCCAGGCCTGTCCAGCTCCTGTGTGAGTGACAAGGAGCTTCCAACTCCTTACCAGCTCTCCTGTCGCATTTGAGGGTTAGCAAGCGTTCCCCATGCTGGGAAGGGGAAGGAGAGGCTTTCCTTGGTTAAGTGCTCTATCTGTTCACAGCTAAAGAGGCCACAGTTTATTTTGGCCTCTGGGATTTTCTGAAAGCTTGAGAACTGCAAAACAAATGCAGTCTTTAACTTAACTGCTGTTATTGCTTCTCTTCCCACTCCTTTCACCAGCACAGGGTGGGGCTTCCCAGGGAGCCCTCTCTAGTTAGAGGGCCCGGCCTCAGGGAACTGGCCTTGACCTCCATTCCTCTCTTGTGGGTTTGGCTGCCACAAGATGCTTCTCAGGCTCTTTTGGTGTAGTGGCCTCGATGGGCTGCACGGTGGCAGGGAGGTGCTGCGTTTGCTATGCGGAAGCTGGGCCTTAGCCAGCTGAGGCTACCTCTGGGAAACTGAGGCTTTCTGAATTTGACTCCGTGGGTGCCAGCCCCTCTCTCTGGACATCTGCCCTCCCCCAGCATTCCTGACCATCTCCTGGTGCCTGAAGCCCTGGCTCCAGTGGTCTCCTTGCTTGCGTACCCTTGTTTTTATTATTATTAGCATCATCGTTATTATTATTATTATTATTCCGTCCTCCGTGAGGTGGAATGAAGGGTCTTGAATAAATAATTTGCAAAGAGCCACAATATGGCTGCTTATGAATAAATAACATTATAGAATTTGTAAACATGAGCCACATGTGGCTGTGTGGCCATAGTTTGGCTATTCCTTCAGTGAGTATGGACTGTTTGCCAGCTTTCAAGATATTCACTCTCTGTGTGGCAAGGGCCATCATTTACAAGTCCTGACTACGTGCTAGATGCGGGGCTGTGGCCTTTATAAATATTCTTGAGCGAAGTGTAGGCACTACTATTATGACTCTCATTTTAAGGGGAGGAAACCATGTGAGAAGGCCAGCCGAGCTGACATGGCCAGAGGTGTAGAGCCTAGATTCGAACCAGTAACTCTCTGATTCCAGAATCCTGGCTATGAACTTCTGTACTCTGCTCTAACCTTTTCCCTTAATTATGGTATATATTAAGGCTTTTTTTGTCTGTATTAAACATGTTCCAACAAATTTCATTTTTCATTTTGCGGGTAGTAAACCACATTAACTAAAAATTTTAAATTTTTAAAAATTAAAATTTTTTTTCTTAAATCCTACTGTTTGATTTGAGAGTAAGTCACCTTTTCCTTCCATCTGTCTCTCTGTCCTTTGTTGTGTTTGATCTCAGCATACAGTTTATATCGTGCTTAGGGTAAGTGGTTTGACATAAGATTAGAAATGACTTATAACTCATGATGAATGTGTGAGAAATGGGATGGACATTGGAGAAGACTCATGAGTCTTTTAACCTAAAAGGAATAATTGAATCAAAGGATGGTTTGTTCCTCTTAAGAATTAGGTGACCTGGTTTATAATCCAAGTGAAAATTGCTCAGCCTCTATTTATTTTACCTAGCCCATGTTTTTCTAGTAAGGTAGAATGAGAAATCCAAAGGGAGGACATAGCCAGGTTGGGATGCGCTTATAGCCCGCTGGATGTTACAAGTGTGCAATGAATTGTAGTTCGGCCTTTACTAATAACTAACAAATTGACATTTCTCTGGGCCTCAGTTCAACCATCTGTGAAATGTGAAGTTGAACAAAATGACCACAGGGCCCCTCTCATTTGGAAAGTTTTATGATGATAAAAATACTGGTGGTGATGCATCTTATAGGATATTTAGTGTTTTTCATCATACTCCATGGCTTCAACCATGCATCTGCCGTATGTTGTGCCAAACCCGTATTAACCTCAGTAGAGAAGACACCAGGTTCAGGAGGCCAAAGAAGAGACCTGGAGTGAGCAAACGAGACATGGGGTTTTATTAGGGGCTTTCACAGGAGAGACAGTCCAGTGGCAGTGCGCTGGCAACATATCCGTCCTCCTCCTGTCCAGTGGTGGCAGGCTGGACAGCATAACCACGCAGCCCAGTGGTGGTGGGCTGTACAGAAAATCTGCAACCACTTGCAAATAGCATGCAGTTTATATAGCATTTCACTTAACACCCACCTCCCTTCCAACAATAAAGAAGAGTTCCGCTTGGCAACCTTCATTTAACTCAACTCAGGGCCTCAATCCCCTGTACAACCCATACTCCACAGGACAGGAGTGGGGCTCAGATGTTTATCATAGAGAATAAAATAATCTGCACATTGGCCACTCCTGGATTCCCTAGCTCAGAACATACATTCAGGTGCATCAGCCTTACAGGGTCATTCTAAATGTGTGCCTAAATTATTGCTATCAGGTGCGTTTACCTTGCACCCTGTAAAATCTCTCCTGGGTGACCCCCACACAACTGACTGGGTTGGTTTCTACCAATTTTCCTGTGGTCCCCCATGATAGGGAGAGGATGCAATCATTAATGGTCCTCTGTGAGAGGGGTCCTTAGGGACAGGGGTCCCCTAACCCTGGGCCATGGACTGGTACTGTAGCCTGTTAGGAACCAGGTCATAGAGCAGGAGGTGAGCAGCGGGTGAGCGAGCATTACTGCCTGAGCTCCATTTCCTGTCAAATCAGCAGTGGCATTAGATTCTCTTAGGAGCATGCACCCTATTGTGAACTGTGCATGCAAGGGATCGAGGTTGTGCACTCCTTATGAGACTCTAGCTGATGTCTGATGATCTGAGGTGGAACAGTTTTATCCTAAAAGCATCTTCCCCCACCCCTATCTGCAGAAAAATTGTCTTCCATAAAACTGATCCCAGTGCTAAATAGGCTGGGAACTGCTACTTGAGATACTGGTTGAACCTATCCTAAGTTTGAGTCACTAGGAATCATGTGGCCTTACAAATACAAGCCCAAAGGATATGGAATTCCATGTGAGTTCAGGGCTCCCCTAGTCCAGGCACAAAGGCATGAAGAACATCAAACATGCAAGCCTTACTCTCAGCTTAGGGGTGTGTGTGTGTGTGTGTGTATGTGTGTGTGTGTACAAACATAGACACATATAAATTCATTGTTTGCATAGCATATACTCAGATTTAATAGAAACAGATGTTAGGTTTTTGTTCCTTTTAAAATTAAATTTCTTCTGGCATTCACAGACACTGAAATCAGAGGGGGGAAAATGTTTTGTTCAATTTGAAAATGCTTTTCGAATACATAGCAATTTGATTCTGGGGGTTGGGGAATGCCATTCTGAAGGTTTTCCAAAAACACTGTAACTTGGAAATTAGCAAGTTGTGAGCAGCAGTAAGCTTGCTTCCTTTTAAATTAATACTGGTGAAACAAACAAAGGCTAAATGAGTAAAATAAGAGAGTTGATTTGTTTTATTAGGCCTTAATTGAGGATCTAGACAAAGGAGAACATTAAACCTTGTATTTACTACAAATTCTACAAGTAATTGCACACCTGTAACACTACTGCCAGCAGGATGAGCCCATCCAAGCCCACCCTCAAGGGTTTCTTAAACAAATTCTGCAAAATAAATAGAGGTTGAACAATTTTCAATGTTTGTCTACATAACTGAAAAAAATATTTAGCATGAAGGAATAGACACAAGGTGATGGACTAAAAGTCGCCATTTTTTTTCTGTAGCCAGCAAGGACTGTATGTTGACTGTTAATTAGAATGTATTAAGAAAAAAAAAAAAAGATCAGGGCTCATTGACTTGGGTAAGCATTTTAAACAAGCTAAAGGTTGTTTCAGGACTTTGTCTTTTTGGAGGCTGAAATTAGAAATTTAAACCTAAATTTATACCATAGAAAGCTTTTAGAATGTATGTTAGAGACTGAGCTTTTAAAAAAAAAAAACAAGTCTTCTAATCTACAAAGAATGGTTGACTGTCCTACAGGGCAGTCAAAAGGGCGTGTCTTTAACACTGAAAGGATTAAATTATTAAAACTCTGTGGGCTGGGTGCGGTGACTTACACCTGTAATCTCAGCACTTTGGGAGGCCGAGGCAGGTGGATCGCCTGAGGTCAGGAGTTCAAGACCAGCCTGACCAACATGGAGAAACCCCATCTCTACTAAAAATACAAAATTAGCCAGGCATGGTGGCGCATGCCTGTAATCCCAGCTACTCGGGAGGCTGAGGCAGGAGAATCACTTGAACCCAGGAGATGGAGGTTGCAGTGAGCTGAGATCATGCCATTGCACTCCAGTCTGGGCAACAAAAGCAAAACTCTGTCTCAAAAATAAATAAATAAAATAAAAAATAAAACTGTGAAAGCCTGAGTTGCAGAAAACCAGGTGCCTGTCTTTGTTTAAAACATTTCAGCTACCTAAAAGGATGTGTTTAAGGATGTGCTCATCTGTATCTAGCCCTTGTGGATGTTAATTTTGAGTAAGTTTCTATATTCATGAGGAACATATTTTTATAAATTTTTATGTAGAAGATACAAAACCACCTAGAACCTTTTTAGTATGTCACCTTTAAGATTAAAATATAAAGAGTCATGCATGGGATGGACCCTGGTTCAGGAAATATACTTGGTAAGTGGAACAGGGGTTTTCTGAGTGAGATCATCCTAAAAGCTAAGGGGAACAGGCACTCAAATCAAAACCCAGGCAATGACAAATACTCTTATGGGGTCATTGGACATTTATCAGCCTTTGCAATCTAAAATTCCAAGATTATGTACATTTATTGTTTTGTTTGAGTTCTTTTTGAGACAGGGTCTTGCTCTGTTGCCTAGGCTAGAGTGCAGTGGTGCAATCACAGGTCCCTGCAAGCTAGACTTCCTAGACTTAAGTGATCCTCCAACCTCAGTCTACCAAGTATCTGGGACCACAGGTACAAGCCAACACACCTGGCTAATTTTTTTTTTTTTTTTTTTTTGTAAAGGCAAGGTCTCACTATGTTACCCAGGCTGGTCTCTAACTCCTGGGCTCAAGAGATCCTTTCATCTTGGCCTCTCACAGTCCTGGGATTACAGGCATGAGCCACTGCACCCAGCAGTTATGTGCATTTGAACACTAGAGGTTGATATGAGTGACAAGACAGGCATGAGCCTTAGTAATCCTTTTAAAAGCATCTCATAAAACAGCTTCTGAATCTTGTGTTCTTATAGATTCATCAAGCCTAGGTTTCCACTTGCAGTGTTTTGGTTTGTCTTGTAACCCTGAACATAATTCATTAGTTATCTTTAGCAACACTTTCTTCCTAAACTGTGTCTTGGTGTGCCACTAAGTCTGTAAAACATGTAAAAGAAGATTTTAATGTGCTTGCCCAGTAGGATGATGTGATTGTACTCCAGTAATAATTGTCTCATGCCAGCTTTTCACCCCTAGGAACCATGAGTCAGTTATTATTTCTAAAAATAATCTTTAAGATGGCATAGCACTTCCAAATGTTTTTTTTTTTTTTTTTTTTTGAGACAGAGTCTTGATCTGTCACCCAGGCTGGAGTGCAGTGCTGTGATCATAGCTCACTGCAGCCTCAAACTCCTGAGCTCAAGAAATCCCCCTGCCTCAGCTTCCTGAGCAGCTGGGACTACAGATAGCTACCACCATGCCTGGCTAAGTTTTTAATTTTTTTGTAGAGACAGGGTCTGTTTTCACACTGCTGTAAAGATACTACCTGAGGGTGGGTAATTTATAAACAACGGAGGTTCAATTGACCCACAGCTCTGCATGGCTGGGGAGGCAAAATTCACAATCATGGAGGAAGGGGAAGCAGGCACATCTTACATGGCAGCAGGCAAGAGAGAGTGAGCAAGAGTAGAGGAAACTGCATTATAAAACCATCAGATCTCATGAGAACTCACTATCATGAGAACAGCATGCGGGGAAATCTCCCCCATGATCCAATCACCTCCCACCTGGTCCTTCCCTCAACAGGTGCAGATTATGGGGTTACCATTTGAGATAAGAGTTGAGTAGGGACACAGAGCCAAACCATATTATTCTGCCCCTGGCCCTTCCCAAATCTCACATCCTCATATTTCAACACACAATCATGCCTTCCCAACAGTCCCCCAAAGTCTTAACTCATTTCAGTATTAATTAAAAAATCCACAGTCCAAAGTCTCATCTGAGACAAGGCAAGTCCCTTCCACCTATCAACCAGTAAAATCAAAAACAAGTCAGTTCCTTCCAAGATACAATGGGGGTACAGGCATTGGGTAAATACATTCATTCCAAATGGGAGAAATTGGCCAAAACAAAGGGGCTACAGACCCCGTGCATGTCTAAAATCCAGCAGGGCAATCATTAAATCTTAAAAGCTTCAAAATGATCTCCTTTGACTCCATGTCTCACATTCGTAAGAGTGCGCTCCCACAGCCTTGGGCAGCTCCTTCATATGCTGGCATTGAGTGCCTGCAGCTTTTTCAGCCACATGGTGCAAGCTGTCAATGGATCTACCATTCTGGGGCCTGGAGGACAGTAGCCCTCTTCTCCTAAACTCACTAGGCAGTGCCCCAGTGGGGACTCTGTGTAAAGGCTCCAACCCCACATTTCCTTTCCCTACTGCCCTAACAGAAGTTCTCCATGAGGCCTCCACCCCTGCAGCAAATTTCTGCCTGGACATCCAGGCGGTCCCATACATCCTCTAAAATCTAGATGGGTGTTCCCAAACCTCAGTTCTTGACTTCTGTGTGCCCATGGGCCAAACACCATGTGGAAGCCACCAAGGCTTGGGGCTTGCACCCTGTGAAGCAATGGCCTGAACTATACGTTGGCCCCTTTTAGCCACAGCTGGAGCTGAATCAGCGGGGACACAGGGCACCAAATCGTGAGGCTGCATAGAGCAGGGAGGCCCTGGGTCCTGCCCACTAAACCGTTTCTTCCTCCTAGGCCTCTGGGCCTGTGATGGGTGGCCCAGATCTCTGACATGCTCTGGAGACGTTTTCCCTGTTGTCGTAGCAATTAGAATTTGGCTCCTTGTTACTTATGCAAATTTCTGCAGCCAGCTTGAATTTTTCCCCAGAAAATGGGTTTTCCTTTCCTATGGCATTGTCAGGCTGCAAATTTTCCAAACTTTTATGCTCTGCTTCCCTTTTAAACATAAGTTCCAATTTCAGATAATCTCTCTCATGTTCAAAGTTCCACAGATCTCTTGGGTAAGGGCAAAATGCCAGCAGTCTCTTTGTTTAAAGCATAGCTAGAGTGACCTTTGCTCCAGTTACCAGGATGTTCCTCATCTCCATAAGAACCACCTCAGCCTGAACTTCATTGTCCATATTACTATCAGCATTCTGGTCAAAACCATTTAACAACTCTCTAGGAAGTTCCAAATTTTCCTTCATCTGCCTGTTGTCTTCTGAGCCCTCCAAACAGTTCCAACCTTTGCCCGTTACCCAGTTCCAAAGTCACTTCCACATTTCCAAGTATCTTTATAGCAGTGCCCCACTACTTTGGTACCAATTTACTGTATTAGTCGATTTTCACACTGCTATGAAGATACTATCCAAGACTGGGTAATTTATAAACAAAGGAGGTTCAATTGACCCACACAGTTCTGCATGGCTGGGAAGGCCCCAGGAAACTCACAATTTTGGTGGGAAAGGAAGAGGCACATCTTACAAGGTGGCAGGTGAGAGAGAGGAAGCAAGAGCAGGGAAAACTGCCTTATAAAACTATTGGATCTCATGAGAACTCACTCACTATCACGAGAACAGCATGGGGGAAACTGCCCCCATGATCAAATTACTTCCCACCTGGGCCCTCCTTCCACATGTGTGGATTACAGGAATTACCATCCAAGATGAGATTTGAGTGAGGACAAAGGAGCCAAACCATATCACAAGTCTCACTTTGTTGCCAAGGCTGGTCTCTCACGCCTAGACTACAGCAGTCCTCCCACCTTGGCCTCCCAAAGTACTGAGATTATAGCCATGAGCCACTGCACTCAGCCTAAATGTATTCTTAACTAAGTCTAACATTAATTTTGTAAAGCATTAATATCTACATTTACATATGATGAAACTGAAGGTGAGACATTAATAACATCAGAGCTCATTCTCAAGCCAGCCCTCTTTTTACTTCATCATACTGTTAGGCCTAAAATTAATGATCTCTTTGGAGTGTTACATAACATTTATAGGAGGCTATTGGTTTGGCCCAACAGACCAAACCAAAATGGAGTCACTCATGCTAAAGTTCCACATCACCAAATCAAGACTAATCTGTTCATTTGACCTTCTGAGAGAGAGAATAGCCATAAAGACCAGTTTCAGTGGGCAAGATAATTAATTTCCCTCTGTTTTAATCTTTATAAAAGAGCAACCTGATGTCAACTCATCAGTCATTTTTCTATTATTCTATTTCCCTATTCCCACCTTTCAAGGAAAGTAACTTCAAAACCACCAAACTGCTTTTTGTTCTCTGTTTTGGCTTTCCTCAGCCCTTCCCTGTCTGTAAAACCAGCCTCCTCTGCTGAACCCATTGGAACACTCCTTCTATTTTATGGAATGAAGTGTTGCCCAATTCTAGAATCGCAAATGAAGCCAATTAAGATTTTCAAAGGATCCCAGCTGCACTGAGCACTGGGAAGAAAAAAGATTTTTTAAAAAAATCCTTAAGCTAAATTTGTTGTAATTTCGTCTTTTGACAGGAGGAAATGAAGAGTTTTGGAAAGGGCCCAAAAAGCTGGACTGTAGGCGGTAGAGATAGAGAGAATGTTCACGAATGAGCAAATATACTCCTTATGAAATTTCAGAGAAATGGGTAATGAGACTGACTAGTCAGGGAAATGCTGGGAGAAGGCAGCGGTGGTCTCCCAGGTCACCTTGCCAGCCCACGGCTGCCCAGCTTGCACTTGTGTCTTCACTGAATAGCTATGTGTTCACATGAGACATGCCAAGGACGCCAGCTTGGCCCTGCGTGTGCAGTTCCATGACTGTCACCAAGTGGTCCACAGTCACATACGTATCCAAAATCTTGGCGTGAGGCTTTCTCTAAGGGGAGCTAACCAAGAGCATAAATTCACCTCCAAAACAATTGTATAACTAGTCACTGTAAGATATATGGGGCCAATGAGAGCAGGATTTAAACATTTGCCAAAGACTGTACCTCTCTTTTTTCCCCCCTCTTCATTTTAAAAAGAAGTTTGTCTTTTTCTCTGTGCTAGAAGTCCTGGCCTTGCCTAGCATTAGTCTCTCAGAAAGTTTCTGGAGGCTTTTCTTTAACTTTCCCTTAAAATATAAGAGTTGCTGAGGCAGGAGAATTGACTGAACCCAGGAGGTGGAGGTAGCAGTGAGCCGAGATCGCGCCACTGCACTCCAGCCTGGGTGACAGAGTGAGACTCTGTCTCAAACAAAAAAAACAAAAACAAAAACAAAAGTTGCTGGTGGTTTGAAAACCTGAAGGAGTTTGCTAATGTCAGAGCTTACTTTAAATTATTTGCACCTAGCCAGGCATGGTGGCTCATGCCTGTAATCCCAGCACCTTAGGAGGCTGAGGTGGGAGGATTGCTTGAGGCCAGGAGTTTGAGACCAGCCTGGGCAACAAAGTGAGTCCATATCTCAACAAAACATTAAAAAATTAGTCAGGTGTGGTGGCATGTGCCTGTGGGCCCCGCTACTCGGGAGACTGAGGTGGGAGGATTACCTGAGCTCAGGAGGTTGAGGCTGCAGTGAGCCATATTCATGACACTGTACTCCAGCCTGGAAAACAGAGTGAGGCCCTGTCTCAAAAAAAATAAAAATTAAAAAAAAATCTATCTGCACCGAAGTCCTTTTATATTCAGATTTTCTCCTGCAAATGAAAAACTGTTAGAGAATATCCTCAAGATCTCTTGGCTTAAAAATGAGAGGAAGAAAAATGGCCTTGTTGAATTTTACTTGAGCTCTCTATGCTGCTAGAAAACAGAAACCATGAAGATAATCCTCCCACTCTTTTTTGTGTTCCAAGAAAGGATTTACTACAAGGAACCCCCCCCTTCTCCCTGTGGCTTAGATAAGGCCCACAGATGCCTCCCTTGTTTATTAGTGACAAGGCCGGACACAGACTCTCCAAATTCCCATTCTTTGGCTCATAAATGATTAGCTGAACTCTGTACCCCCTGGTCAGTCTGTACAAAATACCTGCCACCTTGACTTAACCAAACTCTAATTAAGTTTCTCTCCATCTGTAGACCCCTGAACTTTGACCCACCCTTACCACACAGAATAGGCTGACGTCAGGGTACACATGGTTTTAGTATCCTGACCCACCTTCACCTTCCATTTCACTTCCCCACATCCAGTTCTCCTGAGCCTTGTTCATTCTTCCCTAAGTAATAGAAATGCCCGTTCCTCCTTTACATTCGAGACACTTGCAGACCTCTTGATCTCCATGTCACATAGTGCCCCCACTCCCTTCGTGCAAGAATCCTTTCGAATGGCATCTCTCCTTACCTAAATCCAGATTTGCTTTTTATTTGACAAAGATAATAAATAAATAAAGCACAGAGTTCCACCCTACAGTACTTGTGCCTGCCTGTGGAGATGTCTGTTAACACAGGGCAACGTGAAACACAGATGTAAAACAGCTCCCGTCCATGAGGTCTTCACTTCTCAGATTGAGACGCTTTCCAAAGTAGTAAGCAGAGTCTTATTCTCCAGGGAGCCAGGGTTGTTGCATTTATTCATTTAATAAAGACTTACGTTGTATGGACCCTGGAAATTTTGTATTCTGAACATTTCTGGAAACATTCCCTCCGTTCAGGCCTGCATCATCTTTATTTTGCACTATTGCAGTAGATGTTCTCATCAGTCTCCCTCGAGCTATTCTTATACCTTCAAATCCATCCTCCCCACAGCATTTAGTGATCTATCTCAAATGCAGATGTGAACTTTTAAAAACATGTAATGTCTAAGCACCTTAAAATTACCTACAAGGTCTCTCACAGTCAGACTTCTGCCTCAATCTCCACCTCTAGCCCTTTCCCCTGTCTGTTCTTATCTCTGGTGAGACCCCCCCGCCATGCCCTACATATCCAGTAGGTACATATTCTACTTTGTGCTCCTTTTCTGGTGTTCCTCTGCCTTTCATGCTCTCACCATTCCTGCCTGCTACCCACTTTACTCCTGCTAAGTCTCAGTGCAGTCATCATCTCTAGAAAAGCCACTCTGCCTCCTGTGTCTGCATTCCCTCCCAGTTGGTTTCTTATGGCTTCTTGAACCTGGCATCTGGCAGCAATTCAATAAATAAATATTGGGTAACATAAATAAAGGCTATTTCTACAAAAGTGATTTAAGAGATGTCCCCTACAGAAGCACCCATGTAAAGAGGTCATTGCAGTTCAGGATGATAAAGATATATGGAGAACATCTATAAAGTACTACAGTAGCATCCTAGAGGTCTTTTTAAAATGGAATGGTTTCCATCTTAATGGAATGGCTCCCCATTAGCCCTGATGGAAAGTTGCGAAACAAATTTGGCCAAGGTTATCTCAAGGTATTTGCAGGATGAAAATAGAAATTCTACACATTCCTGAACTGCTCAGGAGTCTTTAAACCAGAAACCAACTTTATTTGCTTTTTGAAAAGAGTGTCAGATCTCTTTCTTCTTCTTTTTTTTTTTTTTTTTTTTTTTAGACGGAGTCTTGTTCTGTCGCCCAGGCTGGGAGTGCAATGGTGCAATCTCGGCTCACTGCAACCTCCGCCTCCCGGGTTCAGGTGATTTTCCTGCCTCAGCCTCCCCGGGTGTCCTAGGACTATGTCACCACAGCCAGCTAATTTTTGTATTTTTAGTAGAGATAGCGTTTCACCATGTTGGCCAGGCTGGTCCCAAACTCCTGACTTCAAGTGATCCACCTGCCTTGGCCTCCCAAAGCACTGGGATTACAGGCACGAGCCACCGCACCTAGCAGATCTCTTTCTTAACCTTGTAATTGGTGAGCAACAACCTTTAAATGTATTTAGTCATTTGTTCATTCATTTAACAAACACTTGGCAAGGGCCTACTATGTGCTAAGTGGTACAGATTATGCCATTGGTACATTATTATGTCAAGTGGTACAGATTAAGCAATGTACAAGACAGACTCCATCCTGCTCTGGGGTTTACATGTAGGCAAAACAGACAATAACAAATAATCAATACAGGAATTAAATATTGTAAAACTACTGTTTAGGATGTGATGAGGCAAGAGCAGAAACCTACTTTAGGGAAGGTGGTTGGAGAGGGGCACTTTGTACCAGTTTCCTTTAATTTAAGTCTTGACGGATGAGGAGCCAGCCTCATGAGGCCCCTGGGGGAGAGAGTCCCAGGCCAAGAAAATCTCAAAGCGGAGAAAACTTATCCTGTGGAGTAGTAAGAGAAGCCAATATGACCCGGCAGTGGTAGAAGTGACTTTCTTCTAGAAGCTTCCAGGAGACCACAGGCTCCTGAGTTACTTCACACAGGACCCCTTCTCAGTCTCCTTTTGTGATTGCAGAGAGTGTAGCCCCTTTGGGAGACCTGAGTTCAGTGTTGCCTCAACCATCAACTCACCCTGAGATCATGGATTGTTACTTCGCTGATTAAGACTTGGGTTCTCTCATATGTAATAAGCAGAGGTTGGATGAGGTGCCCTCAACTCTGTATACTATGATGCTATTAACATTAATTACAATGATCACTTCAGCAGCACATATACTAAAAGTTGGAATGATACAGAGAAGATTAACAGGGCCCCTCAGCAAGGATGACATGTCAATTCATGGAGCATTCCATTTTTTTAATGGCAGCCAATATATCTGCGACATTTGAAGAAGCCAACATGGTCTCCCGGGCCAAAGAAAACATTAATTACTAAAGGATCACTGAATCTCAACAGGCATCATTCATTCATTCATTCATTCATTTAAAACAAATGTTGTATTCCGAACATTTAAAGAAATGAATGAATAAATTTTTTTTTTCAAAAAAAAATTTTTGAGCACTTAAACTGCCAGATACTGTTCCAGACTCTGGGCCACACAAAGGCAGAGCATCCACTCAGGGTGAAGATGAGGTTGATAAAATAAAAATATATAGTCTAAATGCAGGCAGGGTATAAAGTTGTATGAAGAAAAACAGAAATAGGATATGAGGAGAGAGTGATGAGAGGCATGCCGTGTTAAGTGAGGTGGTCAGAGAAGGCCTTTCAGAGGAGGTGTTTGTGTACAGGACTGACTTTACTTATAATTTACTTATAACTCCTATTTAAATTGTTTATGGTGAGTTTAGAATGTTTGAAATGTACCATCATCCTTTCTGGTTGATTTCTGTGTTCATATGGAAACCAGTATTTCTCAGAAGTCTAAATTCTCCAGCAAGCAAGCCTTCTGAGAAGATAGCTAAATTTTAAAAAGTACAAAGCCATCTTTGAATTGGTCTTTTCATCTTTAAAACAAAACATGTCCTCTAATTCAAATCTGGTAAGACATTTCATCAAACACGGATTCTGTAAAGACTTCCATTGTCAGCATTGCTGAACCTCAGCCTTACAGTGGAAAGTGGACATTGCACAGAGTAGGGGTGTGCCTGTTTGCCCCGAAGGCAGATTCTGACAGGCTCCAGCCAAGACTTTCTCATTAAAAAGGGTCATGGGGAGGTTATGTGAAGGTTTGAGAGGTGTTGATGGTGTGATCAACCGCCCCTCCTAATGGAGCAGAGTTAATCACTCACTGGCCAAGTGGAAAATCAATGGCTCCCTGCTTTCTCTCCTACACTTTGCCCGTGCTCGGCCAGCCTGCTCCCCTGCTCCCTGCAGTGAACTGGCGTCAGGCAGAGGACTCCAGGATTCTTCTCCCCTCCTACTCAAAGACTGGCTGTTTAGAAGGAGAGTCATCTAACCCCAGGGCACGAGAGCGTGTTCTTTCTACCTGGGAGAAACCTTATAATGAAGCCTTATTGCCAAAGAGGAGGAGGAAGCAGAAAAGAGGACGTGTTGGGGGAAACACAAGTTGGGGCATTGGGGGAAAGACAGTCTTTCTGAGGAAAGACATCTTGCAACCAAAATGAAAAGGAAACAATGTCCATAGATGATGGGCTGGAAGCTTGTCCAATTCAGTGTCATGTGAGTTTTTAGAACCTTTTCATTAAGGAGATGGTGAGTTGCCTGTTTGTGGTTGAGCTCTAAATGTAAATGTCTTCATGTTTACCCTAAATAAGGCCTTCCATGGAACTGACTAGACCAGAGGTCCCCAGGCAGAAGGGCCCAAAGAGTCAGGTTGCCAGTGTTCTGGACCGGAACTTAAAACGTTAAGTTCTCACCTTGGGCCTGACTAGAAGTACAGCTGAACCCTTTGGTTGGCAGAAGGGTGTTACCAGCAGGAAGAATTATGCATTAAGGCCAAAAGAATTGTTCTTTCAGTGAGTCTGGCTGAGTGGTGTTCATCCCAGAGGTATGACAGCCACCACCTGTGCTTCCAGGCTCGGATACTCTGTCACATAAGGAAGAAGGTTGAGAAATTTCCTAGGAGAGAGGTTAAATCTTAAAGTTGGAGCCAGTATTATGATACAGTGAGATGTGAGACTGTGGTTCTCAGTGGTAGTGATGGTGCACCACTGGGATGGAGGGGTGAATGGGGGCTGGAAGCACGGAGGGAAGCAGTTCAGTCATGACGGTCTTGATTCTGACTTCCAGCTGGATGTCTCATTTTCAGTTTTGAAGGAGAAGCAATAACCAGAAAAAAGGGAGGGAGCAATGAGGAGTAAGTGGGGGTGTTGTTACAAACACAACCAGTTTGAGGGTGTTTAAGAAGAGTGCACTCATTCTCTAGACTTTGGACTTAGTTTGCCACACATTGTTGGAAGCCACCCTGCTGACGGTCACCGTGTTGGCAGTTGTTTGGAAAGAGTATGAAATTGGCTTTTCCGGTGTGGATAGCAATAGCCTGTGATATCAAACTGAGAATGGAAACATATGTTGTGTGAAAAAATGGAAGAGTCCATTTGGCTGTTCCCCCAGATTAGCAGATGCACATCCAGGGCGCCCTCACTGAAAACTGGCATTGTCTGCTTTAAGTGAATTTTCTTCCCTGCATCCTGTGATTATGGCTCCCATAACTTTGTTAGCCTTCATATTGAGTTTTTATGCTCGTGCATTTCCTCAGCTCTCCATTTCCTTCCAAGCATCTTAACTGGTAATTCAGTTTGCTCATGGACTGCTTCGTAGCAAAGCATCTCACCATGAAATGGTGCTTCCCCCTACGTGTGTGCAGTTGTTCTAGCGTGAGGAAATAGAACCAGCAATATCAGCCTTTGGAGACAAAGAACTCAGACCTGAGGGTTTGGAGACAATCATCTGCTGTTCTTACCACCATTTGGTTCAGTGTTAATTTACCTGCCACTGTAAGTAAAGTGGGGAGATTTGGTCTTTTTTTAAAGAGAACCAAATTCAGACAAACAGAAAGCCTGTGACCCGTGGGCTTTCTCAACCAAAGACCCTTAGAACAAGTGCACAAGTGCGTTAGGGCTTGAGCAGGAGTCACTTGAGCCTGCCTCATAAATCCAGGTTTCCTTCCTGCAGTCCAGCTAACTGTTCATGGGACAGGAGCTCAGTGACTGTCATTCTGAACCTGGACAGATGAGGTTGCTGCTGCCTGGCTTCTTGGAGTCTTTAATCTCTCCAGAAATAAATCTTACTTATTTTTTTTTTGAGTGATCACCACTTAGATCTTTTCTGAATTCTATTAAGAACAAAAACCTGTGACAGACCCACTAAGGTGACTTCTAGCTCTAACAGCTCACTACATAGGGAGGTTCTCAAACCTCAAAAGCCGTCTTTTTACAGGAGCTTAACATGAAAAGACCCAACTCTGACCAAATGTGTAAGGAGAGTGGGCAGTTGCCTGAAAAATTAGGTGTTCGATGTTAATGATGTTGAGCCTAAAATCAGACTCTTGGTCAGCAAAATGGCAGACCTGACCTCACCTCATCAGGAGACTTCCTCATAAACAGACACTGCCATAGAAGGACAGGTGAGTGAGGTGCGTTCACATTTTCTCTTGTCTCAGGGTAAGTCAAGAATAGATACTCTCTGAGGCTAGATCTCTACCCCAAGATATACTGAGACTGAATCTCACTTTAATATCTATGCTTTTTTCAACTAAACGTTTTCCCCACAAATTGTGAGACATATTAGAAAAATCCAAATAGTCTACAGAGTTGTTTTTGTTGTGTTAAGGGTTGGGGTTTTTTATGATGGTGGCAGTTGGAGAAGACAGGTAAAAACATTTGTTTTTATGATTATCATTTTTAAGACAAATGCTTTCTCAATCTTTATGGTGAAACACAAGTTTACCTGGGTACCACTAGAATGACCAGAGTTTTAAGAAAAGTCTGGACAGATATTCCTTATGCCACCCTCACAAATTTTCCCATTTGTTAGGCACACTCATAGAATACAAGTGATAGAACTGGTTTTGTAAAATGTGTGTGAAGTAAGGAAATTGGCCTAGGTAAGTTGGGAAATTTGCCCAGTTAAACTTTTTTAAACCACCAGGAATCAGGATTTATACATTACAATGTCTTGAGAAAATTACGTAAGTTTATAATTTAGATTTAAACCATATCCCCTTCTTGTTACATCTATGGAGAGAAAAATAAGAGTGACTTTCTGGAGTAATTTGAAGATAGCCAGGATCCTTTGAAGGTAAAGACTATTGCTGTCCTTGAATTATTGCCAGGCATACTCCATACAAATTGAGTATCCCTTATTCAAAATGTTTGGGACCAGAAGTGTTTTGGTTTTCAAATTTTTTTGGATTTCAGATTTTTTCAGATTTCAGGATATTTGCATTTAGCATTCCTAATCTGAAAATCTAAAATGTGAAGAACTCCCATGAGTATTTCCTTTAAATGTCATGTCAACACTCAAAAGATGTTGGAGTTTGGATTACAGATTTTCAGATTAGGGATGCTCAACCTATATTTCTTTATAATATGCGCTGTAGATAGGCTGCTGTTCACAATGTTGATTTCTAACATCTAAATGGCTCCTGAGCAGGTACACATATAAGTGATGGTTTGGATAAAGGCAGCAGCTGCTTATTATCAATACACCATGCTGAGAAGCTCTAGCTTGCTGTTGCTAAAGCCAACAGTGCTGGGGGAAATGGCAGCTCATCCTGGATGCTAACATCAGGAATGGTTTATATTGGAAATGGCACCATTCCTGAGAGAACATTTACACCGTGTACGATTTAGAGAGTTGCATTGCCTTTTAAAAATGTGAATAGGAAGAAATAAGAACTTGAAGTATTCTAGGTCTTCGTTTTAGGCTGGTTGTTAAGTAATGTATAACTGGTTTATTTCTAATTGAAGAAAAGTTACCCATTCTGAAGACATCACCTAGACTATCCTTTTACTCTAATCACCTGCTGTTGAACATTCAGCTTTGGGAGGCCTAAGGAAATACTGAAACTGTATGTTCCTGATAAAAAGATCTATATTTAGATTATGTAGCCCATTCAGGAAAAACAACCAAATAATAGAACCAAAAAGGGTGAAAACCAAGAGCGTTGTTGCTAAGGACGAGGGATGATCAGAAAGTCCTTCGGTTGTAGCTAAAACTATATGTTAAAATGACGATGAATTTAAATTTTATTAAATATGTTATGAAATATTTCAAACATATTAAGGCTAAAATAAAGGGAAGAGAGCATGGTGAATTCTTGTTTTAAAGTGTTAAGAGCATAGATTTATTTGTATAGGTTCACTTTCTTTCAGTATTCAAATCCACCTTCAAGGGACATGTGAGACCCACTTGTAGGGCTGTTCCCATGGCGAAATGACAAAGATCTCAAGTCCCTGGTAATAATTGCTTTGAATCACTGTATAAATTACAGGCCATCATGCTTTTTTTTCAGTATAGTGTGTGGGATTATAATGCCAGTGATTATAATGTCTATTTCATGTGTCTCCATGTGTTTTATTTTCTTAACTGCACCCGTATTGTACACAGTGGAAATTTTCTTGATGGCAGCAATGGTATTCAACAAGGGAAGACTCTCAGGTCCTTCCTTCTTCATGGGTCTTGGATGGGACCTGTATAGAGAGAAAGGAAGGTTCTCAATGTGTTGGGGTGGAATTGGGGCAAGAATTCCTCACTGACCGAGGGCCTCACTCTCCCTCTCATACTTTTGCTGGGGTGAGTGCTCCAGGACTCTTACACCTCAGAGGTCACACAGACCATAAGATAGATCCCCCCAGTCAATTCCTATGGCCAGATTTATGGTCATACCAAAAAAAACAGCTTGATTAAGTGATCATTGAGAGCAATACCCTCCCCAGATCAAAAATGGGATAGTGGTTGTCACAAAGGCAACCAACTGGTCCTGAATGTAGCCCGGGATGCTCTTCCAGGGGCCCTCGATGCTTGCTTCATTGCCTCCTTGATGTCATTATATTTGGCACCTTTCTCCAGATGGCAAATCTCATTCTCAACACACTTTCCACACCAGCGGTGGGGACTTGGAAAGCCAAATCAGTGAACTCTCCATTCAACTCAGGGATTGTCTTGCACACAGTTTTGGCAGGGCCAGGGATTGAGAGATAATGACCACTGACATGACACTACAGCTTGCTGGAGGAGTAATCATGATCTGTGGGGAGCAGTGACGGCATGGACTGTGGTCTGAGATTCCTCCACGTTAGCACAGTCATCATTGATGACTTCTGCCAGGAGAGTCAAGCACTTGGTATGCAGGTGACATTGCTGACAATTTCGAAGGAGTTGTCATCTTCACAATTCTCTCCCATTCTGAGCACAGCAGCATTGGCGCAGGTGGTAGGAATAATAACCCTTTGCTTCCACCTTTCAAGTGATTGCTAGCCTTGTCTAAGACGGTAAAGAGTGCGGTGGGCTCTATGATGTATTCAACATCATGTTACCCCATTTGATGTTGGGGGGATCTTGAACTTGGAAAATGAAGGTAGGATTTCAATTGACTGCACTTACTGTTCTCAGCCTTGATGATGCCGTTGAACTTGCCATGGGTAGAATCATTTCTGGACGCATAGTCCCTATTGTTGAGGTCAAGGAAGGAGTCACTGATGGCCACAGTATCCACTTTGGAAGCAGCCTGGTAACTAGGCACCCAATATAGACAAGCCCATTTAATCCAGCTTTTACAGTCATGACAAGGTGAGGAGGCTGGCACTGCAAAAAAGGTGAGGCTTCTATTTAGTGGAGAGGAACTGAGAGAGCTGCGTGGGTTTTAAATGTGAAAATGAAAGTAATACATTTTAGGCCAAGTCCAGGAAGCAAGCAAGGTTGGATAGCAAGGCTTACAAGTTGTTCAAAGCCATTTGGTTCCTGAATTTCAGATAGCAAGTAACATGAGTTTTGATAGCAAAGAATTTATACAAAAGTTTATCTAAATATATTCAGCTTCAGATTCCAGAAAGCAAAAATTTGGATAGTGAGAGATATTCATATTTACTGCTTGCTTACAGGCACACACACATGCATGCATTCTCTCAGTCATTCATTTAGGACCTCGGCTTATTGCAAGAGCTGGGAGATTAAACAACCATCATCTAAACTAGAGATAATCGTATGAAGGTGAGTGGATATATGTAACTGCATAATTATAAAAGAATGACTATGATTCCCAAAGTGCCCAGTATGTGAGATGAGCTTGTTTTGGTTTAGTTTAAATATGTACATCTTGGATGGAATATACAGTTGATCTTTAAACAACATGGGTTAAATCAAGTGGGTCCACTTATACATGAATTTTTAAAAATAAATATATTGAAAACTTTTCCGTAAATTTGCAACAATTTGGAAAAACTCACAGATGAAAGATGTAGCCTAGAAATATTGGAAAAGTTAAGAAAAAGGTATGTCATGAATGCATAAAACATATGTCAATACTATGTATGTTATTATTTACTACCATAAAATATACATGAATCTATTATGAAAAGTTAAAATAAAAATTAGGCCGGGCCTGGTGGCTCACACCTGTAATCCCAGCACTTTGGGAGGCTGAGGAGGGTAGATTGCTTGAGCTCAGAAGTTCAAGACCAGCCTAGGAAACGCGGCAAAACCCCATCTCTACAAAAAAAATACAAAAATTATCTGGGTTTGGCAGCAGGTACCTGTAGTCCCAGCTACTTGGGGGGCTGAGGAAGGAGAATCATCTGAGCCCTGGAGGTCGAGGCTGCAGTGAACTGTGATTGCACCACTGCACTCTAGCCTGGGCTGCTGAGTGAAACTCTGTCTCAAAAAAAAAAAAAAAAAAAAAAGTAGTTAAAATTTACTAAAACTTATGCACATGAACACATCAAACTATATATGACACCAGTCACAGTTTAGGGAAATTAAACACATGTAAAGATGCAGTATTAAATTATAATGGCATAAATTAATTGTACTGCATACTGCACCTACTGTAATAATTTCATAGCTACCTCTTGTTATTGTGGTGAGCACAAGTGTTCTGATTATCCACTTAAAACACTGCATAACGCTAATCATCTCCACGTGAACAGTTGTCTCTCCAGGAAATTACATCACAGTAAAAAGTGATCTCTTAAAGTTCTGATGTATTTTTCATCATGTTTAGTGCAACACTGTAAACTTTGAATAACACCCGTGGGACCCATTCAAAGTGCCACTAGTGATGCTGGAAGTGCTGCCAAGAAGCAGAAAAAAGCTATGCAATTACAAGAAAAGCTATGAAATTACTTGATATGTACCGTAGGTTGAAGTCTGCCTCTGTGATTGCCGCCATTTCATACAGATGATTCATCTTGTAAACAGATGATGCGTTGATAAATACAACACAGTACTGGAAATGTATTTTCTCTGTTTTATGATTTCTTAATAACTTTTTTGGCTTAGCTTACTTTATTGCAAGAATACAGTATATAATACATATAACAAACAAAATATGTGTTCATCAGTCGTTTATGTTATTGGTAAGGCTTCCAGTCAACAGAATGTTATTAGTAGTTAAGTTTTGGAGAAGTCAAAAGTTATGCATGGATTTCAACTGCACAGGGCACTGGTACTTGCAACCCTCAAGTTGCACAAAGGTCAGTTGTATATTACAAAACATAACTAACGATCAGATCATTATCTCACAAGTGTTTCACTAAAAGGAAGTAAGCCAATTTAAAGACCAGTGTTAAAGAAATAATAACATGGCTTAGAACTTAAAGTATTTTATATAGATAGATAGATAGATAGATAGATAGATAGATAGATAGATAGATAGAAATAATCACATGGGTGGACCATGAGTGTGGCAGAATCTGGAAGGTGGTTTGTGACTGTGTTTGAAAAAGACTTGGGCAGAGTGATCTGGGAGCACAGAGAAAACCTCCAACCCCAGCTTGGTAGGAGACCCACAGAAAGTGTACCAGTGTAGGTCCACTCATATTCCACTTAAACTATTCTGACTCCATCTTGAAAATTTTAAAGAACTAGTCATTAATAAAGAGGAATGATAATGCTTGGTGATTTAGTGAAGGTGATTGGTATAGAGTTCAGCTGTTAGTGCAAATGGCTTGGTTTGCTTTTCCTGAGTTTGTTAGAGTTTATAACCTATGAAAAAGTCCTGGTGCAGGTTTTACTGTTTTGGATGCAAGTAGAAGAAAGAGTCTTTGGTTAGTAATCAATCGGTCAAAACTGAAGAGGGACTTCTCTCCAGATTGGATATTCTGAGACTATCTTTAAGATTTGTGGTATCACATTTAGAGACAGGAATCGTTCATGGTTTTAATCAGATGAGAAAGTTGGACCTGGCATATGACTAACATGTATTGCATTGTTGCCATCAGGGGTTTGTAAAGCTAAAGGTTTTGATCTTTTAATATTATTGCTTAGTCTTTTCATGGTCAGTGGGACTGACAATTAAAATTTATAGCAATGTGAGGGAGGAATCTAGTAGAAAAGGGTTTTCTTAGCAATGCTTCTGTTGCTATCAGAAGTAAATTTTTGTTATTTGTTTTTGCATGAAAAATTGAAACATCACACAAGGTCTGTTTGCAAAGCATGTCTCCTGCCCACTCCAGATCTCAGTTCTAATCCCCTTGTGAATCTACCATGCAGTTTCCCATGTACCTACATGCACTGATATGTAAATAACTTTTCAAAATATAAATGGAAGGAAAATATACTCTTCAGCCTCTTGCTTTCTCATTTAACAGTATATCTCATAATTTTTTTAAGTTACATGATTTATTTAACCAGTGTCCTGTCATGAACATTTAGCTTTGCTCTCAGATTTTGACCGTGGTTGATTGACTGTTCATTTGTTTGAGGGAGGGTGAGCTTATGCATGATTTTCGTGTTTGAGTGTGCTCTACATTTCCTAGGACTGAAGACACCCGTTCCCTCAGTGGGAGTCATTTGGATGTGATGTCCATCTAATGGCAAGTAAAGGACACTGATCCTAGCTTTCTGCACTATTCATTGGTGGGATGGTAGGGATAAGCAATTTTCTCATCAGATGTGATATCGTAATCTCTCAGCCCCAAGGACACTCAGTGTCCTCTATTGAGCTCCGGATGGATCTAAAGAATTAAGATAATAGAGTTTGGGTTTTTAATGCATAGATATCTATTCTCATGTATTATACATATGCCCTCAATTAACTTAGATTCCGTAGTGAGTTTGTGAGATGCTGGACGGCGTGGTGTGGTGAAACGATGATAAAATTTGGAATCAGAAAACCAAATTCAAGTCCAGCTTCTCTACACTGGCATCATTATTGTTGACAAGATACTCACCTTGTCTATGCATCAATTTCCTTATCTGTAAAATAAGGATGATGTGGACATTGAAATAGATAATGTCTGTGAAAGTATACACTAAAAACAATCATTGCACAAATGTCAGTTATTATTTAACCCAACTCCTTTCTTATAATGAAAGGGAGGCTCAAGAGGTGGAAAGTGGCTTTCCTAGGCATATACATACATCTGTGATTTAACAATCTTTGTACCTTTAGTGTTTGTCTTCAAAAATTTCAAAAGCAGAGCTGAGCTTTAAAAAGAGGGAACATTGGAAAGAATGAGAAAATGTTGTAACTTAATTTTTCTCATCTACTCTGTGTGCTTTAGTTATTTCATCTCTATTTTTACAAAACTTGAAATATATAAATGTCAAGTTTGCTGATTATCTTCTATGATTTATGGTGCTTGCTTTGTTTTGGTGGTTTAGACATGAGTAGCACTGTACTAGTTTGAAATTAAAATTGCTTCTCCCAGCGTTACACACACACACACACATCACACCCAGCAAAAAAAGCAAAAAAGCTCTGAATTTAAAAAATAAAAATAATGCCAGAAGTATGAGTGGCTATTCACCAGTTGGAAATAGCTTTTCACACTGGATGGTAAACAGTAGCCTTTAGAGTGTTTCCAAATAACCATCACCAAGAATTGCTTTTAATTCACTCCCAGACGCTAAATAGGAGACCACAGAGCACTTTGTATTCCAAGGAGAAAAAAAAAAGACTGAACATTGAATAGACAAAAACACAATCTAGTGCAGTCAATCTCTTTTTTGTAAGACTGTTGATTTGAGAAGCTTCCGTGATGACCCAACATAAAGAAGAAGTGAATGTTTGGGGTGATGGGTGTCCCAGTTGTCCTGGTTTGATCATTACACATTGTATGCCTGTGTCAGAATATCACATGTTCCCCCAAAAGATGTATAACTATTATGTATTAACAAAAAAAATCAGTATAATTGTTATGACATATAATGATATACTAATTTTGATAAGAGCAATATTTTAGGCATTAATAAATATAATGTAGCTTTTAAAGAAAGCCTCCAAAGCTAAAAATTGTTCTGAAAATGAATCCTGTGTACTTATGGTTGTGAGTAGTGGATTTTCAGCAGCTCTCTGGTATGTACTCACTTCAGTGCCCTGTGGACGGGCAGAATTGAACAGGATTTTTGAAGAAAAGACTATTAATAGTTCTAATAGTTTGCTGCTTCTTCTATTCTGAAATCAATATGTGAAGGCATTGCAATAACATTTTGGAACAAGAGACTTCAAGAACACATAGAAAAGGTACACCAGGACTTATCTTGATGTCTCATTTCTCTTTCTTTTTAAAATTGAGATATAATCCACATATTATAATAGTCAACCTTTTAAAGTATACAATTCAGCATATTCACAGAGTTGTGTAACCATCACCACTATCTCACTTCAGAACATTTTTACCCCCTGAAAAGGAACCCCAATATCCATTAGCACACACTACCGTAGGCAATGGGGCTAATTTACTTTCTATCTCTATGGATTTGCCTCTTCTGAACATTTCATGTAAATGGAATCATACAATGTGTGTCCTTCGTGTTTGACTTCTTTCACTCAGCATTACTATGTTCACCAGTACTTTCTTTCTTTCTATGGCCAAATAATATTCCACTGTAAATATATAGCACAGTTTGTTTATCTGCCTATCAGTCGATGGACATTTGGGTTGTTTAAACTTTTTGGAAACTGAGAAGAATGAGGCTAACAAATGCTAACAACATTTACATACAAGTTCCAGTGAGGACACATGCTTTCCGTTCTCTTAGGGATACACCTAGGAGTGGAATGGATGAGTGTCTGGTGTCTGTTTATCCAAGTCATCTTACTGGTAAGCTGAGAAAAAAAGGGAATGAGATGCATTTGGATAAATTAAGAAACAGGATAGGTACGTACTGGTAGAGAGGCTGTGGTCTTTGGGTTACAGCTCATTGTTCTCTTGCCTCCAACAGTCAATGACATAACCAGTTCCTGACTTTTTGGAAATAAACCCGTAGATAGACTGTAAATCCCAGCAGTTTGCGGTGTTTCTACCCCATGAGACATGAGGAATAATCATACGCTCCTGTTAGTTAACAGCACACCACTTGGGCAATTTCTCCACGGTGGAGGGGGCTATGAGTGTAGCCAAGGGAAGGAAAAAAGATATTGGGATTTTTCAATTTTTTTTAATATGGTGGGTGTAATTTGAAAAGAGCCTCTTGGTGCTCCGTTCATCCTGCAGAGGACTTAGGTTTTATTATGATCATATGGAGCCTTTGCTCTTTTCAGATGAGGGTATTTTGCGGAGATGAAGACAAACAGGGGCAGCTCTGTAGTGTATGCAAAAAATGTAAGCAAAAGTGTAAAACTTTTGTTTTCCTTCAGGGAATGGAAGATGTTAACAGAGAGAAAAGTTTGAAGGCAGACATTTAGAAGAAGCTAGGAGGAGAAGCGTCTTATATTAATGTGGGCCAAAAATGGAAATGTGGCTTGGCTTTTTAAAATCCTGTGGCTGGTTTACTAGTAATAATGTTATTTCAAAATATTTTGTTTTCAAAATTATTTAGGTGTTATTTATGCTAGTGTAAAGAATAAAGTCTGGCTAATTGGAAATGTGTTAGACATGGTACACACTGTCATTTTTTATTGTAATAACCAGAAAGGGCCTCTACACTAAGAGAAAAAGTGCCGTTTTCTCTGCCGTCCCCATATGAGCCCAGCCATCCAGAACAGAGCCCATGCTGGAAGCTTTTCCACACTGTAAGGACAAGTTTCATATTGACCGCATTGGTTCCCTGGAAAACCTTTTGTCTACCTGGGGTGAATGGTCAACTATCCAAAGAACCAGATTTTCTTTCTATCTATATATTACATTTATCCTGCATTCAGAGCAGAAGAAGAAAATAGGCTAATTCCCCTTCGTGAAAACCTACGGGACCTCCATGCCATCCTTCAATACCATGTGGGGGCCCCCAGCCAGTTTACTAAGGTGTTAATGGTCTGTAATTACTTCCCGTGTTGCCTCCTTATGGGTTTTTGCTTTCATGCACAGGACTTTGGGGCCTCAACCCAAAGAAGTATGATGGATGATGGAACTTAATTGAGTCCTTTTTGGAAAGTGGCCTCTTCAACAATACAGAGAAAAGCCCTCCACTTAGGGCAAGCCACAGGTTGAGTTAATCATTATACTCTTTAACTGATAATTAAATGAAGAAATAGTTCTCTGCTGCCGCAGTAATTTTTATTCTTTTGAGACAGGGTCTTGGTCTGTCACCCAGGCTTGAGTGCATCATGGCTCACTGTGGTCTTGACCTCCCAGGCCCAGGTGATCCTCCCACCACAGCCTCCTGAGTAGCTGGGACTACAGGTGTTCCCCACCACACCCGGAAAGTTTTTGTGTTTTTTTGCAGAGACAGGGTTTCACCATGTTGCCCAGGCTGGTCTCAAACTCCTGGGTCAAGTGATCCACCTTCCTTGGCCTCCCAAAGTGCTGGGATTACAGGTATGAGCCACCATGCCTGGCCTGCCACAGTGACTTTTTAAAATAAACTTTTATTTATTTATTTATTTATTTATTTATTTATTTTGAGACAGAGTCTTGCTCTGTCGCCCAGGCTGGAGTGCAGTGGCGTGATCTTGGCTCACTGCAAGCTCCTCCTCCCGGGTTCACGCCATTCTGCCTCAGCCTCCCAAGTAGCTGGAACTACAGGCGCCCGCCACCACGCCCAGCTAATTTTTTGTATTTTTGGTAGAGATGGGGTTTCACCGTGTTAGCCAGGATGGTCTCAATCTCCTGACCTCGTGATCCGCCTGCCTCGGCCTCCCAAAGTACTGGGATTACAGGCGTGAACCACCATGCCTGTTCTAAACTTTTATTTTTTTTTAGAGAAGTTTTAGGTTCACAGCAAAGTTGAGTGGAAAGTATAGAGTTCTCATATACCTTCTCCCCACGCCACATACACACAACCTCCCCCACTACCAAAATTCCCCGCCACAGTGATACATTTGTTACAATCCATGGCCCTACATTGACATATCATTATTTCTCAAAGTCTATAGTGTACATTAGGGTTCATTCTTGGTGCTGTATGTTTATGGGTTTTGACAAATGTAGAATGACGTGTCTATCCTTATAGTATCATACAGAATAGTTTCACTATCTAAAATTTCTCTGTGCTCTGCCTGTTCACCCCTCCCTCTCCTCAGTCCCTGGAAGCCACTGATCTTTTTTACTGTCTTCATGGTTTTGCCTTTTCTAGAATGTCATATAGTTGGAATCATACAGTACGTTCCCTTTGCAGACAGGCTTCTTTCACTTACTGATATATATTTAGGCTCCTCCATATCTTGTCATGGCTCGATGGCTCATTTTTTAGTGCTGAGTAATATTCCATTGTCTACATGAACCACAGTTTATTTATTCATTTACCTACTGAAGGACATCTTGGTTGCTTCCAAGTTTTGACAATTAAAAATAAAGCTGCTATAAGCATCCTTGTACAGGTTTTTTGTGGAGGTAAGTTTTCAGTTAACTTGGATGAACACCAAAGAGTGTGACATCTGAGTCATATGGTAAGAGTATGTTTAGTGTTATGGGAAACTGCCAAACCATCTTCCAAAGCGGCTGTACCATTTTGCATTCCTATAAGCAATGAATGAGAGTTCCTATTGTTCCACATCCTTGTCAGCATTTGGTATTATCAGTGTTTTGGACTTAGCCATTCTAATAGGTGTGTAGTTGTATTTCATTGTTGTTTTAAGTTGGAATTCCCTAATGTCATGTGATGTTGAACATTTATAGTAATGTTTTTAAATCTTAGATAAAACTATTCAATTCTGCCAGACCCAGTACCTCTTTTTTCTTAAAGCATGATGATCCCATTTTATTGGACAAATAACATGCAAAGGAGCTAAGCAGACTTTTTGCTAATGTTTCATTTTTTATGCTTTGTGGGAACAATGATCTCGTCTATCTTATTCTCAGTGGTATTCCCCCAAACCAGCACAGTACCTGGTCCATATGATTCACTCACTAAATATTTACTGTAGTTGGTTAAGTAGTGGCCTCCAAAAAGATATCCCCACATTCGAATCCCTAGAATCTGTGAACATTGCTGTTTTGGGAAAAATGGTCCTTGTAGATGTAATTAAGTTTAGGATGTTGAGATGGTAAGATCATCCTGGATTATCTGGATAGACCAATCCAATGACAAGTACCATTATAAGAAAAAAGCAGAGGGAGAGATGAGACAGACAGAAGAAGAGATAGAAGAGGAGGAAGCAATGTGACTGCAGAGGTGGAGATCAGAGTGATGTGGCCACAGGTCAAAGAGTACCTACAGCTACCAGAAACTGGAAGAGGCAAAGAAAGGACCCTCCCCTAAAACTTCCAGAATGAGTGTGGCCTGGCGGACCCCTTGATTTCAGACTTGTGGCTTCTAAGCCCTACATATCCACTAGTCAATTTTCCATCTCTATGGAGTTGCTTATTCTGGACATTCTATGTAAATGGAATCATACAATGTGTGATCTTTTGTGTCTGGCTCACTAAACTTAGCATAATAGCACCTCCTGTTATATTCTAAATATATTGTAATATTCCTTTTACTTTCTTAAAATTCATAGATAATATGACCTACTTACACATACAATTTTTTAAATAACGTGCTTTATAATAAAAATAACTTTTAAAATAAGTATATGTTGTAACATGTCTACACTAGGCTATTTATTTCATAGGATAGTAGGAGCCTTGAACCTGCTTTACTATTTATGAAGCAGTATCACTATGAATGTGCCAATGATGGTAGCTGGGACACAGATATGCAGTGTTGAAGTCTCAAATGCAATAATCAGCATTTCCCTTGATGATAACCTGATTTCTCCAAATGATGAACAATTCTTTTTTTAAAAAATGTTTAATTTTAAAATAAAATAGAGATGGAGTCTCACTGTGTAGCCTAGGCTGGCCTCAAATTCCTGTCCTCAAGTGATCCTCCTGCCTCTGCCTCCCACAGTGCTGGGATTACAGGCATGAGCCACTCACTACACCTGGCTAGTTCTTGATAAAGTTCCAGATAAACCAAAGTTCAATTTTCTCTCAGTCTACACAGTAGTTATGGCCTTGGAAACTTCAGTGTATGTTCATAACCTGCAAGAAAATATTTGGTGTTTACTTGTAAAAGAGAGTTAGGCTCTCAACTCAGAGGATTACAGATGGATTTTTCACCTACATGAATGTCTGGCAGAACACTTAAGAGTCATGTTAGACACAAAAACTGGTTTTCATAGAGTGGCACTGTCCTGTGCATTGAAAGGCATGTTGCATCCCTGGCCTCCTCCCTCTAAATGCCAATAGTGACCGTAATCACTGCACTGACCAGAATGTCCCCCACGAGAGCATCCATCTCTGCTGAGGACCAGGGGCTGAGCCCTTCTCAACTTCAAAACCACTTCCACATGCCTGATCACCTCTGAGTCCATATTCCATCCATTTCTTTCTCCTCTCTTCCATATGTAATTTCTCCCTGTTGTTATTCTTTGTACATTCATAAACCCATTCAGCATTCTTTCATTAAAAAAAAAAAAAGAAACCACATTCTTCAAACCTCTCTTCTGCCCTACTGCTGACTTACATCATACTGCATCTGTTACCTGGATTTTGCAATATTATCTTAACTGATGTCCTTCCTTCAAGTCCTGATGTCCTCATCCCCACTCTACTCTTGGTATCAAAGGGTGCCATGAGACATGCAGATCAGGTCAGGCCAAGCCTCTGCCCAGGATCTCCCAGTAGGCTAAAGATCCATTCTACAACATGGTGCCTCATCACCAGGTCCTCCCCAAACATCTGCTTCTCACATTTCAGAAAAATGTTGAACCACTTTTTCTTTTCTTTTTTGGGGATGGAGTCTCGCTCTGTTGCCCAGGCTGGAGCGCAGTGGCATGATCTTGGCTCATTGCAACCTCCGCCTCCCGGGTTCAAGCGATTCTGCTGCCTCAGCCTCCTGAGTAGCTGGGACTACAGGCACCCGCCACCACACCCAGCTAATTTTTGTATTTTTAGTAGAGACGGGGTTTCACCATATTGGTCAGGCTTGTCTCAAACTACCGACCTCAGATGATCCACCTGCCTTGGCCTCCCAAAGTGCTGGGATTACAGGCGTGAGCCACCGTGCCCAGCCTGAACATATTTAACAGCTTTATCAAGGTATAATTCATGTACTATACAATTCACCGATTTAAAGCATGTAATTCAATAATTTTTAGTGTAGTCACAGGGTTCACACATGTTTAAAATATACAAGTTGAGGGCTGAGCGTGGTGGCTCATGCCTATATTCCCAGCACTTTGGGAGGCCAAGGCAGGTGGATCACCTGAGGTCAGGAGTTCAAGGCCAGCCTGGCCAGCCTGGCCAACATGGTGAAACCCCATCTCTACTAAAAATACAAAAAGTATCCAGGTGTGGTAGCGCGTGACTGTAGTCCCAGCTATTTGGGAGGCTGAGGCACAAGAATTGCTTGAACCTGAGAGGTGGAGGTTGCAGTGAGCCAAGATTATGCCACTGCACTCTAGCCCAGGCAACAGAGCGAGACTCTGTCTCAAAAAAATAAAAATATATACAAGTTGACATATTTTAACATAGGTACCTATCCCTGAAATCATTACCACAATCAAGATGATATTTATCACCCCCTAAAGTTTTCTTATGCCTATTTGTAATTTCTTTTCCCCTCCCTAGCAACCACTTACTTGCTTTCTGTCATTATAAAGTAGTTTACATTTCCAAGAATTTTACGTAAACAAATCATGTAGTATGTACTGTTTACTTGGTCATTTGTCTTGGTCTGGCTTCTCTTCATTCAGCATAATTATTTTGAGATTCATCCATGTTGTAAGCATATGTCAATAGTTTATTCATTTTTGTTGCTGAGTAGTATTCAGTTGTGTGATTATACCACAATTTGTGTACTTACCTGTTAATGGTAATTGGGTTGTTTCCAGTTTGGGGCTATTATAAAAAAGAGCTGTTATGAACATTCATATATGAGTATTTGCTCATATTGCTTTTGTTTCTCCTGGGCAAATACCTAAGAGTGGGATGGCTGGATCATATGATAAGTATATGTTAAGAAACTTGTATATGTTAAGAAACTTATCATATAAGTACACAGGTAGACTTTTTAAGAAACTACCAAACTATTTTCCAAAGTGGTGGTACCATTTTTGTTTCCTCCAGAGGCATATGAGAGGTTCAGGTGCTCCATGTCCTCACCAACACTTGATGTGTCAGTCTTGTGAATTTTGGGGAACACACTTAGACCATAGCAGTAGGTCCCCAATAAATATTTGTTTAATAAAAATATAAATGCTGACTATTATAGTAATTTATATTGGTCACTTTCTACGTGCCAGGCACTATACTAAGTGTTTTGCATACATTTTCTCATTTAATTCTCCTAACAAATCTAGGAGATGAGCACTATTTTATTTTCATTTAGGAAATGAGAAACTTAGCCCTTCTAGTGGATGTGTAGCGGTGTGCCTCACAGTTTAAAGTCTAGTGGTCCTAACCTCCTAGGAGCTCCCACTACCTATTATCCAGCATCACTTCCCCAAGCCTTTGCTCTGGCTGTTCTTGCAAGCTGGATGCTTCTTTACCCATCCCTTAGTTAAACCGTCTTCCTTTTGATATAGACAGGAGACAGGGAAATACTGGGTAGAAGAGGGTGGTCCCCTGGCAAAGGCCCCACCCTCCAGCCTGGAAACCCACTGCCCTAAATAGGAACAGGCATTCCTGTTTTCTCACCCCCCTATCCTGTACCCATATAAACCCCAAATCCCAGACTCCACAGGCAGACAAACAGAAGAGCAGAAGAGCAGCAGAATGGCACAGCAGAGAAGGGGAGGAGAGGAAGAACATCTGAACATCGAGAGGAGTTCCGCTGGGGACAGTCAGAGGGGAGACTGGCTGCTGGATAACCAAACTCCAGGGGAAGATCATTTTCCCACCGCATCCCCCTTCCAACTCCCCATCCATTCCACAGAGAGCCACCTTCACCACTCAATAAAACCCCTGTATTCACCATCCTTCAAGGCCCTGTGACCTGATCCTTCCTGGACGCTGGACAAGAACCCGGGTGCCAAGATGGCACTGAGCTGGTTAACACTTAAGCTGTCTGTGATGGCAGAGCTAAAAGAGCACTGTAGCATGCCCACTGGGGCTTTGAGAGTTGCAGACACACATCCCTAGACTCCTAACGTGGGGCCAGAGCCCCAAAAGCATTTGCCCAGGCTCCCTGCACCCTGCCCGTCTGTGTGCTTCCCCTCCTATAAGGGGTTTGAGCAGCAGCTGCAGCCAAACAGACGAGCCACACCCCTGTCGCACATCCTGTGAGGGGGGTCAGGGAACTCTCCTATTTCACTTTAACCAGCCCCAGGTTCTCTGGCCATCCAGGTTGAACCAGAGTTTTCTGTATATATACACATACTCATAGAATTCTGTGGATTGTTTTTCAAAGCCTTTTCACATTATCCTCTGAAATCTTCTTATTGTGTCACCATTTTCCCTACTCAAGGATGGGGACCTAATACAAGGCTTGGCTCATCATAGCATCATTGTCACAAATGGCAATGCCAGAAACAGGATACAACCTTCTGAGAGTGATACTTTCCCTCTGCAACTTGAAAAATGTAGCTCTAACTATTTTCTCCTGTTTAAAGAGAGCTGTGATCACAGTCATTGTTATTTGAAAATTATTAATGAGACATAATATGCAGCTGTAGTATTTTTAAATAAAATGAATGATTTTCCTAATTCCACAAAACATTCTTCAAACATAGAAGGTGAAATATAAATGAAGACAAAGGAACTCATGAGCCTCAAAGAAATTTAACTTTATCTGAAGGAGAGTCACCCAATCATTATTTTTATGATTTTAAGGTTTCCTGTTTCTGAGGATTTTAAGTATTTTTTTACCCTTATCCTCTCTGTTAGGGTATGAGGATTTTAAGTATCTTTGAGGGAGGGAACTAGCATTAGTAGTTATGCCTATGATATTTTGTTTATGTTGGTGGGTGAGGAAGAAGTAGGACTGAGAAGTATATTTCAAGCAGCTTCTGAGAAATTCCCAGTAGTCGGTAATACCTGCCAGTTTTTCAACTCCCCAGATAATGGTCAGTTAGATGTGGTTTTTACAGGTTCACAGGAGGGAGGCAGAAACATAAAAAGAGTGAGCTGATTTCCAGGGGAGTAATTCCTGGTGGTTAAGTGGATGGTAAAGAAGTTAAGTTTCAAAGTCCGATTCGAAATTGCAGCTATGGAATTCAGAGTAATTGTCGCTGAGGCTTTATAGCCTGTGGATTTGGCCTGCTGTGCACAGGGAGTGGTTCTTGGTTTTTAGCCCAGAGCGAGTGGCAGTGAAGCACAAACACATATGCAACACCTTCTCAGGGGGTTAGTGGGTTTGCTGGAATTATGCACGGAATTAACCGGCAACTCAAGGAGTTAAAAGAAAGCACAAGAATGTGGGAACTCCTACAGCAATCCAGCTGACTAATCAAAATTATTTTGAAATAGTTCTTCATAGCGGGTTTTGTTCCAAGCAAGGTAATGCCATCCATCACGAGCTAAATAAAACCCTGATAAGGTCAACACAGTCCTGGTAAGATATGTTTTGTGATTAAAGCCCACAACAAAGTGATTTGTACAAGAGGACTATATAGTGCGGTGCTTCTTAAATTCCCCTGTGCACATGAATCACCTGGCAATCTTGTGAAAATAGAGATTCTAATTTAGTAGGTCTAAGGAGAATCCTGAGATGACTACATGTTAAAGCAGCTCCTGGGTGAGGCTGGTACAGCCAGTTCTCAGACAATGCTTTAAGTTGCAAAGGCAGGTACTTACGTAAATATGTTGCTCTTGCATATTAGATTATGAAGTTGTCCTGTAAATTTCTTTGACAGAGTAAATTAGTCTATTGTTAATAATCCTATTCACTCCTTCACAAAGTAAACAAGTCTGTTGTTAATAATCCTATTCACTTTTAGAGGGTATGGACATCCAATTCTTTTTTTAAAAAATCAACTTTCATTTTAGATATGGGGGATATATGCGCAGGTTTGTCCCAGAGGTATAGTGCACCCAGGTAGTGAGCATAATAAACAATAGTTTTTCAACCTACTCCCTCCCCGTCTAGTGGTCCACAGTGTCTGTTGTTCCCATGTTTATGTCCTTGTGTGCTCAACGTTTAGCTCATAGTTAGGATTGAGAACATGCGGTATTCAGTTTTCTGTTCCTGAATTAATTTGCTTAGTATTTTGACCTCCAGCTCCATCTGTGTTGTTGCAAGGACATGATTTTGTTCTTTTTTATGGCTGTGTAGTATTCCATAGTGTACCTGTACCACATTTTCTTTATCCAGTCCACTATTGATGGGCACCTAGGTGGATTCCATGTCTTTGCTATTGTGAATACTGCTGCAATGAACAGATGAGCATATGTGTCTTTTTGGTATAATGATCTATTTTCCTTTGGGTATATACTCAGTAATGGGATTACTGGGTCGAACAGTAGCTCTGATTTTAAGTTCTTTGAGAAATCTCCAAACTGCTTTCCACAGTGACTGAACTAATTTACATTCCCACCAGCAGTGTATAAGCATTTCCTTTTCCCCACAGCCTCACCAGCATCTTTTGTTTTTTGACTTTTTAATAATAGCGATTCTGACTGGTGTGAGGTGATATCTCATTGTGGTTTTTGACTTGTATTTCTCTGATGATTTGTGATGCTGAACATTTTTTCATATCTTTTTTGAGTAGATATGGACACTGGTATGTCTTCTTTTGAGAACGTGTTCATGTACATCAAATTCTGATTTCTATCTTCTGCTTTGAAAAAAAGGAGGGAGAATATGTCTTCGTTAATGACCTCATGGAAAAATCATTTTTAAAAACTCCATATTAGGCCAGGCGTGGCAGCTCACGTCTGTAATCCCAGCACTTTGGGAGGCCGAGGCCGGCAGATCTTCTGAGGTCAGGAGTTCAAGACCAGCTTGACCAACATGGTGAAACCCTGTCTCTACAAAAATATAAAAATCAGCCAGGTGTGGTGGCAGATATCTGTAATCCCAGCTAGTCAGGAGTCTGACGCAAGAGAATTTCTTGAACCTGGGAGGCAGAGGTTGCAGTGTGCCGGGTGCAGTGTGCATTCCAGCCTGGGTGACAGAGTGAGACTCTGAAAAAAAAAAAAAAAAAAAACCCTCCATATCGAGCCCTTTTTTTTTGAGACAGGGTCTTGCTCTGTTGCCCAGGCTGCAGTGCAGTGGCTCCAATCTGGACTTTGCTCACTGCGGCCTTGACTTCCTGGGCTCAAGCAATCCTCCCACCTCAGCCTCTCAAGTAGCTGGTACCACAGGCATACACCATCACACCTGACAAATTTTAAAATTTTTTGTAGAAACAGGGTCTCACCATCTTTCCCAGGCTTGCCTTGAATTCCTGGGCTCAAGCCGTCCTCCCGCCTTGGCCTCCCAAAGTGTTGGGATTATAGGCATTAGCCACTGCACCCAACCTGAGTCTTTATTTAAAGACTGAAAATACCCATGCCATTTATTTGACTGATGCTCCTGATTACTAAAGAAGTTACAGTAAATGCAGTATGTTGCCTTCATACAACGGTGGCATTCAAAAAGTATCTTACTAGCTGTTCGAGTAAGAACAGTCACTTTTGTGGTTAAAATTTGAAAACAAGTGCTGCCTGGTTTGAGTATTAGGTTATCTTTAGTGCAGGACCATCCTGGTTTGGAGGTAGCATCGTGTGGTAGTTTAAGCACAGACTTTGAAGTCAGACTTTCTAGATTCGAATCGCAGTTCTGCCACTTGCTGACTGTGTGCCTGTGGATGAGTGTGCAATGGTTGACTCATCTGTAAAATTGGTCTGCATTCTCCAGGTGTTACTAGATTGAGTAAAAATCTGCAAAGCTCCTAGAACAGTGTCCAACACATATATAAGCTACGTAAGTGTTTGTTAAATACAAGATTAAAATAAATAATATATGCATTAATGTCATATCTTAGTTGCTCAGTGGTCCTATGGAATCCAGAAAGTCTGTTTTCTTTTTACCAACTAAAATATCCTACAAGACTTTGCCAACGAGTAGCTGGTCAGAGAGAAAGGAGCCTTCAATCAACAACCTGAGAACCCCAAAATATATCCATGACACTTGGAAATGCATTCATTTTCCTTATTTGATTAGACTTACCTCGGTCCTTTGGTTTTGCAGTTGGTGATGTATATTGGCCAAGTGGCCAAGGATATCTTGAAGTGGCCCCGTCCCTCCTCCCCTCCAGTTGTGAAACTGGAAAAGAGACTGATTGCTGAATATGGAATGCCGTCCACCCACGCCATGGCGGCCACCGCCATTGCCTTCACCCTCCTTATCTCTACTGTGGACAGATACCAGGTAAGGTGGCCTGGTTCTTCTTCCTACCCACCTACTGAGGCAGCAAATAGAGGCTGCACTTCTGAATTTTCTCTTAAAGCTGCTTTGAGGGACCTTAAGGTTTATGAAATAAAGATTAAGAGAAACTGAAACCGATTAAACAGATGACAATTGCATCATAAATAAAGTGACTATATAATTTAGCATTTAAATCAGGTTATGCCTGTGTGTGAACATCAGCACCATATTAATAATGACACCAGAACAACTAGCATAATATGGGCCATCCCAGGAGACCAGCATGTATTATCACCCTGGGCTGCCTGATGAGACAGTGCTTGAATTAGTGCTCTCATCCTCTGTTTGCAAGAGGAGTTTATGTCCTAGTAAATGATTCTCCAGGGCTGAGATGATTCCACCAAATCCCTCTGCCAGACTCCCCAGGGCCTGGGGCAGCAAAGAGTCTGTGCCTCAAATTAGCCTCTAAGGATGTCTCTGCCCTGGTTAAGGCTCAGCCACTAGAAATGATGGCTCAAAGTTTTCTAGAACAGTCTAAATGGCAGAGGATTAATAAATGTTGAAAATAGAAGAATTTTACTTAATATCTGCTTAAATGCCAATTATAGTAAGACTTAAACAGTTATATTATTACAGCAATGGAAGTTATTTTTCTCCTATTTGAGACCTATGGATCTAATCTTATGTTTAATTTTATAAGTGTTATCTTTTACCCATTGGAAGTTTTATTTGTTTGTTTATTTGTTTGTTTGATTTTAAGACAGGGTCTCTGTTGCTGGGGCTGGAGTGCAGTGGTGCCATCACGGCCCACTGTAGTCTTGACCTTCTGGGCTCAAGCGATCCTTCCATCTCATCTTCCCAAGTAGCTGAGACCACAGCTATGCACCACTACACCCAGATAATTTAAAAAAATTTTTTTCTAGTGAAGGGGTCTTGCTGTGTTGCCCAGGCTGGTCTTGAACTCCTGGCCTCAAGCAATCTGCCTGCCTGGGCCTCCCAAAGCACTGGGATTACAGGCATGAGCCACTGCACCCAGCCCCACTGGAAGTTTTAGATTCCATTAAATCTAGCAGTCTTGTAGATAAATAGCAGTATTGTTTAGCCCTGTCCCTTTACCCCAGAAGCCCAGGGATGTTCCATATTCCAGGTTATGCAGAAGCAGGAAGTCAAGCCTCATGTAGCTGGAGAGACCAGGACTAGTGTGGGGTCCCACCTCTACCGCTGTAGCCTTCTACCTGGTCATCTGGGTTTAGACCTCTGTTACATAAGAAAGGGACAGTTACAAGGAATATATTTGACTAGATATCATCTTTTGTCATAAGTTACTTAAACTTCATGCCAGGGTCAAACAATGTCTGAGCTCCTGGCACTGTCTGAATTAACTTAGTGCAGGCTGCTGAGCCATGTTGTACCCAATGTCAGCTGCCCTAGAAGGACGTAGTGGGCCAAGCACCAGCTCCCACTGGGTTGATCTTGGTGCCCAGAGAAGTCTGTGAGTATGCTAATGTACCTTAAGAGAAAAGCAGCAAGTGGAGGCTCGCAGCAGGAAAACCACCACCATCACCACGGACACATCCATTGCAGAGCCGCCCAGTCCTCCTTAAAAAATTCTCCTCAACTTACACGATGTAGCAGTTTTCATAAGGTTGGAGTCATGTTGTGAATTTCTTTCCTATTTGATTTTTAATAGTGAATGTATTTAGCTAGCTGTTTGCTCATAAACAGCTCTAAATATTGGTTTATTTATATATTATATTTATTGGTTTATTTATATACATATTTATTTTTATATATTATATATTGGTTTATGTGTGTTGAGTACCCCAAAAACTATTGAAATAAAATTTTTAAAATGTGTGTTGAGGCTGCTGCCCACACTCTAATTTCCAAATGTATTAACTCATTAATTCTGAACACTTTTAAATTAAAATCTGAGACTTAGTTAATGATAAACCTTAAGAACAGACATGACAACCAGCTGTTATGGTACTCATGTGTTACAAGGGGAAGAACATACTGGGCTTGGACTCAGAAGGCATGGCCTTCAGTTCTGACTCTCATTTACCAGCTGTGTGACCTCAGGCAGATCATTTCACCTCTCTGAACCCCAAGCTCCTGTTGTGAGGGTCAAATGGGAGCATTGAGGGGAAAGTGCCTTTGTGATAAAGTTTATTAATAATGTCATTTATTATCATGGTTAAGAGCTTCCTCATTTGTAAAATGGGGCTAATAACAGAGCCTACTTCATAGGGCTATGTGAAGACTAAAGGAGATAGTATAAAGTGCTTTGCCTAATACAGACAGTGCCCTATTGTCTTTGATCTTCTTACTACAGTATACCACAGACACTAGTGCTTGAAGCAGGTGGATTTATGCCTATGTCTAGCTTATAAGCAGAGTATCTGTGTGTTCCTTATATGATTCAGCATTAGCCAGATTCCTCTAGCCGCTAGTATTACTCAGCAGCAAATGTTGAGAGTCAGTAGAATCTGCACAAGTGCTTTTGATATCTGGACGCAAATATGCCGATTCTGACTTTAGGCCCATTGCCCCTCCTTCCACAGAGGAGGAGAAGTTGCTTGTTGGGATTTTCAGATTATAGCCCTGGCTATCTATCTACCTTGCTTCTTGGTCAAATTGTTTGTTTCTTATCGTTCTAATTTAAGAATAGGTAGAAATCAAAGTTATTCATTTCACTAAAACTGCCAACACTGTAGTTGTGGTCATGAGTCTTAAAGCCAAGTCCTACTACGTCTCACGTGCATGCTTATATGTTGTGAAACTTCCTCCCAGAACTGTATACCTGGGTATCTTCCCCTTTTCTTTCTTCTGTCTCCCCGTTTAAAAAAAAGTTTTAAGTTAATCAGATTGCTGGTCTGGGGAATGCAAGATTCGGACTAGCAATTCTTGCATTAATGAATCCTATTCCCACCTATGACATCAAATCATGTATGTCTGAGTGTGATCTAATTCCCTTGTTTTTTCTCCTTCCCCCACAGTATCCATTTGTGTTGGGACTGGTGATGGCCGTGGTGTTTTCCACCTTGGTGTGTCTCAGCAGGCTCTACACTGGGATGCATACGGTCCTGGTAAGGCTTTGTGGTCAGGTCTTGTGGTGATTGTTTGAATGATATTGTGGTCACTGTGTCAATATGTTTCTCATACTACTTATTTATAAAATTATTTGCATATGTAATTATGTTTCTCATCATGCCAATGCATTAAGTAATTATTATGTTCGGGTGCATGTATGATAATAGTAATGAAACAGTAAGGTAATATCAATGAGGCTGAGCTACACTGAACCCTCAAGATTTTGAAAATGGGCTAGAACAGCGTTGGAGACTCCGGTCATTTATATTCACATCAGTTTACTGACGATGCAGCAAGCAGTTCAGGAAAAGCCCCCAGGCTCACAGGCACGAGTGAGTAGATGCAGTTCCCCACTTAGGTCCTCATAGAGAGGGGCCTGAAATCAGGGGTCTCCAGTGCCCTTGCAAGGTAAGGGTCCCACCAGGTCAGAGGAGCCCCATATCACGGCTTTGCTTCCTTCCATACTGTTTTAGGCTGGAGGCAGTGGTGGGAACACAGAGTCCCATCTGCATGTAAAGGTCCATCCACGCTTTTACCATATTAGAAATATTTTCCAGGGCCGCCATGATTGGCACAGTTAAAATTCCTTGAGAATTCAATTTCCCACTGTGTCCACGGCTGCCTTGAAGTTCCAGAGCATAAGGCTGGCCATGGTCGACCACAGGGGCGCTATTTATCATCGTAATAGGTACAAGAAAGATTTCTTTAAAAAGAAATGGGCCCTTGCTCATTGTGTGTTTATCTCAATTCTGAAGCTCAAAAGTTAAGTTAGCAAAAAAACCTGGGAGGGAAAGGCCTACACCCCACATGGGCCTTCTTGCTTCTCTCCCTGGTCCCTTGTGTGGGTTTTTTATGGGAAATGTGGGAGAGAGGGGGCAGAAGGGCAGAAGCTGCAGAGTGAACAGATTGAGGAGATCATTTGTCAAAATGAACAGAGGCCGAAGTAACTCAGAGAAGGGGGTTTACGGCTTCCCAAGGGTCTATAAGAGAGCAACATTACGCTTTCCTCTTAAAATGCAAAGGAAGGTGCTGATAGCAATTGACTCGAGGCCAGGCCTCAGAAGAGGCAGGCAAGTCTCCAAGTTAAAGAGTGCTAAAAATCTCAGGAATCGAGATAAATCATTTGAATGCAGTTTTTTAAAAAATCAAAATTCATGCTACAAAACCCCATGATGAGCTAGATAGTCAAATTTTAAGTGAAGACAAGATTTGACCCTGTATTTGCATGCTGTGCCTCAGCTGCTTCACCTCAGCCTGGCCCTGACCTGGGTGCTGCCTGGGTGAAGGCGGGCCTCAGATCTTGGAAATAAGAAAGGAGCAATGAAGGGCCAGTCCTGTAATTTTACCTCCCAAGGCACATCCTTGCTGTCCGCATCCCACGTCACACCACACTGGTGGCTCCTGAGATGGAGGGAAGGAGGGGAGGAGGGCGTTCTCAATTTGCTACACTGCCGCTTCATGTTACAGAGAGGTTCTCTCCAAATATGTTCATAGACTTCAATATGGAATGAAGAACTCTTGGGTTCTCTGGCATCTCTTTTTATCTGGGGCTACTGTTTAATTTCTGTAGGCTTTAATAAAATATGATCTTGGTAATGATAGACTGGATAAAGAAAATATAGTACATATACATCATGGAATACTATGCAGCCATGAAAAGGAATGAGATCATGTCCTTTGACATGGATGAAGCTGGAAGCCATCATCCTCAGCAAACTAACACGGGAACAGAAAACCTAACACCACATGTTCTCACTCATAAATGGGAGTTGAACAATGAAAACACATGGACACAGGGAGGGGAACAACACACACCATGGCCTGTTGGGAGGTTGGGGGTGAGGGGAGAGAACTTAGAGGATGGTCAATAGGTGCAGCAAACCACCATGGCACACGTATACCTGTGTAACAAACCTGCATGTTTTGCACATGTATCTCGGAACTTAAAGTAAAATTTAAAAAAGAATGATCTTGAGAACTCGGGTTAAAGTTAAAATGAAAGTAAGCACGAGCATGTAGAGCTACAGAGATGAGTAAAGAGTACACGAAACCCACCTCAATAGAAACACAGCTACAGCTTTTTCTTTTTAAAGTGAGTTGTGGGGACAGTAAGCAGATATTTAGGGGAAGATAGATTAGGCCTCTCATCCAGATGCAAGGAACATTATATGCTTTTTTTTAGACATAATGCAATTGCATACTTACTAGACAACAGAATAGTGTAAACGTTTTTATATGCACTGAGAAACAACAACAAAAAAATTGTGTGACTTGCTTGATTGTGATATTGACTTGATGGTGATGGTTTGGAACTGAACCCGCTGTGACTCTGAGTTAGGCCTGGATGTCACACTATGTTCATCCATTCATCTGTCAGTGAACACCTGGGCTCACCTTTAGGCTATTGTGAGTAAGGCTTCTCTGAACATGGGGTTTCAAATATCTTCAGAGAGATTTTTTTAGAAGCTTCCCATGGGGTTTGAATATGCAGCTATGGTTGAGAGCCATTATAAAAGACATTCCCTAGAGATTGTGAGGGGCCCAGGGAAGGGGCACCGCCCCCTTTTGGGAGCATTTGTCCCAGAAGAAGCTGGAGCAAGAGGCCACAGCAACCATTGTCCCCAACCCCATCTGTTCTGTCAGGACCCAGGGCTTCTTTCATGCTCATAATTTTATTTCATAAAGATCTTAGACCCTGACTCAGGCTTAGGCCCAGGTACCAGTCAGGCTACAGGACCAGAGAATGGCCTAGGTTGCAATGATGAGTAATTGCTAGTAGAAGGGAACAGTTGGTTTTAATAGTAGGATAAGGGAGAATTATGGATTAGTTGTCTTTATTCAGCAGCAACTTAATCAGCTCCTACAGGCTGCTGGACTTGGAACGAGATCTGGGAGCTCTTGTGGTAAAGAAACCTACGCCACCCCTCAGGTGTCCAAGTCTACTGAAGGAGACAGATGTCTACACTGCTGATTACCTGACATGATGATAGAGTTAGGATGGAATAACTGGATTGAGCCAACTATGATAGCGTGCCCCTTCCCTGGGCCCCTCACAATCTCTAGGGAATGTCTTTTATAATGGCTCTCAACCATAGCTGCATATTCAAACCCCATGGGAAGCTTCTAAAAAAATCTCTCTGAAGATATTTGAAACCCCATGTTCAGAGAAGCCTTACTCACAATAGCCTAAAGGTGAGCCCAGGTGTTCACTGACAGATGAATGGATGAACATAGTGTGACATCCAGGCCTAACTCAGAGTCACAGCGGGTTCAGTTCCAAACCATCACCATCAAGTCAATATCACAATCAAGCAAGTCACACAATTTTTTGTTGTTGTTTCTCAGTGCATATAAAAACGTTTACACTATTCTGTTGTCTAGTAAGTGTGCAATTGCATTATGTCTAAAAAAAAGCAATGTACATATAATATCTTAATTTAGAAATAATTAACTGCTAAAAAATGCTAACAATTATCTGGGCCTTCTGTGAGTCATAATGTTTTTGCTGGTGGAGGGTCTGGCTCAGTATTGATGGCTGCTGACTGAGTAGGGTGGTCATTGCTGAAGGGTGGAGTGGCTGTGGCAAGTTTTGTTTTTATTTTTGTTTTTGAGACATCTCAGTCTGTCACCTGGGCTGGAGTGCAGTGGTGAGATCTTGGCTCACTGCAATGTCTGCCTTCTAGATTCAAGCAATTCTCATACCTCGGCCTCCCGAGTAGCTGGGACTACAGGCATGCACCACCACATCTGGCTAATTTTTGTATTTTTAGTAGAGACAGTGTCTCACTATGTTGCCCAGGCTTGTCTCAAATTCTTGGGCTCAAGCAATCATACCACCTCAGCCTCCCAAAGTGCTGGGATTACAGGCATGAGCCAGCGTGTCCTGTTTCTTAAAATAGACAACAATGAAGTTTGCCGCATCAATTGACTCTTCCTTTTAGGAAAGATTTCTTTGTAGAATGCCAATGCTGTTTTTTTCCTTATTTTTCTCCCCTTTACATATGCCAAATCGTGTGATGATATTTGATAGCCTTTTACCTGGAGGAGAACTTTCAGAATTAGAGTTAATCCTCTCAAACCCTGCAATTGCTTTATCCACTACGTTTATGTAATATTCTGTCCTTTCTTGTCATTTTAACAATGTTCACAGCATCTTCACCTGGAGTAGATTCCATCTGAAAAGATTACTTTCTTTGTTTATCCATAAAAAGCAACTCTTCATCCATTCAAGTTTTATCATGAGATTGCAGCAATTCAGTCACATCTTCAGGCTCCACATCTAATTCTAGTTCTCTTGCTATTTTATTTATTTTTTTAATTTTTTGAGACAGAGTCTCACTCTGTCACCCAGGCTGGAGTGCAATGGCGTGATGTCTACTCACTGCAACCTCCGTCTCCCGGGTTCAAGCCATTGTTCTGCCTCAGCCTCCCAAGTAGCTGGGACTGCAGGCATGCGCTGCCACACCCAGCTAATTTTTGTATTTTTAGTAGAGGCGGGGTTTCACCATGTTGGCCAGGCTGGTCTTGAACCCCTGACATGAAGTGATCCGTCCACCTTGGTCTCCCAAAGTGCTGGGATTACAGGCACGAGCCACTGCACCCGGCCTCTTGCTATTTTAATCATATCTGCCGTTACTTCCTCCATTGAAGTCGTAACCCCCTCAAAGTTATCCATAAGGGCTGGAATCAGTATCTCCCAAACTCCTGTTAATGTTGATAGCTTGACCTCCTCCCATGAACATGAATCACAAATATTCTTAATGGCATCTAGAATAGTGAATCCTCTCCAGAAGATTTTCAATTTACTTTGTCCAGATCTATCAGAGGAATCACTATCTATGGTAGCTATAGCCTTACAAAATGTGTTTCTTAAAAAGTAAGACTTGAAAGTAGCAATGACTCCTTGATCCCTGGGCTGTGGAATGGATGTTGTGTTTAGCAGGCATGAAAACAACATAAATCTTGTACATCTTGTACATCTCTATCTTAGGTGACCAGGTGTATTGTCCATGAGCAATAATATTTTGAAAGGAATATTTTGCTCTGAGCAGTAGGTCAAAACAATGGGCTTAAAATATCCAGTAAATTATGCTGCAAACAGACGTGCTGTCACCCAGACTTTGTTATTTCATTTCTAGAGCACAGGCAGAGTAGATTTAGCATAATTCTTAAGGGCCCTAGAATTTTCAGAATGGTAAATGGCCATTGGTTTCACCTTAAAGTCACCAGGTGCATTAGCCCCTAACAAGAGCATTAGCCTGTCCTTTGAAGTGTTGAAGCCAGACATTGACTTCTGTCTAGCTGTGAAAGTCCTAGATGGCATCTTCTTCCAATGTAAGGCTGTTTTATCTACATTAAAACCCTGTTGTGTAACGTAGCCACCTTCATCAATGACCTTAGCTAGATTTTCTGGATAACTAGCTATAGCTTCTCTATCAGAACTTGCTGCTTTACCTTGCACATTTATGTTTTGAACACGGCTTCTTTCCTTAAACCTCATGAACCAAATTCTGCTAGTGTCAGACTTTTTTTCTGCAGCCTTCTCACCTCTCAATCATCATAGAGCTAAAGAGAGTTAGAGTTTTGCTCTGGATTAGACTTTGGCTTAAGGGAATGTTGTGACTGGTTTGATCTTCTAACCAGGCCACTCAAACTTTCTCTATAATAAGGCTATTTAATTTTCTTATAATTCATGTATTCATTGGAGTAGCACTTTTAATTGCCTTCAAGAACTTTTCCATTCCATTCTCAATATGGCTGTTTGGTACAAGAGGCTTAGCTTTTGGCCTATCTCAGTTTTTGAAATGCCTTCCTCACTAAGCTTAATCATTTCTAGCTTTTGATTTTAAGTAAGAGATGACAGCCAGGTGCAGTGGCTCACCTGGAATCCCAGTGCTTTGAGAGTCTGAGGAGAGAGGTTTGCTCGAGCCCAGGAGTTGGAGGCTGTAGTGAGGTATGCTTGTACAACTGCACTCCAGCCTGGGTGACAGAATGAGATCCAGCCTCCAAAATAAATAAATAAAGTGAGAGACATGTGACTCTTCTTTCACTTGAACACTGAGAGGCTATTAGGGTTATTAATGGGCCTAATTTCATATTGTTGTGTCTCACAGCATAGGGAGGCGAGAAGAAAGCAAGAGAACACAGAGACATAAAATGAACCAGACTGTTGGGAAAGTGGCACTGATAGACTTGCTGGATACAGTATTACCACAAAACTTCAATTTGTAAAAAACACAGTATCTGCAAAGTGCAGTCAAGGGAAGCAGAGTAAAATGAGGTGTGCCTGTCCACATACAATGGAGTATTAGCCTTAAAAGGGTGGGGAATTCTGACACCTGCTACAACATGGATGAGCCTTGAAGACATTATGTTAAGTGAGACAAGCCAGTCAGAAAAGGAAATCTTATATGATTCCACTTACATCAGGTACCTAGAGTAATCAAATTCATGGAGACCAAAATTAGAATGGTGGTTGCCAGCGGCTGTCGGGGAGACAAGGAGGAATGAGAAGTTCTTATTTATTGTGTATAGAGTTTCAGTTTTGTAAGATGAAAGACATTTTGGAATTGGATGATGATGGTAGTTACACAACAACATAAATCCTGTTAATACCGCTGGATATTTTAAAATAGTTAAGGTGGTGAATTTTATGTTACGTGTGTGTGTATACATATTAATAGATACATGGAGGTGGGTCCTGAGCTTTGGTATTTTTTTAAGCTCCCCGGTTGATTTTAATGTGCAGCCGGGGTTGAGAGTCATTGATTGGACTAATGATCTGTCTTCCATGCTAGATATGTGCATGCCCCTGAACAAAACTGGGTTGGAAGGTGGAGACAGATACTCTGTAGGCACCCAGAATCCATATGAACCACTCTGATCGCACACAGCTTTGATGCTCAGGGCGTGTGAGTACATCATTCAGGTGGCCACCTACTTGATAGAAATGGCTCTCTCTAGGCTAGGCACGGTGGCTCATGCCTGTAATCTCAGCACTTTGGGAGGCCGAGGCAGGTGGATCACCTGAGGTCAGGAGTTCGAGACCAGCCTGACCAACATGGAGAAATCCCATCTCTACTAAAAATACAAAAAATTAGCCAGGTGTGCTGGCACATGCCTGTAGTCCCAGCTACTTGGGAGGTTGAGGCAGGAGAATCACTTGAACCTGGGAGGTGGAGTTTGCAGTGAGCCGAGATCGCGCCATTGCACTTGAGCCTGGGCAACAAGAGTGAAACTCTGTCTCAAAAAAGAAAAAAAAGAAAAGAAAAAAGAAAATGAAAGAAAAGAAAAAAATGGCTCTCTCTGCATAAGCAGGAGAGCAAGTCAAGGACAGAAATAATTTGCTTATCCCACCTCTTGGGAAGTCACTCCTTGTCAGATGTGGTTTGGTGCCCCTGTCAAGGCTTTGCTGACAGGCTCCAGCTAGTCTCCTGGGCAGGCCCAACTGAAGCATGGGGAGGCATTAAACCTGCACGGCTGTGTCATCATCCTCACCAAACCAGATCTGGCCCCACCCCAGGGAAGGCGTCCCTGCCTACCAAGACACCCAAGCAAGAAACATGGGCAACACCCCAGCTCCTCCCTTCCCACACCTCCATCAGTCAGGTAGTCACCAAGCTGAATCCGTTCTGGCTCTTAAATATGTCTCACAGCTGCTCTTACACCACTGCTTGGAAATTATTTCCAAATCTGATTATGCTATTCCATGCATGGAGGAGAAGTTTCTCTATCTCTTGCTGGACGTGAATGATGACACAGCCCCATTTGTGAGCAGCAGCCATTTGGGAATGTTTGGGGAATTGGCCTTTGAGAGAAATCAGTATTGTCCATGCCAAAGTATGGAAATAAAACACAGGGGCCCCAATGACATCACTGAGTGACTTTACCACCCCTGGGGCCACCGTACCTCTGGGCTCACCATTCAAGGTAAAACAGAGTTCCTTATTGCTGAAGCCAGTTTTTACTGAGGTCTTACATTTTTTCATGGTGAAAGGCATTCTATGTGAAGTGATAATTTATGAAAACAGTTTTTTGGTGTATAATTTCATGTTCTCTTAGTTTGAAGAATAAACCAATTGCATCCAGCTGAAGGAAAAGACAGAGAGAAAGAGGGAAAGGAGGGAAGATAGAATGTCTTGGAAGGACTGGGGTAGCTTGCGGAGCTCAGGAAGCTGTCAAAAAAACAAGCCTCAGGAGGGACCAGAAGAGGGGTGGCTCTGAGGAGTGTCATCACCTTCCCTTTAGAGTGCCACCATTCAGGTATCCCAGCTCCCGACAACTCCTCCCTCAGATCAAAACTCTAACATATGGAGGTGAGACTTCGGCTGGACCCAGCACTACCCTTGGACCAGTGACTCTTGGCAGGGGGACAGGTCGCAGAGCAGAAATGCAACCTGGGAGCCACTCCTGTAGGATGTGAAGGCAGTGTCCTGAGAACAGGGACTGGAAAGAGCCCAATAAGTTCACCACAATTGAGTATGCCCAAAATCAAGTGGTTACCAGATGCGTTAGTCAGGACTCCTTGAATGAGAATAACAGACATCAACTCAAACTAGTTTAAGCTTACAGGGAAATGTATTGATGTTTATAACCATAGTATAAGGAGGTCAGAGGTGCAGCTGGCATTGGGAGAGTGGGACCCCAGGCCTTGACCTTCATCAGAAACTTCCCTCACCACTCTTACCCAAGCTTATCTCTGCATGGTGGATTCATACTCTCGGGCTGCCATCCTCCCTGAGATTGGAGTTCTGGGCTTCATTTTTTTTTTTTTTTTTTTTTTTCTATTTCGCTCCTTAAAGGACTTCAGGGAGGAGAGTTTCAGGGAAGATGTCACATTGGCTGCACCTGGATAATAAGTCCGTGGCTGCATCAAATGCTATCCCAGGGCTGCTGAGAACTGTGATGGAACCAGCCAGGTCTGGAGCCAACCCGTGCGAGCAGTGGCTCTGATTGGCAGCAAAGGTTAGGGTTGGGATTGGCATACAGGAGGCTGAGTTCTCTAAAATAAAGTGCCTCCTGGCATCAGAAGCAGGGCAGACAAAGTCCCATGATATGCTCTCTGCATCTATAGCATGGCATTTTTTCTACTCTTTCAAAGGCTCAAAATGTGGACCTAATATTGTGTTTGTGGAGGAAGGAGGGCTAGAGCAAACCAAGAAGGCTCGTCATACTATATTTATGATGCCCTGACTATTCAACTTACACAAAACGGATTTTAAGCCCTTTGACTAATGAAACAACCATCCCAAATATATTAAAACTAGCCAGAATTTTTGTTGTTAGCGAATGTGTGAAATATGAACAAACAGTTAATACTTGTTCCATTATTTTGCACCTGACCTAGCTGAAATGCTGCTTTATTTTATTGTCCGTAAATTGTTTGATCTCTGGATAATTATACAGATACTGTTTTATTTGCTTATTCATTTATTTTTTTTTCCTCCCAAGTTCTGTTTTAGTTTTGGTTGGAGTCAGAGAATGTTGAAAAGGTTTCTCAAATACTAAATTATCTGCAGACCATACAAAACTGTGTTCTGGCTTTGGACTAGAGCACTTTTGTTGTATTTTTTCATGTTGTTTAAAAAAACTTACTTCAAACTGCCTTACTTAACATGGGAAAAAAAGCCGATGGCAATATAAATTACACCCTACCAAGCCTTACTTTCTGTTACACCCTGTTGGATGAGTTACTGAGATAAAATGGGAATTTAGTTATGTTTCTGAGCATCAGTCACTATGTTAGTATGTCATTGTTTTCTCTTTACCCTAGAGAGACATATTTTTACCCTTTTGTAAAAATAGGGAATTATTTCTAGTTTCAAAAGTAATGAATACTCATGGTAAAACATTCACTCCCTCTTGGTTTTAGTTTTTTTAAAAGACAAAATAAATCACTATTATTTAACCACCAAAGGAGAAGTTCAGATACCCATTGTTGGGATTAGGCCTTAGCATATTTTCCAGCAAGAACTTTCATATGTATTACTAACAACAAACACAGGCAAATTAATTTGTGTACCTTCTTTCCCAACGCTGTTCAAAAAGCCACAGTGGGGGCGCAGTGACTCAAGCCTTTGGGCACAGTGGCTCACACCTGTAATCCCAACACTTTGGGAGGCAAAGGCGGGCAGATCACCTGAGGTCAGGAGTTCAAGACCAGCCTGGCCGACATGGTGAAACCCCATCTCTACTAAAAATACAAAAATTAGCCAGGCATGATGGCAGGTGCCTATAATCCCAGCTACTCAGGAAGCTGAGGCAGGAGAATTGCTTGAACCTGGGAGGCGGAGGTTACAGTGAGCCAAGATCATGCCATTGTACTCCAGCCTGGGTGACAGAGCAAGACTCCGTCTCAAAAAAAAAAAAAAAAAAAAAAAAAAAAAGCCACAGTGGGGGCACCGTTTTCATCTCTTTGACAAGTGGGGGATGAATCCGCTGCTGGAAGGGCTGGAAGTCTAGGATGGGAGCTGGACGAGCCTTGAGTGCAGACCACAGGAGACGGACAAAGACAGAAGTTGGTCAAGCACCAGAGCGATGCAGAGGTCAGAGGCCCCTGCATGGCAGAGAGCCACAGTCGAAAGGGCTGGAGCAGGCACTGGGTCCATCTGCCTCAGACCAGAAGCCACTCGCATCCTTTCTGCTGCAGTGGAGAAACCAGTTGGCCTCTGACATTCTGCAGCCTGGCACCTCGGAGGCTGCTTCAGCATGGTGTGTGGTCAGACCTGGAGGAGCCTACAATTAACTGACAATTAGCCTGACTGGGAGGGGAAGTGGGGACCTCACTGAGGCTAATGGCCAGGCAGCTGAATGGGCTAGGACTCTGGCTTCAGATGTGGTCCATTGGGAAGTGGCTGGTTTCTCAAAAGACTCAGAAGTGCCAATTAAATTCCAGCATGCTGAGCAGGGAGCTCGATAAAGGCTTAAAGTCTGGGTGGTACTGAGAATGCATCCACTTTTCCCAAATAAATAAAAAGCAGCCACATTTAGGGACAGCATGGATTTGAGATCTAACACTACTGCGTGTTGTATTTGTGTTTCTAGGTGAGTTCCAGTTTCGATTTAAGACTAAGGGGGTGATGAAATCTTCCATAGGAGCCAGGCTCCGTTTGCTTCTTTCTTTTATTAGGTGCTTGCCTTTTGGATTATATAGTGTGTTACAGGTAGTTTCATTGAAGGGTGAAGTTTTTCCATAGCTTATAATTGTATGCCTCTCTTAATGCAAAAAGCACTGTCATGAAAGCACTATTTTTTCTCCCTTATTTATCTGGACTTTATTGAGTCAGATTTGACAAGATTCATCCATTAGTCTGAATATTGCATTTAACATGGGAGCCCAGGCCAGATCATACATTTATTATTTTTTCAGCATAATTTTGTTTAGCTTATAAACTTTTTTTTTTTTTTTTTTTTTTTTTTTTTGAGACAGAGTCTTGCTCTGTCGCCCAGGCTGGAGTAGTGGTGTGATCTCGGCTCACTGCAGCCTCCACCTCCCAGGTTCCAGTGATTCTCCTGCCTCAGCCTCCCAAGTAGCTGGGACTACAGGCATCCACCACCATGCCCGGCTAATTTTTTGTATTTTTAGTAGAGACGATGTTTCACTATGTTGGCCAGGCTGGTCTCGAACTCCTGACCTCGTGATCCACCCGCCTCAGCCTCCCAAAGTGCTGGGATTACAGGTGTGAGCCACCACGTCCGGCCAGCTTATAAACTTTTACTTGTAAAAAATGTAATAGAGTGTCTTGGAACAGCAAATATCATCCAAGCATGGATGCCCACTTTCGTGTTTCTAAAACTCTAAGTTAACTGTGGCAAGTGCAGAGTTGTGTAAGAAACGACCATGGAGCAGTGTGTCAGCAGCATGGGGCTTTGGGGCTGTTTGAGGCACCAGTTCTTAGGACAGAGGGAAGACTGCTGGTAAGAGTATCTCAAGACATGCTGTTTTATGCTTTGCACACTTCATTTAATAAATGGAAGGACAGGATAGCCAGGGAAGGAGAAGAAAGTTCTACAGTTCCTAATGGAATTGAGAATTTCATAGAGGCCTGGTACCTAGGTCTTTATCTGGATATAGGTGTGTAAGTAGCGCTTAGAGATTAAGAAGAGACTTTTAGAGGCTTACTTGTATAGGACAAGAAATGTGCATCCCCACTTTTTTGGTTCAAAATAAGAAAAATATTTTATTTATTTATTTATTTTTGAGATGGAGTCTCACTCTGTCACCCAGGCTGGAGTGCGGTGGCGCTATCTCAGTTCACTACAACCTCTGCCTCCTGGGTGCAAGTGATTCTCATGCCTCAGCCTCCCGAGTAGCTAGGATTACAGGCATGTGCCACCATGCCCAGCTAATTTTTGTATTTTTAGTAGAGAAGGTTGGCCAGGCTGGTCTTGAACTCCTGACCTCAAGTGATCCACCCACCCCGGCCTCCCAAAGTGCTGGGATTACAGGTGTGAGCCACTGTGCCTGGGTAAGAAAAACAATTTAAAACTTTATAAATTTTTATCAACCTGTGGTGTGCATAGAGAAAAGTAAACAAATTGTAAATGTGCAGCTCGGTTAATTTCCAATAAAGTAAACACGCACCTCAGTAACCATCACCCATGTTAGGAAATACAGCATTATCAGTACCTCAGAAGTTCTCTCATACCCTCTACTGTGCATCTCCCCAAAGGTACCCGCTCCCCAAATCTCTGACACCATAGATTAGTTGGATTTCATATTCATATAGATGTAATCATACAGTATGCTTTGTTCTGTATCGGGTTTCTTTTACTCCCTGTTCTATTTGTGAAATTCACCATGTTGCTGTATGTAGCTCTCATTCATTAATTTTTGTTGTTGTGTAGCATGTAACTCATGACCATATACCACACTTTATCCCTTCTGCTATTGATGCATATTTGGACTGGTTCCATTTTGAGGCTACTATAAATGACGTTACCCCAAACTTTCTTTTATGTGCCTTTTAGAGCAAATATGTACATTTTCCTCTTGAGTATGAACGTAGAAGTAAAATTACTGGGTCCTGAGGCATGCATATGTTCAGCTTTAGTATGTTCCATTGTGTTTTCCAAAGAATTTTAACAATTTCATTCTCACCAATAGTGTCTAAGATTTCCAGTTCTCCACATCCTTATTTGCACTTGTGAATATCACTCTTATTTTCGCCATTCTTATGAGTACATCTTTGTATCTCATGTGGTTTCAATTTCTCCTAATAATGACATTTAGCTTCATTTTGTATGTTCATTGGCCATTTAGATACCCTCCTTTGTGGGGTGACGATTTGTCTTTTACCTGTTTTTTTTTATTGGATTGCTTAACTTTCACTTACTGATTTATTGGTGAGTTGTTGATCAGATACATATATTCCAAACTTCTTTTTCTTTTTTTTTTTTCTTGAGACAAGGTCTCACTCTGTCATGCAGGCTCACTGCAGCCTTGACCTCCCTGCTTCAAGCAATCCTCCCACCTCAGGGTCCTGAGTAGCTGGGACCGCAGTTGTGTGCCACCATGCCCAGCTAATTTGTATTATTACTCATAGAGATGAGGTCTCGCTATGTCAGCTAAGCTGGAGCTTTTCCTACTCCGTAGCTTGCTTTTTCACCCTATTGGCATCTTGTGGTGAACAGAAGTTCTTCATTTTAATGTAGTCCAGTTCATCAATATTTACCTTATGGTTACAACTTTTGTGTCTTGTGTAAGATATTTTTTGACTACTAAAAGGTCATAAAGATATTCTGTTATTATATTTGTGAGGTTTTATTGTTTTTCTTATTTAGATCTATAATCTACATTGAATTGATCTGTGATTCCTTTTTGTTCTACATGAATACCCAATTTACTCAGCACCATTTATTGAAAGGGTTACCCGTTATCCTTTAACAGAAACATCAACTTTGTCATAAGTCAAGTGACTTTATGCATACAGTCGTTCCCTGTTATCCTCAGGGTATGCATTCCAAGACCCTCAAAGGATGTCTGAAACTGCAGGTAGTACCAAACCCTATATATACTATGTTTATTCCTATACATATGCACCTGTGATAAAGCTTAATTTATAAATTAGGGACAGTAAGAGATTAACAACAACAACCAATAATAACATAGAACAATCATAACGATATGCTGTCATAAAAGTTATGTGAATGTGGTCTCTCTCTCAGAATAGCTTATTGTACTGTATTCACCTATTTTTGGACTACAGTTGATCATGGGTAACTGAAACCACAGAAGACAAAATCATGGACTGTACTCAGTACTCTTCCCATTAGTCTATTTGTCTATCCTCATGCCAGTGCCACTGTCATTATTTACTGCAGTTTTGTTATAAGTATTGATATCAGGTAGTAACAGCCCCCAACTTTGTTCTTCAAATATCTTCACTATTCTTGTATTCTCATATAAATTTTCGAATCGGCTTTTCATTTTCTCCAATGCTAGACTTTTTCTTGGGATTAAATTGAATCTATAGATTAATTTGAGAGATCTGGTATCTTTTGTAATATTGACTATTCCAATACATGGGCATGGCACATCCCTCTATTTAGGTCTTTAGTTTATCTTATTAATGTTGTTGTTTTCTGTATAGAGGTCTTGCCTATCATATATTAGATGTATCTCTAAGCATTTGATCTGCTAAGTGCCATTCTAAGTGCTTTACATATATTAACTACCTCATAGGGTAGTTAGCAGAAAACTAAGGAGGCACTATTATTATCCCATTTCTACAGATGAGACATAGAGAAGTTAAGTAACCTGACTAAGGTCATGTAGCTGTTAAAAGGCTGAACTGAGATTTTAAGTTAAGCAGGCTGACTACAGAATGCATGCTTTGAATTACTGTTCTGTACTATGCCTCCAACATGTTCATGAATGCATTTAATTGCAAACAATGAAAATATGTTTAATATCCATCAATCAGATCTTGTTAAATAAAGTCATAGAGTGGAATATTATACAGGCCTTAAAATATAGTTTTCCCTTGGTATAGGTGGGAGACTGGTTCCACAACTCTCCATGGTTGTGAAAATCCACAGATGTTCAATTCCCTTATATAAAATGTCATAGTATTTGCATATAATCAGTGCCTATCCTCCTATACATTTTAAATCATCTCTAGATTATTTAGTTTCTAATATGTAAATTCTGTGTAAATAGTTGTTATGCTTTATCATTTAGGGAATCGTGACAAGAAAAAAAGTCTGTACATGTTCAGTGCAGATACAACCATCCATTTTTCTTTCAAATATTTTTGATCCAAGATTGGTTGAATCCAGATGCAGAACCCATGGATATGGAGGGCCAACTATAGTATAGCTCTGTTATTTTGGAAAGGTGCCTGCGACATATTATTAATCTTTTTAAAAAAGCAAGTTACAGAACAGCTTGCACCGTGTGGTGCCAGTGTTACAAAATTGTGAGCGTGTATGGGGCGTTAGTTATGGACAAGGGGTTCTGAAATGCATTTTTAATAGTGGGCCTGACTTGTTATTATAAAATAATAAAGCTATTTTTATTTAATGGACAGAGAGTATTCTTATTCTCCTCCTATCTAAGTATATTTCTCAGTAAGTGATAGCTCATGAAAAATAAAAGCACATAATAGCTATTGACTGAACAAGTAATTTTTTGAGCTCTATTATTATTTACATGAGGATTTCCTAGAAGAGAGGAAAGATTTTAGACTTTACTGCGATGAAAAATAGCTCTACTTTTTCCACTGGTACTTGCATTTATTATGATTTCTTTCTTCGCTCTGTGTCTTTTTTTCTTTTTTTAAAATAGAACAACACTTAATGTAAACTTTGGCAATCAAACAAGTACATGGGTTTCAAAGAGCTTATGTCTTTTTTTTTTTTTTTTAGACAGGGTTTCACTCTGTTGCCCAGGCTGGAGTGCAGTGGCACAATCTTGGCTCACTGCAACCTCCTCCTCCCAGGTTCAAGTGATTCTCCTGCCTCAGGCTCCTGAGTAGCTGGGATTACAGACATGTGCCACCATGCCTGGCTAATTTTTGTATTTTTAGTAGAGACAGGGTTTCACCATGTTGGCCAGGATGGTCTTGAACTCCTGACCTCAATTGACCTGCCCACCTCGGCCTCCCAAAGTGCTGGGATTACAGGCGTGAGCCACCACACCTGGCCTTCAAAGAACTTATGTCTTTTGTCTGTTATTGTTTAGGAATCAATTTTAAAACTCTCAAACTATTGATTTGCAAGATTTCTCTTAATCATTGCAACCCTACCTCCCAAATACAATTGAAAAAGGGAACCATGTTCTCAAAAGAATTAATATCTATCCTTCCCTTCTCTGTGGTGGCTGTTTCAAAATGAGAAATTCCACCTTAAAGAGTGCAGAATTGAGCTGGGCCAAGTAGCCTGTCAAGAGAAATAGCAGATTCCAGCCCATCACAAAAGGGCAAATGGATTGTTTATCCATCACAGCCATAAAACTGCATGAGAACTGGTCTGTTACCAAAATATATCCTGTTGGTGAATTGATGCACGCTGATTGGATACAGCGGCTGTAGAAGAGCAAAGTAGCTGGCTTGCAGCTATGCTCTGAAAATTAGCTAAAGGTCTGGAACTTCATTTCAATCTCAAAACACTGCTAAGGTCTGTGTTTATGTATGCCTGTGGGAATGGTCCTTAAAACATGCTCACTTGGGAAAGGAAATAAACATGTCATGTATCATATGTTTAAATTCACACAGGGTTTCCAGTAAGTGCTATGATTTATTTGATTTTTTTAAAGCCCTGACACCTGCATAAAATTAATTCATGTGCATAGGCCTGTGGCATAGTTGGATTTCCACACCATAATCCTGAGCACTCACCGCATTTCTGAAAGCAAAGGGTCACCGAAGCACCACAATCTTGTACCTCATTACATCTTGGATGTCACTTCCCCATTGTAATAACATTAAATGGCTTAACCTTCTGCTCACTTGAAACATACTTAATAACAAAGATGTCACAATCTCTGTAAGTGAGATTGTCCAGCCTCATCAAAAAGAGAACATGGCCATATTTGACTTCACTGGAACAATCTGCAAAAAACTAACATTTAAAAAATCTCCAGTAATCTCTAGTTCCTAGTATGTAGAAGGGATATAAAGTATTTCCCCAGGGAGTTTTGCTTTTGCACAGGAGCCAGGACTCAACAGCTCAAGCAACATTTCCCAAGGTCAGTGACAAAGGGCTGGGATAGATTTACTTTCCTCTGCATGAGAGCACTCATGTCTCCAGGTCTATAAAGAATTTCCAGATTTTTCTCTTGTGCCTATTTGCGCTTATGTATTACTATATTGGAATATCACTCTAGGACTTTCAAAGACTACAAAAGTACTGATATAATTCAGATGTTTTTATTCTTTTACATATATTGCAAAAAAAAAAAAAAAAAGAACATGCCAGAAGCTCTGATGTGTCCCCTTTAGCATGAAGAGCTCACATTGGCCTCTGTGATTTAGTGAGGTGAATCCTCTGACCAGGAACCTCAGTGTCACCTGGGAGTTTGTCAGAAATGCGGACTCTCAGACCCCTCCCAGACCTACTGAATTAGAACCTGCATTTTAACAAACTTCCCAGGAGATCTGAATGCAATATACAGTTTGAAAAGCACTGAAACAGTGTAGATGCACATCCCAGCAAATATGGTGACAATACCAATTAAATTTCAACCTGCATGGGCCTGCTTAACAATTATATAGTGTCCAACGTAACTCTTTTCTGTTCTCTTATTGCTCAGAGGCCCCTCTGCCCACCCAGATTTGAGCAAAATCGCTTGAATGTTTGACAGTGTCTTTGTGTCTTCTAGCAGATTGCCCTTCCCTAGGCTTGTCATTCTCGCAAGCTGCTTGGCAGTTGTCAAAGATGATGTTATAACCTGCCCGGAGGCTTGTTTGATCTAATGTCACAATCCTATTGACCTGCCAAATCCTGTGATCCATTATAATTAGAACGGTTCATATTTATGTGAATTATGGGTGGGGAAATTTTGTCTGTTTCATGAAGACCTCTGTTTGGACTTGTTAGATTCTGTGAAGTCAAGACAAGCAAGTGATTATATCCTAAATCATGCTTCATATGAAATAAAGTTTAGAAATATATAGTATACTCAAATACTTTTCCAGTTAATATTGATATTATACAAAGTATGCAAATTATACTATTATACTATTATATTATCACATTGAGAAACGTAATACCTGCCTTACTTACCTTTTAGCAAACCAGCACCATTTAAAGAGAACATACAAAGGAAAGCAAAATTAAAATTATAATTGTTTTTACATGCAATATCCATATTCAGTCATCTAACATAATTTTCCTTATAAATATTTAGTCATATAAATAAACACTTAAATAATTATCTACTTGCTAGGGTATAATTTTTAAATGGTAAAATCATAACTCCCTTCCAAATATAAAATGAATATGTGTCAAAGATTTTATTAAATTCATTAATTAATGAAAGTACCAGTAAGATTTAATGAAGGAACTAGTAAATATGTATAGACAATCTAATAAAGAAATATTACATTGAAATTTCTGGGTTATATACAAAACTAGTTATGTGTCCTACAGGGTTATTACCGTCCTACAGGGCAACAAACTGTAACCTTTGTAGGTTTCATTTCCACCAAATCGAAATTATTTGCATTTCAACCAGATAAAAATCTACCAGCTAACCTGTCATTTCACTAAGTCTGAGATCATTAATCAATAGTAAACAATAAGTTGAACAAAGTACTTTCCCTTTTATAATCCTGGGGTGGCCTTTGCCCCCATATGACATGGAAATCAGGTTTTACCTTCTGTCCATGTTTTGTATAATTTTTCTTAACACACTTATAGAAAACCATCTTCTGTTAAAAATGTCAATTTCAACTGCAGGTTTAAATATGCTCACTTTCCAAGTGGACATTTATTCTAAAATTACAGAAGGTGCAAATTGACGTACTTTTTTCTACCTCATGTAGTTACTCCTGAGCCTCAGTCAGTTTTCAGTCTTTTTCAAAGTCTTCTCTTTCCACACCTAATGATTTTTAGTTCTAGACTTGTAACAATGCTGGGATATCTAAGGTGGCTCAGAGGACGGTCATGACATGGAAAAGACATGCTTTCGGTGACAGAGTGCCCACTCAAAGACCCATTCGTATCAGGCGATTCTACTGCTTTTGCTCATACCATGTGACAGGTAAATCAGCTTCCTGCTTTTGACTGATCCCTATGGACATTGATGTGCTTTCAATAGGAAATTAATATTTTTGAACTTATGCATTCACTCTTCTCCCCTATACATATGCTAATTACATGTAGGTTTCTCTCCGTAATCATTTATATTCATATTCATGAATAATGTTGCCTCCTCCTTGTGATTTGGCTGCTATTGAATCTCATCTGCATTATTCTCAGCAACTGATTTCATTTTGTGCTAGCATAGAAAAGAATAAATATTCTGAGTCTGTTAACTAGGAAACATTGACCGATCTATGACTAAAATTTATTTTCTAGAATAACTGCAGTGTTTTGGTTTGTTTCAGTTTGTTTTAATGTCAGTGTCTACTTGCCTACAAAGCATTCGCAGCATCTGCAAAGAAGTGGGTCTTGGCTTTTACTCTGCTTCTGGCTTCAGCTTACTCTGTGAAGGCAGCCAAGGGCAGAGAAGGCCCTTCACATTCTCAGCAGGGGACCTGGCAGAGGGGAAGATGCCAGAATCATAGAGTTCTCGGCATAAATAGTTTCAAGATCTGAATGCATTCTTTCCTAACAATTGACTGAATGGATTTGTTCTCTCCCTTTCTTTCTCACTAGCTAACCTTGTGTTGTGTTGGCCTGTTCAATAGCATTCTTCAGGGAAGATGTTTGGAGATAGAATGGAAATTTGTCGCAGTAAACTGCATATGGGAATGTGATGTAGGGTCAGAATTAATAAATGCTGGGAGTTTTCAGGTTTAGGGTCTGCTGTTGAGATACCCAGTGATGTTTACCAAAAAAAGGAGTGTTTCTGTTTGGCTAAGAATGAAAACACTCTATTTTATGTGTTTATATAAGCATTTACTTTTAAAATTTGTTCTGATGCTTAGGGTAGTTCTATTAGCATTCTTTTCTACACACTGGAGCTTGTCTGCCTCTATTATTGTTTCCTGTAATGAGATATAATAAAGCTCAAGCTTTTACCTAAATATCAAGTTTTATAACTGAAAATGAAAATAGATTAAAAAATCAAAGGGATTTAGAACTTTCTGCATTTGAACGTTGGAAAATGTTAGTTTTGTGTAATGATTCTTTTTTTTTTTTCCAAATAATTTAAAAGGCTACATATAAACCTTGGATGGCAAACTGAATTAAAGGTTGACTGTATTTCAAACAATGCAATCCATAGGGTAAGGCTGGAAACACATCTTGTATGCTTTTTTTTTTTTTTTTTTTTTTTTTTTGAGACACAGTCTCACTCTGTCACCCAGGCTGAATACAGTGGTGCAATCTCAGCTCATTGCAACCTCCACCTCCCGTGTTCAAGCGATTCCCCTGCCTCAGCCTCCTGAGTAGCTGGAACTACAGGCACGCACCACCACATCCGGTTAATTTTTTTGTATTTTTTAGTAGAGACAGAGTTTCACCATATTGGCCAGGCTGGTCCTGAACTCGTGACCTCATGATCCACCCGCCTCGGCCTCCCAAAGTGCTGGGATTACAGGCATGAGCCACCGCACCCAGCCTGTATGCCTTTATTTTAAAAGTTACTTGGATCATGGAGGAATGGTACATTGATTATTATATAGATTCTTAGGGATATTTCTTTTTTTGGCATGATGTGAAAATTATAAACAATCATTTCTAGTTTAGTCTGTTTTGAAACACTCTGATTTTCACATTCTGATTTTTTTCCTCGATTTCATTTTATTATAATAAAAATAACAAGTATTGACTCTAGAAAATTTGGAAGATCTTGGAGTATAGAGAAGATAATAGTCATCTGTAATGTCACAACACAGAGAATAAATTACTCTTAACATTTTTATTTCCTTCTGACATTTTATCCATGCTTACAAGTATATATTTATATAAAATTAGGATCATACTTTCTGTAAAGCTTGTATTATGTTTAAAACATCTCACTTATGGTTACCTTGAAACCATAGAAAATGAGGTTGCAGAAATTTGTCTTTTCACATGGAAAATGTTCCTGCTGTATTATTAAATAAGAAGGCAGCATGGTTTTTATCTCATTTTTGGTGTAAGCAGCATAATATGCTTGATTTATTGTTCTAGAGTCTTTCTTATTATGATGTATGTTCCATACTTTAAGCATTTTTGCTTGTTTCTGATGTTTCTGTAATGGAGCATGTGTTACTTTTTGGACTTAAATGGCATGAGCTGAAATAACCCAACAAGAACCAAACAGGAATCATCCCTGTATGTAAACTTCATGAGCAGCCTTATTATCGTCTCTGGTTATTTTCTTAGAATCAATTCCTAGGAGTGGAATCACTGGGTCTAGGTGTTTGAATATGCTGTATATTTTGTATACTTTGTAGTCTAGTTATACTTCTCTGTGGGAAGGAGTTTTACATTTGTTCTTTGCAAAGTAAAGAATACTTATTCTCACCATTTTTGCTCTCGTGTCTTTCCCTTATCATGCCTTTTGCACCATTCTCTTTACCTGTCTTCCATATATTTCTTATGTTCCCTATCAACCATCTGCACTCTTTCCTCTCTTCTCCCTATCCCTCAAATCCACCCGTTCAGGACAGTTATCTCTATTTTTTCCCCTCTGTTACACAGTCATCTGTGCTATAGCTTGTCCTTGCTGTCCTGTAGAACCGTGAACTGTTTTCCCTCTGGCCTCACATACTGTGCCAAGCACTATGCAGCTCCAAAGAAGTAACCTCCTAACTTTGAATATGCAAAAAAATAAAAATAAAAACAACAGCTCCAGTTCAGAGACAGATATTTTGTGAGCTTTCATAGTTTCTGTGAATTTAGTAGCTTAAAAAAAAACTAACATAAAAAGTTGTTTTCAAATTTTCAAGTATTTAACTGTCTTTATTTTTAGAAACTGTTTGGAATAATTTTATTATAAGAAATTTAGAGACTTATATTAGAAAGCTCATTAGCTAGAGTCCAAGTATTTTCCTTACAAAAATACCTACATGTCTTTATTACAATATCACCTTTATGGCTGAAAATCTCACCGACAGCCATATTAACTAAAATTACTTTTGCCTCAAATGCTGGGGCTATGAACCAAAATAGTCTAGTCTCCTGATGCATTGAAGATGAACAGAATTCATTTATAAAAAATATTTCAACCAGATGTCTGAGAATTTGGTTACAAATCAGCAATTACAAAGGAAGACAGAGGAAAGGAAGACAGATTTTTATTTATATATTGAAACAATGGGTACTAAGTATTATAGATAATCGGGATAAGGGAAAGGCATTCCATTCTTATGCCTTTGGATCCTCATAATTTACCTCCCACTTTTGAGTGAGAGCATAAAATGTTTGGTTTTCCATTCCTGAGTTACTTCACTTAGAATACTAGTCTCCAATCTCATCCAGGTTGCTGTGAGTGCCATTAATTAATTTCTTTTTATGGCTGAGTAGTATTCCATTGTATATATGCCACAGTTTCTTTATCCACTAGTTGACTGATGGGCATTTGGGTTGGTTCCACATTTTTGCAATTGTGAATTGTGCTGCTATAGACGTGAGTGTGCAATATCTTTTTCGTATAATGACTTCTTTTCCTCTGGGTGGATACCCAGTAGTGGGATTGCTGGATCAAATGGTAGTTCTACTTTTAGTTCTTTAAGGAATCTCCACACTGTTTTCCATAGTGGTTGTACTAGTTTACATTCCCACCAGCAGTGTAGAAGTGTTTCCTGTTCACCGCATCCAAGCCAACATGTATTATTTTTTAATTTTTTGATTATGGCCATTGTTGCAGGAGTAAGGTGGTATTGCATTATGGTTTTGAATGACACAAAGGACTCTGGGGACTTGAGGAAAGGATGAGAGGGGGGCGAGAGATAAAAGACTACAAATTGGGTGCGGTGTCTACTGCTCGGGTGATAGGTACACCAAAATCTCACAAATCATCACTAGAGAATTACTCAAGCCGGGTTTAGTGGCTCATGCCTGTAATCCCAGCACTTTGGGAGGCCGAGGTGGGCGGATCACCTGAGGTTGGGAGTTTGAGACCAGCCTTACCAACATGGAGAAACCCTGTCTCTACTAAAAATACAAAATTAGCTGGGCATGGTGGTGCATGCCTGTAATCCCAGCTACTCAGGAGGCTGAGGCAGGAGAATCACTTGAACCCGGGAGGCAGAGGTTGTGGTGAGCTAAGATCACACCATTGCACTCCAGCCTGAGCAACAAGAGCGAAACTCCATCTCAAACAAACAAACAAACAAAGAATTTACTCATGTAACCAACCACCACCTGTTCCCCAATAACCTATGGAAATAAAACATTAAAAAAGGACAAAAAAAGAGAAATGCATTCCAGTGTCCCAATTCCTGTAACTCAATGTCTGCTACGTGTTAGGCACTAGGCTAGGAGCTTTGTGGAATAATGCAAAGACCCTGACCTTGCTGATCAGACCCTATAATCAACTTAGAAGAAAGGCAGGCAACACACAACAATAGCAAAAGGCAATGCAAGAAAGGGCTTTTGGAGTCACATTTAGCAAGTGCCTTCACATTCAGTTCAGGGAGAAAGCGAGAGAAAGGTTGGTTCCAACTGTGTTAATACATGAAGATATTTTGGAAAGGAAGTAGCTTTTAAATTTAGCCTTAGAAGCACCAATAAGATCTTGATGGAGGCGATTAAAGTGTGCTGTACATAAAACAAATGCAAAACTTTGGCCCTAAAATTGTATTAGGCATATTTCGGAAAAGCAAATAGACGTATGTGAGTGAGGCAGAAAGTTCAAATGGGAAAGTGAGAGAAAACCTGGAAGATAGGTTAATGTAACCCATGTCATAGAAGACTTTGTAAACCTCTACGCTAGTATTTCCGAGTTTTCTATTTAGACTCACGACATCAGAATCAGACTCCTGGGCCACACTTCTGATCAGAATCATAGGGCAGTACCCTGAATCTGCATTTTAAGCATCTTCCTAGGAGATTCCAATGCACACTAAAATTTGAGAACGTTTCCCATTCAAATAACCATCAGGGCAGTGTGGCCTAGAGGTATGAGGAAGAAAGGATTCGTCCTTTTGGACGTCCCTCTGCCAGGGAAGTCTCAAAGCAGCATTCTTTAGCTCTGTGCATTCATTATACATTTAGGTAAAATGACTGTTTTTATCTTCCAGGCTTCGTTAGGGCTCAGACTTGAGTCCAGTGGAGCTGCCTGGGAGGTGATCTGAGTGGCAGAATCTTCTGTCCCCCACAAGAGAGGCTTGTTTGCAGTGTGAAACTCATTGCACCTGGCTCTCCTCCTCCCCTCAGAATTCTTATGCCTTTAAAAACACACAAACAAAATGCCCTCAGAGCCTCAGGGGTGAGATTTTATCACACCAACCTGTGTAGAGGACACAGTGAGGGTCCTGATCCCACTCGTGTGGAAGTTGAAAGGCAGATACTGTTTGGAAGAGGAGAGACTGAATTTTATCTTACTTTTTAAAAAGAGGTACTATATTCACAAGATACAAAATTCAAAAGGTACACAGGGCATCCTGTGAAAAGTCTCCTTCCTGATTGTACCCAGCCATCCAAGTAGCACCTCTGTGTATTCAAGTGAAAGAGTATCTCTGTATCTGCCCAGCTTTTAAAAATGGAAATGGTAATATACTGTATGCACTGTTCTGCACCTTGCTTTTTAAAATTTCTTGTCAGAGCTTCCTTGTTCTTTGTGCAGTGGCATAGTATTCCACTGCGTGGCTATATCATAGTTCAATTTCACTAGTCCTCTATAGGTGGAACTTGGGTTATTTCCACTGTGATGCTATTACAAACAATACTACAACAGATAGCTTGTAAATATGTCCTTTTAAACGTGAGCAGTTATATCTCTAAGGTCAAGTCCCAGAATGAGATTGTTGGGCTGGAGGATAAATAAATGTGTAATTTTTAAAACTATTGACAGGCTCCTCCTCATAAATGTTATACCATTTTGCATTCATATGATTAATGAAAAAGAGTCCCAGTTCACCCCTACAGTTTCATTAACAGAACGTTAAACCTCCGCATCTCTGTCAGCAGGGACAGGCGAGGAGTTGATTCTCTGCACGGTTTGTGTGGGAAGGTGGAGAAGGGAGCAACTATACTGGGAACGTCGCCAGGGGTCCAGAGCCTGCTTTGCAGACAGCAGCGGGCATTCAGTGGCAACAAAAGAGCCCACCAGCTTTTTATTTTTGTTTACGTGTCTGAAATATATTTTGAAATTTTAATTTAAAAACTAGCAGTAAAATTGACTTTGTTTGGCATAAAGTTCCATGAATGTTAATACATGTATTGATCTGAGTGACCCCCGCCACGATAAAGAACAGTTGCATCATCCTCAAACCTCCCTCCTCCCATCCCTTCGGAGTCACAACCTCCCCCTACCCTCAAACCCCTAGGCAACTGCTAATCAATTCTCCATCACTATGGTTTTATCTTTTCGAGAATGTTAGCTAAATAGAACCATACAGTATGTATCCCTTGGAGCTTGACTTCTTCAGTTCAGCATAATTTCCTGGAGGTTTCATCCAAGCTGTTGCATGCATCAGTAGTGTGTTGCTTTTTACTGCTGAGAAGTATCACAGTTTATTTACCCATTCACCCATTCAGGGGCATTGGGGTTGTTTCCAGTTTGGGCTGATTATTAATAAAACTGCTATAAGCATGCATGTACCATTATTTGTGGGAACATAAGTTTTAATTTCTCCCTAGCATAATTTTCATACCTTATTATAAGTAAGCTTAGGGATATTTTCATATATTTAAGAGACATTTATATTTCCTTTTCTGTTAGCTGCTCATTTCTTTTATCCGTTTTTCTTTTTGGTGGTTGTTGATTTTTATTTTAGAAAGATTGGTTTAAGGGAGCTGATAGGACATCCAGATGGAAATGTTTAGCATTCAATCAAAAAATGCAGGCCTCAATTTTGAGAGAGAGGCTCAAAGATGTGGATTTGAGAGGCACACTGATAGGGAATGGAGAGTTGAAGCCAGGGAGCGATGTAAACTCGAGAGAAACACACAAGGCTCAAAGACAGAATCTGCAAATGCCCATGTTTAGGATGCAGAAAGAGGAGGATGTAAAGGAAGAAACCAAGAAAGAGACTTCTTAGAGGTCACAGAAGAACCAGGCTATTTCAGGGCAACATTAATAAAAGCTGAATTTTAAAGGTCTGATAAGTAAAGGGTTTAAATCCCAGAGCACAATGTCAAGAGAAAGAGAACATCTTTCTCCAAGAATTCCAAGTAACAGGCCTGCAGTTCATTCTGATTGTTGTAGCAAGGTCACATGATTACCCCTGCGCTATTCACTATGAAAGGAATTCAGTGCGTTGATTGGCCTACCTAGGTCATGTGCTTCAACTCCATCATTTCCCAGAACCTCATGGATCCCCAAGGGGAAATATGGGGCTGTTGGAAGACTTAGATGCTGAAGAAACAGCCAATGAATGTCCAGTGAGTGGCCTTTGAAAGTGGCATATCATCTGAGTGCAGGAGCTTAGAAGCAGCTGCACATTAAGTTGAGAGACTGGAGGCAACATGTGTAGAAAACCCAAAGAGTTTGGCTCAATTTTGGTAACCAAGAAGCCTATATGAAGGATTTTTCTCCCCAAAATTAAGGCAATATCAGTGCATATTCATACACCCAAGAAAAGAAACCACGGGGAGGGAGGCTGCAGAGATGGTGAAGCCTGAGGGGATGGTGAAGGGGAACTGAAGTGCATACTGGTAAAGCCCTGGAGCCAGGTGCAGGCGGTCAGGACACTCAACTCTTCCTCTGAAAGGCAGTCTCCCCCCCACCCCCGCTCCGTCCACTCTCACTCCCCCCCATCCACTCTCACTTCCCCCACACCCTCACTCCTCCCCTGACCACCCTCACTCCTCCCTCCCTCACTCCTTCCTCCCTCACTCCTTGCCTACCACCCTCACTCCTCCCCCATCCACCCTCACTCCTCGCCCATCCACTCTCACTCCTCCCCCATCCCCCCTCACTCCTCCCCATCCCCCCTCACTCCTCCCCATCCCCCCTCACTCCTCCCCATCCCCCCTCACTCCTCCCCCATCCCCCCTCACTCCTCCCCATCCACCTTCACTCCTCCCCCCACTCCTCCCCCATCCACCCTCACTCCTCCCCCATCCACCCTCACTCCTCCCCCATCCACCCTCACTCCTCCCCCATCCACCCTCCTCCCCCATCCACCCTCACTCCTCCCCATCCACCCTCACTCCTCCCCATCCACCTTCACTCCTCCCCATCCACCCTCACTCCTCCCCATTCACCCTTACTCCTTCCCATCCACCCTCACTCCTCCCCATCCACCCTTAGTCCTCCCCATCCACCCTCACCCCTCCCCATCCACCCTCACTCCTCCCCATCCACCCTTAGTCCTCCCCATCCACCCTCACCCCTCCCCATCCACCCTCACTCCTCCCCATCCACCCTTAGTCCTTCCCCATCCACCCTGAGTCCTCCCCATCCACCCTCACTCCTCCCCATCCACCCTCACTCCTCCCCATCCACCCTCACCCCTCCCCATCCACCCTCACTCCTCCCCATCCACCCTCACTCCTCCCCATCCACCCTCACCCCTCCCCATCCACCCTCACTCCTCCCCATCCACCCTCACTCCTTCCCATCCACCCTCACTCCTCCCCATCCACCCTTAGTCCTCCCCATCCACCCTTACTCCTTCCCATCCACCCTCACTCCTCCCCATCCACCCTCACTCCTCCCCATTCACCCTTAGTCCTCCCCATCCACCCTCACTCCTTCCCCATCCACCCTTAGTCCTCCCCATCCACCCTCACTCCTTCCCCATCCACCCTTAGTCCTCCCCATCCACCCTCACTCCTCCCCATCCACCCTCCTTCCCCATCCACCCTCAGTCCTCCCCATCCACCCTCACTCCTTCCCATCCAACCTCACTCCTCCCCATCCACCCTCACTCCTCCCCATCCACCCTCACTCCTCCCCATCCACCCTCACTCCTCCCCATCCACCCTCACTCCTCCCCATCCACCCTCACTCCTCCCCATCCACCCTCACTCCTCCCCATCCACCCTCACTCCTCCCCATCCACCCTCACTCCTCCTCATCCACCCTCACTCCTTCCCCATCCACCCTCACCCCTCCCCATCCACCCTCACTCCTCCCCATCCACCCTCACTCCTCCCCATCCACCCTCACTCCTCCCCATCCACCCTCACTCCTCCCCATCCACCCTCACTCCTCCCCATTCACCCTTAGTCCTCCCCATCCACCCTCACTCCTTCCCATCCACCCTCACTCCTCCCCATCCACCCTCACTCCTCCCCATCCACCCTCACTCCTTCCCCATCCACCCTCAGTCCTCCCCATCCACCCTCACTCCTTCCCATCCACCCTCACTCCTCCCCATCCACCCTCACTCCTTCCCCATCCACCCTTAGTCCTCCCCATCCACCCTTACTCCTTCCCATCCACCCTCACTCCTCCCCATCCACCCTTACTCCTTCCCATCCACCCTCACTCCTCCCCATCCACCCTTAGTCCTCCCCATCCACCCTTACTCCTTCCCATCCACCCTTACTCCTTCCCTATCCACCCTTAGTCCTCCCCCATCCACCCTCACTCCTCCCCATCCACCCTCACTCCTTCCCCATCCACCCTTAGTCCTCCCCATCCACCCTCGCTCCTCCCCATCCACCCTTACTCCTTCCCTATCCACCCTTAGTCCTCCCCCATCCACCCTGACTTCTCCCCGCCCCCGTCCACCCTCCCCACTACAGTCAGACAATCTTTTTAAAGTGAAAACCCAGTCATGTTGCTACCCAGTGAGAGCTACTTCGGGGCCTCAGGCTGCTCCCAGGATGTAGTACTCATGGCGTGGGTTGGACTTTAGGGCCCTGTGTGAAGTGGCTCCTGCCTGTGTTCACTCTCTCTCTCCAGCCCCCAGGGACCATCAGGATCCCTCACTGGCCTTTTTCCCTCTGAAATAATGGTAACTGCCTGTCTCTTCACCAGACCGTGAGGTCCAGGACAGGTGGGGATGGTGTATGTTTGGTTCACGTGGATCCTCTAGCACTGTGTTTGGCAAACAGTAGGCACTCATACATGACCACTGTATGAAGGATGGATGGATGCCCACTAAACTGTGAAACTTGCTGTTGCCTTAGTGATTATTTCTAAGATCTAATTCTCACCCATTGTTTATCCAAATCAGATGTCATTGTATTAGACACTAAGCAAGAGAAATAAATAATGAAGTTATTAGAAAAAGCAAGACCAAGTCTTAGAATTCTATTATACATATAGGAAAAAAAGAATATATGGAAACATGCAAACTTAGGGAAAGTGCTTAACTCTAGGTATTGAAACTAAGAATCGATTAATTATATTGTGCAAAGAGAAGACTAAGGAAAGAGGGAAATGTGGGACATCAAGGAGTTAAAGATATTTTAAGCAGGGAAGGAAGGAGGCGATGGAAGAAAGCAAGCCACTGTTCTAAAGAATGGGATTAATTAAATAAAGCATGGTACAACTGCTCAATGAAATTGTATGCACGCTATTTGAAATCCTGTCTCTGAAGGTGGGGTAGTAGTGTCAAGGCTGACGCAGAAGAACTTTGGTGCTACCACATCCAAATGTCTCCTCAAACCACCCCAAAGGAACATGTCCTCTACATAACACTGATGTGCTTACTGTGTATATTTGGCTCCCCCAGAAGCGAGCTTCCTCCTTTAGCCAGCCTGCAGCCCAACCCCCAGGTGGATGAAAGGATGGTGACACCTCGGTGAAGACGGTGACAGTATTTGTGATATAAGTGTCGAAATACTAGATTTATATAAGTTTGAAGGACAATGAGATTACAGTTATTCATTAAGAAAACAAATACAGAATTTATTCCAAAAGGTAAAAAAGGTGAAAGAAGATATGTAACATGAGTAGTATGGTTGTTAGAAGCATTTTTTCGTATTTTCACTTCAAAGTTTTAGAACTTTACATTTTCTTTGAACATGTACTGTAAAATAAAACAATGCAAAAACTGTGTTTTAAATATCAAATTAGCCATACTTGATTCAAATTATACCTGTATACAAGGAAACACTCATTGGTTCACACTGTTCTTTTCTCTCCTTCCCAAAGGATGTGCTGGGTGGCGTCCTGATCACCGCACTCCTCATCGTCCTCACCTACCCTGCCTGGACCTTCATTGACTGCCTGGACTCGGCCAGCCCCCTCTTCCCCGTGTGTGTCATAGTTGTGCCATTCTTCCTGTGTTACAATTACCCTGTTTCTGATTACTACAGCCCAACCCGGGCGGACACCACCACCATTCTGGCTGCCGGGGCTGGAGTGACCATAGGATTCTGGATCAACCATTTCTTCCAGCTTGTATCCAAGCCCGCTGAATCTCTCCCTGTTATTCAGAACATCCCACCGCTCACCACCTACATGTTAGTTTTGGGTCTGACCAAATTTGCAGTGGGAATTGTGTTGATCCTCTTGGTTCGTCAGCTTGTACAAAATCTCTCACTGCAAGTATTATACTCATGGTTCAAGGTGGTCACCAGGAACAAGGAGGCCAGGCGGAGACTGGAGATTGAAGTGCCTTACAAGTTTGTTACCTACACATCTGTTGGCATCTGCGCTACAACCTTTGTGCCCATGCTTCACAGGTTTCTGGGATTACCCTGAGTCTCAAACAGTTGGAAACTAGCCCACTGGACATGAAAGCCAAGACATAGGAAAATTATTGGTAGGCAAATCTTGACAACTTATTTTTCTTTAACAACAAAAAAAGTCATACGGCTGTCTTGCTACTACCAGATAAATGATGCTGCCGTGTGAAAGGAAAAACTGTCTCATAGCGGTCATTAGTCTGTAGTGGTTATGCTACAGTTGAACCCAGGCTAAAAACCGTAATCCGGATCTTTAAAGGCACACCCCCACCCCGGCCCCTGCTCCTCTTTCTGTTGCATGGACTTTGGACCTAGTCATGGGCTGGCAGGAATTGTGGCCTGGCTTAGGAATAGCTATGAGCCCCACTGGGTTCTGGAGAGCCAGTAGAGATGGGGTGATCTGGGAGGCTGGAGGTAGAGCCTTTCTTTTCCGTTACAACCTTGCCTAGCATGGAGTCTTATTTCTAAAATGGGAACTTTGGTCTAGGAGAAGGGGTGGCGCCATATGAAACTGCATTCCTTGGACAGGGTGACTTCCTTATCGTTTATTTGGTGTTTTTTTGTTTTGTTTTGTTTGAGACAGGATCTTGCTCTGTTTCCCAGGCTGTATTACAGTGGCACAATCTCAGCTCACTGCAAACTCTGCCTCCCGGGCTCAAGCAATCCTCCTGCCTGAGCCAACTGAGTAGCTGGGACTGTAAGCATAGACCACCATGCCCAGCTAATTTTTGTAGAGACAGGGTTTCTCCATGTTGCCCAGGTACGTCTGAAACTCCTGGGCTTAAGTGATCCACCCACCTCAGCCTCCCAAAGTGCTGGGATTATAGGCATGAGCCACTGTGCCCGGCCTCCTCCTTGTTATGATCAAATTAGACTGTGCCTGGTTGGGTGGTAAGATCACTCTGAAAGAAAGCTCACTGTGAAGAGATGAAAGGTGGAGGCAGAGCTGTGAGGTCATGGGGAAAAGCCTGCTTTCCTTATAAGTCCTGCTGTTCATGTTGGAATAAGGATCTGCTCTTCCTTGTTTCCATGCATTTTGCAGGATTCCAGGTACCATTACCACACTCTTCTGACCCATGAAACCAACTGGCTGCTCACACATCACCAAACAGGTTGGGGGTTAGCCTTCAGCACAGGTGGATACATCTGGGATTCACTGAGAGTCCTGCCCTCTCCTGCTTCCTAGTGGTTTGGGACAGGCCCTCTGCCCATCGTCAGCAGTTTTTTGCTTTCATACAAACCTGGAAGGCACTGGCATCTGCCTAGGAAAGTGGATCTGTGAAGAACAGATGAACTCAATCCTTTCTGGAGTCTGACAAAGAAGGGAGAGGCTTCCTTGACATTGCCTGGTCCTGACAAGGCCTCCCTGACATTACTCCTCCAATTTCACAGTTACCTTCTGTAAATCTATTTTCTCATCTACTGAATAGAATCAGGCGCCCTTTTTGTCTTCCCACCTCTTATCTCTCGGCAATTTTAAGGGGAATTAATGCAAGAACAACTTTAGTGTCTCTTGGGAAAACAAGCCAACCAAATACAAAACCCATTAAGCCTACTAGGGTGAGTCCTCTTAACATGGGAAGGCGATGATTATGCAAACACCAGAGTTCCCTCCTCTTCAGTTCCTAAGAATAAAGAACAGGTATCAAGAACTTTCTTTAAAGTTAGTGTAACTATAGTTAACAAAGTATCCATTGAAGTTTAGTGCCTGTAGGACTGAGCCAGTGCTTTATCAACCCAACACATCATCACCATGTGCATACTCTGGAAAAAAAAAATAGCTCCCTTAAAAGTTACAGAGGCTCTTAACGTGTTAAAACCGAAAAATCACATTTTTCTTGATTTCAAATATGTTCTACGGCCTTACTGTTGGGATGATATTTAGTATGTAACTTAGCATTCCAATTTCTCAAGAATTTTTAGGCCGGGTGTGGTGGCTCATGCCTGTAACCCCAGCACTTTGGGAGGCCGAGGTGGGCGGATCACGAGGTCAGGAGATCGAGACCATCCTGGCTAATACGGTACCCCGTCTCTACTGAAAATACAAAAAAATTAGCCGGACGTGGTGGAGGGCGCCTGTAGTCCCAGCTACTCAGGAGGCTGAGGCAGGAGAATGGCGTGAACCTGGTGAGCGGAGCTTGCGGTGAGCGGAGCTTGCAGTGAGCCGAGATTGCGCCACTGCACTCCAGCCTGGGCGACAGAGCGAGACTCTGTCTCAAAAAAAAAAAAAAAATTTTTAGCAAAACATCCTGTTTTTACTTAAAATTCTTCTCATATTTATTATAGTTAGAAGGCAAAGATGATCAAGATGACCTGCCGTTTGACTGCTTTTACATCAAACTCTGCCCAGTATTTGCAGCACAACTCAGGGGAAGGGCCTTAGCTTACAGGTACTCCCAGCCTTCATCTGCCCCTGCAGAGCAGTGGCAGTCAGCTGGATGCGGCACTTTTCTGTATTTTCATCCACACAGCTGCCCAGCCAGAGTTCGCAACACTGGATATTTACACCAAATAATTGTGGTTGACTTGTCTGAAGCCAACTGACAAAAGGATCAGCTTTTCCCACTTGTATTTTTTAAAAAGAGGGATTGTGATCATTGTCACAGAGTGGGTGCTGGCCTCTCATATATATGATATATATATATATATCATTTTATATATATATATATAATATACATAATTTTTACTGCTGTCTCTAGTTTTAAGTCCCAACAATAGGAAGGCCGATCAGCTATACTGATATATTTAAGGCTGTACTTAACTAATTTGGGTTGAGGATGAATATATCAGCCACAGCACATTAAAGAATGAGCCAAGGATTTGTCATGGTTGGTCACTTTTTAAAGTATTTGATTACTGCAACTGGAGAATGAAAAGTGTATATTGGTGACGCCAACCTCAGTTTTTGAGCACTCCTGCTCTGTGGTGAGAATCAGACAAAAATTCATCGGGGTGAAAAAAAAAGGCATTACCTGATTCACACCCTTGTCTTGCTAGCCCTCTTCCATTCATTTCTCACAAAGCACTTTGCTCTGTTAAATCCTCTCTCAGTCTCACACCATTGCCTGCCCCTTCAAAGGGTATGGTTCAGGCTCCTTTCAAGACATTTGGAGTTTCTCTCTGGGGAAAGAGCACCCCCTACTGGTTTGGCTTCAGTCTAGGTCCACCGTCCCTCTCGATCTGGCATCTTGGAGATTAATTTAAAAGGCAAGCTCACCACAATGTAAGCCTATGGTCTGGCCAACCTTGCTTTTGGGAACTGTGACACCAAAGCCCCCAGGACTATCTGCCTCTCCAGGAGCCAGATAGAATGACATGCCTTTTTCCTAATTGTCCACATTCCACCCCCAACCCACTGCCACTGTGGGCCAAGCCATCCGTCTTGCAGTCTTCATCTAAAACAGCTCTAATTTCATGCCAGTTGTGCTCAAACCTGCACCGTCACAAGATATTCAGAAGATGAAAACGTAGAAGACACCCCTGAATTAAAAACACTTACATAGCAGTGGCTGGAATTACTCCAAAACGTGCCCAGTGCTCACACTGTAACATGGGATTTTCTCACCCAAATAGGCAACTCATGCTTCCTGAGTGTAATCAAAGCATGTGGTGTTTTGGGGCCATATGCACCAGGTTTCTATTTTAGAAACCTTCAGCTGTCTTGCTTATGTACCGTATGTAAATTTATTCTTTTTAAAAATCACTTTGATTTTGACTTATTAAATGCTTTAAAAGCCAGTGTTCTGTTTCCTTGCATTTTTTTCTTAACGTAGACCTTTTTCTCTGAATTCACTGGACCTGAGTTGAAAAGGGGACAAAAATAAGAGGCAGGCTACATAATTCTCTGTTCCTGTCATAATCCAATCATGTGCAAATGTTGGAGAGCCTTGGAGGCCCCACAGGTGTGGTAACAGGAAAGAAGTGGCATGTTGGGATCCTTAAATCCCCTCCTCTACTCCATGATACTAAAGAACCTCCTTTTACTTTATATGGAGTTAAATGTCACTATGTTTTGAAAGGTAAATGTTGTAAGTTTTGCTAGTTAAGGTAAGTAAAAGGTTTTTAGAGATGCGTTCTCTATCTGCTGAACCAAATAAACATAACCGTAATTCAAATTCACAGCGTATCACTGCAATGATGTGGTCTGCCTTTAAGCATCCCAAATTTGCTATTTGAGATGGTACATACAGTTGACACTGCCCCTTATTTGCAAGGGCAGACCTAGGACTCTATTTGTACTTTGAGCAGGACGTATGAGATGTAAAGCTCCAACCTATCCTGTGCAGTTTTCGCAGGACAGAGAAGACACAGGGGCAGAGAATTACAATTCAGGAGCCAAATGGTTAAGGCTGTAGGGAAGAGAAAACAACGACATGGGAACTGGGAGGAGGGATAGACTGCATGAGCGAGGTTTAGAGAACAGATGGGGTTTGCACAGGGAATGTGACGGGAAGTAGGTAGGAGATGGTATTCCATGGCTAGAGAACAGCGTGTCTGAGGCACTTCCCAAACACCTCCAGCTCTTACAAGAAAAAAAACCAAACCATGTTGGTGATCGTAAGAATAACAGTGGTGGTGGTGGTGGTGAACTAAAGGATGAGCATAGGGCTGTGACACTGCAAAATCAAACCACACGAACAAGAAGTGTGAGAAGGCCCTCCCAGAGGGGGTGACGTCCAGAGGTAACTTCACAGACTCCTTTCATCACTCCTCATTGAAATACAGTTGCCCCTTGAACAACTCGGAGCTCAGGGGTGCCAACCTCCTATGCAGTAAAAATGCATATAACTTATGACTCCCCCAAAACTTAACTACTAATAGTCTGCTGTCAATGGGAAGCCTTTCTGATAGCACAATCAGTAGATTACCACATATCTTATGTTATAGGCATTATATATTGTATTCTTACAATAAAGTAAACTGGAGAAAAGAAAATGTTAAGAAAATTGTAAGGAAAATACATTTACCCTTCATTAAGTGGAAGGGGATCATCACAAAAGTCTTCATCCTCATCTTCATGTTGAGGAGGCTGAGGAGGAGGAAGAGAGGGAAGAGGAGGGGTTGTTCTTACTGTGTCAGGGGTGGCAGAGGCAGGAGAAAATCCACATACCACTGAATGTGTACAGTTCAAACCCATCTTGTCCAAGGGTTAACTGTACTCACCAGTCAGCCCGAGCACCTTCCCCGTCTGCAATCTCTGCACGCACAGCGTCATTCCCATCCTTCTTCTTCCTCTCTTGGCGGACATGACCAACAGCTGAGACCTCCTTCTGTGTCCTTCATGCCCACTCCCTTCCTCCGTCTTCTCTTTGCTCAGTTCCCTGAACTAGTCATGGGAAACTTCATTTTCAAAATATTTTACCATGATCCTGGCTCTTCAGAGAACTTCAAAATGCTCCAAGTCTTTCTTTAATGATTGTGAATGAAGCCCTCATCCTCTAGTAAGAAGCTACCCAAGAGCCAAGTGGAACAGCAACATACACATATCTCATTTGAGACAAGAGATGTTTTTTCCTCGAAGCTGCTTGTGTTTTGATTTTTTTTTAACTTGAATTTTAACTGCACGTATGGGTTTGCCATTAGAATTCCAGTTAAAATTTGGATTCTTCATTTCTGTGAACATAAGGCTTTAATGGGTGACTCTGTGCACACCATGCATCCATTGTTTTCTTAAAATGAGACACACCTGTAGTACAGACTTGGATATTTACAGAATGCACATTAAGAAGAATCAGAGTTAAATGTAGGCCATGAAGAGGATGCTAAATTCTTAAAACTGTAGCCACGTGAGACAGGGAGCTATACAAAGCCAAAAATAATAATTCTTTTTCCACGCCTGTCTATATGGCATGCAAAAAAACCAAGAAAAGTAAGGATGTAGCTAGGAGTTCCACTGTAATGGTTCTTTAACACACGCACTCAACACATCTGCTGGCCTTGCTCTCTGTATGGCAAGCCAGATTCTGCCCAATGCAGGTGTTCAAATGTCAATGCCTCTTTAATATACACAAAGATGGCCTCAGATCATTAGGGGTGAGCCAGGGTGAAAAGGGGGTGCTGCCTTAATGCCCATGCCTGCAAGAGTCTTGTAATCTACCTGTATCCATGAGTGCAGATAGGAGTGAAGCCTCTTGGGCTTCCAGTCTGCAATGTCTCTGTCACGTGGAAACCTAATGGATGCCACTGTGAGTGGGGCCAATTATGCACAGTGCACACTAAACACAGATCATTTTAGCCTTCCTAACTGGCCACTAATAAAAAGACGCTGAAGTATCCTGAAGATCAAAGAGAGATTTCCACCATGCCTCAATACAAATCCCAGTCCGGGCCTCTGCATGACAGGTGTTGTGCCTAGTGTTTTACACAAGTCATCTCACCTACATGATTTGCTTAAGGGGCACCTCTCTGTCTGGCTCTCTTGTCTCATCTGCCCCAATGTCACCCAAGTGCTCCTTGTTTAAATGTTCTGCCCAAGACTCACAGCCAAAAAATCTCTAATTAATCCCACCTATCTCCACTGGGGCTTTTTCTCTGACCTTTCCAGCACGAAATGTGACTGTTTATTCCGTGTGTCACAACTGGTTTCTTGTCAGCCCTAAGTAGTTGGTTATTGTAGGGACAGGCATATTTTATTCCTGACAAAAAGCTGTGCCATGTGGAAAGCAGAACATTCCTTTTGCTATCAGGCTTGATATCAACCAGGCACACTTTCTCCACATCTTCACCTTCCCACCTAGAAGGCCAGATTTACTTCATGTCTGCAAGTCCTCTGATTCCAGCGGTGTATGCGGCAGCTCTCTTGCATAGCCTTGCCAGCGCTCCTAACGTGATGGATTCTTCCGAATGTTTTTTCTTTTCTTTTTTTCTTTTTTTGGGACAGGGTCTCACCGTGTCACCCAGGCTGGAGTACTGTGTGGTGCAATCCTGGCTCACATGGCAACTACAGGCGCACACCACGCCTAGCTAATTTTTGTATGTGTGTGTGTGTGTGTGTGTGTGTGTGTGTGTGTGTGTGTGTGTATATATATATATATATATATATTTTTTTTTTTTTTGTAAAGATGGGTTTTGCCATGTTGCCCAGGCTCGTCACTAACTCCTGGGCTTTGGTGATCCGCCTACCTCAGCCTCCCAAAGTGCTGGGATTACAGGCATGAGCCACCACACTGAGGCTTCAAATGTTTTCTCCTGGAGATTCATGCCTTTCCTGCCTTTCTTCAACAGAAACAAGGAAGGCCAAACCTTACAGACGAAGAATGAAAAGCTTGAGTGTGAACCTTGAGTATATTCTTAGCACACTCCATTAGTCACTTCAGAAGAAAAAAAAACCTACAGGGTTTGGCCAGACATGATTCAATTAGACCCTTTGCTGGAGATACTTATTCAACCCACAGTCTAGCTACAATATTCACTCATCCTTTCTGCCTACTAGAAAGCCAAAGCAGAGAATACCTGAACATGAAGTAGACATCGCGGAGACTCAAACCACTTTGCTTCTGCGTTGCCCTTCTTGCTGCCTGGCCCATTTGTCAAGCACAGTCATTTGGCAGCTCTTCTTTTATCCAAGCAGGTCGTGTTCCCTACATGGACTCTGGTCAGGGCAAAACACTAGGCACAGCACCTGTCAAGCGGAGGCCCGGACTGGGGTTTGTATTGAGGCATGGTGGAAATCTCTCTTTGATCTTCAGGATACTTCAGTGTCTTTTTATTAGTGGCTAATTAGGAAGGCTAAAATGATCTGTGTTTAGTGTGCACTGTGCGTAATTGGCCCCCCTCACAGTGGCACCCATCAGGTTTCCATGTGACAGAGACGCTGCAGACTGGAAGCCTAGGAGGCTTCACTCCTATCTGCGCTCAAGGATACAGGTAGATTAGGGAACTGCTGCAGACTGTCCCAGAGGTGTACTGCTGCCTGGAATTTTATCATGCATGCCACTCTCTACTTTTTGAATGCAAGTTTTCAATAATGTGTTTTAGTTTGCTGGGACTGTCACAACAAAAGACTATAGGCTGGGTGGCTTCAATAAAAGAATTTTATTTCTCACAGTTCTGGAGGCTAGAATTTCAAGATCAAGGTGCCAGCAAAATAGGTTTCATTCTGATCCCTCTCCTAGCTTGCTGGTGGCCACCATGTTGCTGTGTGGTCATATCACCTCTTCTGTATGTGTGCGCCAGGTAGGCAGAGAAACAGAGCAAGCTCTCTGGTGTTTCTTCTTATCAGGCCACTGAGCCTTTCATGAGGGCCCCCCTCTCATGACCTCATCTAGCTCTAATCACCTGCCAAAGGCCTCATCTCCAAAGACCAACACACTGGAGGTCAGAGGGTCAACATGAATTTGTGGGGATACATTCAGTCCATAATAATATACATAAAGTTATTCAAGGCCCTAATAACATAATAAGCCAGAACTTGGATATCAGATGGGTCAAAGGCTTTCAATGCTTAGGAGGCATATTCTGCTTAAAGCAATGGTGTCCCTTGAAGGCTATCTGTCTGCTTTTGGATAAAATGGACAGAAGGGCCAAAGTCAATACTCAAGTATTAGGGTTAGTGATGTTATATAAAACACCAAGCACAAATAGATTAAGATTGAGAAGCAAGATTGTGAGTAATGTTCTCTCTTACCAAGCTGATGAGCCCATCATTGCTGAGAGCAGGGGCAGTGGTTAGGCTGGCTGTTTTGTAGTAGATTACTCCTGTTTAAAATGTGAGAACAGTCATTCAACATGTTTTAAATTCGAAACACATCCTTTGACCTAGTGACTTCTACATCTAAGATGTAAGGTACTGGAATAATATATAGTTCAAGTACAAACGTCACATCAAAGAAATATCTAATGAACTCTATGCATCTCTGAATGTGTCTGTCAAATGTGGATATTTATACAGTCTTGCACCCATTAGGACTGGTTTTCCTTGGGGTCCTAAGCCAGTGCTATTTAGCAGGATAGGGGGTTCATTGGAGCAGTGTTTATAATTGCAAACAGTTGGAAACAACTGAATGTCCACCAACAGGGGAATAATTGAACAATTATGGACATCTGTACAATAGAATATTACCTCATTTAAAAGAATGAGATAGGTCTATAGGCACTGACCTGAAAAAATGGGGCATATTAAGTGAAATGTCATGAGATATATGTAAAATAAAAAACAAAACTTGTTGCAAACCAGTAAGTAGAGCATGACCCCCAAAAATGTGAGCAGGTGTGTGTGGCTGACTGTACATATCAAGGAAAATGTCCAAACTAAGGAAACAATACAGGCTAAATTGTTAACAGCAGTTAGTTACCTCAGGGAATCAGGAGGAAGAAAGGTAGATTAACTCAGTAAGGCCATAGTTTGCAGAGTTTTTTTAAAGTATTGGACTTAACAATTTTTAACTTTTTGTTTTCCATTATTTTTATATTTTTAAAAAGTGTAGAAAGTCCCATTATTTACTTTCGCATAAATAAGTAAATAATGCAAATCAGTGAGTGGTCTGTGGACTCCAAGTCACTCCTATATAGTGTCTCAAACTCATTTATTGGCTATGTGACTTCTGAGTAAGTTATTGATCTCTCTGAAACTCAACTGTTTTCACCCTACACATCAGGGAGAATTCCTACTCTCATACCGTTATTAAACCAAAAAAACTAAAATGTGAAAAAAGATCAATTCAAAAATAATTTAAAAACAGAAGAGCAGGCTGGGCGCCTGTAATCCCAGCACTTTGGGAGGCAGAGGTGGACAGATTGCCTGAGGTCAGAAGTTCGAGACCAGCCTAGCCAACGTGGTGAAACCCCGTCTCTACTAAAAATACAAAAATTATCCAGGCATGGTGGCACACACCTGTAGTCCCAGCTACTCGGGAAGCTGAGGCAGGAGAATTGCTTGAACCCAGGAGGTGGAGGTTGCAGTGAGCCAAGATTGTGCCATTGCACTCCAGCCTGGGTGACAGAGCGAGACTCCGTCTAAAAAAACAAAAAACAAACAAAACTAGAAGAGCACTGCAGGACTGTGAGGCTGTAGTGGTAGAATTTAAGTTTTTTCTAAGCTAGAACAAAAATCAATTCCATTTAATTTTCACTTTAATACTAGAGCTCCCAGTTTTTACTAAGAAGGTGTGCATCTTCTGTAATAAAGGCTTTTGGCAGTACTCACAGACTGCCCTGGCTCCAGTTCAAATGCTTCACCAGGGACAAGTGTAAGATGATCTGGCTGCAGAGCCTCGACTCATGAGCTGGATTCGCTTCTTCCAATGCAGCCGACACTGTTTTTCTTCCTACCATTTCCTGCTTCCGAGGGCAGAAACATCTACATGATGCATGGAGTTGATCTTTCCCCTTTCATGCTGGGATATACAATTAGGCATTAGTGGGTTTTTCATTACAAGTAATTTTGGCCACCCCCAAAAATATCCAGGTGGGTAGCTGCTGACAGAACAAATGGTTCCACCTACTTCCACAAGGGCTATCATATGATGATCCATAAGCCATGATTTTAACTAGAGCGAACCTGAAACTAAGGGAGAATATATCATTAATAGCTGTGGACCAGTGAGCCACCTTGAGCAGAACTGCCAATTCTACAGTTCAGGCTATTTCTCTAGGCATTTATCAACTGGTGTTATGTAGTTAAAATCAGTAAAATACTACATGTTACATTACATTCTTTTTCTCCCAGCTTTACAAAGGTATAACCTACACCTGAAGTACACCTACCACCTCAATTAAGATAAAATTTCCATCACCCCAAAAAGTTTTCTCTTAACCCACTGCAGTCAGTTCTCTTTCCTGAGGTCCTGCCGACCACCTGCTTTTGACTTTTTTAGACTCTCAGGTAAATAGAATTAAATAGAGTCTTTTGTGTCTCTTGCTTTCACTTAGCATACTGTTTTGAAATTCATTCATGTTGTTTTGAGGATCAGTAGTTCATTCCTTCTTATTGCTGAGAAGTATTTCATAGTATGGATATACTGCAATTTGTAACTACTATAAGTAACACTGTGAACACTTGCATAAAAATCTTTGGCCATATGGGTAAACCTAGGAATAGAATGGCTAGATGGTAGGTGTATGTTTCAAGAGACTGCCAAGCTATTTTCTAAAGTCACAATGTAAAATGTTACATTGTGACTCACCAGCAGTGCATGAAAGTTCCACTTGCTCCAGTCTCAGCAGTATTTGATTTATGAATCTTAAATTTTAGCCATTTTAATGGGTATGCAGTTTATCATTGTGAATTTTAGTTGCATTTCCCTGATGACTAACGATGTTGAGGATCTTTTCAAGTGCCCATTCATCTGTCATCTTTTGGGAAATGTTTGCTCAACTCTTGCACATTTTTAAAAAACAGTTGTTTTATTTTTACTATTAAGTTTTATTATTAAGTTTTAAGAAATCTTTATGCATGCTGGATACAAGTCCTTTTGGCATGCATTATTTTTAGAGGGCATATTTCATTTTTAAAATGTTGTAAGGACCTGCTTATAACAGAGCTGTGAAGGGTCAGCTGGAAGTGTGTGTGTTCACAAATCTTACAGAGTTAGACACTGCTGCCCCAATTCAAGGTTGTAATATGGTCGGGTTTTCTCCTAGTAGTAGACTCAGCAAAAGATCCATAAACATAATTCTTATTTCACTATCTTTGTTAGCTACTTCTTTTTTTTTTTTTTGTAGACAGAATCTCACTCTGTCACCCAGGCTGGAGGGCAGTGGCACAATCTGGGATAACTGCAACGTCCACCTCCTGGTTCAAGAGATTTTCCTGATTCAGCCTCCCAGGTAGCTGGGACTGCAGGCCCACACCACCATGCCTGGCTAATTTTTATATTTTTAGTGGAGATGGCATTTCATCATGTTGGTCAGGCTGATCTCGAACTATTGGCCTCAAGTGATCTGCCCACCTCAGCCTCCCAAAGTGCTAGGATTACAGGCATGAGCCACAGCGCACCCGGCCTTTGTTAGCTATTTCTACTGGGACTTTAAAGTATTATATTTTATCATATTTCTTATTACTTCAATAGTACCTGGGAACTTGTCTCAAACATGAGACCCAGCTTTTTTCCAGAGATGGTACCTACTGGAGAATTCTAGATTGAAGTAAGAAAGGAAATTAGGATATAAAACAAGGAGGATTGGCTGAAGCTTAGCTTCAGAAAAAGAGAGGTCTAATATCTCCCTGGGACAAGAGACAAACTAGTAGCTCAATTAAGTATTTAAAACCATGATTTTATAACTGACTGATTGCAGTAACATGTATGGCCTATGGCAAAAATAAGCTTCTCATTGTTTCCTAATGTTCATACTGCATTGATATCAATACTTGTCCATTTTAACTCTTACAGCAGAACAGATCTTTGTTGCATGTACTCTATCTTAGAGTATCACAGATAGAGTAAAAAATACCTATGCACCCTCACATATTTTGAATCCTTGTATTACAGATTTTTCTTTCACTTTAAACTGACCTCAGAAGCTGTAATTGTTGGACCATAATTGATTCTTAAACGTTTTCTAAAAATATTGTTATTTTAGTGTTTCTCAATGATGAATACATGTCAAATGTAGAAAATCAAAGCTAAACCCCTCAGTTATCTCGAACTCATGCAACATGAATTCTCATCGATTATCTTGTTTTATCATTAAGGAAAGAAATGGGATCTTGTTACGCAGGAGGAATCCGTTCCAATGTGATGTTCTGATGTCTGAGGAGCACGTCTGCCTTTCAGAACAGATCCTGCACTCTGCTAGTGCATTTCTCCAGCACTCCAAGGGGCTTTTACCCAACAATGCAGCTTCACACACAGACACCACATTCGTATATGGCACAAGCTGGCCTAATATGCAGGGAAAGGGTGGTCTCTACCCACACAGCCAGACAGTGCTTTCTACTTTATTAAACATCAAAGCCCAAATAGATGTTCCCTGTGGAGGAGGACTTAAGGACACTAGGGGAGGAGAAAGGGACACCTGGGAAGAGAATCACACCACAGAGACCAATCTTCACAAAAAGGGTCCAATATTGATTTCTAGGGAGGAGCAGGGCATGGTCAGCTCAAATTTGGTGATAACGTCAGGATGAAGGACCCCAAGCTTCCCGACGCTTTGACCCCTGGCAAAGATCTCTGCACATCGCCCGGGGAAGAAAGCAGGCCCTGAAAAAGAGAAAGTGAGAGAAAAATCAATGTTTCTTCTGGCAAAATGTCAATAGACATTTAACACTAAAAGCCCACTAGTCTACTTTAAAAATAACTATTCTTTAAACCACTGGCTATGAAAAGAGAACGCTTCCTCATACTTTCTAGTATTTAAAAGAAGGATTTGCTATCAAGAAACTCTTGCAAGGAAAAAATCCGGGGCAAATATGAAAATAAGGGCCCTGTATTTTTGGTAACAGGGGCCCGAGCAGGAAGGATGAAATCATGGAGGCTGCTGAAGGTCCACAGTCAGAAGTTCTAGGGGAACTCTGCCTGCACTTGGAACTGGTCCTAAAAAGGCCAAAAGGAAAAAAATGAAACATAAAACTGATGAACTTAATGGGAAGAACCTTTTTTCAAACAGGTTTTTCCATAGCAACGCTCACTGGATAAGACATCGACACTGAATTCATTTGCTCTGTACAACTCTTCCTCACTCTTTCTCACCTTATTACATAAAGAAACTGGAGCCGCAGTGTCATAGGCCGGCTACTGGGGGAACCACACCTCTGATGACAGGCCATGCTACCAGAAGGCAACCCACATTCCCATCTGAAAAGAGCTTTCTAAGCAGTTCTGGAACATCTACTGTAAAACCACAGCAAAGGCCAGCCTAACACAAGTCTGGGTTGATGCCTCATTTACTTCAAGACAGGCAGAAAGTTCTCTTTATCTGGGTGCCAATGCACTGATACAGCTTACCAAGGCAGTAACAGTTCTTGAGATTTACAGAGCTAAAAATGAACATATGGGCCCACTCCATATTCATGAAATTACCAGTGCCACAGTAAATTATCAGTGTTTTGTACTCTTCTGAAGTTTACAAATATGCTGACTCACTGCTCTCACCACCAACTTGAAAAGCGATCAGGCCTGCAGCTCCTGACCGATTCAACAGAAACACTTACTGGCATAAACTATAAACACCCATGCAGAGCTGGGCCACAGTGTCCAGCCTGCCCCTTCAGAGTGAGTGCATTATTGATAAAGAGTAAACTGCTGAGTCTCTACTAATGGTTCCAAGGTCAGCATGCTTAGGAAATACAGAATCAGGTTGGAGGGGAGGGGAACCGGCTACTGTCAAGTTAGTACCACAGAGACAAAGGACAATTACATATATTTCTTGACCAGCAGAGAAGGATCTTTGTTTATATTTCTGGGGAAAGAGCTGGAAAATATTCTAAATTGTCATTCTTAAGTAAACCCAAAGCAACAGAGGTGAAGTATTAAGGTGGCCTCTTTTTCACATCTCTCCAAACTAAACAATTCTGCCTCACTGTCTTTTAAAGCAAGAATTTCAGTGACTGCATTTAACTATCTGGCTCTGCACACTAATCCACACTTGGGGTGAGGGATAGGGAGGGAAACCAAATAAAACAATGCAGAAACCAAACCCAACTAATGTTATAGAGCCTTAGTTTCATATTAATATTCATATTCATATGAATATTACTAAATCTGATAAAGATGGCACATTTTAATTCTATCAAAATAAATGTCTAAAAGACAAAACTCTCCTCCCCTCGACTCCCCAAAGGAGAAGAAAAATCTTCAAATGACATGTAAGTGAAGATTATATAAGGTGTTGATGGTAAGCAATATAATCAAGAACTGCAGAACTGGAAGGACTGCTGGGAATTATTTATCCCAGCACCCCAGCACCCCTATACAGAGCTAGACTTGAATACAACCACACTACCTGAAAAAAGACACCAGCTTGCTGTGGTTTTTATGAACTTTTATCTTATTAATAGATTCAAGGGGTACGTGTTCAAGTTTGTTACCTGGGTATATTGTGTGATGCTGATGTTTGACACCAGTCTATTTTTAAGGGACACTCAGAAAGGCAATGTTCAGGATCTTCCCTGATAACTTTACTGTGTTTAAGAATCCTCATTGTACCAAAATCCATCCTTTCATCTATCTTCAATTCCAATTTGATTGGTTTCATTTTTACAAGCATAAAACCAAACTATTTTGGAATCTAAGCCAGATGTGCTAGTTCTAACAATGTTAGCAAAATAAAGCCTAAGAGATAAGAGCTTAGAATTTTTACTTCATAAAACAACTTTTCGAATCAGCACTTTTTTTTTTTTTTAGCAAAATTCAGTTATATTCTTCTTCAGTTGCCAGATCTACCTCTCTCCAGAAGTTTGGATCAAACTTTGCTTTAGCTCATTAATCAGTTAGGTACTTGATCAGACAAAAAATATTTGTGTCACTAAGTATAATTTTCCCTCTTTCCAAAGAAAAGCAAAAAAGAACTAAAATTCATATTATGCTTATTTAAAACATATCCAAGCATATGAGTATTCTACATAACATAAATATCAAAAGCTCTCACCTGTCACCTGGGCACATAGACCCATCCAGGCCACTGCAGCATCTCAAACTGCTCTGGGGTCAGAAGGCCTTCACAGTGGTCCAGTGGAGCTGACAGCACAGACAGGAGCCTGCTGCCCTCTTGTCCAATACTAATCATCCTCCCTACCAACTCACACGTAAAAAGGAAGCATGCTGCCCTATCATCCAATACAAATTATCCTTCCCTACCAACCCACATGTAAAAATGAAGCCCAGTCATAAGATTCCTGTATAAACTCAACTTTGCTGAAACTGCACACTTTATATCTGACCTTGTGAAAAATGAAAAAATGGCAAGTTAAAATTGTCATCACAGGTTAAACACTTCTTGTGATTTTCTTATCGACTCCTCTTTTCAGCAAGGTTAAGGTTCTGTCCTCCTCATACACAAATTAAGTGGTACGCACATAAAAGCTCCTTCAAGTTGTCTATTGGTACAACAGAGAGAACCTAAAAAATGTGCCACTTGACAGATATTACATGTAAACTAGAAATACTGAAGGAAAATATAACGTTACTAAAACAGAAGTATTTCTTAGTGCTTTTGAAAACCTTTAAGGTTCAAACCAAACTTTGCAGGCAGAAGGGAATTGCTTCAAAGGACAGAACAGAGAACAACTACTTCACTAAGAAAACAAGGGAGATATAGCTGACTTGGGCAACCATTAGGCCCTAGAGTTCAAAGATGAGAGCATCTGTCTCCACTGTTGGCAGAAAGGGGGTAGTTGAGCACAATAACTCCGGTAGATTAATGTGATCATAGTGCTCTAGCTAGGACTAATGCGCCGTAAAGCAGAGTATTTCCAGAAATAAAAACAGTCACATTGAAATGGAACAAAATATGAGTCTAGGCTTGTGAAAAATCAGACCTGGGTGGTAGCCAAAGGCTAACCTTATAGCATCAACAAACAAAAACATATTTTTAGAGAAAGAGCAGCATGCTGTGTCTAGAAACATAAAGTTGCCATTTCAAAGAAAATGGCATTGCTTTGTGAAATGGGAATTCTAAAATTCAAATTCTATAAAGTACATTAGTTTTCTCTTACTGATGTTTCAAGATGTGTAGTATTACAATTTTCAATCTAAGCCCAAAATGCTCCCCAGCAAAAAGCCTCCGAGCCCGCTTTTCTACCTACTTCCGTATACTGGTTAAACTCTCAGCTTTGCTGCTATCACAGTAAACGGCTTCCAACATAAAACAGATGTGGGGGAAATAGTGTTCTCTGTTGAAATACATGTGAAAGTCTGGACAAAAGAAACATCAGGTAAGCACAAAAAAGAATTCAATTTCCAAAACTTAGTGGGGTGTTAGTAAGTCCCTTAATTAAAGCCTTTGTAGCATCTCCTAGAGGTCTGTAATTGTCTCTGTGCTCAGACGGCAGGACCACTCTGAGGACCTTGGGGGTAATTCCTGGGCCTGTAATCCAGCACAGCACCCAGGCTTTAGCACATTTTCTGGCTAATTGACCATCAAAGAGTTTGTAAGCTCCCTCTCTTGCTCATTGCTAAACACTTTTCACAGTTTCTTTTTGCCTCATCTTTTTTTTTTTTTTAAGAGAAATATTATAGGCCCAAAGTTTGGATAAGCTTTACACGTAGAGTCATTCCTATAATTTTAGGGAGCATCGGAAGTAGAAGCTTAAGGAGGTAACTGAGCAGACCCCCTAATCTGAAAACATTAGACGGTGTTATCAAGCACCTTCTTAATCAGGGTCTTAATTCCTGATCTTAATCCCCCTGCCACTGGCTATATTCGACTCATTCATTTGGTATTTTATTTAGCCCATCTGTAAAAAGTCATCTACTCATACAATTTTATTTTTCCTTTTTTTTTTACATTACTAATACATGATGTGAGGCTCGAACCCACATATTGTACTGCTTGCAATCTGATACTTAACCACCCAAAATTTCTGCAATAAAGAGATAAGAACAAAATATAAAGCGGGGGGCAGGGAACACTGGAAAAGGAATGTCCCTATGTCACATATGTCATAGCAAACAACAGAAACTATCATCATGAGTTTTAACTATACATAAGTCTCCAACTTCAGGGATGAACTAAAAAAATACAAAATTATATAGATATTGTAAGCCACTGGGCCAACTGAATGTACTGTAAATATGTTCTAAGTGACTAATTATGTACTATGGAGTGAAGGGAGGAATAATCATTTCACAGGCTGATTCGGGGGCTGGCATCTACCCAAGCCCTTCTCCTCCCAGAAAAGGGGAAAAAAACATCTCCAGTGTTCCATACTGGGGTGAAATTGACAGGGTGGGTGACAAGGCAAAGTGTGGAATGAGACTGGAACCATAATTTCCTACAGAGGAGGAACTTCCTCCTGGTTTCCCACTAGTTTTCTGAGAATGCAGTAACAGGAATTGTAGGACTCTGCTGCCAGCTCATCAACATCACCTTCCTTTTCTAAACAATGTTGATTTAAAGGAAGAGACAGCATATAGAGGCTATAAAATGAAACACACACTTATCCCACGTGAGCATGATGTCATTCTTAAAGGTGGCTGTTCTCAAAGTTTTAGAACCAGCAGTTTTTTGAGGGCACCGATGGACTACAACAAGGGGAGAGAACTCAAGGGGGAAAACGGTACAATGTAGGTAAGACATTAGAGCTTATAAAAGGAAAGAAAAAGGTTTAGGAATATGAGGAGGAAAAAAAATCACTATTAAGATATGAAACACACAAACATTTTTTCAGATCCTAGTACACTCAGTTGGGAGAAAATGTCTCTGCAAAGACCATTTAATTTGTAAGTGGAGACTGAATAATTTCCAACTGGTAATATAAAACACCTATTTTCCCCTGATGTATACAATTCTTCACCTTGCATTTGAAGTGAAATATTTATGGTACCTAAAGTCTGTAAAGAGAGGGGACCTAATCCCTTGAGTTTAATGGCCATCTTTCATCCCTTTCTGAAGATCAAAAGAAAGAAAACCCTCTCACACAACTTTACAGTGCTAATCCCAACACACCTGCAGACACCATTAACTCTTAAAGTGAAGGCAACTGGATGTGAGGGAACTGGTACCTACTTAACCCCACAGCATGGAACTCAGGGAGCCCATGACGCAGCAACATTCCATCAACACAGGGCAGGGCATACTATTACAAATCCGGACAGCATCCTGTAGGACCTTATGCTTCAAAAGAAATCAGCAAAACCCACACTACCTAGTCCTCTAAGTGATGGAGAAATGTCTTCAATAAACAACCATCTTTTAACAATTACCACAATCTCCTTGTGACTAAATATTTAGAATCGTAACTCCAAAATTTCCCGGTCTTAATTTGTGTAGAGAAATTTATCATTTATCATTTATTCCTGTGGTTTTTACTTTTTAACATTTCTTATGAAACATTTAGTTAATTAGGGCAAATACGAAATGATTAAATAGAAAATGCTCGGGAAACGTTGAGATCTATTTTAAAGTCTAATCTTAACTATGTGTCTCTCATGCACACATGCACACCCATATTTTAAAACCTAAAGGAGGTCAGGAATGTTGGAAGAGCTTCAAGATGACCCAGCTAATTGTAACTTTAAATCACTCTCAAACTGTGTAAAACCAAAGGATTTTTACCTCTAGGTTAAAAAGTACCCTCACTGTCAGTCTGTTTTGAAAACTTCTGTTCTTAAATAATGCCATCATCCTATATTTGTCTGACACCCATATCATTTTCCCCCAAAATTTTCACATTTCTTCAATATGTATAGAATATATTTAGAATAACAACTTCAAAAATAAAAGAAATCACTCTGCCTTCTTGGGCCAACAAATGGTTCTTTACTCAGTCTTTCACCTGACAAAAATCTTTAAGGGGATTATTTCTCAAACCAAAAGGAATAATTTATTACTTCCTCCACAAGTACAGTGAAATAATTAAAAAGAGACTGTGGTAGGGCTAATTAAGGAAAGAATGGAAATGTCGACTATATGAGATTGTATCCAAATTTCACAATTAGTTAACTTATTCAATTGAGACCTTTAGCTAACTTAGTGCAAACATAACTTTAAACATGTAATTTTGATAGCTGTTTTAGTTTCAGAGTAAGATTTCAGGTGACAAGTAGGGCATGTAAAAGAAAAAGGAGGCCGGGCACGGTGGCTCACGCCTGTAATCCCAGCACTTTGGGAGGCCAACGCGGGAAGATCACGAGGTCAGGAGATCGAGACCATCCTGGCCAACATGGTGAAACCCCGTCTCTACTAAAAATACAAAAAAATTAGCTGGGGCCGGGCACAGTAGCTCATGCCTGTAATCCCAGCACTTTGGGAGGCCAAGGCAGGCGGATCATGAGGTCAGGAGATCGAGACCATCCTGGCTAACACGGTGAAACCCCATCTCTACTAAAAAATACAAAAAAAAAATAGCCAGGCGTGACGGTGGGCGCCTGTAGTCCCAGCTACTCGGGAGGCTGAGACAAAAGAATTGCTTGAACCCGGGAGGGGGAGGTTGCAGTAAGCTGAGATCTCACCACTGCACTCCAGCCTGGGTGATAGAGTGAGACTCCATCTCAAAAACAAAGAAAAGAAAAATGAAAGAATAATGAAATTGCAAAAACATGGCACCTCGCCTTCTATTCACTCATTCCCAGTGCAGCCCTGGCCAAGCCCTTTGTGGGACAGACAAGTTACAGATGGGAAAAAGTGAAGCACAAGGAGATTAGGAGGCTTGCCCTAGGCAAGCAATATTAGAGGCTGGAGAGTAAGCAAAAGGTGAAGAAGGGCCGTGGAATCAGCTCCTCTGTGTGTGGCCCATAGGCACATAAGGCCTAAAGCAGAATGTTTTTAAGCTTTTGGTCAAGCTGTCCATTTCGTGTTTACAAACTTCTTCTGGTTTACAATTAAATAAACAAACAAAACTTAAGAGAAAATAAGAAAGACTGACAGTTCATCATCTTCCACCTTAGGACATACCCAAGTAGGGTCTGTAATATTAATACAGCACAATACTGACAAAACCTAGAGCCTTCCATGGAAAACAGAACTATTTATTTTTTAAATCCCATATAACACAGGTACTTGTATGAATAAATTTCAGATTCTTGAAACAAAGCTGGAATTATTTCAGCAGACAAGTACCACAGGGACACCATCTACAAAGGCAAAGAAAAAGAGCTGAAATGTTAGAACTTGTGGCAGAAACTCCTTCTGAATTTAAACTCCTGCAAACTCTTAAAACTGGAAATGACCTTGGAAGCAATCCTGTCCATTTCCTTCACTTAATATACGAAAAAAATAGATACTAGACAGGTTAAGAAAACAGGTAGGAGCAGAATTGAGATCAGAACTCAGGTTTTCCTGAAACCCAGTCTGTAGCTCATCCAACGTTGCTTTTCTGAAGACAGATAGACCTAAGATCTACTCCAAGTTTACTCTGAGGAGATTTACACATTCCAAAATGCTTTCACAAATTCTTGCAACTGCCTCCCCTGACAACTCTAGGGTGTTGATGGGATAGATATCGTCATTGCCATTTTACAGATGAAGAAACTGGCGTGAAGGAATTAAGTCTTTAATCACATGGATTAGTGACAGAACGACTTGCCACAACACTCAGTGTTATACGGACTCTATCACAGTTGATTGGCATGCATCCTAAGGTTTTACAAACAACATATTCATTACATATAAGTAAATATTATATACATGAATATTATACATAATAAATATTATATATAATGAATTAATGTCTATTCCATCTTGGGAACTGCTTTTTCAAGTGAGTTTGTATTCACGTGTCTAAAGACATTTTAATCGCATTCCATTATATTTATATGTCATAGCTTGTCAACTTATTCTTTAAGTATTTAATCCTGAAGTTGTTTCCTATTATTCATTAGTATAAATAAGGCTTCTGTAAGCATAGAGTCTTTCTTGGATTACTTCCCTTTTCTAAAAGTAGTACTAAAGATGAGGCATAGTGGTGTACACCTGCAATCCTAGTGCTTTGGGAGGCTGAGGCAGGAAGGTGGCTTGAGACCAGGTGTTCAAAACTAGCCTGGGCAACATAGTGAGACAACATCTCAAAAAAGAAAAATAGTACTACATAGGTAAAAAGAAAATGAATCATTGTATAGCTCCTTATATAGCAAAATGTTAAACAATGCACTTCTAGTAGTGGTACTAGCAACAAACCACAAATAGAAGATTATACTGATCTCATCTTGCACAATACCAATAAAAAACTTTCTCCTGCATAATACAACTACTGCCTTTAAAAAAAAATTCCACTGGTAGGAAAAAAAAATGCCCCAAATCAACCTAGGAAAATAATTCCAAGAGGAAACCTTTTTTCAGAGAATGCAATTCACAAACTAAGGGACTTTAGGGATTATGAGAGTGACTAGAAACCTTTATCTCCTGAAAGGTGAGCGACAAAATATAGTGACTCGGAAGGGGGAAAATGAGGGTTCTGGTTCTTGGAAGGGGAGAAGTAGAGGAAAGTACAACTATAACACAAAAAACCCTACAAGACAGGAAGGGCCAGGGGGTCTTGAGACATTTTACTTGGCCTCATAAGACCCTCAGCAAGAAGATCACATTCCTGACCCACAGCCCACATGAGCCAACAGGTGCTCAGATGTATTTCCAAGGTTGCCTAAGTCACCCAAATGAATGACAGCATTCATTTCTCAAAAAGCCCAAGGTTAGGCCACAGCTATTCAACCCCAGTGTAAAACAAAATAATTGGTCAAAGTAAAAACCACAACTGAGACCTCAGTAAAGTTAACGGGCCTCCTATCATTTTTATGAAGGTATTGGGAATACTTTAAATGAATGTCAATCTGTTGGATTTCTGCAATGATGTAATATATATATAGAAGAGTAATTTAAGCTAAAAAGCAGAAAGGAGTCTCTCAAAAAAGGAATAATATGGGAGAGAAGAAATGTGCTGACAGATGAATGAAACTGGAGAAGACAGATCTCTAATGGATGTTCTGTTATGTTTCTGCATCCCCACTGCCCCAAAAGTCCATAGTAAAAGAAACATTTCCAATTTTTAAACAAAGCAGACTATGGATTAACATATTTTTAAAAATCAGAGCAAGCATTTAGTTATTAAAGGTTTCTAGATCTTTCTTGTTAGAAATAAATACAGGAAATGTCAAAAAAGTGGTTTTTCAACAATTTTCTAATTTCCTAGATAAACCATAATAGATATGCTATTAGCTTCTGAGCAGTTGGAGTCAAAAGACAGTTGAAAAACTGAAAAAATAGCATATGTATATCACGAAGGGTTGACAGCCACACTACATAGAAGGTTCCTAAAACTAGAGAATATTGACAAACCTAAAGAAATAAGGAAGAAGACAGGTGGATCACAGAAAAGGAAATAAAAATGTCCTTGTAAACATGTAAATATGTTACACTTGCTCACGGCAAGGGAAATTCAATTAAAACTACAGTGAGACACCATTTCCCATCTGAAAGACTGGCAAAGACAAGAAGTCTGGTGACCATGGCTGTGGAGAAATAAGTCCTCTCAAGTGTTGCTGCAGTGTTTGTACAACGTTGGAACTAGAAATCCTATGGAGGGGTGTTTGGCAGTGTCTAGTGAAAATAGGAATTTATTTACTTTGTGCCAGTGATCCCATACTTCTAGGAATCTGTCCCAGAGATACAGTGGCATTACCAAATAACATATGCACAAGACTATTCTCTGTAACACAATCTGTAATAGCAAAAGATTGGAAACAACTCAATGTTAATCAACAGCAAATTAGTTGATTACACTGTGGAACTCCATAAAATGAAGTACCCCAGAGAAGTCAAAAGGAAGGAGGAAGATCTCTATATGCTGCTACAGAATCATCTCCAATGTAGGCTGTCAGGTAAAACAAAGAAAGGTACAGAACAGTGTGTAAAGTATCAGCCCCTCAGCTGAAAGAGTGGAAGAGAATATGAACACACACACGCAGTTGTGTGCACACATACATCAGAAGGATAAACTGAAAACTAATAAAAATCATAACCTATAGAGGCAGGGAGGGAACGGTGTGGAAGCCAGAGTTCTCTCTACGTCCCTTATTTATAGCCTATATTCTAAGTACAAAAAGTAATAAGGATAAATTTTAAACTGCTTTCAATAATCATATTGTTGATAATAGTATTTTTATTTTGAAACTATGATAGATAAATAGATAAACAGAATGAGCAAACAAGCAATAATGTAAATTCGGGCGCAGTGGCTCACACCTGTAACCCCAGCACTTTGGGAGGCCGAGGAAGGCAGATCACTTGAGGTCAGGAGTCAAGACCAGCCTGGCCAACATGATGAAACCCCATCTCTACTAAAAATACAAAAAATTAGTCGGGTGTGGTGGCAGGCACCTGTAAGTAATCCCAGCTACTCGGGAGGCTGAGGCAGGAGAATTGCTTGAACTCAGGAGGCAGAGGTTGCAGTGAGCCGAGATCACGCCATTGCACTCCAGCCTGGCGGACAGAGCAAGACTATGTCTCCAAAAGAAAAAAAAAAAAAGAGCAATAATGTAAATTCACTAGGAACCAAGATTCTCAATAAAGAAAAAGAGATAAACTAAGACAGGAACAGAAAACCAAACACTGCATGTTCTCACTCATAAGTGGGAGTTGAACAACAAGAACACATGGACACAGGGAGGGGAACATGTTAAAAGCAAACTGAAGCCAGCTTCAAGGGACTCCTGCTGGCCAAACTGGGGACAATTTGAGCATCAAAATAAATGACTGTAATGGATCTAAATACACTGACTAAAATCAGCAACTGAGTCCATACTGACATAACTAAGTATATAGGAAAACTGATTAGAAACAGTATATTTACATAATTTCAAAGCTCTTCCCCCACAAGACATTTATTAATTATAATGGAGAAAAGAATAACTTTACAGTACAGATGACTGGTAGCTACAACCTTAATTAAGTGATTACAGTGAACACTATCAGTTATGGGATAAATGAAAATTTTGTGCCACTTCATAGCACGCATTGGGAAGTTAGCATTACTTCTCTACCATTCCTCCAAAGATGCCTAACAGGAATTTAATTAGTGAAGAAACATCAGACAAACCAAAATTGAGGAACATGCTACAAAATAAATGGCCTGTAATCTTCAAGTGTCAAGGTCATGAAAGTGAAGAAAAGACTATTCTAGAAGTCACCAGAAGGAGACTAATGAGACATGATGGCTGAAGGAAACAAGTGACTCTTTGCTATTGATATGGTTTGGCTGTGTCCCTACCCAAATTTCATCTTGAAATGTAGTTCCCATAATCCCCATGGGAGGGTGTGGGTGGGAGGTAATTGAGACATAGAAGCAGTTATCCCCATGCTGTTCTTGTGATAGTAAGGGAGTTCTCACAAGATCTGATGGTTTTTTAAGAGGCATTTCCCCCTTTACTCACTCTCACCCCCTTTACTCACTTTCCTGCTGCCCTGTGATGAAATGCCTTTCACCATGATTTTAAGTTTCCTGAGGCCTCCCCAGTCATGCAGAACTGTGAGTCAATTAAACCTCTTTTCTTTATAAATTACTCAGTCTTGGATATTTCTTCATAGCAGCATGAGAACGGACTAATACAGCTATAAAGGACAATTGATAAAACTTGCATAGGGCCTGAGGGTTAAATGGTGGTTAACATAAACATCAATGTTCATCTGATTTTGATGATTATTATTACGGTTATAGAGAATGATGTCCTTGTTTATAGGAAATATACACCAAAGTATTCAGGGGTAACATGATATCAGATTAGCTCTCAAACAGTTCAGAAAAAAAATTTTTGCATACCACTTGCATTTTTAAAATAAATTTTGACTATTTCAAAATAAAAAATTAACAAAATGGGGACTTCAGTTATAGAAGTTGCTTAAAGGGAGTTTCCATCCAATTCCCCCCAAAAAGTTTAAAAAATTATTGCCCTGAATTTGGGGTCCAAGATAGCCGAATAGGAACAGCTCCAGTCCCAGCGTGAGCAATGCAGAAGACAGGTAATTTCTGCATTTCCAACTGAGGTACCAGGTTCATCTCACTGGAACTTGCTGGAAACTAGGTGCAGCCCATGGAGTGTGAGCCAAAGCAGGGCAGGGCATCTCCTCACCCAGTAAGCACAAGGGGTCGGGGAATTCCCTTTCCTAGCCAAGGGACGCCGTGACAGACGGTACCTGGAAAATCAGGCCACTCCCACCCTAGTACTGCCCTTTTCCAACAGTCTTAGCAAACAGCACACCAGGAGATTATATCCCATGCCTGGCTCAGAGGGTCCCACGCCCACGGAGCCTCGCTCACTGCTAGCACAGCAGTCCCAGATCGAACTGCAAGGCCGCAGCGAGGCTGGGGGAGGGGCATCCGCCACTGCTGAGGCTTGAGTAGGTAAACAAAGCAGCCAGGAAGCTCAAACTGGGTGGAGCCCACCTCAGCTCAACAAGGCCTGCCTGCCTCTGTAGACTCCACCTCTGGGGACAGGGCATAGCTGAACAAAAGGCAGCAGAAACTTCTGCAGACTTAAACTTCCCGGTCTGACAGCTTTGAAGAGAGTAGTGGTTCTCCCAGCACAGAGTTTGAGATCTGAGAATCGACAGACTGCCTCCTCAAGTGGGTCCCTGACCCCCGAGTAACCTAACTAGGAGATACCTCCCAGTAGGGGCCGACTGACACCTCATACAGCCGGGTGGCCCTCTGAGACAAAGCTTCCAGAGGAAGGATCAGGTAGCAACATTTGCCGTTCTACAATATTTGCTGTTCTGCAGCCTCTGCTGGTGATACCCAGGCAAACAGGGTCTGGAGTGGACCTCCAGCAAACTCCAACAGACCTGCAGCTGAGGGTCCTGAATGTCAGAAGGAAAACTAACGAACAGAAAGGAATAGCATCAACATCAAGAAAAAGGACATCCACGCCAAAACCCCATCTGTAGGTCACCATCATCAAAGACCAAAATTAGATAAAACCACAAAGATGGGGAGTAACCAGAGCAGAAAAGCTGAAAATTCTAAAAATCGAGCACCTCTTCTCCTCCAAAGGAATGCAGCTCTTCGCCAGCAATGGAACAAAGCTGGACAGAGAATGACTTTGACAAGTTGACAGAAGTAGGCTTCAGAAGATCGGTAATAACAAACTTCTCTGAGCTAAAGGAGGATGCTCGAACACATCGCAAAGAAGCTAAAAACCTTGAAAAAAGATTAGAATGGCTAAGTAGAATAAACAGCATAGAGAAGACCTTAAATGACCTGATGGAGCTGAAAACCATGGCAAGAGAACTACGTGACGCATGCACAAGCTTCAGTAGCTGATTGAATCAAGTGGAAGAAAGGGTATCGGTGACTGAAGATCAAATGAATGAAATGAAGCCAGAAGAGAAGTTTAGAGAAAAAAGGGTAAAAAGAAATGAACAAAGCCTCCAAGAAATATGGGACTATGTGAAAAGACCAAATCTACGTTTGATTGGTGTACCTGAAAGTGACGGGGAGAATGGAACCAAGTTGGAAAACACTCTACAGGATATTATCCAGGAGAACTTCCCCAACCTAGCAAGGCAGGCCAACATTCAATTCAGGAAATACAGAGAACCCCACAAAGGTACTCCTCAAGAAGAGCAACTCCAAGACATATAATTGTCAGATTCACCAAGGTTGAAATGAAGGAAAAAAATGTTAAGGGCAGCCAGAGAGAAAGGTCCAGTTACCCACAAAGGGAACCCCATCAGACTAACAGTGGATCTCTCAGGAGAAACTCTACAAACCAGAAGAGAGTGGGGGCCAATATTCAACATTCTTAAAGAAAAGAATTTTCTACCCAGAATTTCATATCCAGCCAAACTAAGCTCCATAAGTGAAGGAGAAATAAAATCCTTTACAGACAAGCAAATGCTGAGAGATTTTGTCACCACCAGGCCTACCTTACAAGAGCTCCTGAAGGAAGCACTAAACATGGAAAGGAACAACCGGTACCAGCCACTGCAAAAACATACCAAATTGTAAAGACCATTGATGCTAGGAATAAACTGCATCAACTAATGAGCAAAATAACCAGCTGACATCATAATGACAGGATCAAATTCACACATAATAATATTAACCTTAAATGTAAATGGGCTAAATGCCCCAATTAAAAGACACAGACTGGCAAATTGGATAGAATCAAGACCCATCAGTGTGCTGTATTCAGGAGACTCATCTCACATGCAGAGATACACATAGGCTCAAAATAAAGGGATGGAGGAAGATCTACCAAGCAAATGGAAAACAAAAAAAAAGCAGGTTTTGCAATCCTAGTCTCTGATAAAACAGACTTTAAACCAAAAGATCAAAAGAGACAAAGAAGGCCATTATATAATGGTAAAGGGATCAATTCAACAAGAAGAGCTAACTATCCTAAATATATATGCACCCAATACAGGAGCACCCAGATTAATAAAGCAAGTCCTTAGAGACCTACAAAGAGACTTAGACTCCCACACAATAATAATGGGAGGCTTTAACAACCCACTGTCAACATTAGACAGATCAATGAGACAGAAAGTTAACAAGGATATCCAGGACTTGAACTCAGCTCTGCACCAAGTGGACCTAATAGACATCTGCAGAACTCTCCATCCCAAATCAACAGAATATACATTCTTCTCAGCACCACATCGCACTTATTCCAAAAATGACCACATAGTTGGAAGTAAAGCACTCCTCAGCAAATGTAAAAGAACAGAAATTATAACAAACTGTCTCTCAGACCACAGTGTAATCAAATTAGAACTCAGTATTAAGAAACTTACTCAAAACCACACAACTACATGGAAACTGGACAACGTGCTCCTGAATGACTACTGGGTACCTAACGAAATGAAGTCATTAATAAAGATGTTCTTTGAAACCAATGAGAACAAAGACACAACATACCAGAATCTCTGCTAAAATCTCCTGAATACTGGGACATATTTAAAGCAGTGTGTAGAGGGAAATTTATAGCACTGAATGCCCACAAGACAAAGCAGGAAAGATCTAAAATCAACATCCTAACATCACAATTAAAAGAACTAGAGAAGCAAGAGCAAACACATTCAAAAGCTAGCAGAAGGCAAGAAATAACTAAGATCAGAGCAGAACTGAAGGAGATAGAGACACAAAAAACCCTTCAAAAAATCAATGAATCCAGGAGCTGGTTTTTTGAAAAGATCAACAAAATTGATAGACCACTAGCAGACTAATAAAGAAGAAAAGAGAGAAGAATCAAATAGATGCACTAAAAAAATGATAAAGGGGATATCACCACTGATCCCACAGAAATACAAACTACCATCAGAGAATACTATAAACACCTCTACGCAAATAAACTAGATAATCTAGAAGAAATGGATAAATTCCTTGACACATACACCCTCCCCCAAGACTAAACCAGGAAGAAGTTGAATCCCTGAATAGATCAATAACAGGCTCTGAAATTGAGGCAATAATTAAGAGCCTACCAACCAAAAAAAGTCCAGGACCAGATGGATTCACAGCCAAATTCTATCAGAGGTACAAAGAGGGGCTGGTACCATTACTGCTGAAACTATTCCAATCAATATAAAAAGAGGAAATCCTCCCTAACTCATTTTATGGGGCCAGCATCATCCTGATACCAAAGCCTGGCAGAGACACAACAAAAAAAAGAGAATTTTAGACCAATATCCCTAATGAACATCGATGCAAAAATCCTCAATAAAATACTGGCAAACTGAATCCAGCAACATATCAAAAAGCTTATCCACCATGATCAAGTTGGCTTCATCCCTGGGATGCAAGGCTGGTTCAACATATGCAAATCAATAAACGTAATCCAGCATATAAACAGAACCAAAGACAAAAACCACATGATTATCTCAATAGACGCAGAAAAGGCCTTTGACAAAATTTAACAGCCCTTCATGCTAAAAACTCTCAATAAACTAGGTATTGATGGAACGTATCTCAAAATAATAAGAGCTATTTATGACAAACCCACAGCCAATATCATACTGAATAGGCAAAAACTGGAAGCATTCCCTTTGAAAACTGGCACAAGACAGGGATGCCCTCTCTCACCACTCCTATTCAACATAGTGTTGGAAGTTCTGGCCAGGGCAATTAGGCAGGAGAAAGAAATAAAGGGTATTCAATTAGGAAAACTGAAGTCAAATTGTCCCTGTTTGCAGATGACATGATTGTATATTTAGAAAACCCCATCGTCTCAGCCCCAAATCTCCTTAAGCTGATAAGCAACTGCAGCAAAGTCTCAGGATATAAAATCAATGTGCAAAAATCACAAGCATTCCTGTACACCATTAACAGACAAACGGAGAACCAGATCATGAGTGAACTCCCATTCACAATTGCTACAAAGAGAATAAAATACCTAGGAATCCAACTTACAAGGGATGTGAAAAACCTCTTCAAGGAGAACTACAAACCACTGCTCAACGAAATAAAAGACGATACAAACAAATGGAAGAACATTCCATGCTCATGGATAGGAAGACTCAGTATCGTGAAAATGGCCATACTGCCCAAGGTAATTTATAGATTCAATGACATCCCCATCAAGCTACCAATGACTTTCTTCACGGATTTGGAAAAAACTACTTTAAAGTTCATATGGCACCAAAAAAGAGCCTGCATTGCCAAGACAATCCTAAGCAAAAAGAACAAAGCTGGAGGCATCACGCTACCTGACTTTGAACTATACTACAAGGCTACAGCAACCAAAACAGCATGGTACTGGTACCAAAACAGAGATATAGACCAATGGAACAGAACAGAGCCCTCAGAAATAATACCACACATCTACAACCATCTGATCTTTGACAAACCTGACAAAAACAAAAAATGGGGAAAGGATTCCCTATTTAACAAATGGCGCTGGGAAAACTGGCTAGCCATATGTAGAAAGCTGAAACTGGATCCCTTCCTTACACCTTATACAAAAATTAATTCAAGATGGATTAAAGACTTAAATGTTAGACCTAAAACCATAAAAACCCTAGAAGAAAACCTAGGCAATACCATTCAGGACATAGGCATGGGCAAGGACTTCATGACTAAAACACCAAAAGCAATGGCAACAAAAGCCAAAATAGACAAATGGTATCTAATTAAACTAAAGAGCTTCTGCACAGCAAAAGAAACTACCATCAGAGTGAACAGGCAACCTACACAATGGGAGAAAATTTTTGCAATCTACCCATCTGACAAAGGGCTAATATCCAGAATCTACAAAGAACTTAAACAAATTTACAAGAAAAAATCAAACAACCCCATCAAAAAGTAGGCGAAGGATATGAACACGTACTTCTCAAAAGAAGACATTTATGCAGCCAACAGACACATGAAAAAAATGCTCATCATCACTGGCCATCAGAGAAATGCAAATCAAAACCACAATGAGATACCATCTCACACCAGTTAGAATGGCGATCATTAAAAAGTCAGGAAACAACAGGTGCTGGAGAGGATGTGGAGAAATAGGAACACTTTCACCCTGTTAGTGGGACTGTAAACTAGTTCAACCATTGTGGAAGACAGTGTGGCGATTCCTGAGGGATCTAGAACTAGAAATACCATTTGACCCAGCAATCCCATTACTGGGTATATACCCGAAGGATTATAAATCATGCTGCTATAAAGACACATGCACACGTATGTTTATTGCGGCACTATTCACAATAGCAAAGACTTGGAACCCACCCAAATGTCCAACAATGATAGACTGGATTAAGAAAATGTGGCACATATACACCACGGAATACTATGCAGCCACAAAAAAGGACGAGTTCATGTCCTTTGTAGGGACATGGATGAAACTGGAAACCATCATTCTCAGAAAACTATCGCAAGGACAAAAAACCAAACACCGCATGTTCTCACTCATAGGTAGGAATTGTACAATGAGAACAGTTGGACACAGGAAGTGGAACATCACATACCGGGGCCTGTCGTGGGGTGGGGGAAGGGGGGAGGGAAAGCATTAGGAGAAATAACCTAATGTAAATGGCAAGTTAATGGTTGCAGCACACCAACATGGCACATGTATACATATGTAACAAACCTGCACATTGTGCATATGTACCCTAGAACTTAACAGTATTAAAAAAAAAAAAAAGATATCCCACCCTTTTAGGCCAAAAAAAAAAAAAAAAAAAGACAATTGGGAAAGGGGGACATTGACTGGATACTTGTTGATATTCAGAAATTATTAATTTTGTGTGAGGATATTGCAGTTATGCTTTTTAAAAGAGGAATTCCTGTATTGTAGAGATGCATCTTGTATTTACAACTGGGAATAATGCAATGTCTTAGATTTGCTTCAAAATAATTTAGTAGTGTGGAAAGTGGGTGAGGGTACCAATGAAACAAAATTGACTCTGTACTGATCATTGTTGAAATTAGACAATGGGGACATCGGGACTTATTATGCTAGTCTCTTTATTTTTATGTATGTTTTTAATTTTTTATAATAACAAAGTTTAAAAAAATTATTGCCCTAGTCCTACACCTTGATAGAAAAGGAAATAACTAAATGTGAACACATCAATGGAGATGGGACTTTTGGAACATAGATAAACTCAATAAACTCATTTGCTTGGACATTGGACATATCTACTTAAAAAATAAAAGAATTAGCTGGGTGTGGTAGTGTGTACCTATAGTCCTGGCTACCTGGGGAGGCTGAGATGGGAGGATCACTTTTGCCCAGGAGTTGGAGGCTACAGCGAGCTATGATCATCAAGCCAGGGTGCTCCAGCCTTGGTAACAGAGTGAGACCCTGTCTCTTGAAAAAAAAAAAAAAAAGAAAGAAAGAAAAAGAAAGAAATACGAGCTGAACCATCAATGTTCTGGCAGACATTCCTTTTTAAGTCGGTGTTAATGAAAAATAATTACTCTTAATTTTCCAGTATCCAGAAATGTCAAAAACCTTCAAGTACCTAGAGTTCCTGTGCAACCAGAACTAGAGAACACCCAAAGCCTGAAATTTAATTGATTTATGAATAGCTAGACAGATATCAATCACTTTTCACACTCACAATGTACTACCTCTATGTGATATGATGAGTTGGTATTGCTACAATCTTAGTACTCATAATCACAGCACACAAAAGAAAAGCAAGTGAAAGTAAGGTAGAAAGAGAAGAATAAAAATGCCTAATCATCTTTGCTGTAGCATTCATAAACTTCTTCATTTTCTACAAGGGTAGGCTTCAAACTTTTTGTAAGACAGGTAACCCTTTGTTCAAATCTTACTTGGAAGCATATATACATTTTTTTTTTTAAGTGGCTTATCAGTGGGAGCCAAGAAGACATTTTAAAAGCCAGTCCTCTGAAACATATTTCCTGGGAGTGGCCAATGCCTTCATTAGCAAATGCAAATGCAAACTGGAAATAAATGCCAATGGTTACCAGTAATAACCTTAAAGGCAATAATTTAAAGTGTGTCCAGGAAAACACTTTACATGTAGATACAAGAATGAGCCATCTAAATGTGTTCAAAATAAAGGGTTATAGTGGGGACAGGCAATGAATGAGAATGAACAATTTCACTAAGAATTTTTAAATAACTTAGAAGTTAGCTTGAAACTTGATTCAGTTTAGAGCTGGATGGCATCTTAATACTGCCAAGGGGTTCCGGCAAGTAGGAATTAAAATACGATTTGTAAGTGAGGATTAGTTTCAGCTTTAAGAAAGAAACTCCCAAATGGCAATGGTTTAAACAAGATGGAAGTTTTATTTCTCTCTCTTGTTAAAGCCATAGTAAGTGCTCCAGGGGAAAAGGCCTTTATTTTTTGTGGTCATGTGCTCAGGAGATCACTCCACATTTACCATCCGTACCTAGGGATTTATTCAATGTGTTTTCCTTCTTTCCAGCCACCCACCCATCCATTCTCTTAATCCTTCTGGAGTAGAGCTGGACTGGCCACTTAGAGCGTTGATAGTTTATCAGAATACATCATGTTCTAGGAATTCCCAGGACAGTGACTCTTAACCAATATGCTGCAGCACACAAATGTGCCAAAACCGAGTGCTGCACCATTTTGGCCAATGTATAAAACTGCTGATACCTGAGGAAAGTAAAACTGTCTCCATGTATAAGATAAAAACTGAGTAATCAGAATCATCCTAAAAATCCTTTGAACTTTCAGGACCCGGGCCCTTGAAAGATCACAAGCTAAAAATGAACTTCTTTTATAATTCTTTGTATTTGGGCCACAACATCGTTTTCTATAGAATAGTGGAGGCCAAGATCTAGTATGGATGCAGAAGAGAAGAGAGGACCATGAGGTAAATGAAAATATCTTCCTCTTTTTTTGCCCAGTATATACACCTGGATGTAAATACAGTAGTCTCCATTTATATACAGTTTTTCACTTTCCGTGGTTAACTGAGGTCTGAAAATATTAGGTGGGAAATTAGGGAAATAAATCATTCCTAAGTTTTAACTTGTGCACTCTTCTGAGTAGCATGATGAAAAACTGAGTAGAGTTGTCCCTCTCTGACCTCCCCAGGACATGAATCTTCCTTTCGTCCGGTGTGTCCACAGCGTATACACTACCTGCCCGTTAGTCACTTAGTAGCTGTCTTGGTTAACAGACTAAAAACATATCATATATATAGTGTTCAATACTATTTGCAGTTTCAAGCATCCATCGGGGGTCTTGGAATGTATACCCTGCAGATAAGAGGAGACTACTATAATTCCAAAGTATTCATTATGTTATAGCACGCATTTTCCACAGGGGCGGAACTGGTTCTTAGAGGAAAAGGGGCGGGGCAGGGGGGTATGAAAAAAATCTTCCATATTAAAATGGTTTGCGTTGCTCCAAAGCTGAGCCCTACTTGACAAAAACCTTACTCCTCAGTATTTAATTCCTCTCATTGGGTTTTCTTGGGTATCCCACAAGCAACATTAATATGGAAGATATAGTAAATGTGTGCAAGAACACTGCTATAAAACTATGGCAACAGATGGCTGTGATTGGAAGACTCTATCCATTGCTAGATCTCCAAGTCATATTGAATGGGAGGCCATTTGACTGCCTTGTGGCTGATCTTTAGAGCTTTTGTGTGTAGCTTAGACTCTGATAATTAAACAAAAATAGTTTATATTTTACTATTTAATTCAAAAGGTTATTTAACACATCATTAGTTATGGTAAGTACTCAAAAGACTAGGCGTGGTGGCTCACACCTGAGGCCAAGGCAGGAAGATCACTTGAGGCCAGGAGTTCAAGATCAGCCTAAGCAACATAGAGAAACTGTCTCTAAAGAAAACAAAACAAAACAAAACAAAAATTAGCCAGGCATGGTGGTACGTGCCTGTAGTCCCGGCTACACTGATGGCTGAGGTGAGAGGATCACTTGAGCCTGGGAGGTCAAGTGGTGATGGCGCTACTGCACTCCAGTCTGGGTGACAGAGTGAGACCCTGTCTCAACAACAACAAAAAGTACTCAAAAGAAAAAAATGCTGACAATATCTGACTATCAACTAGATAAAAGTTATTTTCTTATATCAAGGAAAAGTTAAAAGTTAATTCACTAAAAATTATTTTAGCTGGGCGTGGTGGCTCACACCTATAATCTCAACACTTCGGGAGGCTGAGGCGGGTGGACTGTTTGATACCGGGAGCTTAAGACCAGCCTGGGTGACATGGCAAAAACCCACCTCTACAAAAAAAAAAAAAAAAAAAAGAGCTGAGCATGGTGGCATGCCCTGTAGTCCCAGCTACTTGGGTAGCTGAAGCGGGAGAATCACAGTGAGCCATGATCATGCCACTACACTCTAGCCTGGGCAGCACAACAAGACCCTGTCTCAAAAAATAACAACTGTTTTACTTTTGCTAAAATAAGTTTTGAATGATTTTTATAATTTTTTATTACTATTACCATATATATGTATAAATTGCTGATTGGCAAATATAATTTGATACACTACAGTTTATGTAAGTAAATAAATAACATTAAGAGTTACCCAGCAGATATAAAGTGAAATGTTAATCATTTTTAAATTTAACTTAAAAATTTTGCTTAGTTATTGATAACCCTGCATTGAAATTTTTAAAAGTAAGCTTTACACTTACTATTTTTATGTATACAGCACAGCTATACATACAGTACATAATAATACATATATACCGTATATATATAGTGTATCTGTGGTATTAAAATTTCATGAAGGAACAATTAAGGAAAAAGAAAATATCTAAAAAAGGCCCTTAGTGGAGAGATTAATTTTAAAAAGGTTAAGAAACACTGTTACTACAATATCTATCAGAGGGAATACCAAGCTGACCAAGCCATTCATCTTGGGACTTTATTCCAATTTGCTACAAGTACTAAAGTATCACGAAAGCATCAAAATACCTACCCCTCGAAAAGAGTTAAGTGAACATAAGTGGAGAGAACTTTGCCTTGTGCATACAAGAGAGTGAGGCAAGAGCAGTAAAAACAAGGCAGGGCTAAGTGACTCGTGATGATTGCTGAAGCTTCTATAAAAACAGTGCCTGTGTTATACCACTATTCCAACTGTGTGGGAATCACTGCTTATTTGTTTAATATTGCTTTGTCTTTTAATTCCTTCAAAGAAGCTAAGAAAAATGATAGTATTTGAAAGCTTGCCTCAAACACAAAAAAGCAGACATCCAGAGGAATCAAAACTGTTTCCATACAGACTAACCAAAGGTCAGAAGCTTAAAAACTTCCAATTTTTTTCAACCTGTTGTCTTCACAATTTCTTTGTTGATGGTAACTAAATGTGGGCATGCTAGAAAGATCTCCCTTTATTATAGTCCAGAATGTTTTGTATAAATCAAACCATAAATTGAACACTTTTACTTCAACAAGTTGTTCAATAGATATTTTTCTCATATATTTCCAAGCTCATGTTACACTAAAAACCAGTGTGACGACCAGGGAAACATCACAATTTCACCCATATTTTTTAGCATCTGAAATCTTTCACAGGTGTCCTGAAAGGGGAAAAAGGTCATGAACTCCAGGTCATTAGGTATTACTGTAGCAGAAGGTACTACCCACTGTGTATACAGATGGTATAGGATTAAATGTGCATATTACTTACAAGGTTATTTTTCATTTCACAAAATGTATTCTGAGCAGCATGAAAACTAGAATTGTCAAAACTAAAGTTCTAAACCTTCTGTCTCTCCAACAGGGATCTTGTCACAAGTCAAATTCAAGTTTTCTGTAGAACTGTAAATAATCAAAACTGAAATAGGTAACAAGCTAAAGGGGAAAAAAATCACAGGCTCAAGTCAATGCAGCCAATCACACACAAAGCCCATACATTCTACAAGAAATAATTTTTGCCACTGATCTGCCCGGCAACCACATAACTGTTCCAAATACAAAAATGTGGAGAATTTTCCTTGCCCAGAAGTGGTTTTTGAAAAGGATAGATGCATCTTAACATACATAATTAAGTTTGCAACAAACCACAAAAAACGAAGGGGAAGAAGCCTGAAAAAAAGAAAAAGCATGTGTATGTGTGTGTATATATATGTGTATGTGTATATATATATATATATATATATATATATATATATATATGCCATAATAATCTGATCCAAAGCCACTAAAATATTTGGAGTTGAACCCTTTTGAAACTGTTAAAATGCTCTGCAGTCTGCTAAAAAGTTAAAGGTTCTTCTTTTTTTCCCACTCAACATTGACCTTATTCTGTCAACTTGACATTCTATCTCAAGTTGTTAACTGCAAGGATGCTCAGCAAATAAGAAATATGTAAGACCAGGGGACCATGGCTTTTCACTCTAGCTACAACTACAGGCTTTCTGGGTGCTTTTGCAGATACTCCACATGCTGCAGAGGACTGCCCCCTGCATAACAAGCAAGGTTACGCTCCAATGTCAACAAAACTCCTTAGGTTAATGCGAAGATCAATCAGATGAATTTCCAGATTTCTTACAACGCACGGAGCCAGGTTTCTCAAAGGTGAATCGAGTTCTATTCCATTCATCCCTACCACCAAACAAAGCAGTACAAAAGAAAGCTTAGTAGTGTACATTAGAAGGACAGGAAGAAATAGGTATAAGTGCCGATGTAACTGACATATGCAGGAATCTCTGGAGAACAGACTTAGCTCAATTATAACTGCAAAGCCACTAGGGATTTTTAATTATTAAAAAGTAAGCCATATGCCAGAGTAATATCAGACAACTCAGTAATCAAGAATGGCAGGGAACAGTAGTTCTTAATCTGCTTCCACTCTACTTTTTAATACTCTGAAGACCTTTTCTTAGTTGAAAAAGCTGTATGTAAAATAACAATAAATTGGAGGAAATGATGCAGCTAAACATGCCCCAGTAACAAAATTCCTGTGTTTACTGATTTGCTTAGGAGTCTGAAAAACAATTTTGTTCCTTAGTTGTGGTATGTATGTGTGTACGTGTGTGTGTATTTTATATACACACACACAAACACATACATATATATTAGATGAAAAACTTAATACCAACTTTATTACTGACTTATTTTGACAAGCCACTTCTTTATATATACATTGGTTTCTTCAACCATAAACAAAAAAGGATAATCATACTTGCCATTAGATAATCAAAACAGAAATCCCTATGAGAAATGAGGAACCATTATTTGTAATGATACCAATTCTCTCTGGCTTGATGGTTCTTGCAGAAAGCACCCTGAGAAAAAAAGCACTCAGAGCTAGATGTGTGCCCAGGACTCCAAGAGACTAATGCGGCCAATGATGGTGATAGGGGGTGAAAGTAAATCTCCTGCCCTTTTCCGAAGAAAGCCCGTTAGATATACTGAAATACATACTGATTCAGGCTGCCCATGTGTAAAAAGCTTTTCATGTTCATAAATCTTGGACATTTCATACATGGAAAAACTTCAAAAGATTACAATGTTCTACTATGACAGCCAATGTAGATTCAAAAGGAACCACAAGTCTGAGTCTGTAAATATTCACGCTAAATCAAAAACCAAAATAACAACCTGGCCTAACAAAATTGAACATAAAGATCTACAACCACATCAGAAGTAGTGACAGTTTAGGAATGTGTATTTCCTAATTAAAAAAAAAAAAATTCTAAACAAAAACAGCAGACATCTACATGTTAGGAAACTAGATACTAAGTACTATATTCTGTATGGGTACTAAATTATATGGAATTCAAATTATAACATCATAAGTTTAGAAATAGAAAAACCTGACTTTTAAGAAGAAGATGAACACAAATTAGCTGTATCACAAAAAGTTCCAAGTGGCACTATCACAAAATTTTCCAAATGATGAATGCTGTGGCTTCTATCTTCCTAAGGTTTCTTAAATCAGTCTTTTCCTTGGATCCTATGAGCACGATCCAGGCCAAGTCCTCATTATCACTCCTCTACAATGTGCTAAAATCCCTTCCCACCATTCTCTTCACCTCTGCTCTCCATCCCACCCAACCTACATATTGCTGCTAAATTAATCCTTTTAAAGTACAGATCTAATATCACCTACCTGCTTTAAAAGAAGAAAAAAAAGAAGCTTTAATACTTTTCTCCTAACTAGCTGCAGCCTTTCCCTAGCATTCAAGACTCCAAATATAGTTTCAAGCTCCTTCCTCACCCTATAGCCAAAACACTACAAACTGTCTGCTGTGTTTCCAAACACACAGCCTGTGTTTCCTATCGTTAGTTTGCCTTGCTTCCCCTGTCTCCATCTATTCTTCCAAAGGCCCATCTCACTTTGCAGAAACTCCCTATTGTTTTTCTGGATGCCCTGAAGAAGTTGCACTTTCTTCCTCTTCGGAAACATCAAGACAATCATTTTAACATCTTGGTTTGAGGGTCGGTATGTGGTGGTCTTTTCCCTGGCTGGTTGCTTGACAGCAGCACCTGTGTCCTACTTATCATTGTCTTTTCTGAAGTCTGCCTTATAACTAGGAACTCACACTCTTCTGATAAATAAATATCTAAGGAACTGATTGAAGCAGGAGAAGTCACAATATTAAGATACCAGTTTACAGAAATATTATCCATCTAAAGGTTACACAAAGCGTCACATCCACCACAAGCTATGCTCTCATTTACCATTTCAGCTCTTTGCAACCTTTCAAGTATGAAAGAAATTGGACCTCACATTCAGGACGCAATCTGCATCAAATTTTTATCTAGCTAAACTGTTTAAGAAATAAGATTTCTGAGAAGATTGTGCATGGAAGGAAAAGAAATGCTTCACATCAGCTTACAGGTTGCCATAAGCCTGGATGACCTGGTCTTAAAGCAAAATTCTAGGATGGTGAACTGGTGAATGAGTACATATAGGCACTAAAAAGGCAGACAACACTGGCAAGGATACTGGGAGGCAGAAGCTGTGGGGTCAACATGCATGACCTGGCTCCGGCTTCTTTAACTTGCCTAACCCCAGTTCCCTCACTCATAAAAAACCGGGCTCGTGGGCTGGATGAACTCCAAAATCCAGTTCTAACATCTAGAACTCCACAAGCATAACACATGTCTGTATTTTATTATTTATCATGGAAAGTGGGTAAGAAACAACTTCCTGCTTATTTAATCTCTCATTTATTTAAAAAAAAAAAAAAAAGAACTACACACATCTTCAATCTAAAAAAACCCATAGATTTCAGGGTTATTTTCAAAGGAGTCTCAAAATGAAAACAAAAACAAAAATTAAACAACCACCAACAAAAACAATCCCTGAGGACTAATAAATAAAAGAAAAAAAAATATTACCCCACCAAATCTCACTACTAACTGTTAAATAACACTTTAAAAGTAAATGTTCTGTTAGAAATTTAAGATGCCAAATAGAGTTATAAAGCACAGTGAGGTAAACGGTAGGAATAAGTGGTGAAATATTTCTCTCAAGTTGTTTCTGGACCTTTCATCTAACAAAATAAATTCAGATTGAAGCTGCAGAAATATGAAAAGCAAAAATTTCAGAGTTCCTTGGATAATGAGAAACTATTAATAGAATATTAGGAGCACATATATACCATTTAGTTAGCCTAGCTTAAACTCTCCAACAAAGATTTTACTGTACTTGGGATTTTATACACGAGGATTCCCACCCTTGCTCTGCAAACTTTATGACTTGATTAACGTGTGAAATCTTTCAGAATAACTTCTGAGGTTTTTGTTTTTGTTTTCTTTTTTCTTTTGTCTTAAAGCCATCAGACAGGCAGCTTTTGAGTGCAAACCATCACTTTAGGTCTTACCAGCTTCCAGTTAAAACTTCTGGGTTCACAGTGTGCTGATGGCTTAAAGGTGCCAGTAATTTAGCCATTTTGATGGCTTAAAGGTGCCAGTAACTAGAGGTTACAGCTCAGTTGGAACAAAAGTATACTGTGCAGCACTTACGAGAGTTCTGAAAAGCGTTTTCTTCAAATGCTGGAGGGAAAGGGGATATTTTCTGGATAATATTGACAATTAATTGAAATAAAACTCTCCCTTTCTTTCTAAAACCCCAAATCAAAACCACCAACTTCATCAAAAACAAGGTGTAGCCTCTTCCTGACACTGTCACTAACTCTGGATTCGGCTCATCTGTCTTACCTTCTGATGCTTTGATCACATATCCCCCCTTGTCTTCACCAGGAGGCACATCGAGCAACTGCATAATTCTGTCCAGCAGCCCATGAATAATCTCAAACCCAGGATTCTTGTTGTAATAAACAGCACAGAGATGTCTGTAGTTTTTTGCACCTACATCTAGAAAAATAAAGGAACTGGTCACAACGCTGTATTAACCATTGCTTAAGAAACTGATTTACCCCAATACAAACTTAGAAAAAGTCAACAAAAAGAAAACCAAATATTAAACATTCAGAGAAGGATTCAACCTCAGAAATGCAAAATAAGATAAAATAGTCTTTTTTCAGCTTATCAAATTCCCTAAGGTGTTTTATTTGGGGGAAAGAGTGAAAAACCCTCAATGCTGACCAGGGAAAATAAGGCTTCACTGAGGTATAAGTTGGTAAAATTCTTTGTAAACAATTTACTAATATATCAGAGCCTTAAAGCTTCATACTCTCTTATTCATAATATTAATACTACCCAAAGGAAATAATCCTAAATTCAAAAAGGCTTTATGTAGAAAGACATTTACTACAACATTATTTCCAATAGTAAAATTATAAACAACCTATATTAGGGATGGCTACATAAAGTACAGTGCAATCACTCATCAGGATACTAAGCGGCTATTAGAAAGCATCTTTATGATGGTTTATCATAACATAGCAACAGCAAATACTTATCATAGTAAATGAAAATTCAAAAGAGACCACAAGGTTCAAAAAGAGGCAAAACTAAATTACATTGTTTAAAGAACAAACATAGATTGGAAAACTATGAAGCAAGTAAGGTAATGACTATGACCAAAGTTAGGCTAACAATTACCCTAGGTTAAAATGAAGAATCTGTGATGGGGAGGGGTCATATAAGAAGCTTAGGAGACTGGCAATATTCCATTCTTAATGCGGCTGATGGTTACACTAGTGTGTGCTTTGTAATATTTTAAAAACTACCTATGTTGAATACATTCTTCACAAAGCATAAAAAAAGCAGAATACTAAAGTTTATGAAGCTATGCTACCACATGGGTGAATCTTGAGGACATTATGCTAAATTAAATAAGCCACTCACAGTAAGACAAATACTGCATGATTCCATTTATATGAAGTATCTAAGTCATGAAACTCGGAGAAACAGAAAGTAGAAAGGTAGCTGCCAGGGGTTGGAGGGAAAGGGAATGGGGAATTGATATTGAATGAGTATAAAAGTTTAGCCATGCAAGATGAAAAGTTCTAGAGACCCACAACAACGTGCACATAGTTAACACTACTGTAACTGTGCGCCTCTAAAAGTTTACTAAAAGGGTAGCTCTCATATGTTTTTTACCACAATAATAATAATTTTTTAAAGTATATGAAGAATAGGGCCAGGCAAAACAGCTCATGCCTGTAATCCCAGCGCTTTGGAAGGCCAAGGCAAGAGTTTGAGACCAACCTGGGCAACATAGCAATACCCCATCTCTACAATAATAATAATAATAATAATAATAAAAAGATGAAAAACAGAATCACAACTACATAAATATAGCCATAAGCCAAAAAACCCCATGAACAGAGAAAAAGACTGAAAAGAAATATACCTAAATGTTAACAGAGGTTATGTTTGGGCAAGGATAATTTTTTCCAACTTTTATTTACTTCCCAGTTTTTCCATGATTAGTATATATTATTCTACTTTGAAAACTAAAACAAACTTACAAACTCAATATTTCATTTTATTTCACTTTATTTTTTGAGATAGGGTCTCGCTCTGTTGCCCACCCTGGCGCAACCACAAATAATATAAAAGTGCACTGCAGCCTCAACTTCCTGGGCTCAAGCAATCCTCCCACCTTAGCCTCCAGGGTAGCTGGGACCATAGGCACACGCCACCACACTCAGCTAATTTTTTAATTTTTTGCAGAGACAAAGTCTCACTCTGTTGCCCAGGCTGGTCTCAAACTCTGGGCTCAAGTGATCCTCCTGCCTCAGCCTCCCAAAGTGCTGGAATTAAGGTGTGAGCCACTGTGCCCAGCTAAAGGCAATATTTTAAAAAAGAATTCCAACAGTCCAAATGAACACTGATAACAAACTGGTACATCCATACAGTAGGATACCACTCAGCAACAAAAAGGAACAAACTGTAGATAGACTTGACAACCTGGATGACTCTCAAAGGCATTATGCTGAAAGAAAGAAGGCTCTCAAAAGGCTACAGACAGTATGAGTCCATTTATATGACATTCTGGAAAAGGCCAAACTTATGGGAACAGAGAACAGATAGTAGTTGTCTGGGATTAGGTATGGGGAAAAAATGCGACTAAAATAAGGCGTTTTTAGGGTGATGGAACTTTTTGATCTTGTAGTGATAGTTATAATCATCTAAACCTCTCTCAATTTACAAATCTAATGTGATCTTCAAAAAAATACCAATAGAATTGAAAAAAATTACATAAATGGATTCTAAAGTTCATATAAAAAAACAATAGTGATAGAGGGAGACTACTAGATATTAAAATTTATACATCTACAGCAATTAAAACAGAGTGGCAATAATTTGTGAGTAGTCATACAGATGAGTGGAACAGAACAGTTCAGAAACAGATCTAAATACTTACAAGAATTGAGAATATGATAAAGGTGGCTTTTCTTTTTTTTTTTATACCATATTATCCAGTAATTCTACTTCTTTTTTTTTTTAATTTTATTATTATTATACTTTAAGTTTTAGGGTACATGTGCACAACGTGCAGGTTTGTTACATATGTATACGTGTGCCATGTTGGTGTGCTGCACCCATTAATGAGAGAAGTGATATCTTTATGATGCTGCGTATTTCTATGAAAGAACGTGGTGTATCTTCCCATTTGTTTGGGTCTTATTTCATCTCTCATTAGCATTTTAACATTTTCTACAAATAATATTTCTTGTATTTATTCCTAAGTATGTTATCATTTATGTTTTGTGCTGTTATAACATGGGTCTTTTCTTCCCTTAGAGCTTGAAATTAGACATATTGTATCTATAAAAGCTATTGATTTCTGAAAATTAATTTATTAAATTTTTATTTTGTAAAAAAAAAATCATCTAAACCTGTAACAAAACTCATTTTTAAAAAGAAGTACCTAAGTATAGAGAGGAAGACTGAAAGTCAGCAGTCATCACTTAACTTTATAACACTTGTGGCCCTTCAATACATTCTGGAGACCGCTGCTCTAACACAAACATAGAACGAATGCTGGCCTCATTTTGCTTTCCAAATTAAAAAGAGAAAAAACAAACTAATATCTGAGGGAATAAACTGAAAATAGAAAGCTGCTTCATGTTAGCATACATTGAGCAAAACTTCTTCCACGGATTTACTCCCATAGGTAAAAGCTACTAGCAATAGTTGACATAAAATACAGAATGCCTTTTATCTTCTAGATATCCAAGTAAAACATGAATATTTTAAGATACTGTACTCTAATATTAAAATAATATAAAAGTAAGCACATAAATGGAGGAAAACGAAAACTAACATTAACTGTTAATCTGTGGTATCGATTATCTGGCACATGCTAGGTATTAACTATCTGTCAATTTATCTATAATCTTATTTAATTCTCAAGACAACCATGCAAAGTAAGTATTATTATTCCTATAAAACAGATGGAGAAACAAAGCTCAGAATGATTAAGTAACTTGGCCAAAGTCAAACTAATTGGCTGGAGCTAATACGATTAATTATATTATTATTAATATAATTAATATTTTATTATATATTATTATGTATATTATATAATAATAATATATAATATTAATTATATATATTAATTAATTATATTGCTAATACGATTAATTATCTGGCCAAAACCAGGATTTGACCAGAATTGACTGACTGTAAAACCCATGCTCTTTCCACTATAGGGTACACCCAAAAACATTTAAATGAAAACAAACAATATAAGGGCAAGCTTATGTATGGCTATATATCCACTTAATATGGTCAAAGATGTGCATTGTTGAGGCCAGGCGCGGTGGCTCACGCCTGTAATCCCAGCACTTTGGGAGGCCAAGGCAGGCGGATCACAAGGTCAGGAGATCGAGACCATCCTGGCTAACATGGTGAAACTCCGTCTCTACTAAAAATACAAAAAAAATTGGCCAGGCATGGTGGCGGGCACCTGTAGTCCCAGCTACTCGGGAGGCTGAGGCAGGAGAATGGCGTGAACCCGGGAGGCAGAGTTTGCAGTGAACCGAGATCACGCCACTGCACTCCAGCCTGAGCAACAGAGCGAGACTCCGTCTTAAAAAAAAAAAAAAAAAAGATGTGCATTGTTGAAATGTTTTTTATATGATAAACAGATGTTTTATTTTCAAAAGTTTTTGTGAAACTTAAGAATTCCATTTAAGCAACTGAAATAAATTATTTTTAAGAGTCAGTGAAGTTTCTAGCCATGAACAGTATTGTTACTTATGGAAAGTATATTCTGAGTTGAACTTCGGACTGAACAGATACAAAGAAATAACTGCCCTTGCCATTTAACATTTCTCAGTACACACTATATTCAAGGCGCTCTATTCTAGATATTCTTTGATGATAGAGGTCAAAGCCAGTAAAAGACATCTACAACCTAAACCGTCAGTAATTCTTCATTGTTTCTTTGAGACAGGGTCTCACTCCAGTAGCCCAGGCTGGAGTGCAGCAGCATGATCTTGGCTCATTGCAGCCTTGACTTCCCAGGCTCAGGCAATCCTCCCAACTCAGCCTCCTGAGTAGCTGGGAGTACCAGCACACATCACCATGCCCACTGATTTTTTTTTTTTTTTTTGTATTTTCAGTAGAGACAGGGTTTTACCATGTTGCCCAGGCTGGTCTCGAACTCCTGGGCTCAGGCAATCTGCCTGCCTCAGCCTCCCAAAGTGCTAAGGCTACAGGCATGAGCCACCATGCCAGACCTCAATAATTATTTTCTGAGTAAATGCCTACAGCCTAAAAAGAAGATAAGCACACACAAATAGCTATTAAACAGGGCCAGGAGCAGACAGTGGGCCATATCTATGCCAGCTGAGATAAGCGAGGAGCATACCACTGTCACCTCCATCATTTCCATTTTTAAAGATAAAGAAATTTGGTATCTAAAAGCTATAAGTCGACATTAAAATCAGACAGGCACAAAACCTCACTAAACCAACCATATTCATAAACTAAAATGAAGAGCCTGATTCCACTCTTCATTTTAGTGAAGAGAAAGGAATACAAACTTACTTTCTCTCTCTCTCTCTCTCTCTCTCTCTCTCTGTCTCCCTTTCTTTCATTCTCTCCCTCTGAAGGGAAAAAAATGAAACGAAACAGAACTAAATTATCCCTTTCATACTACTGACTTGCTTCTGGGTATTTTTGCCATGTGGTACCCATTTGTTGGTGTGGATGTCACATGCTTCCACTTTAACACACAGGCACGTATTGAAACAACTTTGGAGTTCCATTTTTGCTGTAAGAGAAGAGCCCAACAGTAATACTACCATTAAGAGAGAGCTTAGCAACTAAACTGGAAGCTTTATTTTGGTAATCTTTGCCAAATTCCAAGTACTTTTTTCCTGATTTCTAAATTATGTAAAGCTTTTATATTTCTGATATGAGCAGCAATATCTGGATTAAAAATTTAGAATTTTAAAAAACAAATTAAGTAAACTTGTGATGAGAATAATAAAATCACAATTAAAAAATATAGAACTTAGGCCAGGCACAGTGGCTCAGGCCTATAATCCCAGTACTTTAGAAGGCCGAGGCAGAAGGATCACTTGAGCCCAGGAGTTTCAGACCAGCCTGGGCAACAAAGTGAGACTCCATCTCTACAAATAAATTATTTAAAAAAACGTAAAGATTAGCCAGGCACACTGGTGGTGTCATGTGCCTGTAGTCCCAGCTCCTTGGGAGGCTGAAGTGGGAGGATCCCTTGAGCACAGGAGTTCGAGATTGCAGTGAGCTATGATCATGCCTGAGTGACAGAGTGAGACCCTGCCTCAAAACAAAACCAAAAACAAAAGAGAACTTAAAAAATTTATACTCTATTTCATTCAAGAAAGGTTTCAGGATGTTTATAGCATACACATACAATAATGAACTATATATTTTTAGATTTAATTTTGCAATATTTTTAAGAAAAGCCTGATTTCTAGGGCTTTGTATTAAGCCCACCGTAATAATTAGATTAACCTCATTATTTAGGCGCCCCCTCCCAACTCCACACTGATTGGCTGGCTTTTTACATTTCCCAAGGGTTATTGCTCTCTCCGGACTTACTTCCTCATATCTTGCTAAGATACTCCCTCTACTGTAGCTGAACTGAATCAAAGGAGAAAATAACCACAAACTTTTTTCCACCCATTCCTCCTTGAAATTGCTGGGTATAGTAACATTCCCATTTCCTAGTATGTTGCACTAAGAGACCATACTACATCATAGAAAGTCCACTGACTACACACCACAAAATAAGAACTATTTAAAAGTCATGCCAAAGCTGGGGTTTGTTGGAAATGCCTCAGTTCTTTTATAACTCAGTTAACAGACTGCTTGTGTCATGCCATCAAACAATTCTGCTTTTTAAATGGGCCTGGCAAGTATGTCAGCCTAAATTATCTATGTATTTCACAGACTTCAAAGTACTGCCTGGAGAGGGCTGATCTAAGCTGCGCAAAGGAGGGGCGGCTAGCTACAATTCTATAAGATGAAAGAACACGCCAAATGATTTTTTAACAGAAAAGAAAAAGGAGTGGTACATGATGTCCCCTTGTAAATGACTATTACATATAACTCAAATTTTTCAAATAGGCTCCTGTTTGGTATAGATCCTCTTCCACCAAAGTACCAATGATTAAAAACTAAGGTGTTTGGTTATGTTATCATACATGGCACAGACTGGAAAAGAGCAGAGTCTTCCAGGGAAACTTTCCACTCCTATTCTCACATTCACCTAAAAGCCCAAAGAAAGATGATAGGAGAAAACCTATTGGGAGACCAAAACAGCTTCTAGAATAATCAGAGGCTGATGTGGAGCTTGAGGTTAATAGTCTGGCCAAATTCAGAAAATAAAACAAAGCAATTTGATTCTTCTATTCCATCCAACAAATTTATTTCACATTGGAACCCACAAGACTATAATTTATATTGCAAATTTTATACATCTCCTGAAGAATTTCAGAGCAGGCCTAAATGATTCACAAATGCAACAAGAATCTTGTGAAGACATAATGCCTCCAAAAATCATATCAAATGTGGGTAAACAGGAACCTTTCTCTTGGTAGGATGCTAAGTTTGTAAAAAATCCTTTTATGAAGAGAATTCAACAAATTATCACACATTTAGATGTTTACACCTATGGAATGATCAATTCTAGTTCTAAAAATACCTATTTATAAAAAGGTACAAGGACATTTCTTGCAACAGACATAGTTTAGCAAAAGTTTGGTAAAAATCTAAACATTCATAACAATCTAAGCAAATAAATTATAGTACATTGATATGATGGAAGATTATCCAGCCATTAAAAAGAAATGAACTTGATAGAATGTGCTCAGAGGAGAAACGAGGTGCAGAACAAGACAGGTAAAGTATATCCCATTTGTATAAACACTAAAAAGTATTTATCCATTATCTATGGCTGTAAATAAAAGCATAACATATGCTTGTATAAGCACAGAAAAAGGCCGGCAACTAATTCTAAGAGTAGGACTAAGGAGAAGTTGGATATTTAAAAAAAAAAAAAATAAGAAAAGATTAGAATTGCTTTTAAATTAAAAATACATATTCATGAAAGGTCTTAAAACATCACAAATATATTTTCAATTTTTTTAAAAAAAATAAAGCTTAAGAACAATTTTCCTTAAAATGCCCTCCTATATTATAGCACCAAAGTACAGACCTTCCTTTTTAAAATAGTGCTGAAAAGCCAAGAAACAAATATGAGGAAAAATCTATGACCTTCTCAACGCATGAAGGAAAAAGTACGTCCTTGTGGGTTGGCTTTTATTTAGTTAATGTAAACCTGGAATGGATTTTTTACCTATTAAAAAAAAAACACAATATTCAATGCATGACAGGACACATTATACTCACGTTAGCAGATCTTAACTATGTGGAACCAAATGTACTAAAATAACTTTCTATATTAAAAATGATGTATTTACACAGTTAAGATGCCATCACGTATGCAAATGTGTTACTTCAAAAATTGTTAATGTCAATGCTCCTTACACCCATATTTTTTGAATTATTAATTGGAAATTCTACATGCCAAAAATATGAAATGGTGAAATTAAATTAATCCAGACTGATGACATAAGCTCTCTTCGGAAAACCACATTCCACATGTGGACGCTAGATAATCCTCCATTATTTGAGGGCTCCAGAATTACTGGATAATTTCTCAGAACTGAAGTATTTCACAAGCCCACAATGAAAATGCTTTTATTGAGTTATTTTTAAGCATAGAGTTACACAAAAACCTTTAAAGATCTGACCGCTATATTTTCGTAACTTATAAGACAGATACACAAACACCAACATACATATATGATACAAACCAACAGCAAATTGAAAGAACCAACCAAATCATAAAAAAACAGTGAATTAGGTTTGTTCTGTGATGGCCTTGGTGGTCAAGGGAGGAGAAAGGAACAAGAATCTTAAACATATATTGTGACTAAAGTTTAAAAAAAAATTCTGTATTTCTACATCCAAACTAAGCAGGTAAGAAGAAGTAGATCATTCGCTCATTTAGAAAAGTTTCAGGGAAAATGTGAAATTTTAAAAACTATTTTGTCAGTGATTTGAGGGGTAGAGGAAATGTAGCTTGCACCAGGACTACAGCAATGCTTTAGAGAAAGTTAAGAATGCTCTGAGCAAAAAGTGAAGGCTTAGCCTGCTTCATGAAGAAAGTGACACTAACTGGAGCCCTGTGAACGGTCAAGAGGCTTTAACCTATCCTATTCCATCTATGTTTATTAAAATCCAACATTTTGTAAATGTAGTAGTTATAAACAAAATGCATGGCAATTTGATTTTCAGGGTTCTCCACAGATATATGTCAAATTGACAATTGGAGGATTGTATCTTACTAAATCTAAATCACCCTCTTACATTGCAAAGCCAAACCAATCTTTCTTTGGCTCTTGTTCCTTTTACACTTAAACTCACTCAACCCAGTGATATGTTTTCTCTTGCCATTTCAGAGAGATTCTATGTATATACATTGGCAGCTTCAGTGACCATAAAGGAATAAACTGCAATCACAGAAGTCAATCTGTGTTTAAGAAAAAGCCTGAATATTGGATTTTGCAAAATACAGTTGCTTTTCTGGGCATAAGGATTAAGAATTCACAATTAGGTCCTTTGTTCCCCAGAAGTCATTTTTCTTTTAAACTATTTTGTTTATAGTTTAGATGTTCCTGACATTTAACAGAAAAAATTAAAATGTTAAGCATTTAAACCAATCACCAACCAATAGCTCACACAGCAGCCTGATATGGCAGCTTCAATGCTGCGTCTGCTGACTTCCTTGTTATCAACTGAAAAATTTACCCCACAGCAGAGTCTGCATTCAACTTCTCATTCCAAAAGCATATGCCACTCTGCCCAACAAAATGCATAAATCAGCTGAGTCCCTTGAGTCATGACTAATTTTTTTAAATGTTGCAGCAACTTCATATCTAGAGTCTCAATAAATGCAGTGGTTGGCTCAGCCTCAAAGAACCTGAATGTGTCTGATTTAGAGTGGAAGTCTTAATGCTCAAAAAGTGTGCCTGATGCAGTCTCTAAACTGGCAGCCTGATGGCCTCATACAACACGGATGGTCAGTCAAAAAAGTCTACATTAGAATAAGAAACTGTCCAATGAGGTCAAGCATGAAAATAGGGCTAGGAGTCTTTCATCTACTCTTACAGGAATACTGGTCACATAAAATGTGTGGGAGGCATATCGAAATCCAGTATGGATTCTATTTTCATTTTGGAAGACATGCTTGCCCACCCCAAATTGATACAAGGCTGGGAAGGTTGGGTTTTTCCTTAATATTAGAAAACAAGTTAATGGCAACTGTTGCTCCCTTCTGAGCTACCAAGGGGCAACTGGTACATTCTCTCAGCATTATCTGTAAGAATCTGCTCACAGGTTTGTCTCCCTTAAGACTGGCAACTCTTTCTCTGATATTCTAAAGCAGTCTCTAGCAATGAAAAAGAACTTAAAAATCTTTTCCACCAATGTGCTGTGCTGAATGAGACTGCCTTGCTCATTCTTGCCACTCTATCTCTACTCTTTTGAACCAGTAGTTTAGGTACTGCTCCCACCAATGAAAACCTGAGGAATTTTCACATCAACTGGAAAACTATGGTTTAGACTTTTTTCTTCAAAAAAGTTTCATTATTTAGAAGGAAATCGCTAATGTGAATCCAACAGAGAAAAATGGTTACTGGTTTGAGAAACAGTAAAAACATGTTAATTCACTCAAAAAAAGTAGGTGACGAATTACTCAAAAAACAACATTCCTGTTTCCATAAATAAATTCCCACATTCGTCTGTTTTGGTTTTCTTATTCTAAAAATAAAAAATAAAAAAAATAGAAAATAAAAATTAAAAAAAAGCATAACAGAACCAATTAAGTCAAAAGTTAGGATAAGAATTGGCCCCGAGTGCCTCAGCAAGGTGACATTAGCCCTTTAATGGACAGCTAAGGCTTTCAAGTCATTCTAGTAAAAAATTCCCATAAACCAGGATGCTAAATTATCTGAGCTTAGGAATTGTAAATATCTTAACAACAAGAGCAAACACCAACAGTTCTTATTACGTGGCTAGAACTTTTCAAACTGCAATTTCATTTAATCCTTATAACATATCAATGAAATAAGTGCTATCATTATTCCCACTGTACAGATGAGAAAGCTGAGCCACAGAGAGAATAAACAAATTGTCCGAATTTAAGCAGCTGGTAAAGCCAGAACCATGACTCAAAGCCAAGCACTCTGGCTGCAGAGTCTCTCTATGGAACTGTGGTGCTTTGCTGCCTCCCCTGTTGTCCTCTATGTACAGCAGATGACAAGTAGGGAATCCATATGTACATTTTTAGAATACTCCATCAGAGAAGCTCATTTTGTTATGAAACAAAATCCAGGCCTACCTAAACAGAAAACATACTCCAAATAAACTAAAGCAAACCTATGTTTTCAAGATGGTAGACTTACCAAGCACATTTACCTCCCTTCATTTCTCAAATCCCATTGATGATGGAAAACTTTTTTAAAAAAGAATAAAGAAGAATGGTACAAGACAACAGGCAAAAGTAATACCAGAAATGAATCAATGGAGAAAATAGAGTGGTGTAATTATAACAAAAGACAGATAAAGAAGAGGTTTCCTACAGAAATAGAACTATACTTCCCAACGAAACAAAGTACTGCAGAAACGCAAATCTAAAAGATATATGAACTGAGTTTCTGGGATAATCACCTAAGTAATTTGTTCTTTCTTTCTTTCTTTCCTTTCTTTCTTCTTTTTGGGCGGGGGGGGGGAGCGTGGGGGAGACAGGGTCTTACTCTGTTGCCCAGGCTGGAGTGTAGTTAGTGTAAACATAGCTTACTGTAGACTCAACCTTCTGGGCTCAAAAGATTCTCCCACCTTGGCCTCCCAAAGTGCTGGGATTACAGGCATGAACCAACACACCTGGCCACCTAGGTGATTTGTTAGAAGACGGCCTATAGCACTAGCACTTAAGAACAGCTCTCTCAATAGGAAGTCATCCTAAGCATAAGCCTTCGGGCCAGAAACAGAAGCAGAGTACAGTCTACACCTGGGCCTTTCCAACAAACACAAATTAAAACAAAAATAGCAAAGGCACCACTACCCAGGACTAAAATACTGCCAAGTGCCCCATCCCTACAACAGCCCCAGCTTCCTCACCCGCACCCTCTGCCTGGTTGTGAGCATGCCCAGCCCCACAGAACCGTGCATGGCCCTCAGCGAACCCTAGCAATTAGGGAAGAGGCCTACTGCTGAAACAGTATTACAAAACTTTTGAGGAAACCTAGTGTAATTAACCTAACCCTGACTTATAAATGTAACCATATATTTATAAACATGAACAGATCATCAAGGATCAAAACAATACAAAACCCAAAGAAATAAGATGAATGGAAACAACTCAAGGCTAACAGAAAAATTTGACAATGGAATTATATCAAATTCTCAGTTATCTCTACCAGTGGAGGATTTAAGGCACAAGAACACTCAAAACTATTTGCAGCTGGCACTAAACATGTTTTCTGATTTCTATTATAGTAAATTTACCACCTAAAGAAAATTCTACATAGTGATATTAAACACGAACTTTCATTCTCTAAGGATGTGTGACTGAGATCTGTACTATGGCTCCAGCTCCAAGTTCAATATTTTATGCAGCCCTGGGCAAATTACCACTTTCTGTCTTAATTTGCCAATCCATTAAATGGGACAATATTGGGGAACAGATGGAATCCAGCCTTGGCTGGAGAGTTTGCCATGGACAGTAGTAGCTCTGGTCATACCTCTATAATTCCTAAGATAGGTCGATTTACAGTCAATAGTTGTGACTACTTTGGAAAGTTAAGAATGATATGTTTATCCTCTTCAGGAGAAATTGAGAATAAGGTCTCTGCTTTTGTCAACTGATTCAAAAGAACACACTCTGAATTCTGCAGCGTCTAGAGTAAGCATCGCTGCATAAACACTGCTAGGAATTGATCTGTTAAATCCAGAAACCAAGGAAACACAGCAATTGAGTCACTTAAGGTATTGCTCACCAAGGGACCAATGCACATACAGCTTTGAACAGTCAGATTTGTATCAGAGACTGGAGATGTGGAGTTTGAACAAGACTGAATTCCTTGGCAATCAAGTGGAGGTACTTACTAAATATATACTCATTAAATAACCACCAACCACCACATTCCAAGTGTTGGACCAAGCAACCCACTGTACTAACAAGTCCAGGGCTTACTCAAAAGTAACAAAAACTGGTAAAACACATTCGCAGTCACTGGTACAATGGTAATGGTGGACAGTCACTGCTAAACTAGAATGACATGATATCAAGTATGTTAAGACAATATGCATATAAATCACGCCATATAAGAAAATGTTCCACAGTGCTTGTCAAGTTGAGGTTTTAACAGTAATCTTCTTAATTATTAAATTCTTTGTTGAAAAATGCTTTCCATTAAAAGAAATGAGAGACATAGCAACCAAATAGCTGGACCTTAAATTCTGATTCAAATAAATTAATCATGAAAATTAAATTTATAAAACAAAACTGAAGTGGTAGTGCTTATCTTTTAGAAATACATACTAAAGTAGTTGGGCGCCAGTGGCTCACGCCTGTAATCCCAGCACTTTGGGAGGCTGAGGCGGGTGGTCAGAAGTTCGAGTCCAGCCTGGCCAACATGGTGAAACACCGTCTCTACTAAAAACACAAAAATTAGCCGGGTGTGGTGGCACATGCCTTTAATCCCTGCTACTTAGGAGGCTGAGGCACAAGTATCACTTGAACCCAGGAGGCAGAGGTTGCAGTGAGCTGATATCAGGCCACTGCACTCCAGCCTGGGTGAAGAGTGAAACTCTGTCTCCAGGAAAAAAAAAAAAAAAAAAAAATACATACTAAAGTGTTTGCTGATGAAATGATACAATGTCTATGATTCATATTAAAATAATATGGGAAGTTGATAGTGGTATAGATGAAAGAAGCCTGTCCATGTGTTGGTAACTGTTGAAGATGGGTGCTGGGTACATAGGGGCTAATTATACTATTTTTTTGCTTTTATGTATAGTTAGGGTTTTCATAATGAAAAAAATGTTTTAAATACACAAATCAAATCAAAGGTGACTTATTCTTACCTGTATTAGAATCTTTTATTACAATGTCAGAGATTTCAAACAGTTTCAGTGGAAGGGGCATCTTACGATTTGCTGCTATGGTCTTCAGGAGGCCAGGAAGAAGGGTAGTGCGTGCCACCTACAGGAAAAGACATGAAATTGCACTGACCAAATAGGACCCAAACAAAGACACTTGGTTAAAGACAAAGACTATGGCAGAAAGACTATGGCTTCATAGGAAGACACTTCTGGAAAATGCATTGCCCTAAAATATCCAAGTCACTTTCAATTTTCAATTCCAGGACACTGAAATTGAACTGAAAAGAACTGAAAACATTCTGGCTTCCAAATTTACAAAATGAAAAATCATAAATTTGATTAAAAAATAAACGAGAAACAAATACAACCTAAATATGTTTGCTTATCTCTAAGCCTTGGTTATTTTATTCATTATCATTCATTATTTTATTTTTTCTTTTTTTAGAGACACAGTCTCACTCTTTTGCACAGGATGGAGTGCAATGGGCACAATCATAGCTCACTGCAGCCTCAAATGCCTCAAATGGCTCTAGTGATCTCCTGCCTCAGCCTCCCAAGTAGCTGGAACTACAGGTACACACCACTGCACCCAGCTAATTGATTATCATTTTAAAAACTAAAGTTTGCTTTCAAGATTTCAAATGCATGTTTGCAAGTTTTCATATCCTGCCTCATTTCACAAAGTAATTGAAATAGACTACAAGAAATACAAATGTTTAAATAGATTAAATATAGGTCAGGCACAGTGGCTCATGCCTGTAATCCCAAAGCTTTGGGAGGCTGAGGTAGGAGGAACACTTGAGGCTAGTAGTTCAAGACCAGCACAGGCAACATAGCAAAACACCACCTCCATAGATTTAAAAATTAGCTAGGTATGGATACATGCCTTTAGTTTCAGCTACTCGGGAGGCTGAGGTGGAGAATTGCCTGAGCCCAGGAGTTCAAGGTTACAATAAGCTATAATCATACCACTGCTCTCCAGCCTAGGCAACAGAGAACCTGTCTCTAAACAAATAAATAAATAAAACCATAAATAAATTAAATATGAATTAATCAGAATTAGGACCAGGAAAAATGTAAATGCAATTAAAATATCACAATGAGGAAAACAGAATACAAATATGTAGGTGCTAAAAAATATATACAGCTGCTATGGGTAAGCTGTAACTACAGTTCTAAACTTAACTAAAGCAAATGTGAAAGAAAGCATGTACAGTCATTTCATTCTTCCTATTCCTAAGAAATGCATACCCTGGTACATTAAAAAAAAGCAAAAATTTCCTGCTTTGTCTGTAAAATATATTTCTCCCTGTAAGCTATACGGAATATATTAGCTTCCAACACATGTTACCAGAAGAGTTTTATAAGCAGTGGTATAACATTATTGTGAGAGTCTGGGCTCTGCAGTCAGACCACAAGCGCTATTATCTTTTCCCCAGACTACTGCATAACATTCTTAAGCTGGCTTCTGTGCTTCCATTCCTGCCAACTTGTGGCCTATTCTCCATACGGAGTGGTCCTTTAAGATGGAAATCAGACCATGCAACTCCCCTGGTCAAAAATCTGCAAGAGGTTTCCATTAAATTTTGAATAAAATCCATGGCCTACCTGGGGCCCTATGTGATGTGCCCTGACGCCCTCTCTACCCTCAACCCCTGCTGCTTCCGCAGGCTTACTGCACTCCAGCCACACTGGAGGCCACACTGGTCAGTGAGATTTCCATCCTGGGGCCTCCATGCTTACTCTGTTCCTACATTCTTCCTCTAGGTTCACATGTGGCTTCCTTCCTTCCTTCAAGTGTCTGCTCAAATGTTCTCTCCTACAGAGGTTTGCCCTGAACACCCAAGCTAAAACACAGACACTCTTAGATCCTGCACAAGTAACCATAAGACCCTAAATGGAATTGTTAGATTGTGTTTTGAATGAAAAAGAGAACGTCTTTCCCATCACACTCACTATACCAACAAGCTGCTACTTGCCTTCAACTTGGTGCTTCTTAAATATTATTCATTTTCCCCATTGGAGGGCAAGTGCCCAAACCATTCACAAAAACGAAACTACAATGTTAAAAGTTAAAAGGAAATTTAACTTATTGAAATATAATAAACAAACTACTGTTATAGAAAACTTTTCTTAATTTTATCAGTGTATTTTATAGATATGCCTTATTTGCATATTTAAAAACCTACAGAAATACAAAAAATTAAACCTGAATCTGATCAAGCTTCTATATCCAACTACCAATTTACTGGAAATTTAGGGGGCCATTGGAACATATTCAGCAAAATCCTAAATGTAAGAATTCTATAGGACAAATGACTCAGTTTCTTCAATAAACTGAAAGGAAAAGAAAGACGGAAGGATGAGAGGTGCAAGTTGTAGATTAACAGAGACATGAAAAGCATATAAATCAATGTCAATGTATGAAACACATTTGAATCCCAACTCAAACTGTTAAAAAAAAAAATTGATGGGAGGCCAAGATGGGCGGATCACGAGGTCAGGAGATTGAGACCATCCTGGCCAACACGGTGAAACCTCGTCTCTACTAAAAATACAAAAATTAGCTGGGCGCGGCGGCGCGTGCCTGTAGTCCCAGCTACTCGGGAGGCTGAGGCAGGAGAATTGCTTGAACCCAGAAGGCGGAAGTTGCAGTGAGCCAAGATTGCACCACTGCACTCTAGCCTGGCAACAGAGTGAGACTCCATCTCAAAAAAAAAAAAAAAAAAAAAAATGACAATTGGGAAAACTAAAACAATGACTGGATATGTGAGGTGATTAAGGAATATTATTGTTAATTTGGAAGGGGTGTGGTAATATTCTGTAAGTTTGTTTATTGTCACTATAATAAAATTTTACATATTTTAGCCAAGTTACATTTTTATCTTGCCCATCCTCCAACATATTTACTATCAAAAAAGAGCCCAAAGTTAAGAATTATGCAGGAGAAGGAATGGATTTAGACAAGAAACTGAGTTATAGGCCCATGAAGAACTTTACATTTAACTTAACCATAAATATAAACCTCTTAGCCAAATTAATGATGGTAGGACTCACCTGTTGGTAAAGCAAGGTAAAATATAGAATCTGTTAGGTCAAAAGACAGGCACTCTCTTTGATCTTTAAGGTACTTTATGCAGAAAGATTGATTCTTAAGGGTGCTAAGCCACAGCTATTTATAGTGACATTTAATGCATTTCTGATTATTTTCCTTCGACTTATATAAAATAGATAAGACAGGATGTAAATCCTGAAGAACATAACAGTTACCACATCTTAAGAAATCTATCAAGCTTCACTAGGGGAATACAAGGCGAAGAGGGAGGTGGGGGGCAAGGGCTGAAAAACTACCTATTGGGTACTATGCTCACTACTGGGTGATGGGTTCAGTCACACTCCAAACCTCAACATCATGCAATATACCTTTGTAATTAGACCTACGCATGTACTAACTGAATCTAAAATAAAAGTTGACAAAAGGCCAAGCGAGGTGGCTCACACTTGTCATCCCAGCACTCTGGGAGGCCATGGTGGGTGGATCACTTGAGGCCGGGAGTTCGAGACCAGCCTGGCCAACATGGTAAAACCCCATCTCTATTAAAGTACAAAAATTAGCAAGGTATGGTAGCACACGCCTGTAATCCCAGCTACTCGGGAGGCTGGGGCACAAGAATTGCTTGAACCCAAGAGGCGGAGGTTGCAGTGAGCCAAGATCAGGACACTGCACTTCAGCCTGGGCAAGAGAGCGAAGCTCTGTCTCAAAAAATAAATAAAAATAAAATAAAGTTTTTTAAAAAAGTAATCAAGCTAGATAAGTAAAACTGGGAGAAAAAGGTGCATTTGGAATAAACAAAAATCCATTAAGATTTACTGAAAAATCATTCTATGCAAATGAATTTGAATACCTCTTATTAAAAAGAACACCATGGGCAAACTTTAAAAGCAATAGGAAACTAGACCTCAGAAAATAAAATATAACAACTCATTACTACAATCCTTCCAAAATTAGTATAAGGATTCTTCAAAGTTCTGACCCTAAGTATAGATAAAGAATTCATATACTTGATATATATTACCAATTAGTTCTTTAATTAGTCTAGCTCTAATCTACAACATTAGTAGGTGGTTCTATAGATAAACTTTAGAATTTTTAAATTTAGTTTTAAACACTTTTAGAACTTTTAGAATTCTTTTTAGAACTAACCCAGTCCCTTATTTTTGTAGAAGTAAAAACCAAAATCCAAAGAAACTATTTCAAATCAGAATTCAGATATTATTTATAATAGCATTAACCTTCTTTAAAATATAACCTTCCAGTTCTAAGATTCCCCTTGATTCTAGAAGACATGATTTTCTCTAAAATCTAGGTTAAAAAACATACAGACTTGCATATGCAAGAGAAACAGAACAAGAGCTTATCAGTATAAAAGAGAACTATTTAAAGTTATTAATAAGCAAAGATGTTATAATCTTAAAATGCCCTCCCTTTATAGTTAATATCCTAATCTATAACACAAATCACTTAACACTCAATATTAAAGTAGTATCATTCTCATTTAAATATTCCTAATCTCTAAATGAAACTGCCAATAAACTCAGACAATTACAATAAAAGACATAAGCAGCACAGTCAAGAACTGATATAATGGGCAATTTCAAAGTGAATGACTAATGAAGGAACTGGGAACAGGTTTTGATTCATTTATTACAAATGAATGGAAAAGAGATGAAATCTGGCTAGGTGCTCATGCCTGTAATCCCAGCACTTTGGGAGGCTGAGGTCACTTTGCGGATCACTTGAGGTCAGGAGTTCAGAACCAGCCTCGCCAACATGGTGAAACCCCGTCTCTACTAAAAATACAAAAATTAGCCAAGCATCATGGCATGCACCTGTAATCCCAACTACTTGGGAGGCTGAGGCAGGAGAATCGCTTGAACCCAGGAGGCAGAGGTTGCAGTGAGCCAAGATCATGCCACTGCACTCCAGCCTGAGCAACAGGGCAAGACTCTGTCCCAAAAAATAAAAATTAAAAAAAAAAAAAAAAAAAAAAGATGAAATCTGAAAATAGTATTAAAAAATCAATTATGAAATGGAAAGTTCAGACAAGACAGATTGGGCCAGATAATACAAAGCAAGTAAGAACCCAGTATGAAGTTAATCAAGAAAATATTATTTTTAAAAGTGTTAAGAATTTTTGGCAGCAAAGCACATAATAACCAACTATAAACTTACCCAAGAAGGTATTATTAAAAAGCTCTAAGATTTCACCATCTCAGGTATAATAACTGAAGAGACTTTTCCTAACTCATGTACTACCTCTCGGTTTTTACATGAATTCTCACCTACTTAAAATTCTTACCTGAAATTCAGCTGTTTTAGGATTACTTATGTGGACTGCCTTTGTTGCAGAGATATCCACACCAAGTTTATCAGCAATATCTTCTTGGGAGCACTGTGAAGTACATACAAAACAGATTAATATGGAAAAGCAATTACTTAAGTTTAAAATAAAAAGTAATGCTGTAAGTCAACTTCTAAGAGCAATTTATATTCTCTACACATATCAGCAAGTTAAGAATAGGCCTGGTGTGAGCTGAAGTAAATGTAATAATAATAATAATAAAAAACAAACAAAAAAAGAATAAGCTAACAATAAATACACATCAATCTCAGGCCCATAGCAGATGGAATTTAACATTAATACTTCTTTCACAATGAGTCCTAGCCATCATACAGAGCTAAAGTGAATTTTTCACATGGAGATGGTATAAACTGTACTCGGGCCCTTCCTAAGCTAGTTTCCCATTTACCTTTCCAATCTAATCTCCCATGATGCCCTAGCCATTCCCTAAACCTTATGTTTCCCTACCTTATCTGAAATGTCCTCCCAGCCTCACCTGCTACCATTCCCTAAGGCTGACTTAAATGACCTCTCTTCCATAATATTCCTAATGACTCTAGTCAGAAACTTTCTCTCCCTCCTTGGTATTTCATGACTTTCCATTTTGACTACCATTATAACCCTTGCTAAATCCATACTGACTTGTGGCAGAACAGTAGGACTGACAACAGAATTCAAGTGACTGGAACTCTGCCCAGTGTTCTTTTACTGTATCACTTAACTTCTGTGCACATGCCTGAAACTCATAACAGATAAACTGCTGAGTACCCACCAATCGAAGAGAAAGATGCTTGCCACCCTCAGAAACCAGCATTGTAGGCAGAAGTTATGAAATTAAAAACTCACTGACGATTAGATACATCAAGTCTAATAATAAATGATATAATGAGATAATGCAAGTATGGTGCCTGGCACAGAGTAAGCACTCAAAAAATATCAACAATGATGATAACTGACAAATCATTACCAAGGATAAATTATTATCATGTATATTAATGCTAGCTTTTTGAAAAAGCATTTAAAACGTAACACAAAAACTGACGTACCATCAGATTATTGTACTATTGTCCAATGTTAGGCAATATTGTTCATTATGCTGTTCTACAACTAGTTTTCAAAGGCTAGTTGGCCTGTATTTCACTTATTAAAACAAAATGATACACATCAACTGAAATGGTAAAAAAATGACATTTCATGTCAATGTCATTTCTAGTGATTCTTGCCATGCTTTCTTGAGAAAGATCCTGAAGCCACATCCAGGCATAGCAGAAAACAGCTCCCGGATCTGCTACAGCTGCTGAGGTGGAGAATGGTGGCATGCACACTGGGGATAAGCGTTTTCCCCACAGCATAAAGAAGTTTTACAGCAAGACTTAGGTATAATGTGATTGATTAATTAGGAAATGCAACTGACATGAAGCAATCTATTCTCAAATGAAACTAGTCCTCTCTGTGTAAAAGAAAAACACTCCACAGACACATGGCAACGCAGTTGTGTATCTGAGTGACCTTGTATTTTATCATGGCAATGGATAATAGGGGATAGTGACAAGAGGCAATTTAAATTAAGCTACCCTGAAGTGGCAGTAGTTAGTACACAGTAAGAAACTTTTTTTTGTTTGAGACAGAGTCTCACCCTGTCGCCCACACTGGAGTTCAGTGGTGCAATCTCGGCTTGCTGCAACCTCCACCTCCCAGGTTCAAGTGATTCTCCTGTCTCAGCCTCCCGAGTAGCTGGGATTACAGGCATGCACCACCACACCCGACTAATTTTTGTATTTTTAGTAGAGATGGGGTTTTGCCATGTTGGCCAGACTGGTCTCGAACTTGTAGCCTCAAGTGATCCGCCCGCCTCGGCCTCCCAAAGTGCTGGGATTACAGGCATGAGCCACCATGCCTGCCAGGAACTTTTTTTAATGTTAATATTTATGTGTTTATTTTAATGTGTTAGAAAAATACAACAAGTAAATGAACCTTATAGTTTTTACAGATATTATTCCTATAACAAGGCTGAAGTACATAAGCCAACTTAAAAGTGAGCCAATTTAAAAGAAAATATTACTACTATGCAGATATAGCAAAAATCAATATGATGAAATGTGAATTATTTACACTTGGAAAGTCAGAGACTAGGCTTCAGAAAAAAAAAATGGCTGTTACTCTTGTGCAAAACTGGATTTAACAACATAGACCATCTTTGCTCAGCGATGCTTAGGCTTGCCTATAAACATCTTTATAAACATCTTTAATGTTGAAATTCCTACAGGAAAATTTAGTACAAATCTGAAACCCTCTAGGAGCTCACTCCTTTCTCTTCCCCCCAGTGATAAACAATGAATGTATTAAAGTGACTTTGGACAGCTGAACAGACTGTTTCTAACATCCCTGGTGTGACAGTTTAGTCACAGGCCTTGGATGCAGACAGGCATGGGCGGGAATCCCTGATCCACAGCCATGGCGTAGGACAAGTTACTTAAATTAACTGCTGTGAAAGACAGGAATGCCCACTTCACAGGAGTATACTGAGAAGAAATGGAATCATGTACACAAAGCCCTTGGCACAGGGTAAACATTCCCTGCAGAGCAGCCACTAGTCAAGACTCGGCCTCTGTGCTCCTTCGAAGACACGTGAGGCTCCAAGGTCACAAAATCAAACTGGCAATGGATATTGTAATAAGTATAAAGTATAAGTATAAAAAGGATAAAGTAATAAGTAACTTTTTTCAAACTGGCACCACTAATATAAAAGGGCAGGGAAAAATGCATACCCAAGTTTTAACAGCAGTTGTTTCTGGGGAGGAAAAGAGGATTCGAAGTGGGGAAGAGAACTGTTATGGTTTAATCTACATGGTTAAAGTATGAGTCCTTTAAAATAAGATGTATTTCTATGACACTCATATGTTTTAAAAAATAAAAATATATTTTTCAATGTTATTTTTGGTACTTCATTTTATATGAAATCCTGGATGCTCACAACTACAAATGTGTGTATATATATGTGCAAAGATGAATGACATGGCATTACAGACCTAGTGTACACGGTATGAGACCATGGAAAAGCACTGTTCTAGGAGGCCAAAGGTCAGGACCCTGCTCATGATATAATGAGATCATGCCGGTATGGTGGCCTGGAACACAGCAGTTCTCCTGCTGTCCGTGTAAAATGTGCTACGTACTTATCCTCTCTCAGCCTCAGGCTTCCTCATTGGTGCAGTGCCTGACATATAATAAATGCTCAACAAATGTTGAATGAATGACTCCTGAATCAGAAAAATCTTAATGCTTAATATTTATTAAGCAAACTAGAAGTAGAGTCCCTTAAATACTCTAAAATATTGAGAATTTCAGAGGTAGGGCTAAGTTGCAGGGGAGAAAAAGAAGAAGCTTCCTTTCCCCTCATAGATTAAACATACTTGAATGCTCAAGAACTACATTGCAGGCACCACAGAAATGCTCAGCAAGAGGGAAAAACGGAACTACAAATTGCATACACATTTTATTCTTTCAAATGGTCAATCTGGTGGGGGAGGGAAATTTCCTTCTGATTTTGTAATAAAAGTCATTTCCTGATTTAGGCCTTTTATGTCAGCTTTTCAACTCAAAGCAAATGTTTGTGAACATGTTCAAAGACAAAGAAATTAATTTAATGTGGAACAGTCCACAAGCCTTTACCCAGGACGGCATCTAGTGGGCACAGCCATAACCAAATTAAGACCAAATATTCTAACTTAATAAATTTGGTTATGAAATACATTGTGAACTCTCAACACTCACATGAAACTATAAAATACTTTGTCATCTCTCATTTAAGGTATTTTTTTCTAGGCCTTCATTTTCTTTTGTGGCTGTAAAAACAAAAGCTTCAACATTACTTTACCAGGAATTGTATAATCTCAAGTAACAAAGTTATTCTTCCAGAATCTGGAAGTTCTAACAGTCTAGATTCTATAAATTCTTATAAAGCATCATAGAATAAATAATTCAGAGAGTCTAAGTAAATAATCATCTGGGCAGAAAAAGCATGTAAGACATACCAGGGCAAAGGTAAGTGCTTCAGTGAAGCCAGCGGCTGCCATGTCATGTCTGAGAAGTTCAGTGAGCTTATTAAGAGGAAACTGAAAAAAAAAGCATCCACTTGATTTCACCGCAATTATTTCTTGTTTTTTAAAAGGGAGATTTATACAGAACATGCCAATAAAGCTTTTTAAAATAAAAATGTTTAAAAGATTAAAAACCTTTTCACCCTTACTAACGTACTGCTAATGCCACTATTTCCCTACCAATATTACCTCCTCCCTCCCCACCGCTCTGCCACCCCTCTGCTCCTACACAGATGTACAAACCACCCCCACTTCCATCTCTCCCACACACAGCTTCTGCCTTCAGGCCCAAGTTGAGAAAATGAATCTCTGAGAGATTCAACAAGGGCTCCAAACTCAAAACCTGTCTTTCTTCAAAGAACTAGTCATCACAGGTTTTCAACTTACTCTAATCATTTGGGCATCTGTTTTGTATCCTCTCCACAGCAAATGCCTCTCATTGCAGAGCATGTCCAAATACTGCTTGATTCCTACGTTCTGTTTTCTCGAAGCCTTCCTGGCATTAAATAATCAGTTTCTAACAATAAGGAGTGTTTATTTAAGGGTGCAATCTTACTTGATTAGCTATGGTGTAAGTTTTCGGGAGAGTCATCTGAATGTTGTTATATCCATAAGCAATAGCTGCATCTTCTACAATATCACATGCATGGATAATGTCAGCTCTGGTTGGAGGGATTTCAATCTCAATCTGATTCCCATCACCTATGACTTCTGATTTTAAATACATCCTGGTCAGAAGTTTGGCAAGATTTTCTGGAGTTTCTCTGAAAAAGGAATGAACAAACCATAAACTTCATTGGATTATTTTTTTAATGTTTACATTGTGTTTCAACATATGCTACTAGCTGAAACAGTAACCTTTCTTTTTGAGTTCTATCAGAAACCAGATATCTTAACTGATGTTTTATCATTCCTTAACCGACTCTGAAGGATCGCAAAAAAAAATTAGTCATACGTGTACTTTGTTCTTGAATTAAGTGAAGTTTTCAGAGCATACCTGATTCCAACTTTCTTGTTAATTAGGTCAGCTCTCACCATCTCCTTTCGGTAAGCTAATTCCTTAAATAGAAAGAGTTTAAAAAGTAAATCATTTCCCATGAGATACAGCTTTAGAGTCTTTTCCATTAGTCATTATTGCAGTTCTATTACGTTCCCAAGAAATTGTCATTAGAGCCACACATTGAGAATAAACTTGATGTTTCAAAAACAGTATTATGAGGGATAAATTTGCTACATTAGATTCATATATGAACATTCTACTTGCTAGACAGTTTGCACTGCCTGGAAATAATATAAAATGCCAAACAATTTTCCCTTTCAGATAGTCAATCCCCATTCCCCACAGTAAAACACTGTTGTGCTACATCATTCCAAAGACGTTTATAAATCCTGCTAAAGATTTTCAGTCTCGTCCTATGCAAGCAGATGGATATGACCAAGAAAGAGTAATTCCAATGTCACAGTGTCCATCATACTAAGTCTAAGAGCATGATGAAGATATTCCTTTCTTACCATTTCCAGGTGGAGAAATGCAATGATGAATTTGGTACTCAGTCTCCTTCAAACAGTACATATCTCCACCGTATTAGTGAGGTGAGAACACACACACATAAATCCCAGCTTTTCAACACCTTTGGAAATGTCCTTATGAATATTTCTTATCACTCATTCACTCTCAGAAGTATAACATGCCACTAGCAAAAAGGCCATAGATTTTAAAACCTGTTTTGATTCAAGTAAGGCAATGGTCTGGAACCTTGCTACTCAAAATGCAGTCCTCAGAGCAGAAGCACTAGCATCACCTGAGTGCTCGTGAGAAAGGCTGACTGCAGGTCTTGATAGCTAGTGGCAGTGACACCAGAGCTACTGAAGCCCAATCTGCACGTTTTCAAGATCCCCAGGTGATGAGAATGCACTGCAGGGTTTGGGAGGCACAAGGTGAAGATTGCAAAGTAATAATAACTTTTCTCAATAGTTACTATGACCTAGTTATTATGAGCTGAACAGTACGAGATGCATTTTAAAGATAATCTTACTTAATCCTCACAACAGATGCTATTAGTATTCTCATTTGACAGGTAAGGAATTTGAATTTTAGCTGAATAACTAGTTCCAGGTCAGAATAGTAAACTGCCAAGTCCAAGTGCTGCTATATGCCCAGTGCTTAGAAAATGATTATCAGATAATAAGCATTTGGTATATGTATTTAATAAGTGAATGCATGCATACAAGAAGTAACAAATGGCTGGGCGTGGTGGCTCACGCCTGTAATCCCAACACTTTGGGAGGCCGAGGTGGGTGGATCACCTGAGGTCAGGAGTTCGAGACCAGCCTGGCCAATGTAGTGAAACCCCATCTCTACTAAAAATACAAAAAAGTTGGCTGGGCATGGTGGCACAAGCCTGTAATCCCAGCTACTCGGGAGGCTGAGGCAGGAGAATCGCTTGAACCCAGGAGGTGGAGGTTGCAGTGAGCTGATGCTACTGCACTCCAGCTTGGGTAACAGAGTGAGACTCCATCTCAAAAAAAAAAAAAAAAAAAAAAAAAAAGAAGTAACTAATGAACAAATTAATGAATTAATAAATTAGGACAACCTAATTCCAAAGTACACAACATTAACCATTAGTCTGACTACTGACAACTTATCTCCCCTAGTTCTCTTATTTTAAAACTTTGTTTTTTTCTATGAAATAACAAAACACAAGAAAAAAAATTTTCAGAGTTTGAGAAAATATGCTATTTCATGTGAGAAAGAATCAGTTTCCCCCAGAGGATCCTTCCCTAAGAAAAGCTGTTCTAATTTAAGTTTAGGAGGAAATAAATGAACAAATGCCAAAACACTCATGCAGTACTCCTTTTCAGAAAGCCCACCATTTCAAATTTACAAAAGGTCTCTATATTACAAATAAATGATTTTAAGGGATTATCCATATGAGGAGAAGAGTGAACCAAATATTAAAATATATTTCTCCTTTTCTTCCCAAAAATATATAATCACTTTTATTAACACTTGACAAATCATCATATTGAAAAGAGGCTGGACGCGGTGGCTCACACCTGTAATCCCAGCACTTTGGGAGGCCAAAGCGGGTGGATCACAAGGTCAGGAGATCAAGACCATCTTCTCTAACATGGTGAAACTCCATCTCTACTAAAAATACAAAAAAAAATTAGCCGGGAGTGGTGACGGGCACCTGTAGTCCCAGCTACTCGGGAGGCTAACGCAGGAGAATGGCATGAACCCAGGAGGCAGAGCTTGCAGTGAGCCGAGATCGCGCCACTGCACTCCAGCCTTGGCGACAGAGGGAGACTCCATCTCAAAAAAGAAAAAAGAAGAAGAAGAAGAAAAAGAAACTTTTCTCTGGCATTATTTTAAAACCATCTAAAAAGCTATGTCCAGCTAATCCCAATTGCTACTGTCATAAACTGCAAAAATGGCCACAAATTTCTCCCCTCTCTGTATCCATGGCCTTGCAATGTGACACTGCCAATCTTCCAATCAGGAGATGACATCTATTTCTCCACCTGTCAAATCTAGCCAAATGACTGGCTTTGGCCAACAGAATAATGTTTGAAAAATGCCTGGGCACTGGGCATGCTCTCTTGCTGCTAGGAACCATGCAACCAACCCCAAGTCAAAAAGCCCAAGCTAGCCTGCTATATGATGAGGGACATGTGAGTTGTTGACCCCACTGCCAAGAAGCAGACATGAGTGAGGCCATCCCAGATCATCCAGTTGCTAGCCAACCAGTCAACAGACTACATATGGGTAAGCCCAGCAGAGATTAGCCAAACTTGCTCAGACCAGGAAAACCACCCTATTGACCAAAAGAATCATGAGATAAATAAATGGTTGTTGTTTTAAGCCACTAAGTCTTGGGGGTAGTTTGTTAAATAACAAAAGCTAACTGACAATAGATACTTAAATCCAAATCAACTTTTAAAAACTAATATTGCCTATATAATTTCAGTTATGCTTCATACAGTTATGTTTCTTTTGAAGTATAATTAACACTCTAGAATAAAATATGATGCTAAATGTTAATGTCTTCCGGAATAGGGAGGTTTTGATCTTAGCAGGTTTCATCTACTGTAAAAGCTATTTAAATAGCAGAAACTATTTCAGGCTGTGATTTACTTCATAAATGGCAAGGGAATAGTGAAAGATTCAAAGGGGAAGAAAAAGCTCATCAAAGAATGCTCTCACTGAATGAGAACCATGAAGTGACTGTGATACTGTTATGTTTTAGAACAGTCATCTTTATGTCAAGTCCCTTGGGGACAAAACCACCCAAGAATAATACTGGTTTAGATTTTTTACCAAGATCTTACGCTTGAAAATAACTATGTGGTTACTACTAAATTAGTCTTAATAATACATTTGCAATTATTTATTAGTTACAGTGATGCCTTCAGCAACTGTTAATTCAAGCGTGAACAGACTATGTTCGGAGGGCTGAGTAATCTTAAAAGGAGTGAGACTATAAATTACTTATTTAATAAGTTCTATTGTTCTACAGCACTGTAGGATGCTACAAAATAATTAACGACAATTTATTGTATATTTTAAAATATAGAGGAGCAGACTACGAATGTTCCCAACACAACAAAATAATAAATGTCTGATATGATGGATATGCCAACTACCATGATTTGATCATTACATATTATATACATGTATAGAAACATCACACTGTACCCCATAAATATGTACAATTATTATGTGCCAATTAAAGAATAAAAACATTTTTTAAAAAACTACTCAGTTAACTAGTTAATAGAATAAATCATAGGAATTATGACCACACAATGTTGTTGTATAATGTTGTGTTTACAGCTGCTGTCAAACTGTCTGAATTTAGATCCTAGCTCTACCACTTAAAAATAATAAGCAAGGTATTTAACATCTCAAGGTCTCAGGGACTCCATCTGGAAAAAGCTTAATAAGAGCACCTACCCTCACAGGATTATGGTGAAGACTAAATCCATGTAATGCACATAGTATAGCGCCTGACCCACGGGTGGGTAGGTAGGGGATGGATAGACAGACAGAACATGAGTGCTCTATAGCCATTATTATTAGCATTGTTGTCATAATCATGAAGTCATTTCTTAAGCACTTACTGGAAAGGTATGTGATTTTCCATTAGGAAAAACCACTTCAGCAGCTTCGACCCTGAAAACAAAAGCCAGAAATAAAATACTTAAGAAAAAAATGTGCCATAAATTACAGACATGAGTATGGTTATCAAATCTTTCATTTGGGCTACAACTACAGCCTCAACATACTCCATCTATCGCATTCCAACACTGTTTGGATTGATCTTGCTATAAACAATAATACTCTACTGTTTCATCTCCTAGGGCTCCGATGTCCTTTTTCAGGCACCACCTACTTGAAAGGTTTATTTTCCAGTACTGCAAAGCATGCATCCGACAGGGACTCCTTGCCAATACTGACACACACATTCTAGGCTTTACCAGGGCAGTGTGTTACATAATAAAACTGAAAGAATCACTGAAATGAAAATCAGTTGAAAAAAAACTGATACTGCCCATATAATTTCAATCATGCTTTCTACAGTTATATATTTATTTTCAATTATATTAATATTCTAGAATAAACTATGATGCTAGTACTAAGGACCACATAGATGTGTTAAATAGTTTTTTAAACTAAAAATATGCTTTGGAAAAAATACAGTAATCTTACCGACATGGGATACATGCTTTGCTCTTATATATGCTTCTCTACCTCTGTTTAGCTGCTCTTTTGCTGTTCCTCCATCTATATATTCTCAAATCCAATGATCCCCAAACACAGCTTAAATTTCATTGCCTCCATGAAGCCTTCTCAGATTGTATCAGCTGGCAGTAACTTGCCCTTACAAACAGCCGGAATATCACCAAAACTTTTTAAAGTACTTAATGCTTGTGACTTTATCCAATATTTATGCGTATGTCTTATCTCCCTGAACAGATTATATGTTCTAGTTATAGGAACCACATTTTTAATCTTTATATTTGTTTATTCATTCATTTTTTTAAAGACAGTGTCTCATTCTGTGACCGTCTCAAGTGCAGTGGCACAAACATAGCTCACAGCAGCCTCGACCTCCCAGACTCAAGCAATCCTCCTGCCTCAGTCTCCCCAATAGCTAGGACTACAGGCGCAGGCCACCAAACCCAAGTAATTTTTTAATTTTTTGTAGATATGGCGTCTTCTTGTGTTGCCCAGGCTGGTCTTGAATTCCTGGGCTCAAGCAATCCTCCCGCCTCAGCCTCCCAAAGTGCTGGGATTATAGGTGTGAGCCACCGCACCTGGCCTATCTTTACATTTAGCACAAAGCCTTGCCTTCAGAACAATGGGCCATCAATAAAGGTGCTGGATGAACTTACGTAAATTGATTCTCACAATATTCACTGAACATGGTGACAATAATATCAAGAACTATTTTTGCCTGCAAAGAAAAGAAAAACAAATATAGTAATCTATAAATATATTCTCTTCACTCAGATGGAAATGAATTAATATTTAATATAATTGTGTCCTCACATCTAATGGACCTTTACGTATACATTTTAAGAAAGGAAGTGGAATAAAAACATGAGTAGGTCTAGCCTTATCTTCAGGTGTTCTGCATTTACGCAGTTCTCTGACAGTTATAATCCATGACTGAGACAAATCGTTTCGTTCCCCCACCCCCAACCTCAGGTTCACTGGGCTTCAACAGAGACAAATGGCTAATTACTGGAATAAATCTTAACAATCTCCTAAGTCTCTGAAGCCAGACTGCTTGAATCCTGGCTCAAGCACTTATTAACAGTATGACACTAGGCAAACCACTTTTCTTACCTGTTAAGGAGATAATGAAAATTCCTATCTTGTCTGGTACTTACAAAGATTAAATAATTGGCATGTAGTAAACACCATATAGATTTGTTAAATAATTTTTCTATTTCAAAAAAAATTCTTAGAAAAAAAATACCGTGACCTTATTGGAATATATGCTTTACTCTTATATAAATATTTCACTCCTATATATACAGGCTTCAGGAAAGACATTCAAGGTCTGTAAATGCACGAATTAAATTTTTTAAAAAATTAATATTAAAAGCTGTACTACCCTGACAATATTTCTGAAGGCAAGGAGTACCTAAAAGTTATAAAGGAAATACCTTACAATGGTCTCTAATCCTATAAGATGTACATGAATACCATTTATTTGCCCTATTTCTATACTCCAGCCTTCTCCTGCCATTTGAGGTTACCTTTTTTAAATTTTTAACTGCCACCTCATTTAACATATGTAAAGAAGTCATATGTCATAGAATAAGCTTTCATAGCAATCCATTCCAATAGATGAACTGACTCAAAGTGGGTGAAGAATTATATTCTAGATAATTTTGTGTGCATAAACCAACCATCTATCAATTTACTAAATAAAGTTTCTTCATCGCCAGTTCTTTTTTTTTTTAAGATTTTACCAAGTACACAAAGGTACCAAATTACTCCACATATAAATTAAGTCAACTAGATAAACAATTTATATGGATTTCGCTATAGTACTCATTCCATTTTGTGTTTTATAGTTATGTATATGACTAACTCTCCCCCTAGGAGTTCTTTGAAGTGAAGAAACATGTAACTCATTATTAAATTCTTGGCACTGGAAAGACATTTGGTGCTCACTAAACATTTGTCGAATTAATGAAAGCACCATAACCAAAGTGTAGAATATCTCTATCTTTTTAATTGTCTAAATTTCTAAAATATGTTCCCACCTACAAAATGCACATATTTTAAATTTTAGCCACTTAGTCTTGGTCCGGAAATAAAATCTATCCCAGCTGATCATACAAAAATTGAGTAAAAGTTTTATTTACCTTAGTAAAGTCAGTTCCCGTGCATTCAATAAAAATATTTCTAGTATTTACTGTTATTTTGGAATGATCCCCTGCAATGAACACAAAACAATAACATCAAAATAACTAATTTCAGAAATAGAAGTGCACTATTAAGCTCAACAAAACAGAAACTACATTTTAAATGTAAAACTAACATTTTAAATTAAATTTACATTTTAAATTAAAAACTAACACCTTGGCCAGGGATGGTGGCTCACACCCACCAGCACTCTGGGAGGCCAAAGTGGGCGGATCACCTGAGGTCAGGAGTTCAAGACCAGCCTAACTAACACGGAGAAACCCCTTCTCTACTAAAAATACAAAATTAGCCAGGCGTGGTGGCGCATGCCTGTAATCCCACTTACTTGGGAGGCTCAGGCAGGAGAATCGCTTGAACCCGGGAGGTGCAGGTTGTGGTGAGCCGAGATGGTGCAATGGCACAACATGGTGCAATGGCACGACATGGTGCAATGGCACGAGAGTGTGCCATTGCACTCCAGCCTGGGCAACAAAAGCAAATCTCTGTCTCAAAAAAAAAAAAATCAAAAAAAAAAAAACCTAACATCTTAAGAGCAAAGGGATAAACAACTTATATTTAAAGCTCCTACTGCAAGTGGAAGAATAAAAATAAAATAATTAACAGGCCTTTACTGAATGCATACAATGTGTCAGGTGCTATGCCAAGCACTTAACATAGGTTGTCTCCTCTAATCTTTACCACAATCCCATGATGTAATTGCTGGCAAGAAACTAAATTCAGAGAGATTAAACTATTTGACCATGATCATGAGCAGCAAGGCTAGGATTTGGGTCTAGAACTGGTTACCTCTGGGGCCCATGTTCTTAACCACTGTAACTACTAGGGTCCAAGATCTTGAGAAGAAGCTTCTCCTTCTCATAGCAAATCAGCTAAGCCTCCTTCTTACCTCCAGAAATGCAAACATCTATGTCTCAGACATCATTAAGTTTTGTAAATACATTCAAACTGCCTCATAAAAATAGCCTTCAGAAAGGAATTAAGAGGGCAAAATTTAAATTAAAAGTTTTTGTTTAACTATATAACTAGGCAAGGCCAGGCATGGCAGCTCACATCTATAATCCCAGGGCTTTGGGAGGCCAAGGTGGGAGAATCGCTTGAGCCCAGGAGTTTAAGGTTTGCAGTAAGCCATGACTGCAGCACTGCACTCCAGCCTGGGTGACAGAGCAAGAGCCTGTCTCAAAAACAAAACAAAACAAAACAACAACAAAAAAAAACAAAAGAAAAAAAACTACAGACATGACAGAGTTTGACTTTGAGTTTAACCAAGTGAATTACCTGCTAAAACCAAAACATCAATAACCTTTGAAGAAACATAATAGAACCCAAAACCTAGCATCAGAAAATATTTATAAATGTATGAGCATAAGTTACATAAGAATCACCAATAAAATGTTGTTGAATAAATGAATGAAAAGAATGATTAGAATCTACAAAAGACCTGAGATACTCAGATTATGAGTTATTTGAATTTGATTCAGCCAAGTCTATTGAGAATTCTACAGAAATGCTGAAGATTAAAAGGAAACAGCAAAGATCTGTGATGCTTATAAAATAACTCACCATTGATGATGGGAGGCATTGAAAGGACGACACCATTGCTATCATAGATAACTGGATACAGGGGTTTGTTTTCAATGATATGTAAATAATGTTTCAGGTGACTGTCAGTCTGAAAACAAATTAAGTCAAATAAAATTAGTTTTTTTTTTTATTTCTATCACTATAGTTCACATACTGACCTAATATTAAAAAAGAAGAGAACGCCAGGTGTGGTGGTTCATGCCTGTAATCCCAGCACTTTGGGAGGCCGAGGCCGGTGGATCACCTGAGGTTGAGAGTTCGAGACCAGCCTGACCAACATGGAGAAACCCCATCTCAACTAAAAATACAAAATTAGCCAGGCGTGGTGGCACATGCCTGTAATCCCAGCTACTCGGGAGGCTGAGGCAGGAGGATCACTTGAACCTGGGAGGCAGAGGTTGCGGTGAGCTGAGATTGTGCCATTGCACTCCAGCCTGGGCAACAAGAGCGAAACTCCGTCTCAAAAAAAAAAAAAAAAAAGGAGGGGAAAAGTTAGAAAAACATTAAAACAGACCCAAATTAAAGAAAGCTCTAAATTTATAAGATTTTCTAATATAAATTAATATTCCAGTATTCAATGAACACAATTGAATCATTTCTCAAGAGTGAAAACAGATTTGCACTGGTATGCCTGAATCATTTCAAAGGAAACATAAACCATGACAAAACTATTTAGATAAATACGAAGAAGTCACTTGCAAATCAGGGCAAGGATGACCCTGCTTTTTCTAAACGACACCTATTTTTTCTACTTATTAAATACAATCCAAAGTGACTACTGAATTCATTTTCGCTGCTGGACTTTTAAATAATGGGAGATAGACAGCCTGTAACAGTATTTCCCACAAAAAACACTAGCTAAGTTTTACTGTTCTTTATACTTGCATGAGTTTCAATTGAAGATTACAATGTGGTATGGTCTACTTCAGTGGTTCTCAATCCTAGCAGTACACTGAAATCATATCAGAGGTTAAAAATTTAATAATAAATAAAATAAAACTATGTTCAGGTCCCACTCTAGATCAGATGAATCACTGTCTCTAGGTTGGAGTCTAGACACTGCTATTTTTTAAAAGTATTGATTACATTTCCCTAGTTGCAAGGCTTGACTTTGATGGAATTTCATGATTTTTGCAAAGCTGCTGCATAATCAAAAAGAATATTTACCTTGTATATGTTCATCAGTTCACAGGCTGTATACTCCTTGGTCTTATTTAGAGGCTTGAATTTGATATCTGAAGGACGCTTTGCAGTATAAGTAAATGGGCCCGACAAAGTGTCCAAATCATGGGTACCAATGGCAACCAGTGCTCTTTTCCTAATTGTTGAGAGGGTGAGGGAGAAGGAGGGAGAAAAGGAAAGGAGGAGAATGAGACAGATTTGAATATTCTAAAGCCAACATAAATACAGACTACATATTTTTTTAAATTATTTCAGACACTTCCCTGAAACAGCATATTGCTACTACATGGCATCATTAGTGGCATATAATGAACAAATTCTCACAACCATTAAGAGTACTGAGAAATCACAAAACTACCTGAAATACATGATTTCAGGAGCTGAAGAAAATTCCTTGCCATTATGTTTTCCCAAATATTGTTTCTAGGATATCTTCAAAGTTAGCATTTCCTTTACCTCTTTTAACCTATTTCTTCTTGATATACTCAAGTAAACATGTTTTAATAAATTAGAATGAACTACCAAATTGTGGGTTTTTTGGCTTTTCTATGTTTTCCTAAATTTTATCACATAGCTGCATTACCTTAGTCATGGAAAAAATTTAATTTTAATTTTAACAGCTCTGAATTACAGTTCAAGTTTACTTTAATGTATAAGGAAAGTTCAAAAGGTATTCATTTCACTTGTTCTACAGTTTATCCACAAAGGATTTAAGGTAATTTTAGGAAATTACAGCAAGCTACAAAATAGGAGAGAAAGAAATAGAAGTAGGGATGTAAAACCGAGCCACGAAATGTTAATTCTGAATTGAATCTAAAGGCCTAAGTCTTACCAGGAAAGGACACAAGTTTGGCTTTCTAACAGTCAATTTGAAAGGAGGAACTTGGTCAAAATTTGTGTTCTTAACATTCTTTAGTTTAAAATGTATGTACACTAAATTAGTTTAAAATGCTTAATATTAAATTTTGGTCAACTTCTAGGACTGCAGGACTGGTGAACTACAACTTTAATAAATAGGGTTAAAAAGAATTGCTAACAGGCAATAAGGGAGTGTTACTTTACTCAATTAGTCATATGCTTACAGAAGATAATAAACCCAGAACTATCATAGGATAAAATATGCATGGTTTGATAAATGTAGGTAAATTAATAATTGACAAATGCACAGGTAAGAAAGTCTGTCTTCTTAGATATTAACATTGGTCCCTTAATCCTAAAACAGTACCTCAAAACATCACCAAAATTTCAACTTCAAATCAGCAACAAAAAAACATAAATCCAGATGAATCAAAGACCTAAGCATTTTGAAAAGCAAAAGACAAACACACAGGCACACATACAAAAGACACCATAAAAATTATTCAAAGAAAATATAGAGGCCAGGTGAGGTGGCTCACGCCTGAAATCTCAACACTTTGGGAGGCCAAGGCAGCAAGACTGCTTGAGCCCAAGAGTTCAAGACCAGCCTGGGCAACATGGTGAGACCCCATCTCCACAAAAAATGTAAAAATTAGCTGGCTGTGGTGCCACACACTTGTGGTCTCAGCTACTTGGGAGGCTGAGGTAGGAGGATCACTTGAGCCAGGAAGGTCAAGGATATAGTGAGCTGTGATTGCACCACTGTAGTCCAGCCTGGGCAACAAGGTGAAACTCTGTCTCAAAAAAAAAAAAAAAAAAAGATAAGAAAATATAGAAGAATATGCTTAGGCCGGACGCGGTGGCTCACGCCTGTAATCCCAGCACTTTGGGAGGCCAAGGCAGGTGGATCACAAGGTCAGGTGATCAAGACCATCCTGGCTAACATGGTGAAACCCCGTCTCTACTAAAAATACAAAAAATTAGCCAGATGTGGTTGGCGGGCGCCTGTAGTCCCAGCTACCCGGGAGGCTGAGGCATGAGAATGGCATGAACCCAGGAGGCAGAGCTTGGCGCACTCCAGCCTGGGCGAGAGTGCGAGAGTCCGTCTCAAAAAAAAAAAAACAAAAAAAACGATATGCTTAAAACTGTAGAGTCAACTTCCAGGACACCACTTCTTAAGTAGGTCATAAAATCTAAAAGTCATACAGGAAGACTGATAACTATACCCAAATTAAAAACCTTACATGTCCAAAAGAAACTAAAAGTCAAAAAACACAAAAAAAGGTTTACAACATATATACAGTAAAAAGATTAACATTCCAAATATAGTAAGATATGAAAAAACTAAAAATATTCAGAAATCAAGGTTTTATCTAACATAATGGTAAAAATTTCAAAGTCTTGCTATAATAGAGCAGCAACTGAAAGCTGAAAGAACTGAGCAGAAAACTGAACCACTGCTGAGTCTGAATCTAGCTAAGTATTCAAGTCTTTGCCTGAAAGAACAAAAACCACTCTTCAGAGAAACATAGCAAAGTCAAGACTCTTCCCTAATATGATATTCTATATGCATCAAAAGGCAATGGACATGAGAAGAAATATGGAAGACATGACTCTTACTCCAGACAAAACTAGTCCATAGAAACTAACGCTAAGATGCCCCAGATTCTGATACTGCCACATAGATTTTAAAGCTGCTACTAAAAAATGTTCAAGAATTATGGAAGAACATACACATAATAAATAGACGAGGAAATATCTGCAGAAAAGAAGGAACTATTTTTTTTAAAAGGCAGTGGATTGCAGAGATGAAAAGTAAAATAACTGAAGTAAAAGACTCACTAGGCACTTCAGGCCAAGACAGAATAACACACTAGATTTACTCTTGCCTGAAACAACCGAAGAGCAAAATATATGGAGCAATAGTTTTTATGGCAACTAACAGCAGGCAATAAAGGGCAGCAATCCCTGAGACACAGGAAACAAGTGAGGTGAGCCCTGACTATAGGGCAGGAAAGCAGGCCCAGTGGAGCCCAGGAGACTCCCTGAGAGCAAGAGACATAGCTGAGAGTTTGGGGAGGCCAAGGTGGGCAGAGTCCCAGAGAAAACCAGAGAGCTACACAGAGAGAGAACTCTGAAGATATGCAGAGGGTCCCACTGGAATACTGGTGAGCTCAGTATTGATCAGAACGTGAAGCTGAGAAAACTACCCAAGGCCAGGAAAGAATTACTCAACGGAATTAGAAGAAACAGTGCTCCATGCTCACACAGACTAAAACTTCACTGCTCATGTAGCAATGGATATAGTAGGCAAAGGGTCTTGCCTCAGCAGTAGGGACTAATTAGCCTAAAAAAGAGGCTTAATCAATAAAAATAGAGGAAAAAATAAGAGAAGAATCAATGAAACCAAAAGTTCATTCTTTGAAAGATCAATAAAATGAGTGGTTCATGCCTGTAACCCCAGCACTTTAGGAGGCTGAAACAGGAGGATCACTTAAAGCCTATAAGGCCAGCCTGGACAATAAAGCAAGACCCCTGTCTCTACAAAAAAATTAAAAAATTAGCCAGGTGTGGTGACTCATGCTTGTAGTCCCAGCTACTTAGGAGGCTGAGGCAGGAGGATCACTTGAGCACAGGAGTTCTGGAGTTACAATGAGATGATCATGCCACTGGACTCCAGCCTGGACAACAGAGAAAAACCCTGTCTCAAAACAAACAAACAAACAAAAAGATCAATAAAACTGATAAACTTCTAGCCACACTGATCAAAGGAAAAAAAAGAGAGAAGACAGAGGAATGAAAGAGGTGACATCACTACAGATACCATAGATATTAAAAGGATAATAAAGAAACATTATGAACAACTTTGTCAATAAATAACTTAGACAATATCGATATATTCCTTGAAATATGTAAACTTCCAAAGCTCATTAAAGAGGTTAATTAGGATTTACTGACAGAAAAGAACTCTGGCACACCAAAGTATTAGGATGTGTTCAATTCTTCCCCTTAGAAAAAGCTCATGATTTCCAGAAATACCAAATAAAACAGAGCTTAAAGTTAAATTAAGTAAGAAAATGTCTGTTTAGATTAAAATAACTTCTTAAAATAAACAGATAATAGAGCCAGAGCAGATAATCTGGCTCAACCACTTAAGTTATACCTATACTTGTCAGAAATCTTGTATTTTGTTCTTAATTTTGAAATTATATTTAAATTGTTATTGTTTTGCTTAATAATGACATATTAGCAAGCTGACATATAAACTCTTTTATATACAAGGACTGGGAATAAATGCTATTTGGAATCTGAAAAAAATGTTGCTACTACCACATGGACAAAGATGTTTTTCACCACAGCAGAAAATGTCTACGGTTCTCCCTCTATCCTGTCCCTAGCCCATCCCATACACATAAACCCCTCCTAGGCTCTACAGTTTACTAAACTACAATTATTAGCAAATAACTGCAGCAGATCTCACACAAAAAAATAAATAAAAATTCTTTTTCTATTTTTATTTGAGACATATATAACTATCAATCATACCTTTGGATCAACATGCAGTAACTTATGCTGATCTATTTCAGAACCAACACAAATAAGCTTAATATGTTAGGCTAAAGTCTGAGGTTTCTCATCATCAGTAAGTATACAGTTTCCATTAGGATTTTGAAATACTTAAATTTGTTCAAGGATTCCCGTTGTTACCTTCACTGACCTTTAAGAGTTCAGAAATTATAGAGGTGTGAAGATTATTGCCCTAAAGGAGCTGTGCAGGAAATTATGCATAGTAAAGACTGAATAAGTAAAATTTAATCACTTAAACTCAAGTTCTGTCAATTTATAATTACTCTCACTCAAAAAGTGAGAATAAGCCAAAATGTTATTTCCATTTTAAAAATGATATATCATACTTCATTACCACGGTTTATACTTAGTAGCATAATCCACGACTGATCTGAACCAAAACAACAACAACAAAAAGCAGGGAAGTCTCTAGGACTAGATAATTCTTCTCTATACAGTATTCAAAATATACCTCCTGTTTCTCCATGCATATGGCATTTACAAGCAGTAAAAGGTATCTGGTAAAGCAAAGTGAAATTGTCATATTCTGTCACATACTATTAATTTAGAAATGATTTGTAAAAAATCTGCAGAGGAAGAAAGGAAGGAGAGAGAGAGAAAGAAGGCAGAAGTGGCAAGAGAGAAGAGGGAGAGGGATCAGGATGGAAAGGAGATAGGGAGACAAAGGGAAAGGGAAAGGCAAGGAAGAAAGAAAATGCAACCACAAACCTGCAAATATTCTGATGTAATTTCTCCTGAAGTTCAATGAAGCTGTCATATCGATCTTTAGTAAACTTTATATTACGGAGAACTGCTGCTACCGCAAAAGGACGTATCTTAGCTGTCTGAAATTCATAATATCATTAGAGATAGCAAACAGTAAGGCTTTTCTTTGTAATATCTTGTAATAGGAAGGCAGCTGCATTCTTGCCACTGGCATACATTTTCATTCAAACAAGTATATATTAATTTATTCAGTCAACAAGTAATAAAGTGGTAAACAAGAGAAAAAGTCACTACCTTCACAGAATTTATATTTCAGTAAGATTTCTGAAAATGTATTAAATAATTGAGAAAAAGTTTGCTCATAATTCATATATTTACCAAACAACCCCTCTGAAAAGTTTAAAATCTTTTAAAATTTCATTAATGTTCCACAATTTAAACAATTATATCTCAAATGTGTTTTAAACACGCATTGGATATTATTATCCAAAATTATTTATGGAAAGCAAAGGCTTTGTTCTTTTTCATTCCTAGGTTAAAAAAAAAATGTTTTTTTAAGGGCTAGGGGCTAAGTATGTAATCATTTTAGCAAATGATCAAAGAAAATCACATTTTTTAGAAGGGTAAGCTTTGGACCAGGCACAGAGGCTCACAGCTATAATCCCAGCACTTTAGGAGGCTGTAGGGGAAGGATCCTTTGAGCTCAGGAATTTGAGAGCAGCCTGGGCAACATAGTGAAACCCCATTTCTAAAAAATACAAAAAATTAGCTGGGTGTGGTGGCGTGTGCCTGTACTCCCAAATACTCAAGAAGCTGCAGGGGAAGGATCCTTTGAGCTCAGGAATTTGAGACTAGCCTGGGCAACATGGTGAAAACCCATTTCTAAAAAATACAAAAAATTAGCCAGGTGTGGTGGCGTGTGCCTGTACTCCCAAATACTCAAGAAGCTGCAGGGGAAGGATCCTTTGAGCTCAGGAATGAGACCAGCCTGGGCAACATGGTGAAACCCCATTTCTAAAAAATACAAAAAACTAGCCGGGTGTGGTGGCGTGTGCCTGTACTCCCAAATACTCAGGAGGCTGAGGTGGGAGGATCACTTGAGCCTGGGAAGCAGAGGTTGCAGTGCGCCAAGACTGCACCACTGCATTCCAGTCTGGGCAAAAGAGCCAGACCCTGTCTCAAAACAAAAAAAAAGAGTAAGCTTTGTTTCTCTTTCCTCCCCACTTTATACAGACATGTACAAAAGAAAATTTTTAAAAGAAAAATAAGAATTTATCCTTATTACCTCTTCTGTGATAATCAATTTCTGGATTTTTCCATCAGGCATTACCCGTTTATACACTGGAGCCTTTATCCTAAAATAATATTTAAATGAATTTACTCATAATTAATCAAGACATTATATAAAATAATTACATTCTATGTTGTATATAGTAAGTATACAAAATGAATTAGGGCAATGGGTTGAGTTACAGCAAGTCAAATTTTGGCTGAACACTAAAAAAAAAAACAAAAAAAAAAACTAACAAGCTTTTTAACATTTAAAGTTGTCCAAAAATGACATAAGATGCCTCATAGTAATGTATTTCCTATCACTAGCATCCCAGCAGAGGCTACAAACCATTAACTGAGCAACTGTTTAAGGAGCATTTCAACATCAGCTGAGGGACTGGATTAGATAACCTTTAAGTTATGATAGTTATTCTAACCATGAGATTCTGAGCTTCTAGGAAGAAACAGAGCTTATGGAAAATACAGATTCCCTGGTTCCATCTGGCCCTACTGAATAAAATAAGTGAAGACAAAGATTTGGTAAATGGTGCATTTTGAAGGCATCTCTAGGGAACTCTTATCATAGGGAGAAGTTGGGAACTACTGTTTTAAGGCAGTGCTTCTCAAATTTCAATGTGCTTACAATCAATTGGGGAGTTTGTTAAACCACAGATTCTGATTAATAGGTGTTGGGTGGCGACTAAGACTGCATTTCTAGTAAGTTCTCATGTGATTCAGATGCTGCTGGTCCATGGACTCACTTTAAGTAGAAAACATTTTAAGTTGCTTTCCTAATTCTGTCTGATCATAAAAATCACAAGGTGACTGGTAAAAATACAGATTCTCACTGGGCAGGTTTGGGAAACGAACTCTCAGGAGCTATCCTTGATCCTAAAATAAAAGCATCTGATTGTCCCGCAGGAAACCAACTGAGTCAACTCTAAAATTTTAACCATCCTTAACCTAATGCCTAATTATCACCATTTCACCAATACCCATCACTCACCTAAACCCTCACAATTTCAGAATCTAGCCCATCAGTTAGAACTCTTATTCTTTTGCAGCTGACCAGATAATGAAGAAGTAATCAAAAATAAAAACAATTTTTAATAGCTGTTCATTTTTTTCACTGTATATATTTGTTATCCTCTATCTTTTTTTTTTTTTTTGAAACAGAGTCTCCCTCTGCTGCCCAGGCTGGAGTGCAGTGGTGCAAATCTCGACTCACTGCAACCTCCACCTCCCAGGTTCAAACGATTCTGTGCCTCAGCCTCCTGAGTAGCTGGGATTACAGGTGCACGCCACTATGCCTGGCTAATTTTCATATTTTTAGTAGAGACGGGGTTTCACCATGTTGGCCAGGCTGGTCTTGAACTCCTGACCTCAAGTGATCCACCAGCCTCGGCCTCCCGAAGTGCTGGGATTATGGGCATGAGCCACCATGTCCAGCCCCTCTATCTTCATTAAATGAAAAGCTGGAAGGGGCCTTATAAATCTTCTTCATTATAGATTAGGAAATTGAAACTAGAAAGGCCAACTAACTTGCTCAAGATCACAGAGCCGTCATAAGATCTTTGGTTTTTCCAGTTAGGAGGCTTCACTCCTGAGCTTCCTTAGAACTCATAATGTAAGGGTATTTATTGCTAGCTCTCCATTTCCTCTCAACTTTTAACACATCCAGTGAACTACTCATTCCAATTAGATCACGGAGGGGAATCACACACACCTGCTAAATAATTTTTTAAGACGCCATAAAAGCATTAAACACCAGTTTTAAAATATGTTCTCGAAGATGAATGGCTATGACTAAAATTTTCATGGAAATTTTCAAATGGCTACAATCTGCATGAATCTAATTCCTCAAATCAACCCTCTATTAAGAGCTAAAGCTACGTTCCTCTACAAGCTTTTTCCTAGAAATTTAAACATGGCTGCTGATAATGACAAGGAAAGAAAAGAAAACCCAACTTAGCAAAGTCTTTAAGGAACATATTTCCTTACCTTTCTTTGAAGACCTGAAGTCCTCGAACCAATCCTTCCAGACACAGGAGATCATATCTATTGGCAGGGACGTCAATTTTGTAAAGAACAACATCAGAGGCTCCTGCTGCCTTTACATTACCTTGTTCTTTACTTATTATTTCCTTCTCAGATGTCTAAAACAAGCCAAAAAGTAATGATAAAATTAAATAATTTAAACTCTCTTTAAAAAGTAAAAGTTGTCAGCCCTATAAGGCAGTAACTACATTATACATATTTTCTACAACAAGAACATGGGATTATTATATCCACGACAAAAACAACATGAAAATATTAAGTGTTATAATCATAGCAGACAGAAAAATACTTCAGCTTTAACTGAGTTCAGATATCTGGCAACCTCAATCACCCCAGAAAAGCACAAATCCATCTAAACAAGGGTCAGCAAGCAATAGCCCCCTGGCCAAATCATACCTGATACTTGTTTTTGTAAATAAAGATTTATTGGAACACAGACAGACCCATTCATTTACATATTATCTACTGCTACTTACACACTGCAATAGCTGAGTTGTAACAGAGACTATAGAGCCAAAAAGCCTAAAATATTTACTATCTGGCCCTTTACAGAAAAAGTTTTCCCATCTCAAGCTAAAAGAAAATTAAAACATCACCAAGAACATAAAGTAACAACAACAAAAGTGTCAAAGGGGTAAAAGAAAGATGATTCACTAAATAAAAGAAACACAACTTCTTATAGGATGACTCTAAAACCTAAATCCTGTGGGCACCCAAGTCCACATGAGAATGAGAGGGGTAGTATAAAAACTAAAAACAGTCAGAGACCATCAGACACTGGTAAAAATTAGAAGGGATAATAGGTGCAATGGGAAGCAAACTAGTGATAGCAAAGGGATAGTGCAGCAGAATGAAGGCAGCCAAGAGGGAGATGACAGAAGAAACACCACTAGAATCACGTTTAATGCAGTGGCAAAGAGTTTAGAATATCTCAAGCACCACACTACAGCAGAGTAACAGATTTTCTTAAACATAACCACTGCAGAGAAGTTACACTCTATTCCTTATGTTTACTACAGCAGGGAACTGTAAATATATTTAAGAAATTTTCACTTGAAATGATTACAAGTTGTATTCCAACTGTTAATGTTACCCTTTCATTATGTGGAAACTCCACTTAACCAGAATTCCTACTATTTCCACCAACAACAACCTGCTAAAATAACTGATGGATTTCTATCAAAATATGTAACGATTTTTGTTTTACATGATGCCCTCCCACTGCCACAATATAAGTAGTTCAAATTTTTGTCCAAATTAAGAATTATATCCACATTTGCACAATATGCAGAGAAATTCACTTCTGGCCACGAGTATTATGTGCCAAAGTCCCACCCGAGGAACCACAGGAGTCTATGCAATGCTGGGGCTGTACAAGGTGGTGCTGGGCTCCAAAAAACATCTACCTTGGGCATCTCAAACTTAGGAGGCAAATTTTTATAATTAGGGAAAATGAAAAATGAAAAACAAGCGAATGAAGAGGAGGAGGAAGGAGTAAAAAGGGGGAAAAGAAAAGAAGGGGAATGGGGAGAGGCAAAAAGAGAAGAGGAAGAATTCGAGTTTAAACAATGTTCAATCAAAGGGGTTAATAAAATTACTGTTTCAATAGTGAAGAAAGCTGAGTCACCTCCCAGGAGACAGCAGATCTCAGGAGGGACCTATATACAGAGAAGATAATATAATAACCGGAGAAATGAAGGCATCTGCATTCATTTTTCAGCAGCACCCCCTTATCCACAGGGGATATGTTTCAAGCTCCCCAGTGGATGCCTGAAACATTGGATAGGACTAAATGTTACATATACCATGTTTCTTCCTATACATACATACCTATGAAAAAGTTTAATTTATAAATTAGGCACAGTAAGAGATTAACAACTAATAATAAAATAGAACAATTAAAATAATATACTATATAATAAGAGTAATGTGAATGTAGTCTCTTTCTGTCTCAGAATTTCTTATTGTACTATACTCACCTATTTTCAAACCACAGTTTGCTGCAGGTAACCAAAACTGTGGAAGCAAAAAACTGTGGATAAGGAGGACTACTGTAAAAAAAGATCTAATTCCTTCGCAAAAAAAAAAAGACACAGAAGCTTACATCTTCTTTCAGTTTCAGCATCTCAGCTCATACAATGACCATATGTAAAGACTGAATTTGTCAGTGCTACCTGACAATAATCTTACAGAAATTAAAAATCACATAAATTTCAGAGTCAAAAAAGAAAACCATAAAGATCATATAATCCAAACCCCTTATTTCACAAATGAAAAGGAGGCCCAGAGAGACTCGTCTGGACTATAGAGTTCAGACAGGCAAAGTAATTGTCCATAGTTACACAGCTAGTAAATGTTAGAACTAGAACTCAAATAATCTAACATCCAGTCCAACACTCTTAGATATCACATAATTTCAAACATAATTCTGAGGTGTAGTAAAATTACGAATAGCAACTTATAAACTACAGAAATCTCAGCCAATTTCTCAAGTATACAAATAGATTAGTACAAAGATGATCTTTCTGTAACATTAGTAAGGCAGCAGGAAAAATAAGGTAAGATAATGTACAATTTTTTAGCCTGAACATTTTTTAACTTTACACCTAAGGTAGTGTTATAAAAGCACTGAATAGGTGAAGATAGAAGGCTTAGGAAAAAAATAATACTAACTACCAGAAAATTATCTTTTAAATTAAAGTATGTCTTTTTTTTTTTTTTGAGAAAAAAATTGGGCTTTTATTGGCAATTACAAAAGTAATAGATTTTCTTACATAATACGTTTCTTCAGTAATATATTTTTCAAGTATTTTACCATAGAATTTCTAAAGTACTTTGTCATTGACCCCATAATTTATTATAAAGTAGGTCCCATAATCACATTTTTTGGAAGCTGCTGAAATTGAGATAAAAAATATTGTTTTTTTATGAGAAAAACTGGACAAAATACAGAATGGCCAAAACTAGATTAACTGGCTCAGTTATGTCTACTAGGTGAAAGAAAATAAAATGAGTCTTCTAATAGTTCATTCAGAATCTGTTACTGTAGAAATTTTAAGAGGTTTTGAGTCAGTTCCAGTATAAAAATAAGGCCAAAGTTCTCCTGTAAAATCATCATTAAAAGTACAGAGAAGAGATCTATCATTCAAATTATAAAAGGAAACCTCATTCATTTCACAGTCTAAAAAAATGCCAATCTTACTAGGTGTTACTTTTGGCAGCAGAATAATTTCCTTATGGCCCAATACAATATAATTATTCTGACTAGATTACCAAATTCCCCATAATCCATCCTGTACTAAAATTGGTTGACTCTTCCTCCTTCTGGGAGGAGAGTCATTACAGACACCAAGAATCCATTCAGGCTTGTCTTTAACTTGTACTTCCCAGTACTGCCTGCCACAATTTTATCCCTTAGAACCCAGAACAGCTGGGAGCAGATAAAATCTTCTTGGGTTATGAGGTAAGTTTTGTGTTGTATTTCCATATCGCACAGTTTTTCTATCTTCTGAGACTATAAGTTTACGATGTGCTGCTTCAGGATCTAGAATTACATCTACTTGAAATCGCTTGATAATTTTGTTTTGGCCACAATATTGTGGAGACAGATGGTAACCATATTCTTTTAATTTGAATAAAAAAGGTTTAGGGAATTTTAAATTCTTATATCTGTGATAGATATCCTTAACATTAGCCAGTAATTCCAGTTCTGACTTCACATATATGCTCTCTATCTTCTTTAGTAGATATTTTAATGAGGAGGTATAATCTGAAAATTTTGTTAGGCTTTCATTTAGTTGTGCTAAAATATCCATCTCGTCATCTTGTAATTGCCCAAAAACAGTCTCTTGCTCATTTTGCAGAAATAACCTAAGTTGCTCAAATTCAGACTTGACTTCTTCTGCCATATGTTTTACCTTTTTCTTCAGTTCCAGTGATTTTCTGGTTTGTATAGTTATGACTTTTTCAATTAGTTCCACTCTCTCCTTCCACGGTGCATTGTATTGCTCCAGTTTTTTCCTGATAGGAGGCAGCCTTCTTTATGGGCCAAACACAGTGATGCTGGTGATCAGTGGACAAACTGCACCTTGGACATAAAAGCTCTAGGTCTTTCTGAGAGAAGAAAGTCAAAACCTGATTATGCTTCTTACACACATGCTTCTCTTCCTGCCTCTTCCTCTTGCTTCTTAGCTGGAGTTGCTTAGCAATTTCAGTCAAACTACCCAGCTGGGGATTGCTTATAAATTTCCTTTCTGGACAGCACAAGTGGCAAAAGGGGCAGGGGAAACTATCATCTAGATCCTTCCAGGACATAATGATGCAGGAGAGACAGAAGTTATGCCCACAGCTGATGGTCACTGGGTCTTTCAAGTAGTCCAGACAGATGGGACAGCTAGCCTCTGCTCGGAGGTCAGCCAGGGCTGTCACAAATTCTACGGAGCCTGGAACAAAGATGGTAGGTAAGGTAATTCTTTTATTTTAGCAAGGCCTAGCTCTCTAGAGATCAAGACCCACTATGCAGTGGATTCCTCCCCAGACCTTGAAATCTGACCAGCTTTCAGTTTTACTGACTTGGCATGTTGATGGCAGCTTCTAGAAACTTGTTAAGCCCTCAGCTCCTTAGCTTCAGACTTCACAGCCTGCAGCCTATTGCATATTAGAACTTATTAGCTGGGCTGCTGCTCTTCCCACTAAATGAAATAAAGTCAAGTTTTCTTCAAGAAAGCAGCCTCAGGTCCAAGATAAGGACTCCTTCCTGTAATCCCAGCTACTCAGGAGGCTGAGGCAGGAGAATCGCCTGAACCCGAGAGGAGGAGGTTGTGGTGAGCCAAGATCGCGCCGTCGCACTCCAGCCTGGGCAACAGAGTGAAACTATATAAAGCACTTTGGGCCAGGCATGGTGGCTCACACCTGTAATCTCAGCACTTTGGGAGGCCAAAGCAGTGGATCACTTGAGGTCAGCAGTTCGAGAACCAGCCTGGCCAACATGGTAAAACCTCGTCTCTCCTTGCATTATAATCACCTGGAGGGCTTGGTAAAAGGTTGCTTGGGCCACATCCCCAGTTTCTGGTTCAGTAGGGCTGGTTTTTTCCTAAGTTCCCAGATGATGCTGCTGGCCTGCGGACTGTACTTTGTGAACTTATGCTGGAGCAGATGGATCAGAAACCCCGGCCAGAGGATGCTCAGGACCCATCGAGCCCCCACGAGCAAGGACTCAGACCTCCAACCCCACCAAATTAAAGTATGTCTTTAATAGATAATCATTATTAACAATATTAAAATGTATAGCCCAGACTTGATTTTTTTAAATATTATAATCATTATACAATCAAAAGTCAAAGAAAATGCTTCCTCATTTTTATAAGCAAGTCCTTAAAAAATATTAGTTCATTTTACAAGACCAATGAATATAGTAATGCATTAGTACTGGTTGAAGAGGCACGGAGGAAGGTTATGGGGGCAGAGGAGCTGAAGGAGGAGGCGCTGGAAGTGAAGGAGGCAGGGTAACTCTGGTTGAAGCAACATTTCTACTGCTTCTTGGTCCCTTTCTGTGATTAATTTGCCAAAGGAGGGAGCTTACTTTCATACTGGGGTTATCTAACACATTCTATCCATTTCCACAGCATGAGCCTGATAACAAGGTGATTGTAGATGGAATAAGGCATGAACTCTTTTTGAGATTTTAGTCAAGGCAACAGACAGACATGGAGCTTAGCCCTCTGAACACAGAAATCATGGCCCACAAACGTTATCATCTTAGTCTAACTATAAGGTAACAAAGATGAAATACAGTATAACCCTGAAAAATAAGCTTATGCACACAATCTTTGAAAAATAGACAAATATCCAATACATACAATTTCATCAAGCTCCAGACCAAATTCAAAACATAGTTCATCAAATTCTTCGTCAGCTAGGAAAATAAAAAAGGAGATGGTTAATTTCACTCTGTTCAGTATAAGTGAAAACTACATACAAACTGCATTTTCTTATTACTAATTGCCTTACACCAATCATACTACTAAATATCAGGCATCACATATTATCATTTAAAAACAAACAGGCCAGGCATGGTGGCTCATGCCTGTAATCCCAGCACTTTGGGAGGCCAATGTGTGTGGATCACCTGAGGTCAGGAGTTTGAAACCAGCCTGGCCAACATGGTGAAACCCTGTCTCTACTAAAAATACAAAATTAGCCAGGCATGGTGGCGCATGCCTGTAATCCCAGCTACTTGGGAGACTGAGGCAGGAGAATTGCTTGAACCTGGGAGGCAGAGGTTGCAGTGAGCCGAGATCATGACATTGCACTCCAGCCTGGCTGACAAGAGCGAGACTCCGTCTCAAAAAATTAAAAAAAAAAAAGCTGGGCCAAAAAAATTTAAGATTAAAAAAAGAAAAAACTATTAAAGGCTTGATTAATCTACACTAATATCAACTGTAGTTTAGGTTACCTGCACTGGGAAGTTTGCATGTACACAGAAGAAAAACACCTGTTAAGTAGAGATCAGATATAAAGTAGGCTCCAAATCACAGATCTCACACAACAGAATGTCACATAAGTCCTATCAGGTAAAATGGTCTGAGGCGGCCTGACACTTTTGGCTTTGAAGCCAAGTCAATCAGAGTTTGAATTCTATCCCACTTATTAGATCTGAGAGTTTGGCACCTTATGTAAACTTTCTTGGTACCTTGTGTCAACATTACAGCTGCCTCATCTATAAAATGGTATTTCACAGCCATTATGGCATGGTACTATTGGAAAGATTTAAATGCTAATGCATAAAATGGACCTGGCATAGTACCCTGAGACACAGTGAGTCTACAATAATTAATAGTTTATTAGCAATTAATAAAATAAGTTCTCTTCCTTATTTTAATATTATATCCTACTGTTTAGCTTTTCAGGGTTCTCACATTACCAAAAATTGAACACAAAACATCATTAGCAGTATATTCTAGCGAAAACTGGTCTTAAGATTCCGATTCAGACACTAAATTTCAATTTAACATCTACGTACTGAGTACCCACCTTATACCAGGCACTGTACTAGGTACCAGGGTTACAAAGATAAATAAAACACAATTCCTGCCTTAACTACTTCCTCATCTAGTAAAGAAGCCAGATGTGTAAATAAATATGACTGTGTTAAGTACAAGGTACAGGGCTGGCACAAAAGAAGTAATCAGTTTCTCTTATGGTCAGCTAAACCTTCACAGAAAGGATGAGTTCGTTAGGCAGAGATTGTGGGGCGTGAAACAGCATGGCAAATTTGGAAACTCTTAAGTAGTTCAACATGGATGAAACATAAAGTTCGTATCAGAAGATATGATGGAACAAGGAGAAAGGGGTCAACTAACAATTTGCCCTCTTTCTTACAGGCAGGCAATGGAGAATTATACTGAAGGGATTCTTCGGCTGGGCAAAAACATGATTACATCTGCATTCTAAAGACTGCTCGCAGAGTAGAGGATGGATTGGAGCAGGGAGTCTACTGCAATAGTACAGATGCGATATAGTGAAGACTTCATTTAAAGCAGCACCAGCAAGAATGAGGAAGAAGGGATTAATATGAAAAACGTTAAAGAGGTGGAATGTATAAGGCTCGATGGCCGAATGATGGGAGGTAGGAATAGGGAGTGTGTAGAAGGAGTCTAGGATGACTCCCCGATCTCTGGTTTGGGGGAAAAAATGGGTGGGGATATCATTAACTAGGGCAGGTAGTAATAGGTACCCAGCCTCCAAGACAGCCTGTTCCATGATCCCTGCCTCCTTGTATTCATGCTCCTGTGTGAACTGAGGTCTGCAGCAATCACCTGAGTGAGTTTGGAAGCAGATTCTCCAGCCCAGCCAAGCCTTGAAATGACAGCAACCCCAGCTGACAGCTAGACTGCATCATGGTGAGACCCAAAGCCAGAACCACCTTCCTAAGCTACTCCCCGATTCCTGTCTCTCAGAAATTTTGTAAAATAATAAAGGCTTGTTTTACACTCCTAAGTACCAGGGTAATTTGTTACGTAGCAACAGACTACTAATACTTTGGAATAATTTGTTACATAGCAATAGATTACTAATACAGACTTTAGTCCCTGGAAGTGGCGTACTGCTGTAACAAAAATGAAAAACATGGGAATGGCTTTGGAACCAAGCAGTGGGCTTTGAGGCGTGTAAATGAAAACCTCAAGAAAGACGCCTCATAGTCTTTGGTAAGGATGCAGGTGAGGACATGGAGGAAAGTGAGGTAATGTTATCAGAAAGCAGAAGAAGAGGAATCCTGGTTAAGAAGAGGCGGAAGGCTTAGCAACACCATTCCTTGCAGTAATGTGGACTGTAAAAAATCAATGGGGTGATGTAACTAAGAAGATTTCCAACCAGTGTTCACAGTGCCACCTGGGTTTTTCTTGTGCTTATGTGAAAAAAAGAGATAAGCTAAAGGAAAGGCTGTTAAACAAAAATGAGCCAGGATGTTGGGGATTTAAAAAATTCTCATCTTCTCCAGATGTGAAACAATGCTAAAATTAAGAAATAACTTCTGAGCAAAGACCAAATCCAAGGCACTGCCAGGAAAACATGGTCCAAAGATAAAATCAAGGATATGACCATAAAATCTTAAGACCCAGAAAGATCAAAGGCACTAATCATTCCAACAAAGGGTGCTATTAAAAATTATAAAGAATGCACCTCATAAATCCAATTAATCACACAATAGGGCTTAATTAAGAGCACTGTTACCAGCAGAAACTCAATATATTTCAGAGATGTGTAGGTGGTGTGGCTTTTGACTAATAAAATGGAAGCCAGTAACATGCACCAAAGACCTTCAAAGTTTTTAGAAGAAATACATATGCAGAAGCATTGCCAGCTAGAATTGAAAGGAATAGAAATAGGATAAAATAAAGTCTTTGAACTCTCAAAATTATATTAGCAGTAAGTAGACTGAGAAAACCAACCAGCTGTAAAGCACATGCTTTCTAGGGATCACTCAGAGGGGTGGAAACCAAGAGCCTAGAGGGCAGGGCAGACAGCCATGGAGAATTATTCCAGGCCTTCAGACCTAATCAAGAACATCCAACATTTGCCACTTGATTCCAGAATTGCCATGGACCAATGACTCCTTTGTGTCTCCCATTTCCGCCCCTTTGAAGAGGAAGGGCTACAGGAGTTATCCTATGCCCATCCCACCACTGTATGTTAGGTATATGTGGGGCAGATAAATGGTCTCTCGAGTCTCTCAGGCCAACAGTGTACTAAAGAAGCTATACTGAAGGAACTACACCCAAGGAGCCACATCCACATCTGGTCCTGATTTAGATGATGAGATTCTAGATTCTGAGCTGCTGCTGTAATGGGATGACACTTCTGAGGGCCTTGGGAGGGGGTGAGTATATTTTGCATATGGGAGGAACTGAATCAGTGGAGGTTAGAGGGGAAACGGTGGTAGTCAGCCTCCAAGATGGGCTCCAATAATACCGGCCTCCTGGTATTCACACCCTTGTACTGTTCCCTTCCACATTGTGCTAGGATTGGTCTGTGATCAAGAGAATATGAGAAGGGCTAGTGTATCACTTCTGAGCTGTTATTGAAAACAGGCGTCTATCCTCGGCACTCTCTTACTTACCTACTCTCTCGGACCTCTCCATCTGGGGCAAACAAGCTAACATGTTCTAAGTAGTCCTATGGAGAGGATAAGGTGGGAGGAACTAAAGCCTATGGCCAAAAATCAGCAAGGAACTGAGGTTTGCCAACAACCACTTGAATGAACCTGAAAGCAGTTTCTCCAGACCCAGTTAGGCCTTGAGATGACTACGGATCTGGCAAACACCTTGACTGCAATCTGGTAACAGATCCAGAGCAAAAACCACCCAGCTAAGCCAGTCCCCAATTCCTGACCCTCAGAAACTATATAACAAATGATAGCTGCTTTAAGATGCTAAACTTTGGGATAATTTAGTATGCAGTAATAGATAACTAAGTGGTACAGAACTATTAAAATACGCTGAATCCTAATTATCATATGTTTTATTCCTTTCAGCTGTTATTTCATGGGTTTCTATACAAAGAAAAATCAACAATAAAATCGTGATTAGTAATTTCCTCTAACGAAATGACACATCAAGTAACCACACCTTAGGGGTGTATATGATATACACAGAAGGTTCTGCCACTACTGCCAGCTATTACACCACGCCAGAACAGGACTATAATTGAAGAGCAGTGATAATAAATCAGTTAACAAGAAAAGGAGTGGCAAGAGGAAACCATCTGCACAGAAAGTCCATTGAAAAGGTAGACTAAGGAGACAAAACTGCTCCAAAGGAGTCAGAAGAGCAAAATAACCAAAATGGCAAACAGCTTGAAAGAGAAATATCCTTGCTAAGCAAAGAGGTGGTAAAAAGGAAGGTGGGGACTGGTAGAAACAATGGAATTTCAAATAGAAAGCAACCCTTGGAGGGACTAAAGAGAGAGAATGTGGATTTTAAAAGTGTGAATGAGACATTATCTGAAAACAAGAAAAAAAGAGGAAGACTGGGGAAAAAAAAAAAAAGGTAAGAAACAAGATGTATCCATACTACTTGGAAACCACATGTTTGCTGAACATGCTTTTTCAATTCTGACCTCAACCCAGTTAACAGTTTCAAGCAAGAACACAATAAAGGAAAACTAATGAGGAGAATCATTTCTGACCTCTTGAAAGTACATCTCAATAAATAACATCAATCCTTCTGACTGAATTTTTTTTTTTTTTTTTTTTTTCTGAGACAGGGTCTCACTTTGTGGCCAGGGCTGGAGTGCAGTGGCTTGATCACCGCTCACTACAGCCTTGACCGCCTTGGTTTAAGCGATCCTCCGGCCACAGCCTCCCAAGTAGCTGGGACTACACGTATACACCACCACACCCAGCTACTTTTTGTACAGACAGGGTTTTGCTGTGTTGCCCAGTCTGGTCTCCAACTCCTGAGCTCAAGCAATCTGCCCACCTCGTCCTCCCAAAGTGCTGTGATTACAAGCATCAGCCATGTACCTGGCCCTTAAAAGATTCAGTAGCTAACAAACACATATTTGTGAAAAAATCAATCTTAATTGATCACTGACAATATGAAAAAAAAAGGGAAGCAGACAGAATATGTTAAAACATCAGATGATAGTAAATAGGTTATAAATCTCACCATTTTTAAAAATCTGGATTATTTCTTACCTCCCTAGAAATGGAGACTGGGATGGGAACTGATTATAGATGTTTTGAACAAATATTTGCCACCTACCATCTTAGGCAATTCAGGTACACAGACTGAGCATTCCCAATCCAAAAATCTGAAATCTGACATGCTCCAAAACCCAAAACCTTAAAGTGCAGACATGATGTCACAAGTGGAAAATTCCACACCTGACTCCATGTGACTTGTCAAAAACACAGTCAAAACCTTGTTTCATGCAAAAAAAAAAATTATTTAAAGTATCCCATAAAATTAACTTCAGGCTATGCATATAAGGTATATGTGAAATATAAATCAATTTCATGTTTAGACTTGGTCCCACCCCCCAAAATATCTCATTATGTATATGCAAATATCCCAAAATCCAAAATCCAAGACGCTTCTGGTCTCAAGCATTTTGGATAAGGAATTATTAACCTGTACCACATCCCATTAGTGAGAATATGGTTTAGAAGGGCAGGTAAGAAATATAAATAAGCTCATTATAAAATAAAGCGATTAGGCGATTAGAGCCAAGTACAAAGGGTAAGAGTAATACAATATCCTTGTATTTCCTTTACTTTCAGGGACTTATGGCAGAACTTACGAAGAATATCACATTGAGAATAGGTACTATCTAAAAGTACACACTTAGGAAAGATTCTTAAAAGCCAGCTTTATTTTCACTGTAACAGTAATCTTATTCTGGGAAGCGGTGGCTGTCATTAAACCAATTAGGCCTTTGTTAACACACTGAGCCCTAAAAACAAAAAAAAGCTCTCACGAACCAGTTGGTCCAGCCTTTACACAAGCTAAAAATTATGGGGTGGGGGCCGGGCGCGGTGGCTCACGCCTGTAATCCCAGCATTTTGGGAGGCCGCGGCAGGTGGATCACGAGGTCAGGAGTTTAAGACCAGCCTGGCCAAGATGGTGAAACCTGGTGTCTCTAAAAATACAAAAAAATTACTCGGGCGCGATGGCGGACGCCTGTAATCCCATCTACTCGGGAGACTGAGGCAGAGAATTGCTTGAACCGGGAGACGGAGGTTGCAGTCAGCCGAGATCGCGCCACTGCACTCCAGCCTGGGCGACAGACCGAGACTCCGTCTCAAAAAATAAAAACAAAAAAAAAATAGGGTGGGGCAGCCGCTACGGCTGTGAGGTAACTGATAACTGCATTTAATATCTCCCTCCTTTTTTTCAATGGTTGTGTTTTTAGAACTGAATAAAAGATGAAATGTAGAATGAAGTCTACACCCATTGAATACTCCTCATTCAGGTCTCAGATCAAATGTTACCACCCTATCAGGCACAACACCTTTTCTTTCCTTGATGGCATTTAACATTATCCGAAATCATTTTATTAACGTGCTGGTTAATTGTCTGCCTCCATCAGACAGAACGTGGACCTGACGTGTCGTGTGCACAGCTCTAGTCCTAAGCTCTTAGAACAGTGCCTGACACATAACAGGCGCTCAGGAAACATTAATAAAACGAAGACAGGTGGAATGCCGTTCTCCACCCCGCTGCACAAATCTCTCCTCCTACCCCCTTATAAACTGAGTTCCCACAGCGCTGCTATTGCAATTAACTGGCTACGCTCGGGATGCAACCCCGGGTTTCCTTCCTGTTCTATCCCCTGGCTTGGATGTCGGTGCCAGGCACGCTGTAGGCACTCGATGGCAGATCGCTGAATGAATGACACGGCAAGCCGGGCACAAGCAGCGGCACCGCTGCGATGCCGGTTCCGAGGCTACCACAGCCCAGCCGGACCGCCACCATCATCGGCCTTCCCGCGTAAACCCCGGCCTCCCGGAGCCAAAACCTTCAGGAAGGCATGAATGTCGCCACATTGCCCTTTAGGAGGGAGGCCCAGCCTCCGAGAAGAGGCGTAGGGCCCAACGTATAGGGCCGCCACTCACTGTAGGTGCGGCCCAGGGCTTGGAAGAGCAGATCACGCTTCACGCTGACAGTCGGCATGGTGGGTCGAACTCACTGCGCCTGCGCAGCGAGCTGACCCGGGCTTCCCTAGCGAAGCGCGTAGGACCCGCCTCTTCTTGTGCGTGTTGTCTTGAATATCGCCATTCTGCTGCCAACAGTTCCTGTTCTCTTTTTAACCTAAAAACACTCATCATGCCATTAGCTCGCTGATTAAATGTATCTTTGTGAGACTAATAGCTTAAAAGCCTGTAAGAAAGATATAATTTGATAGAACTGGCTAGGATTTGTCAGGCATTGTAATGTACTGACCCTGAAGTCCCGGATGCTTCCAGCGCGCTAACGGCCGGGGACGCCCACCAGGTGGGCGGGGCGAGAGTGGGGCGCGTCAGGGAGGGGGTGGGGCCTCCACGTGGGAAATCTTGCCTGGAGGTGGTGGAAATGCGAGTGGAGAGGGTTCAAGGCTTCCTGCAGAGAAAGGTGTGCAAATCCTGGCGGCGGGAGAGGGGCTGTTAACAGACCTCAGTTTTTACTTCATTCTTTAATCTCTCCTCTACTCGTATAAGTGATATACCTGTGCTTTGTTTGAACTTTACGGCAGCCCTATAAGGGAGGCATTGTAAGAGACCTCTTTTTAGTGTATTTGCTCAGTGCTCTCTGCTGTCAGTGGGCTGTGCTCAGCCCTCTGCCAGCATTAAATTTCCACCTTAAAACAACCCTGAGTGTAATAGGCTGAATAACGGCCCCCAATAATATCAGACCCTAATCCCTGCAACCTCTAAATGTAACTTTATATGGAAACAGCGTCTTTGCAGATTAAGTTAAGGATTTTGAGATGAAGATTATCCTGGATTCGAAAGACGAACACTAAATGGAATCACAGTATCCTCATCAAATCATAAAAGGGAGGTCGAGAGAGACTATTTAGCCACGGTGGCAGAGATTGGAGTATGGCAGCCACAACCCAAGGATGCCAGCAGCCACCAGAAACAAAGAGACAAGCACACACTGGGGGTGAGGGGGTGGAGGAGCGGGGAGCATCAAGAATAGCTAATAGATGCTGGGCTTAATGCTTAGGTGATGGGATGATCTGGGCAGCAAACCACCATGGCATACGTTTACCTGTGTAACAAACCTTCACATCCTGCACATGTGTCCCTGAAATAAACAGAGACAAGGACAGATTCACGCCCAGCCCATGGGGCAGCCCTATAATGCATGCTGATTTGGGCCCAGTGAAACTGATTTTGGGTTTCTGGCCTCCAGAACTCTGAGAGCATAAATTTATGGTTTAAGTCAGCAAGTTCGTGGTAATTTGTTTCAGCAGCCAAGGGAAACTAATACATCAAGATAGGTACCATTATCCCTGTTTTACAAGTAATGAAACTAAGGCACAAACTGGCAGTTCCAGGGGGAGGCTTGCCCTAATCCTTTCTACTGTACAGTGAGTGAGGGCTTCTTCCAAAGTCCTTCACATGAGGGGAGAAAAGCTGAGCCAGATGTAAGCCACCCTAACTATTAATCAAGCAGTTTTTCACTATATAGTATTAGCTCCCCTCAATGGGAAGGCAGTCCCTTCCCAGTGACCAACATAACAGATTGGCAACACCCCATAAATGGCAAACATCCCCAATGCAAAATACAGCTTTCTACCTAAAATTGGTGCTTTCTGCTCAATTAATAAGCAAAGGACTAGTGCCAGGCACGATGGCTCACACTTGTAATACCAACACTTTGGGAGGCTGAAGTGGGCAGATCACTTGAGGTCAAGAGTTGGAAACCAGCCTGGCCAACATGATAAAACCCCATCTCTACTAAAATTACAAAAATTAGCTGGGTGTGGTGGCGGGCACTTGTAATCCCAGCTACTGGGGAGGCTGAGGACTGAGAATCACTTTAACCCAGGAGGCAGAGGTTGCAGTGAGCCAAGATCACGCCACTGCACTCCAGCCTGGGTGACAGAGCAAGACTCTGTCTTAAAAGCAATAACAACAACAACAACAACAACAAAATAATAATAATAAATAACCACAGGACTTCCTGCTGACCTGCTCTTCTTTGGGCACTCCAAAGTGTTCTGTGGCCTCTGAACCTCAGTTTCCTCATCCATAAAATAGGGATAATAATATACACCTTAAAGAATTATTGTGTCTCATATCTGTAATTCCAGCACTTTGGGAGGCTGAGGTGGGAGGATTACTTGAGCCCAGGATTTCAAAACCAGCCTGGGCAACAGAGTTGGACCCCATCTCTAAACAAAAAGAAAAATTAGCCAGGCATGGTGGCAACACACCTATGATCCCATCTACGCGGATCACTTGAGCCCGGGAGGTTGAGGCTGTGGTGAGCTGTGATCGCGCACTCCAGCCTGGGTGATAAAGTGAGACCTTGTCTTAAAAACTAAAAAAGAATTATTGTAAGAATTTGAAATAATACTCATAAATAACTAGCATAGTTCTTATCATGTCAGAGGTCCTGGAAATAGGGCAACTGTCATTATTTTTTTTAATCCTCCTAGTTAGTTTTCTGCTAGTCTCAGACCACCAAGGGGCATTTTGTTCCCATCTCTCACATCTCCCAACTGACCCATCCTACTTTTTATCATTGCACATGTTACAGGTACTCTGTCCCTTCTCTGTGAGAAGCTAAACTGTTAGAAGATTCTAATGGAAAAGAGGAAACTAGGCCACTAGGGCTCATCACAAATGGCATTAGCTGACTGAAAGGAAAGGTACATGGAAAATGATGAGATCGTATATCACAAAATGTAGGTACATGCTTCTTTCATCTAACTTTGGGGCCAGACTGAAAGCAGGAATGAGGTGGCAGCATTTCCTAGGAAGGAAAGACGAGCTGGACAAAAGGCATGGAAAAACTCTCAGCTCAGCAGAAATTAAGGAGATGCAAATTAAAATTATAAGGACATACATGTTTATACCTAGGAGACTGCTAGAAATCTTAAAGTCTGAAAAAAATCAGATCTTGGCAAGAATTTGGGAGTATAAATTGATATAACCTCTTTGGAAAATATGGCCTTACCTAGAAAAATGGGGCATGTCCATATCCTACTACCCAGCAATTGCACTGCTAGGAATATTCCCCCAGAGAAACTCTTACCCATGTGCACCAGAAGACTCAAATAATAATTTTCATAGTTACATTGTTCATTATAACAGAAATCTAGAAACAACCCAATGTTTGTCAGTACTAGAATGGGTAGACAGTTATGATAAATGTATACAGTGAAACACCATACAGTTATGTAAACAAATGAACTACACCTGCATGTATCAACTTGGATAAATCTTACGTTGTAATTTTGAGGGAAAAATGTAAATCACAGAAGAATATGTATCCTTGATGCCATTACTATAAACACTAAAAACCAGGCTAACCTAAAGAGTATATTGTTAGGCATACATAAATAGAATGGTAAGCCTGTAATAAAAAGCAGAGGATGACAAACACAAAATATGAGACCAGTGAGTTCTGAGTGAGTTGGCAGGGCTGCAGCCTGGAGTGTTGGAATACCTGTGTTACTCAGAGTCCTCCAGATAAATAAATAGGAAACAAGTAGACAGATATTTATTATAAAGTATTGTCTCACATCATTATGGAAACTGAGAAGTCCCACAATCTACCATCTGCAAGCTGGAGACCCATGAAAATGAGTGAAGTAGTTTGAAGCCCTGAGAGCTGAAGAGGTGGTGGTGCAGATGCTGTCTCAAGGCCTGAAAGCCAGGAGAACTGAGAGCAGGGAAAGATCTATGGCCCAGCTCAAGTAGTCAGACAGAGAGTGAATTCAGCCTTCCTCCCCCTTTTTATTCTCTTCAGGCCCACCATGGATTGGATAATACCTACCCACATTGGGGAGGGCCATTTGCTTTACTCAGTCTATCCATTCAAATGCTAATCTTGGCTGGGTGTGGTGGCTCACGCCTGTAATCCTAGCACTTTGGGAGGCTGAGGCAGGCAGATCACTTGAGGTCAGAAGTTTGAGACCAACCTGGCTAACATAGCAAAACCCCATCTCTACTAAAAATACAAAAATTAGCTGGGCATGGTGGTGCATGCCTGTAGTCCCAGCTACTTGGGAGGCTGAGGTAGAGGAATCGCTTGAACCCAGGAGGCGGAGGTTGCAGTGAGCCGAGGTTGCACCACTGCACTCCAGCCTGGGCAACAGAGCAAGACTCCATCTCAAAAAAATAAAAACAAATGCTAATCTCTTCCAGGAATGCCCTCACACACCCAGAAATAATGTTTAACCAGCTACCTGGGTACCCATTAGCCCAGTCAAGTTGGTACATAAAATTAACCAACACAGTACCCAAAGGGTTTCAAAAATATTGGTAGTGTTCTATTTTATCTGGTATACCTTTGTGGATGTATTTTAAGAAAGAAAAGATGAAGGTGGGAAACAACAGATGAGTGTGGCACTCTATTTCAGTGGTGGGGAGACAAATGCTGGGTGGCAGATGGCTGAGCAGAAACGCAATAGGAATACTTGACACTTGATTTCGCTTTAAGGTGTTCTTTTTCCTCCATAAAGGGCTTTTTTTTTTTTCCTTTTGAGATGGAGTTTCACTCGTAGCCCAGGCTGGAGTGCAATGGCCCATCTTGGCTCACTGCAACCTCCACCTCCTGGGTTCAAGCGATTCTCCTGCCTCAGCCTCCTGAGTAGCTGGGATTACAGTCACCTGCCACCACGCCCAGCTAATTTTTGTATTTTTAGTGGAGATGGGGTTTTACCATGTTGGCCAGGCTGGTCTCGAACTCCTGACCTCAGGTGAATCACCTGTCTTGGCCTCCCAAAGTGCTAGGATTACAGGTGTGAGCCACCGCACCCGGCCTGGATAAAGGGCTTTTTAAAAACTTTAGTCTAATTTATTATTCTTTTCCTTTATAGGTTATGGGGTTTAGGTTATGTTTTAAAAGGTCTTTCTTAATCCCAAGATTTTTTTTTTTAAGTATGTTTCTCAGAGTACTTGAATGGGTTTTTATTTTTCTTTTGCATTTAAATCTCAGATCTTTCTGAAATTTGTTTTGGTTTTGGAGTGAGTGAATGAACCAGCTTTATGTTTGTTTTTAAACAACTCAGTTAATACATTATTTATTAAATAAGCTTCTTTTTACTCATGGATTTGAAATACATTCTTTATTAAATTTCCATATATATATCTATATATTTAGGTTTATTCCTGAACTATGTGTTCCATTGCCTGTACGAAGCTTTTTCAATTACTATAGTACTATAATACATTTTAATAGTTGGAAAAGTTAGTAAATTAGTGTACCTTCGATGCCTTCTTTTTCAAAACTTCCATGACTTTTATCTCATGTTAATTTTTCTAGATGAACTTTAAGATTTTTTCAAGTTCTGGAAAACATTCTTTTATCATTTATTTGGAATCAAACATAATTTATGGATTAATTTAGGAATCTTTCCATCCAAGAACCACAGGCTCCATGTAAGTTCTTAAGTGTGCCAGGCAGTGGCCCACCTTAGGCCTTCTGCTTGAATGTTCTTGCCCATAGATTCCCATAGAGCTAGATCCCTTGGCTCTTTGAAGTCTTCCCAGAAAAGCCTATCCCTGACTATACTATTAGTTATGGTTGTTAGATATATACGTCTCTCTCTGCTAAAACATGAGCCTGTAAAGGCAGAGATTTTTGTGTTTTGTTCACTAACACATGCCAAGAACCTCAGACAGTGCCTGGCAGAGGGCAGACCATCAATAAATATTTGAAGTTTTAATGTTAGGAATACTTGCTATATTACCTTTTCTTTTTACAAATACATACTTCAGTACTAAAAAAATGAGCAAAGGAAGTGAGCACCAATTAAATACAAACAAAAAAAACAAGAAGAGAAGAGAATGTAAATTAAAACAACAGTACAAGTTATGGATATTTTCTCCAGGGAGACGGGCTGGCATTAAAGAAACAAATCATACCGACCCTGTATTGGCAAAAATTTAGGAAGCTGGCACTTTTAACTCCTGTTGGGAATGTAAGTAGCAGTTTGACAATATAAATCAATATATTAAAGATTTTTTCTCTTTGATCCTAAAATTCCACTCCTATAATTATTCTAAGGAAATAATGAAACAAGTCTTTGCAATGTAGAAAATGTTGAAACAACCTAAACATTCAACAATATGAGCTCGATTAAATAGAGTAGGATACCTTTATGCAGTAAAATACTATGCAAACATTAAAAATGATGTTAGCTATCTACCTTTTTTTTTTTTTTTTTTTTTAGATGGAGTCTCCCTCTGTCATCCAGGCTGGATTGCAGTGGCGTGATCTTGGCTCACTGCAACCTCCGCCTCCCAGGCTCAAGCAATTCTCCTGCCTCAGCCTCCCAAATAGCTGGGACTACAGGCACACACCACCACGCCCGGCTAATTTTTGTATTTTTAGTAGAGACAGGGTTTCACCATGTTGGCCAGGATGGTCTCCATCTCTTGACCTCGTGATCCACCCACCTCGGCCTCCCCAAGTGCTGGGGTTACAGGTGTGAGCCACCACACCCAGCTCAGCCATCTACATTTTTTAACATGGTACAAACTTCATAACAAGTGAACTTTATGATATGAAAGTACAGTTACTAAGCAATATACTTTATTTTTATTTATTTAATTTTGTTTCATTTTAGAGACAGGGTCGTACTCTTTCACCCAAGCTGAAGCACAGTGGCATGATCATAGCTCACCGCAGCCTTGATCTCCTGGGCTCCAGTGATTCTGCCACCTCAGCCTCCCAAATAGCTGGAACCACAGGCACACACCACCACACCTGACAAATTTTTTAACTTTTTTGTAGAGACAGGGTCTCATTATGTTGCCTGGGCTGAACAATATACTTTAAGTGACCAATATTTTGTTTTAAAAATGCATATATAGCTGGGCACAGTGGTTCATGCTTATAATCCTAGCACTTTGGGAGGCTGAGGTGGGCAGATCACTTGAGGTCAGGAGTTCGAAACCAACCTGGCCAACATGGTGAAAACCCATCTGTACTAAAAATATTTAAAAAATTAGCCAGGCATGGTGGTGGGCACCTGTAATCATAGCTCCTCAGGAGGCTGAGGCATGAGAATCACGTGAACCTGGGAGGTGGAGGTTGCAGTGAGCTGAGATCACGCCATTGCACTCCAGCCTGAGCAATAAGAGTGAGGCTCCCTCTCAAAAAAAAGGAAAAAAAATGCACGTATGTATGAGTGTGAACAAAAATAAAATGGCTACCATGATATACAACAAAATGTTAGCAGTCGCTATTCTTGGATTGGTGAGATTTTTTAAAATTGTATCTTATATTTTACAGAATTGTAACTAGCAAGTATTATTTTATTATGAGAAAATAAAACCAAGGCTATCATAAAACACAATCATGCTCACTCCTTTTCCCTGACTAATCAGACATTGGTAGATTGTCCAGCTCTCTCATTATCACCTGGAATCAGAGCCTGCACCCGTGGATTGTTTTTGCCTATAAAATGTGTAATAAGCTCAGAGAAAATTTCTGAAATGATTGTGTCACTTTCCTGTAATGCTTGTGGGTTGGCCAGTAACTGTGAAAGCTATGCTGTCAGGTCTGAAGTTCTTCTCACACAGGTCCTAAATTGCAGTACGGGGTCAGATGACATTTTACACTAGAGCTACTGATAGCTTAAAGGGGCATGCTGATACTGTGTAGTGCTTTCCTCTCCAAAAGCAAACAGGCTCCGCTTGCAGCCTCAGTTTCTTCATTCACAAAATGGAGATAGTATTCCATCTGATGCTTGTGAGGATAAAGTATGTGGAGACAATTTGAAACCTGCAAAGTGCTATTTGATTAGTAGATATTTATACTGAAAGTAATTACCCAGTATATTACCTTCAGTATAAATTACCCAAGTGATCTGAGACTATGACCTCTTTCTGGTGTGAAGTTTAGTAAAATTTGAGCTGCTATCTCCCAGAGGGTGAGGCAGGGCTTTCAATACAGGTAATGGATGATACAGTTTACTGTAACTGGCCTTGCTTTTACTTGCTGCATATCCAAAACTGGTTCTGTTCTATCCATAATCTTATATGCCTTTCCTATAAATTTCCTGGGGGCACTCCAATCTCTCTGTAGATTACTCTGAAACTTTTAGGACATAACCAAAGTCCGTACATCTTTTTGCGTTTCTATTGCTAGATCCATCTAGAATCAAGAAGGTCTGAAAGACCTCACAAGAATCAGTTTGATCAGCACTAAGGAATTTGTCAAAACGATGGTCATTTTAAATTGGATTTTTTTTTTTTTTTGGAGATGGAGTCTTGCTCTGTTGCCCAGGCTGGAGTGCAGTGGTGCGATCTTGGCTCACTGCAAGCTCCACCTCCCGGGTTCAAGCCATTCTCCTGCCTCAGCCTCCTGAGTAGCTGGAACTATAGGTGCCCGCCACCACGCCCAAGTAATGTTTTTTGTATTTTTAGTAGAGACGGGGTTTCACCATGTTAGCCAGGATGGTGTCGATCTCCTGGCCTCGTGATCCACCCACCTCGGCCTCCCAAAGTCCTGGGATTACAGGCGTGAGCCACCGCGCCCGGCCTAAATTGGATTTTTCAAATAAACTCATTACACATTTTATAGTATTGACAATTCCCTCGTTCCTGATATTCTTCTTCCTTAGTTTTCCTGACTCCAGGCTCCTGATTAGCTCCTTGGATTTTTCTACTGTCACTATGCGATAGGCAAAAGCAATACAACATAGTATTGAGTTCTATCAGTCACAGATTTAAATCCTGGATCTACTGTTCACTGAGACCTTGGACCAATGACACAATACTGATGAGCCTCAGTTCCTCATCTGTAATGTGAAGATAACAACAATACCTACCTTGTAGGTATACCATGTGATGGTTGTGAGAATTTTAAGAGAAATAGTTCGTGTAGGGTTTGGCCTATCATGAACACTGAATAAATATTAACTCTGTTGCGGCCTCCTCTACCTCCTACACTGCACTTTCCCTTCCTTCTATGTGGGGTGCTATCCAGAGTTACGTGCTTAGAAATCTTCTCCCGGAGTGAGGTCTGCAGCCTCCACTACCACCTAAACACAGACGGCTCCCTTCCTATGTTCAGCCTTTATCTCTCTTCTGTACATATTTCTTTTTTGGGGGGGGGATGGAGTATCACTCTGTTGCCTGGGCTGGAGTGCAGTGGCGCTATCTTGGCTCACTGCAACCTCCACCTCCCGGGTTCACAGCATTCTCCTGCCTCAGCCTCCCAAGTAGCTGGGACTACAGGCGCCTGCCACCACGCCCAGCTAATTTTTTTTTGTATTTTTAGTAGAGACAGAGTTTCACCGTGTTAGCCAGGATGGTATCGATCTCCTGACCTCGTGATCCGTCTGCCTCGGACTCCCAAAGTGCTGGGATTACAGGCGTGAGCCACCGCGCCTGGCCTCTTCTGTACATATTTCTTACTAGCTTCTGAACATCTGCACCTGGCTGTCCAACATGCTGGCATCTCATACTCAACATGTCAAAAACTGAAGTTTCCCCAAGATTCATTTTTTCCCATGTCTGCCTTTCCTTTTCAATGTCACCACCATCCACTGAGTTATCCAAATCGGAAATACTGAAGTCAACTTAACTCCTCCTCACTCATTTCTCCCTTCTGATTGGTTTTGATTGCAGAAGCTTGGCATCATCTGCCCAGAATTTTCTTTCTCTGCCACAAGGGCAAATTTGACAGCCACCATGTTACAGCAATGGGACCCTGTATCTCATTTGAATGAATTGATACAGAAGTTGATGCCTGATGCCAGCTGGATTTTGGACTTGGGACCATAGGGAACTTAAGTCCATTTGATTTAAAGGCGGAAGCTGTAATGTAAAAGTGTAGGGCCATTAGTGGCCATGTTTCCCACCCCATGGAGAAAATTAATCTCCAGCAAGGTAAAATGACTCTCACAGCAAGAGAGAAGACAGAGAGAGAGAGGGCCTAGACACATCAAACTGACTGGTTGTTCTTGAGACCCATGTGTCTCTTTCTTCCTCCTGAAACTTGACTGTTCAACAACAAATTAAGTTCAGAATTATTAAAGCTTAGCTTGCGAGCATTGGAAAGTTATAGCTGAGACTCAAGAAGTGAGATGTAGATGACCTATAATGCAGAGTCCAAAACCATATTAAAGAATTTGGACTTTATCTTGACAGCAATTGTGAAGAAATTCAAAGATTTTAAATGATGTTTGAAAAGTAATGGAAAAGATCACATTGGGCACATTGTGGAAAGGGGATAAGGAGTAGTGGTTTGGAGGGTAAAACTCACGGCAAGAAGATCAGTTAGGAGGTTGCAATAATGCAGAGGAGAAATGATAGCAGTCAGGACTGGGAAGATGGCATGTGTTGAAGCAAAACAAAACATCCACTGGATTGGACTGTCTTTGTCTATTCAGGCTACTATAGCAACATATCATATACTGGGTGGCTTATAAACAACCACAATTTATTTCTCACAGTTCTAGAGGCTGGGAAGTTCAAGATCAGGGTGCTGGCATGGTCAGGTTCTGGTGAGGGCCCTCTTTTGAGTTGCAACAGCTGACTTTTTGCTGGGTCCTCCTATGGCAGAAGGAGCAAAAGAGCTCCCTTCAACATCTTTTATAAGGGCACTAAGTCCATTCATGAGGGAGGAGCTGTCATGATATAATCACTCCCCAAAGGCCACACCTCTTAATACCATTACCTTGGTGGTTAGGATTTCACCTAATGTAAATTCTGGGGTACTTGGGGAAAAAACAAACATTCAGACCATAGCCTGGATCTTCTTGGAAACTGGAACTAAGTAATGGAAACTGCTTTGTCATGTCCCCAAGGGCACTGTTGTTGGAGTTGCTGACTGCCTCTTTTATAAGATTGCCTTGGGTTCAGGACAGTTGCAGTAAACCTTCTGAATCCCTTTCTTCTTGTTCCTACCTTGAGTGGGTTGCTGGACCTCCAATTACTGTCCCAGGGCAAATGCAAATGAAGATGTGGATGAGGGTCATGGGAAGAGAAAGGACATTTAATAAATACTAGTCATTATCCTCATAATTTCTAACAGTAATCAGTCATAGTGTTACAACAATTTAAAAGAGCAATTAGGGGCTGGGCACGGTGGTTTACGCCTGTAATCTTAGCACTTTGGGAGGCTGAGGCAGGTGGATTGCCTGAGCTCAGGAGTTTCAGACCAGACTGGGCAACAACATGGTGAAACCCCATCTCTACTAAAAATACAAAAAATTAGCTGGGCATGGTGGTGCGCACCTGTAGTCCCAGCTTCTCTGGGAGGCTGAGGCATGAGAATCGCTTGAACCTGGGAGGCAGAGGTTGCAGTGAACCAAGATCACCCCACTGCACTCCAGCCTGGGCAGCAGAGCAAGACTGTCTCAAAAAACAGACAAACACACAAAAGGAGCAATTAGGGAAGCACATATTTTGTAGAGAAAATGTCACATATTAACATAAATTAACTAACGGAGAGACAACACTTGAACTTCTATGAATGGAGTTTTCGAAGGAAAATGTGAAAGGAAGGAAGGCAGGAATGGTACATGGGGTCTGAGACCTTGTGTGTACTTGTAGCAATAAGAAAATATGGAGGAAAGGAAACCTTGGACGGTAACCGTGGGGCTACAAAGCCTCACCTTCTCAGGCAAGGTTCCTGCAACTTTCCCCAGAGCAAACATTGTCATACCCGAGCCTTGTCAGATTGATCAAATAGTTAATTGAGAAGACAATAAGAATGTAGAGGGACCACAGCAAATTTCTTAAACTTTGTTCAAAAGAGCCTTGAAAATAGAACTTCTTAAAGCACATTCCATTGAAACTACCATAGTGATGGCCTTCTATTTTACTTTAACCAGAGCTGGCCGCTCTCAGTGTTGTGTGTTTGTGTGTGTGTGTGTGCGCGCGTGCGCACGCGCGCGTGAGAGAGAGAGAGAATACTTACTTTTATGATTAATGCATCTTATGAAAATCAGAACCATGACCTTTGCCCTAAACTATCCCCTCTAAGGACTCTGTCTAGACAGAATACTAACAGAATGCTATTTCCTTTTTAACCTAACAATGAGAACATTTTTACTTAAGTTACAGTAAAACGTCATGTTATAGAAAGACATTGTCACCTTTCTACTAGTAGATGTTAGTTATAGTAAAGTGCACAGGAAGAAATAATTAGAACAAGGAAATGATTTCTTATTTCTCAATTCCAAGAGTAGCCTTTCATAATTGTTGAGACAATCTGGCCTGTGACCTTCTTATTTCTTCATCAGAGTTGAGAAGTAGAAAGAGGAACCATACCCATCAGTAGAATCCCAGATCTTCAAAGGGACTGTGTTGGTTCCTTCCCCAGGACTTGCCACAGCTGTGGTGCTTGGTACATTTTCATTGAATTATTGTAAACATATATATGTATTATTCACTCATATTTAGCCAATTCCAGGCCCATAGGAACAAAGCTGACACTTCTGCCAAATGTATTTTTCTTTAATCATTTGCTAAAATATTTGTTGACTGAATGGATAACTACACCTCAACCCAAATGACAGGTTCAGTCATCAGCACTCTTCTACTTACCCTTCAATGACTTGTTCCTCTGTTGTGACAACACTCCCTTTCTTCCTTATATTATTTGAGAAACAGCCTAGTATAGCAGTTAGGCTCCGGAATCTTAGGCTCATTTAAAATTGTTTTGAATAGCTTGATGAATTAAAACTTTCCCACTATGTAAATCCAGTGATCACTTAACTCAGGTAACTTGGCACACAATATGTAAACAAATAAATGCATGTTGAATGTCAAAAGGATGAGTAAATAATTTAATTGTTGATTAAAATGGTGATGGACTGTTGCATTGACTGAGTGCTGGTGAGTCCATGCTTTGTTTCAGTTGGCTGTGATGGCTGTGACAGGATATGACAGTTCTTATCTATCAGCTTAGTGCTCTGGGAAAGTAACAAATACATTACTAAGCAAGCAAACTCCAAGTGATCAGGATCAGGAGTTCTCGGTGTTTTGCTCTTCTTTACCGATAGATTTGAAATCCAATGAATCAAACAGTCCTACCATTTATATGTCCCATGCATATCTCAAGTCTATATTTTCCCAAGCTTCCACATCCTCTACAATCATCCTACAATAGCCTTCTTAGGGGATATGCCTACTTCCACTCTTGCTACCTCCAATCTGTTCTAAATAGGTGCCCATTATTCTGTATCAGCCTATGTGTTTCCTTCAGGGCACTGTCACACATTTGGTTGTCTACATAGGTAGGTATTTTCTGTTTCTCCCACTAGACTGTGAGCTGCAGCAAGACAAAGACTTTTCTTATTTACCATTGTAACTCATCTCCTTTCCCTACCCAGTGCCTAATACATAGAAAGCTTTCCACAAATAGTCAATGAGTAAATGTGTGTGAATTCTCAAAGGCACAGAGACCTCATCTTAATTCACGTTTGTGTCATCAGTACCAAGGACAATGCCCAAGGCAATGCAGGCACTCCATAAATGTTTGTTCTGTGTTTGGTTCAGTTGATGAAGGGATGACTCGCCTCTCCAGGTTTTATAGAAATTTGAATCTTCTCTATTCTGCCATTTACCAGCTGTGTGACTTTAAGCCCTAATTTCCTCAGCTGCAAAGTTGAAGTGAATGCGTACTTTGTAGGGTTTTTGAGATTATGCCTGTGAGGGCTCTGCAGAGTGCCTGACATAGTGTGTGTTCATAGTGTCCCCACCTAGCACTGGGGGAAGATTCAAGGAAGAAATCTAAAAGGAAAGAAGAAAGTGACTCCTTAATTAGGAGGAAAAAGAAACCCAAACAAGTTTTGCATACAAAAAATCACAAACAACTCCTCCAAGTGGCCCTGGTATTTGTTTTAATCCAACTCCCTTTGTATTAAAATGTTGAAGGAGAAAAGGGCATAGGATGGGGGAGAAAGGAGGGCCAACTATATTGTTTTGCCCTGTTCCAAGTCCTCTTCAGCAATGACTTGACAGCTGCTCATCATTTTGAGTTTTTCAACTATGTGGTAATTAATATTTATAAATAAAGTGCAGTGGTTGCTCCCAAGGACTAGGCACTATTTAGAATCTAGCCATCCATTTAGCACATCGTAATTGAAACCCTTCAGTGTCTTGTATTGCTCTTGGGGTTCCAACTTGAACCCTAACTCAGTCTGCAAGGGTCTGGACCTTGCCCACCATTTTTGCCTGATGTCACCCCAATCTCACCCTTGTCCCCCAGGCTCTCACTCTTTGAGCTCTTCTAGGAGTTCAGCCACAGGACCTTTGCATATGTGCTTCCCTTTGCCGGGATGACTCCTGGGTTAACTAGATTTGGCTACAGCTCAAGTAAGGGCACTTCTTCAGACACTTCCCTGACCGTGCAGCAGTCTTGGTTTTGGAATCTTCTAGTCATTCACAGTAGGGTCTTACTTGTAATTATACACCAAATTGTGTAGTTGTTTTGCTTATGTCTGTTTCTCCCTGTACTCTGAGAACAAGACAATGAATAGCTTGTGTCAGGCCTCTGAGCCAAAGCTCAGCCATTATAACCTCTGTGACCTGCATGTACACATCCAGGTGGCCTGCAGGAGCCAAGAAGCCTGGAGCAGCCAAAAAAACCGCAAAGAAGTAAAACAGCCAGTTCCTGCCTTAACTGATTAACCAACATTACAACATTTTACCATTGTGACTTGTCCCTGCCCTACCTTAGCTGATCGATCGACTTTGTGACATTCTTCTTCTGGACAATGAGTCTTATGATCTCCCCACCCTGTACCTTGTGACCCCTTCCTCTGCTAACAATAGATAACCACCTTTTACTGTAATTTTCCATTACCTAGACAACTCCTATAAAGCAACCCCTTCCCCATCTCCCTTCGCTGACTCTTTTTCGGACTCAGCTGACTTGCACCTAAGTGAATAAACAGCCTTGTTGCTCACACAATGCCTGTTGGTGGTCTCTTCACACGGATGCGCTTGACAGCTTGGTTATCCGAGCGCCCGGATGGTGCTCAGCAAGTGGCAAGTGCTCAACAAGTGTGGGTTGAATGAATGAATGGGTGAAAGATTCCCGGAGCTCCTGTAGGGAACTGAGGACCCAAGAGTGAGGAAGCCAGGTCCCCTTCCCCATCCCCGGGGAAATTGGAGGTGGCGGGGGGACACAGATCAATAAACTAAGAAACAAGTCTCGCTCATCTCTCCAGCTGGTGTGCGATTCCTCAAACTAACCCTTCCCCAATCACAGAGGGTTCGAATGAAGGGGTGGGATGCTGAAGGCAAGCGCTGGGTGATCGATCAGCTGAACAATGGTCAGATCCTGGTGGAGATCCCAGGTCCTCAGCCAGGCGGCAGGAGCCCGCGCTGCCCGGCTCGGGCTGGCTGCCAGTTGACCCCTCTCCCCGTCCCTCGTGTCCCACGCGGCGCGCTCTCGCCAGCGCCCGGGCGCGCCAGCCAATGCGCCCGGGCCGCTGCAGCTGCTCCGGGGCCAGGGCGCTGGGCCAGCTCTGGCGCCCGGCGCTTGTGATTGGCTGCCCCCAGCCTCAGCCCAGCGCGCCCTCCCACCCAGGGCGCAGTTGGGTCACCGCTCGCTGCCTAGCCTCTGCCTTTTCCTCTCCGCCCAGCCAGTGCCCAGCGCGGGGCCCGGATCCGGCCGGGCACTTCCCACAGGAGCCGCAGAGCAGCGTGGGTGCAGGCTGCAGTGGCTGGCGCCGTCCTCGCCCGGCCAGGCCATGAAGGTAGAGTTTGCACCGCTCAACATCCAGCCGGCGCGGCGGCTGCAGACGGTGGCCGTGCTGCAGTGGGTCCTGAAATACCTGCTGCTCGGTAAGGACCCCGCCCCCCGGGCCGCGGGGCTTGGGCTCCGTATCCTCCCTCGGGACGGTCCGGATTCCAGGACCTGCATAGAACCTTCCAACCCTCGTTCCCCTGTCGGCCAGAGCAGGCAGGTCAAAGACGGCATTTGGAGCTAACGTGGACTCTGGTTTCCTCACAAGAACCTCATCGCTAACGACTGTTTAATTTTATTTTCTCCTGCGTTATTTTTTTAAATTGAGGTGCACCTTGCCTACAATAAAAGGCGCAGTTATACGGATACAGCTCGATGACTTTTGGCGACTGTATCTACCAAAATGTAACCATGACCCCATCGAACGCATGAGCACTTTAACCCCTCAAAAGTTGGCAAGCTCGTTTCTCGAACTGTTGATTCATAGATGGCAAAGTAATGCCTCAGTAGTTAAAACCTTGTTCCTTCCTCCTCTTTGTCTCCCCACCCTCCTGACAAAGAGCAGTGTTCCCTTTCCCGTTTTGGAGATTTCCCGGATACATAGCAGTACCTTTCTGTAAAGAAGGCTGCACCACTCATTGCATTCGGTTGAGCGGTTTCTCTCTGGAAATAGTTTGACTCAGGAGCGTGTGTGTTCCAGTTGGTTCCCAAGTTGAGCCCATGAAACATACACGAGCCGAATCATTAGATGGGGCAAAAACTTGGGTGGTTTTTGTTTTTGTTTTTTGTTTTTTCCTTCATATTTGTTCTGCTCTTGAAGTAAATAGGGGTGATGTGGGAGGAGGGAGGAATTTGGGGGAGACCCTTCTATTGAAACATAAACTCTTCTGAAGACTAAGATCATGTGTATGCTGTAAGATCATGGATTGTACAGCGTTGGGGTGGTAATAATAGTAATAAACCCATTGCATTGGAAAGTTTTACACTTTTAAAACTGCTTTTACATTTCGAAAGCCTGAATCAGTGGTTCTCAACCCTGGATCTAGATGAGAATCACTGGAGAAGCTTCTAAAAAGTACAGATGCCCAGGCTCCATCCTGGAATTTGTTTATTATTATTATTATTATTATTATTATTATTATTATTTTTGAGACGGAGTTTCACTCTTGTTGCCCACGCTGGAGTGCAGTGGCGCGATCTCGGCTCACCACAACCTCCACCTCCCGGGTTCAAGTAATTCTTCTGCCTCAGCCTGCCGAGTAGCTGGGGTTACAGGCATGTGCCACCACACCTGGCTAATTTTGTCTTTTTAGTAGAGACGGGGTTTCTCCATGTTGGTCAGGGTGGTCTCGAACTCCCAATCTCAGGTGATCCGCCCGTCTCAGCCTCCCAAAGTGCTGGGATTACAGGCGTGAGCCACCGCGCCCGGCTCATCTCTGGAATTTCTAAGTCATTTGTTTCAGAATGAAGTCTGTACACCTTTTTTTTTTTTCCTTTTTCCTCTTTTAAGAACTCTCCAAGTGACTCTCCTGTGCTGCTAGGTAGAATTTACCAAAAAAAAAAGTAATTCAAAGTGTTAACTCATTAAGTCCTCACAGGCTACACCGTGAGGCAGGGTTGCTCTGGATCAAAGCACCATGGAGATAACAACACACAACCTTATCTAGCGCTTGGTATGTGCCAGGTGCTGTTCTAAGCAACATCCACGATTAACTAGCAATTTTCACAACATCCCTGTGAGGTAAGGACTATTCCTACACTCCTGGTACAGATGAGGGAACTAAGAGGTGAAGTAAATTGCTCAAGGCGATGCAGCTAGCAGGACGTGGTAGAGCTGGTTTCAAACCCAAGTATTCTGCCCAAAGTGTCTGCTTTAACCACTAAACTGCTCTCTTAAATGGCCTGAACTTGGAGTCCGACTTCCTAACTGATCATTCAACACATCTCTGATAGCCACTGTTCTTTTCTTTCATGGCCCTTATCATTGCTTGTATCTGTGTATGGCTGTGGTGACTTGAGAAAGTTCTCTATGGCTGTCTTAGTCTACAAGCTTAGTGAGGAAACACACAGTATATGTCTGGCCCATGGAAGATATACACAAATACTTGAGATATACACAAATACTTGAGATATACACAAATACTTGCTGAATGGCTCTTTCTGGTCTATCACCCAGAATTGGAATTATGCACCCACCAGATCCCTAGAGTATTAACTCATGTAATCCTCACAGCAACCTGGTGAGGGAGGGACTACCCCTTACCCTCATTTTACCAATGAAGGACCTAGGAGATAAAGTGAATTACTCAAGATCACATGGCCCAGTAGTGGAAAGTCGAGACACATGTGACCGCATGTGAGTGGATTAGTGACGAGGACATGGCAGATGCTCAATGACCTGTGTCTAATTTGAATCAAACTACAGTGGTTCTAGATCCAATTCACCTCAATGTTTTTGTTTCATACATTTGACATTTGTGTTAGCAGGAGCATATTTTGTATTATATATCTTGGAAATTATATTGTGGGAAATTTCAAACATACAGAAACTAGAGAGAAGAGTATGAATTCCCATATACCCATGACCTAGGTTTATAATTATTTAATAATTTGCCATATATGTTTTATCCATCATTTTGCGAAAATATTTTAAAACAAATCACTTTTTTGTATAATTTTTTTTTAACTTTTAGGTTCAGGAGTACATGTGCAGGTTTGTTATATAGATAAATTGATCATCATGGGGATTGTACAGATTATTTCATCACCACAATAATTGGCATAGTACCCAGTAGGTAGCTTTTCCTCCTCATCCTCCACCCTCCACCCTCATGTAGGCCACAGTGTCTGTTGTTTCCTTCGTGTCTAGTGAATTCACACATTAAGATATTTTAATACTAAATACTTTAGTTTGCATATTTTAAAAATAAGTATTTTGTGTGTAACCATAGTACTCTTGTCATACCTAGCATAGTTAACAAAAATTACTTAAAATCATGTAAAACAAGTTCAGATATCCTAAATTGTACCAAAACTACACCTTTTTTCTTGCTCTTTTTTCTTTTTGGTAGAAATGGGGCCTCCTTATGTTGCCCTGGCTGGTCTCAAACTCCCAGGCTCAAGTGATCCTCCTGCCTCAGCCTCCCAAAGTAACGGGATTACAGGCGCTAGCCACTGCACCCAGACAAAATACACTTTTACTGGCAATTTCTTTGAGCCCAAATCCAAATAAGACCCATGCGTTATATTTGGTTTTTATGTCTTTCAGGTAGAACAGTGTCTCCCCTTTGTTTTCTTGTCAGTGAAGCCTTGATGAAACCATTTGACATGGGTCCTGCAGGATGTCTCACTTTGTGAGTTTGTCGGCTTCTTTGTAGGGTTAACTTGTTCCTCTATCCCTTGTATTTCTTTTAAAAGATGGAAGTTAGAGCTAAATGCTTGATTAGATTTAGATGAAACCTTCTGGGCAAGACTTCTTCCCAGGTGTTGCTGTGCACTTCGTGTTACATCACATCAGGATGCACAGAGTGTCTGCTTGTCCCATTATTTGGGTCTACAATTGGTCAGTGGGTCTAGGAAGGAAGTGATCCGAGGTGATGACTGGCATGCTGCAAACTTTCATCTAGTGATTTAAGTCATGATGCTTGCCCGAATTACCTGTTTTATTTGAAACTGCAAAATGGTAATTTTCTTTTTTTTTTTTTTTTTTTTGAGACGGAGTCTCACTCTGTCGCCCAGGCTAGAGTGCAGTGGCGCGATCTCGGCTCACTGCAAGCTCCGCCTCCTGGGTTCATGCCATTCTCTTGCCTCAGCCTCCTGAGTATCTGGGACTACAGGCGCCCACCACCACGCCCGGCTGATCTTTAGTATTTTTAGTAGAGACGGGGTTTCACCGTGTTAGCCAGGATGGTCTCGGTCTCCTGACCTTGTGATCTGCCTGCCTCGGCCTCCCAAAGGGTAATTTTCTTATTCTATCATTTATTCTTCATTTATTAGCTAGAATTTCTGCAGTTAAAAATTTTGTCTCATCATGTAGCACCATTTGACTACCCTACAATTCAATTCTTACAGGAAAGAAAGGATAAATACTCTCTTCTTTCCATTTAATTATCAAGTTTCAAGTAAGGAGTTGATATAATAGTTACTTCCAGTGGTGACGAGAGATGTTTTATTAATGATGTTTTAAGATCTCTAAATCAAAATCCCAGAATGCATGTTTCTTCCCATCACCAGGAAAGTGAGTTTAAGCTATTAGTACTTGGAATATATTTTAAAGTAGCAAAATGTTTCATTTAGTAATAAAATCAAACAGTAAGCCCTCCTTCTCTGACCCCCAACCCCCCTTCCCAAGCAACCACTGATCTCCTTTTTTTTTTTTTTAAATACAGACGGGGTCTCTCTATGCTGTCTAGGTTGGTCTTGAACCCCTTGGCTCAAGGGATCCTCCCACCTTGACCTCTCAAAATGCTGGGATTACAGGTGTGAGCCACACTGTGCCTGATCTGATCTGATCTGATCTGATCTGTCACCACAGATTAGTTTGCATTTTCTAGAGTTTTGTATAAATGGAATCACATCATATATACTCTCTTTTTGTCTGGCTTCTTTCACTCAGCGTCATTACTTTGAGACTGTTTCTCATATATATCAATAGTTCATTGCTTTTTGTTTCTAAGCAGCATCCTCTTGCATGGATATATTGCAAATTGTCCAGCCATCTATTGATGAATATTTGGCTCATAGCTATTATGAATAATACCACCGTGAACTTTCACGTACAGATCTTTGTATGAACATATACTTTCTTTATTCATAGGTAAACCAAGAATGTAATGCCTTGATTATATGATAGTTGCAGGTTTAACTTTTCTAGAAACCACCAAAGTTTCTTCCAAAGTATTATATCATTTTACATTCTCACTGGCAGGGCATGAGAGCTCTAATTGCTCCATGTCCTTACCATCACTCGATGTAGTCTTTTTAATTTTTGCAATCTTTTTTCTTGTGATACTGATCAATTTTAACTGTAGCACCTGAAGCTATATAAGGGTATGTCCTATAAACTTCATGGGATTTTTGTACATGTTCAATAAAGTGACAACTTTGTACTTTAGTATCTAAAAATCAGGAACATGCTTTTGAATTGTTTAAACACAATCCACAGAATTAAAAAACAAAATCAGAAGCCATCCACAATTATACTAATTGTCAACTGAAGTTTTACACTTCATACTTGAGTTATAACAGTCAATATCTAGTAGGGAATACTGAAAATGATTTCAGAGTCTCATCCTGTTGTACTCTGTTGGGAAGGTTTCTTGAGCAGACATGTGACTGGCCAAAGGTGGGTACAACCAAAACCAGACCAGCAAGTAAAAGTTCTACCACAGCTTCTGTAGTTTCCACTTTTTATGTTTTGTCAGTTAAAAGTGAACAACGAGAATTAAATACTTATCTTTACATATTTACAAGGTATGTTATGAAGTATATTTGCTTATAAACATATAAAAATACTTATTGGCTGGGCGCAATGGCTCACACCTGTAATCCCAGCACTTTGGGAGGCCGAGGTGGGTGGATCATGAGGTCAGGAGATCAAGACCATCCTGGCTAACACGGTGAAACCCTGTCTCTACTAAAAAGCTACCATGCCTGGCATATATATTTTAATGAAACCAGAAATTTTGAAGCAGCCTTGGCGTTTCCTTTAAATTTGTCTGGAAATGACCATTGTATTAGCTTCATGGAAAGGACTCACCAGCTTCTTGGTCTAAGGCTAACGTGGTGATCATTTGTCTAAGGCTAGAAAGGTACTAATGAGATGTAAACTATAAGGAGAGAAAAAGAAGATGAGGGCTTTTCCTGGAGGCTGATAGCTAAAACTCAAAGGATTCTAGAAAATGACACAGTAGCAGCCTTTCTTGTCTTTTTCTTTCCGTGTCGGTTCTGGTGAAGAAGGAAGTTACTGCTCTTGAAATTTCCTTATAACTTGGACAAGTTAATGGAAAGCTTAATCTACATTCGTTCTAATCTTTGCTAATGCCTTCTGGGTATGCTGCCTTAAGTTGCTGTACTAACTGTGTCCTTCCTATGTTACTTGTCTTTAATGATCCAGATCTGCTTTATTTCCAATTAAAATCATTGGAAACTCATCATAATCCTTTACTCTGAGGATCTGTCTTTGAAATGTATAGATTTTTTCCAAAACTGCCTCGACCTGTGACTCAAAAGACCAATAGGAAGCCCTCACCAGTCTTGATATTCTGTTGTCTCATGGCTCCAACCAAACTCTTCTTGTTCTGCTTTATCTAAAATATCTAGCCAGCCTGCTGTGTTATCTGTCACACACTGCTTTGCATAGGAATCTTAAGTGATTGGGTCATAACCCATTAGAAAATAGAACTGGATTAACTGGATGATGAGTGCCGACTTGCCCACACACTTCCCCCACTGACCACCAGGAGCTAAGAGAATGTTGCTGAGTCCCAATTTTTGCAGTTTTAATAAGTGTGTAGTGGTGTCTCCATGTGGCTTTAATTTGCATTTCCTCAGTGACTAATGACCGTGAGCATCTTTTCATGTGCTTAGTTGCCATCTCTATTCCTTGTTGAAGTATCTGTTTAAATCTTTTGCCTGGTTTTTATTGGATTGCTTGTTTTCCTATTGCTGAGTTTTGAGAGTTCTTGTGTATTCTAGATATAAAGTCATTTATCAGCGATGAGCTTTGTATAGATTTTCTTTCAGTCTATGGATTATCCCTTCAATCTCTTAACAGTGTCTTTTGAAGAGCAGAAGTTTTAATTTTGATGAAGTCATTTGTATCCATTTTTTTAATAGATTGTGTTGGGTGTCGTATCTTTAAAATCTTTGCTTAATCTGGCTGGGCGTGCTGGCTCACGCCTGTAATCCCAGCACTTTGAGAGGCCGAGGCAGGTGAATCACCTGAGGTCAGGAGTTCAACACCAGCCTGGCCAATGTGAGGACACCCTGCCTCTACTAAAAATATAAAAATTAGCTAGGCATGGTGGTGGGTGCCTGTAGTCTCAGCTACTTGGGAGGCTGAGGCAGGAGAATTGCTTGAACCCGGGAGGTGGAGGTTGCAGTGAGCTGAGATCGTGCCATTGCACTCCAGCGCCTGGGTGACAAGAGCAAAAAACTCCGTCTCAAAAAAAAAAAGTTCTTTGCTTAATCCAAGGTCATAAAAATTTTCGTCTATCTTTTCTCCTACCAGTGTTAATAGTGTTAGGTTTTCCATATAGATCTATGATCTATTTAGGGTTAATTTTTGTGTGTGGTACAGTGTCTAAATCCATTTTTCTGCATATATATAATCCAATGGTTCCAGCTCTTTTTTGAAAGATCACTATCTGCTCTCTACTGCATTGCCCTTGTGCCTTTATCAAATATCAATTGCCCATATATGCATGGGTTTATTTCTAGACTCTCTAGTCTGTGCCATTGATCTGTTTATCTATCTTGATGCCAGTACCCTGTTGTTTTGATTATTATAGCTTTATAATAATTCTTGAAATCAGATACTGTTAGTCTTCAAACTTTGTTGGTGGTGTTGTTTTTCACAGGTGTTTTGATTATTCCAAGTCCTTATCATTTGCATATGCATTTTAGGATCAGGTTAACAATTTCCACACCAAAAAAAGCCTCCTGGGATTTTGATTGGGATTGCTGTTTGATTGGAATTAGCTTATAGTTTAATTTGTAGAAAACTAACTGAACTGATTACAGTGCATATGTCCTAAAACCAAGAACATTTCTCTTCCATAGCCACAGTACAATTACCCAAATCAGAAAAATAACAATACAATACTATGACCTATAGACATTATTCATATTTCAGAAGTTCCCTTACTAATGTCCTGTATAGCAAAGGAATCCACATGTTGTATTTAGTTGTGTTAAACAGAAATTATGGGCAGTCATTGTTTTGGACTGAGCTCCTGCACTAGGCTCCAGCAGACCTGAGCAAACCAAAGTGGAGTCACTCATCCTGTGTGCCACGTGATCAAACTTGAAACTTCAAGGAAGCAGGTAGATCTCCAAACAGACCAGTTTCCCTGAAAACAGGAGATTCAGTCTGCCTGAGTCCGTGTAATAAGGAAGTCTGCTTTGCTTTAACTTTATGAAAAAGCAACCTGAAGTGACATGACAATAGCCAATCCACTTTTTCTTCCCTCTTGTTCTGTTTTCTTTGTTTCTACCTTACCCACTGTTCCACCATTTCTCGGTAAAAGCTCTCCTTCTATTTTGCAGAATGGAGGCTGCCCTGATTAATGAATAGTGAATAAAAGTCAATTAGCTCCATAACTAAATTTGCTGTAATTTTGTCTTTTCACATTATTTTGTCTTTTTAGTTCCTTCAATCTGGAAAATTTGGAGAAAGTACATTTTAACATTACGCAAGGGATTCTTGGGCTTTCATAAACACTAGTGTGTCTCTTTGATTATGGACTATCTCCATGGATTTCAGTTTGAACTATACAAAGTATTTGTGTTTATAGAAACCTTCCTGAAAGATTTAGAACATGGGGCTGGTTTCAGCCAGATCTTTGTTATAATTTATTTGCCTTCGTCAGGCAAGGAAGTAGGTTCAATATTGACTGTGCTATAAAACAAGAAAAAGGTATTTCCCTGTATGTAACACTTTTTAAAAGCAGTGTAGAATAAACCCACATATGAAGAAAACTAGGCTGCAAAATTCTGCAAAGGGGTATGATGAGATTTGTCTTTTAGCACAATCCTTAAAAACTCTGGGAGGCAAGTTCTCTTAAAATAGAAATTTTTAAAATCAGAAGAATTTACACTTACATTCTTATATTCTAAAAATAGCACGGATAGGTATTTAAAAAATATAGCGTCTCCGGGAATAAGAAGGAAAAGAGGTGCTAACGGATTTTGCTTGCCTTTGAATTTTACTTACTTTCTCCATACTACGTTAAATGGTTAAAATAAGTATGGAAACAGTTTTCATGCAGAAAAAAATGAAAATTTTTTGGATGAGAATAGGAAGAAACAATACATATACAAGTTAAAGTCTTAAATTATTTCTTAATTATGGTCATTATTTAATGCAAGTAAATAAACATTCAGTGGCTTTCACAATGTTTTGGCTGATGCAGGTTGCTCATGGAGATTTTATAGAACAATTTCACTTATTGTAAATAGCTAGGTGAGTGGAATGGAGTCAGAAAGGGTAGCGACAACAGAGGGAAAATCATTAATGTATGGGAATTGTCTGTGTAAGCACTTAAGCGCTTTCAAGAAGCCACAGACCTGGCCACCACTCCTTGCCGAAAGTCTTCAATTCATGGAAACTGAAAATTTATCTCCCTGGTTTTGCTGGACCAACCCTTCTCCAACTCTCCAGACACCAACTAGGTATTCTATAGTTCAGTTCTGATACTGTCTACCTGGAGCTAGGTCTCACAGGTGAAGAGCTCGGTCTACAAGACTGCCCCGACTTTACATACCAACCACAAGTCCAGGTTGGCACTTGTGCTTCTTTCTGACGGCTACAAATCGAGGATTCACACGACCTCCTCCTTGGACTCTGTCATTTGGTATGATGGCTCATAGCACTCAGGAAAACACTTATGTTTGGCAGTTTATTATAATGGATATGATAAATGATATAGATGATTAGGTACCCAGGTAGAGGTCTGAAAGGTTCCAAAGCACAGGAGTTTCTGTCCCCATGGCGTTGGGGTACACCAATCTCTCAGCTTGTGATTGTGTTCACCAACCCAGAAGCTGTCTGAACCCTGGACTTTATGGAGCCTTCCTCATTTAGGCATGATCAGTTGCTAACATGATCAGTCACTAACTCCATTTCCAGCCCTTCTCCTCTCCCTGACGATGGGGGTGGGGCTGCAGGTTCCAAGCATCTTGGACTGCTTAGTCTTTCAGTGACCAGCCACCATCCTGGAGCCCACCAAGAGTTGCCTCATTAGAAGAAAAGACAATTGCTGTCACTCAGGAAGTTCCAAGGGATTGGGAGCTCAGCGTCAGGACTGGGGTCCAAATATTAAGAACAAAAGATGGAAAGATGTACCTAGCACCCCTGTTGATCAGGAAATTACAACCGCTTTAGGAGCCCTAGGCCAGGAACTGGAGGCAGAGACCAAATATTATTATGTCACAGACATGGTACTTACAACTAACAATACTGCGTTATATACTTATTTACACAAATGTTTGTTACGAGGGTAATTGCATGTTAACTGCTCTTACCATAATAAAAATTTTTGAAAACATATTCTTTTTTATCTAGATTTAGCAACTTTTTAGCATTCTGCCACATTTGCTTTCTCTCCCTCTCACCACACACACACACATACGTGTGCACACACACACTTTGTTGTTGCTGCTGAACAATTTAGAAGAAACTAAGTTGTAAACATCATAACACTTCATCTCTAAATACTGTAGCATGTATCGCCTGAAAACAAGAATTTTCTGTATAATCAAAATCCTACTATCATACCCAAGAAATTTATCAGGGATATGATAATCTTATTTAATATATGGTTTATATTCAAATTTCCCTCATTGTCTTCAACTTTTCCTTTATAAGTAGACCAGTTCCTCTACCTTTAATTTGTTTTTAAAGCTTTTATAAGGTTGATTATTTTTAAACAGCCCAAGCCAGTTATCTTGCAGAGTGCCCCCCAACCTGGACTTGACTAAGGTGATGGAATGTATTTCCCATTAGATCCTGTGAGGAGGCATCATGTCATTTTGTCCCTTTATTGGTGGTGCTAAATTCGATGATCACACATACACTTTGCTGGAGCCTTACTTGTTTCAAACATGTAGTAAGGTTCCAGTGATGGGGGCATTGTGGCATTCACAGTAGCCAAAGGTGGGAGCAACCCAAATGTCTGTCAACAGATGCATGAATTAGCAGATTACAGTGTATATGTAAGTGGGAATATTGTTCAGCTATAAAAAGGAATGAAGTACTGATGCATGCTACAACATGGATGAACCTCAAAACCTTGATGTTAAACAAAGGTCTACAAAAAACTTGATGTTAAACAAAAGTCTACAAAAGGTCACATATTATACCATTCCATTCATATGAATATCAAGAGTGGGTAAATCCACAGAAACAGAATACAGCCAGGTACAGTGGCTCACACCTGTCATCCCAGCACTTTGGAAGACCGAGGCAGGTGGATCGGTGGAGCTCAGGAGTTCGAGATTAGCCTGGGCAACATGGCAAGATCCTATCTTTACAAAAACTACAAAAATTAGCCAGGTATCATGGTGCGCACCTCTAGTCCCAGCTACTTGGGAGGCTAAGGTGGTAGGATCACCTGAGCCCAAGAGGTCGAGGCTGCAGTGAGCCATGTTTATGCCATGGCACTCCAGCCTGAGTGACAAAGTGAGACCCTATCTCAGAAAAAAAAAAAAAGAAACAGACTTCAGATTGGTAATTGCCAGTGGTGGAGCTGAGGGAGGAATGGGGAGTAACTGCTTAATGGGTAAAGGGTTTTATTTTGAAATAAGGGGATGTTTGGGAACTAGATGGTGGTAGTAGTTGTACAACATTGTGAATTAAATGCCACCAGAGTGTTCTCTTTAAAATCGCTGGTTTTTTATGTTATGTGAATTTCACTTAAATTAAAAAAAAAAAAAAAAAAAAGGACCAGGCGCAGTGGCTCACGCTTGTAATCCCAGCACTTTGGGAGGCTGAGGTGGGTGGATCACCTGAGGTCAGGAGTTCTAGACCAGCCTGGCAAACATGGCGAAACCCCGCCTCTACTAAAAATACAAAAATTAGCCAGCCATAGTGGCACGTGCCTGTAATCCCAGCTACTTGTGAGGCTGAGGCAGGAGAATCACTTGAACCCGGGAGGTGGAGGTTCAGTGAGCCAAGATCACACCACTGCACTCCAGTCTGGGCAACAAAGTGAGACTCCGTTTCAAAAAAAAAAAGTGAGTGAGGGACAGCTTCCTCAACAATCTGGAGAAAGTAGAATCTATGAGAGCTAAGTGAAAATAGAGTGCCATTGATAGGAAGCCAAGTTGTGGTTTTTAATCCAGAATAGAGATAAATCAACCCAGCTAAAATTCAGGCCTTCAACTCAACTTGGTTTGTGAATCTAGACAACTTTTAAAGTTATCAACATAAGTTTCGAGAGCTGCACAATGTAACAGCGTAGACCTTTGTATCTTCCTCTTCTCTTTGAACTCCAATTTAGAAGAATCAGATTACCCTGAATTGCTTAATGAGATAAAAATAGAAAATAGAGGTTATCTAGTCACCTAGTTTTTATAGTGTTTTCTTGTTTCAATCTGGTTTAGAATCAGAGGATTACAGGGCCAGGTGCAGTGGCTCATGCCTGTAATCCCAACACTTTGGGAGGCCTAGGTGGGTGGATCACCTGAGGTCAGGAGTTCAAGACCAGCCTGGCCATCATGGTGAAACCCCGTCTCTACTAAAACTACAAAAATTAGCTGGGCATGGTAGCACATGCCTGTAATCCCAGCTATATTCGGGAGGCTGAGGCAGGAGAATCCCTTGAACCCAAGAGGCAGAGGTTGCAGTGAGCTGAGATCATGTCATCGCACTCCAGCCTGGGCAATGGAGTGAGACTCTGTCTCAAAAAAAAAAAAGAAAGAAAGGATTACAAAACTATTGTGATGCTCTTTATGATTTGAAACAAAAAATGTATGCAGTATCTAGAGTGGGAATTTAAATTAGAACAACTTCTTTGGATAGCAAAATATCAAAGTGTATCAGCTGACAAAGATGTTTCTGCTTAGCCATCCAGTATTTTACTTCTTTTTTTTTGAGACAGAGTCTTGCCCTGTCACCTGGGCTGAAGTGCAACGGTGCAATCTCGGCTCACTGCAACCTCCGCCTCCCAGGTTCGAACAATTCTCCTGCCTCAGCCTCCCAAGTAGCTGGGATTACAGGTGCCTGCCACCACGCCCAGCTAATTTTTGTATTTTTAGTAGAGACGGGGTTTCACCATGTTGGCCAGGCTGGTCTCAAACGTCTGACCTCATGATCCACCTGCCTCGGCCTCCCAAAGTGCTGGGATTGCAAGCGTGAGCCACCGTGCCCAGCCGTATTTTACTTCTTATTATCTTATGGAAGTAAATCAAAATGTGGGCAAACTTTATGCAAGATTACATTTATAGAGAAAAATTGTTAGAATCACAGATGTTTAAAATGAAGAGAATGGTTGAATTAGCACTGGTAATCAATAGAATATTGATCAGTCGTTAAAAATAACATTGTAATACCAAACAGCTAATGTGAAATAATTGTAAGTGATAAAATACAGAATATTTAAAAATGTGTGGTCAGCCATATTAAAGAAACATAACCTGTTCATAGGGGAAAAAAGGCCAAAAGGAAAATTTTAAGAGTAATTTTTGTTGAGTGACAGGAACTTGCCTGATGTCCCATCTGCAGCTACATTTTGCAGTCTCCAAATGTGTAATAGTAAAGAAAGTTATTATAACAGTGGCTCACATTTGATGAATACCAGTTCTGTGCCAGGAACTGTACACCCTCATGTTATTTATTCCCTTTGTGGCGTTTGGAAACAGGAGCTGTCATAAGCCCATTTTACTGGCAATGGAATTGAAGATCAAGAGCTCATAGAATTTGTCCCGGGTCAGGAAGCTAGACAGTGGCAAATTCCAATTAGCAGTTCCATTCCAGACCTACATCTTAACTATTATACATGCAAAACATGTAATGAGCATTAAAGAGATATGCAGCATGTATAGAAAATAGAAAATAGAGGTTATCTAGTTACCTAGTTTTTATAGTGTTTTCCTCTTCTTCTTTTTTTTTTTTTGAGAGGAGTCTCTCTCTTGTTGCCTAGCCAGGAGTGCAATGGTGTGATCTCGGCTCACTACAACCTCCGTCTCTTGGGTTTAAGCGATTCTCCTGCCTCAACCTCCGAAATAGCTGGGATTACAGGCGCCCACCACCACACCCCACCAATTTTTGTATTTTTAGTAGAGACGGGGTTTCTCCATGTTGGCCAGGCTGGTCTCAAATTCCTGACCTCAGGTATCCACCCACCTCAGCCTCCCAAAGTGCTGGGATTACAGTCACGAGCCACTGTGCCCGGCTGTGTTTTCTTCTTTTGATGTAAAACATGTAATGAGCATTAAAGAGATATGCAGCATGTATTCAGGTAGCCAGGGTTCGGTTAGTGAAATATTGAATTAGTAGCTTGGGGACATTATTTTTGGATCTGTTCCTGGCTCACTCTATGATTAAAATTAGGTCAGTTTGCTTTTGGTGTCAGTTTTTCCATCTTTGTAGAAAGGAAAACAGAACCTCCCACTTGCCTGCTTCTTTATGCTTACGAACCTGCTTAAGCACCTGTAATAAGTTAGTCTACAGTGTTATTACCATTAGCTGGAGGATAGCGTGGCTTTGTGAAAAAGTGCATGGGTTTAAGGATTAGGCAGATCCAGCTGCAAATCCTTTGGACGCTCAAATTCCCTGAGCCTCAGTTTCTACAACTGTAAAATGGGGCAGCAACGTGTACCTTGGGGTTTCAAAGAGGAATAAATGAGATGCCCTATATACAGTGAAGGATAATCGTTCTCCACTCAATAACTATTCTTTCCCTGCCCTATTTCACTGTAGCTTATCTGATCAAACTTTGAGTACAAAAGAATGAGGCCCACATGTTTCCTGTCATTTTTTTGCACATCTTACCAAAATAAACAGAAAACTAACCAATAGTGGCAAATCATCAGTACTCAGATCTGGATAGAAGAAAGCAGAGGAAGCAAAATGGAATGATCCTGGTAGGAATGAGGGCAGAGGGCACTCTTTACAGCATGCTTTGGACTCATGGAAGCTTTTCTGGTGGGTCCAGAAGGTAACAGGATACCCCACAGAGGTGTGGAGGACACATGCTACCTTAACCTTTCATCCAGTCTTTCAACCTTTAACCAACTCTGGAGAGAGCAGCAAGTCAGTTTCCTGACTGGGTTCAATGATATATCTGAGAAATTTATTGATTTATATGTATCAAGAAATATAAATAGTCCAGGTGCGGTGGCTGAGGCCTGTAATCCCAACACTTTGGGAGGCTGAGGCGGGTGGATCACTTGAGGTCAGGAGTTTGAGACCAGCCTGGCCAACATGGCAAAACCCTGTCTCTACTAAAAAATACAAAAATTAGCTGGGCGTGGTGGTGCGCGCCTGTAATCCTCGCTACCTAGAAGGCTGAGGCAGGAGAATCGCTTGAACCCAGGAGGCGGAGGCTGCAGTGAGCCAAGATTGCACCCATGCACTCTAGTGTGGGCAACAGAGCGAGACTCCATCTCAAAAAAAAAAAAAGAAAGAAAGAAAAAGAAAGAACAAGAAAGAAAGAAAAAATATAAATAAATGTTGTTTTTGGTAAAACATGTATGTCAGTATATATGTATATATTCCAATAACAGATTAAACGCTATTTCTCAGATACTTTGGTGGATCATTTGGGGACAGGGTTGTCTTTAACAAAGTTGATTGGCAGTAGATAAGAGTTGGGGGGTGGAAATGAACCCTAGATTGGAGACTGCAGTGTGTTATAGAAGAGAAAGCAGCAACGGCATTCCTTAAAGTCATAGTAGCTGACATTTAGTGAAGATTTGCTATGTGCCAGGCTTTATGTCTTCATGTACATTCTCTTGTTAGCATGTTTCTCTTTTCATAATTTTTTAATTGTAGTATATAACATAGACATTTAAAAAATGTATAGCTGAGCTTCATGTGTTACTTGAAGGTAACCATTCTTGTCACTACCACCCAAGTCAGGTTTTGACAGTTTTTGCCCCGTGTATTTTGAAGCTATGTTATTAGGTGCATAAACAATTAGGATTGCTCTCTCATTATCACATGTTGCAAGAAGTGATGCATGCTAAGATCTGAAGAGTCCCACCTTTGCTATTTCTGTCTCTGACAGTAGAGTTCCTGAAAATGAAGTTTGTTGCTAGAATGTGCCCTCTTTGTGGGCACATGAATAATGGCTGCTTGGTCAAGGTAGGAAGATGGAATTTCCTGTAGTAGGAAATTCTCTACATCCCTCCTGTCGGTGATGATTCTTCTATATGTTCACATAGGGGAGCCAATGTAAAGCTATGACTAAGTAGTTAGGCCTTAACATCAGACAGATCAACCACTTATATGCTGTGTGGCTTGGGCAACTCACTTAACCCTTCGATAAGCTTCCATTCTCTCTTTTTTAAAAAGAACATTATGGCTCAGTGTTTCCTCTACCCATTCCTTCCACCTCCCCCTTCAAAAATAAAGAGTACTGTGGCTACTTTATTGGTATGTGGCTATACGAGGATTAAATAAAAATACCTTGGCAGGGTCCATAACACAATGGCATATAGTATAGTAATGGCATATAGTATAGTATAGTAAACACCCAATAAATGTTAAATAATACTGTGTCATTACTGTCTTGTTATATTACCTTACCTGAACTGAGGCTCAGTTTGACATATCTTATATGTATTAATCCCCCTGCCATGGGCCACTGCAGTGAGCAGATACTAACAGACTGATTCCATGAGACTTTTTCTTTTCTTACAGGGCCGATGTCCATTGGAATCACTGTGATGATGATCATACACAGCTATTCGTTCCTTTACATCCCTTATTTGATGTGGCTTTACTTTGACTGGCATACCCCAGAGCGAGGAGGCAGGAGATCCAGCTGGATCAAAAATTGGACTCTTTGGAAACACTTTAAGGACTATTTTCCAATTCATGTGAGTACAGTTGTTTTATAAAGTATTATTTTGATTTAGGAGAAGAGTGGAAATTTGTTTTCATCACATATATCTCAAGCTTCTTTTTCAGAGGGGATGTCTTAGTCTGTTTTGTGCTGCTGTAACAGAATACCAAAGACTAGGTAATTTATAAAGAAAACAAATTTTTTTCTCACAGTTGTGGAGGCTGGGATCTGGCAAGATACCAAAGATGCTGGCATCTGGCAAGAGCCTTCCTGCTGCATCAGCCCATAGCTCAAGGTAGAAGGGCAGGAGAGGGCAAGAAAGAGCAAGAGGGGGTTGAATTCATTCCTTTATAAGGAACTCACTCCCAAGATAACAAACCCACTTCTGTGATAATGGCGTTAATCCATTCACTCTGCTTTCATTCCTAATTACCTCTCATTAGGCCCCACCTCCCAACACCGTTGCGTTGGGGATTAAGTTTTTAAACACTTACTTTTGAGGGACACATTCAAACCATAGCAGGGAGAAAGGCTGCAATTTGGTTCCAATTACTAAATGAACTGTAAGCTGACTTGACAAAATCTAGAAGGCTATATATAAAGGGATCTGGGCTCAGAAGATAGTTTAGAAATTTGGAAACAGCTCCAACCCAGGGAACAAAAATGAGTCATGTTCTCCATTTTCTCTTGACATAAAAACTAGTCCTTTTGTTTCTCATTGGAAAATAATAAGGGAAGTTTCTTTTTTTTTAAATCTCAATATGAATGTGCTGTAGCTCATCAAAACTCAAGATTTGGATCCAAGTCACAACTATATATTTGGGTTTCACCCCCATGGAATAATGGCAGTTGGAGCCTTTGGGAATTTTTCTGTAAATTATTCTGACTTCAAGGACCTGTTTCCTGGCTTTACTTCATATCTTCACGTGCTGCCACTTTGGTTCTGGTGTCCTGTCTTTCGAGAATATGTGCTGAGTGTTGGTAAGTGATGGTAGATCACTGTTTCCACAGTGCTTTGGGGTAGCAGGAGCACACAGAACATTCCCTCCCAGGCCCATGTGTGTTTATGGTCTCTTAGAGTAAAACCTGTTTTATCCTCATCTGGCACTTCCTATGGTGTCTGGGTGTTTCCTGCCCTCCCCCACTGGACTGTAAGTGGCAGAAACACAAACTGTGTCTTCTTTTCTGTTCCATCCCAAGTATCCAGCATGGTGCCTGGAACATAGAAATGTTCAATGAATATTAACACAATGATCAAATAAAGTAATGAATGCAGTTTGTGTATTCAGATGTAGAAAAAGAAATCATGGATCAAGTAAGTGACAAATCACACCCTTGGAGAGGCACCATGCATGCTGTTACGAATACTAGAAATGGAAAATGTCTTTCATTGTGTCTTGAAGTAACAGCAGTGATAAAACTAAGCATATTCAACTTGCTGTCTTCCTAGATGAAAAATAACTTGGCTCAGAAATAAGAGTCCAGGCTGGGCGCGGTGGCTCACGCCTGTAATCCCAGCACTTTAGGAGACTGAGGTGGGCAGATCTCTTGAGCCCAGGAGGTTGAGACCAGCTTGGGCCACACGGCAAAACCCTGTCTCTACAAAAAATGCAAAAATTAGCTGGGCATGGTGGCACACATCTGTAGTCCCAACTACTCAGGAAGCTGAGGTGGAAGGATCACCTGAGCTTGGGAGGTCAAGGCTGCAGTGACCGGAGATGGTGCCCCTGCACTTCAGTCTGGGTGACAGAGCGAGACCCAATCACAATTAAAAAAATAAATAAAAAGAGACGAGGGCAGTGGCTCACACCTGTTATCTCAGCACTTTGGGAGGCCGAGGTGGGCTGAATCACTTGAGGTCAGGAGTTCGAGACCAGCCTTGCCAACATAGTGAAACCCCGTCTCTACTAAAAATACAAAAATTAGGGCATGGTAGTGGGCGCCTGTAATCCCAGCTACTCAGGAGGCTGAGGTGGGGGAACTGCTTGAACCCAGGAGGTGGAGGTTGCAGTGAGCCAACATTTTGCCACTGCACTCCAGCCCGGGCGACAGAGCGAGACTCCGTCTCAAAAAAGAAAGAAAGAAAAAAAGAATTGTTATGGTCTTCTAGACTTTTATTACGTCCTATTAATCTCTCAAGTCACTACTGTCATTATATACCTGGTAGGATATCACTAAGCACCCAGGTACCAGAATTCACCGCTGAGTTTTCAGGTTGTTTTCAAAGTCCAGCCTGGTCCAGAGGGCACACTAGAGGGCGCACTAAACCCTCCAAGCTACCGGAAGATCCGGCATCTGGCCTGCAGAGGGTGCACTATCCCCCTCTTAACCACCAAAGGTGGGGTGGGGGGGAATTACTTCTCTTCCTTGTTTTGTATACAGTGTGTTAGAGTTTTATAAAAGGAAGACAATTACAGAGAAAAATGTTTAAATTTCACAAAAGCACAGAAACATATTTAAAGTGTAATGTTTGCTTATTCAAAGCATTGCCGCAGTGAGTTTGAGTCGTATAGTTAAGAGCAGGTTTGGCAAATTCATGGACAAGAGATGTAGGTACCCCCTTCTCCATAGCCTTATCAGACACATATACTCCATCTTAGAGTCTTTCTCCGTATAGTGCCCCTACAGCCACTGCAGTTTACTAGAGTTGGCTTTGGAGAGGAAAGCTGTTTGCAATCCCTGGTTTCTTTTTCTTTTTTCTTTTTATTTATTTTTATTTATTTATTTTTATTTTTTTATTTTTGAGACGGAGTTTCGCTCTTGTTGCCCACGCTGGGGAGTGCAATGGCGTGATCTTGGCTCATTGCGACCTCTGCATCCCTGGTTCAAGTGATTCTCCTGCCTCAGCCTCCCGAGCAGCTGGGATTACAGGCGTGCACCACCATGCCGGGCTAATTTTTTGTATTTTTAGTAGAAACGGGGTTTCACCATGTTAGCCAGGCTGGTCAAGAACTCCTGACCTCAGGTGATCCACCCACCTCGGCCTCCCAAAGCGCTGGGATTACAGGCATGCACCACTGCGCCCAGCAATCACTGGTTTCTGACATCATGAATTGTTTTCTGTGGTACAACCTTCAGTTCCTTAAAAGGTAAATAGAAATACTCAAACTTTCAGCCAGTGGAGGTTTGGACTATCCTTGTTTCTAAGTCTAAAGAATTATCTATACTTCCCAGAACCAGCTTCCTAGGACAGCCCTTGGTCCAAGGCTGCCCCTCTCCACTGTGCCTGCCCAAGTGGCTGCCTCTCTGGGTGTGAAAGACTGACAGACATAGGCACCAGACCTCACGTAGTAAGGAACCATAGGGCTTCAGAGGGCCTTTGTTGACAGCAGTCTGTTTTGCTCTTACCCAATAGGATTCTGCATCTGTAAGTCCTTTTAAATCCCACCTCCAACCCATTCCTCTTGTCCCATTTTGGGTGTATCTATACCTATCAGGTGTCAGCCAGAGCCAACTGCGTTTCAGGTTCATACTTCTTTCTGTTTACCCCTTAAGGCTGGACAGGTAACAGAATCAGATCACAACAGCCTTATATACCATACAGAGGACTTTAGATTTTATTTTGTAGATAAGCCATGGGGAACTTGGAGGGATTTTGAGCAAAGGAGGGATCTGATGGATTTGGTGTGATAGAAAGATAATTCAGGCAGCAGCTTGGAACGTGGTTACAGGCAGGTAGGCCTGGAGACTGATGATGGAAGCGGCCTGTTGAGTGATGAAGGGAGACGTGATAAGGGCTAAGCTAACAGTGGCAATGGCACTGGAGATACAGAAGAGGAGATTAATATAAAAAATTTCTGATACAGTCTCTAAGACTTAGTGATTGATTCATCCTCATGAAGTCAGTAACTATTTTGTCATTATTATCAATACTTAGCCCAGTACCTGGCCAGTAGCAGGTGCTCAATAAATGCTTTTAAATGAATGAATGATCAGTCAATGTGGTGGCTAAGAAAGGAGAATGTGGCTACATATGGAAGAAGCTGTGTTTTGACCAGATAGATGATGGTCCCATTCACCTTGATAAATAATGTTGGAAGAGGGACAACTTTAAGGGAGAATTTAATGCATTCGGTTTGGAGACGTGTAGTTTGAGGTGTCTTAGAGCTGTCACTGTAGAGCTGTCAATTGGGCATTTGGAGATATGGGCCTGGAACCTCAGGAGGAAGATCTCCTGACAGATGGATTTGGGAGAACTCAGCATACATAAATGGTAGTTGAATCCATGGGTGTAGATGAGGTTAGAGGACAAGAGAGATAAGGAAGGACCCCTAAGAAATAGCAGCATTCAAGGATGGCCTGAAGACAAGAAGCCTGAGGGAAAACGGAGAAGTGGCCAGAGGCAAGCTAGGAGAGCCAGGGGTGTGGAAACCCAAGAGGCCCTCTTCCTGGTGGAAGAGATGCACCCAACTCTCACTCAGGTTCACACAGAGCAGAATGGCATGTCTTGACCTCAGTGAAGGTTCAAACCCATCTAGGCAGGCTCAGGCTCTCTACCTCTAACCCAGCATCCTCTGCCTCTTAAGAGGGCAGTTGGTCATTCAGAATCCTGTCATAATTCCTCCCATAATAGAAACCCAGAGTAAAATGAGCATACCATTTTCTTCAAGTGATGAGATATGCTATGTCTTTATAAAGCCTGTCTAACACTTTCTGTTATGACTAAATAAAAATGGATAAAACCCAGAATGGAAAGAAACATAAGACATTAAAAAGTGATTATTTCTGAAATGTAGTTCAAGATTGGTTTGTATTTTTGTCTTTATTCTTTCCTATATTTTCCTCCAAGAGTATGTAGAACATGTGAAATCTGAAAAGGAATCTTTTAAGTTATTTTTACATGGGAAAGCCTGAAATACAGACCGAACAATTATCTAACTGTTTTAAATGAACAATTTACCAAAGTCAGACTATACTTATTGGAAACATGTAGAGATCTGGCAAGTGATCTAGGTTGTCAAATGTCTTGATTTTTTTTTTTTTTTAACCATTTTGTATTAGTTCGTTTTCACACTGCTGATAAAGACATATCCAAGACTGGGAAGAAAAAGAGGTTTGAAAGACTTACAGTTCTACATGGCTGGGGAGGCCTCATAATCATGGTGGAAGGCAAGGAGAAGCAAGTCACGTCTTACACGGATGGCGGCAGGCAAAGAGAGAGCTTGTGCAGGGAAACTCCTCTTTATGAAACAATCAGATCTCATGGGACTTATTCACTATCACGAGAACAGCATGAGAAAGACCTGCCCCCACGAGTCAGTTACCTCCAACTTGGTCCCTTCCACGACATGAAGGAATTGTGGGAGTTGCAATTCAAGGTGAGATTTAGGTGGGGGCACAGTCAAACGATATCACATTTATATTATAAATCCAGGTTTGGAAAATAATGATCCATATAGAATGTCTGAAAACAGGCCATTATATATTCAGAAAATCCACTGCAGCCTCTTGGAGAATATACTTTTTGGTTCTGTGTAAAAATTCGCCATGATAAATATCAAGGCCACCACATACAGCTGTGCAGGTTGTGCACTGAACAACTCCAGGGGCAGGGGATCCTTTTACTTAGAATGCAATATAAATCGTGCCCTCTAGAGTTCAGCAGTGCACAACCTACCTAAACAAACAAGTGGTAGACCTAGTAATGACTGAATGACATTTTAAAGACCTAGCCCATTACCTGCCAAAATGTTAACTTATTAATAGAATACATTACTAAAGATTTGGCTATGAAAAATTACAAACTTACAAAGTGCTCCAAAGGCAAGCAGTGTAGGAAATTTTGTTAAATGTTTACTATTGTCATGGAATATTATGATAAAACATTGTAATATTGTTAGAAAAGGATAACTAGTTACACTTTTTGTTTTATTCACTAAGGCCTGGTTTCAGTTTCCAAGAAAAGTGTGTCCTACATGGTAAGCAAGGAGGGAGGTGGAAACATCTCTGTCATTGTCCTTGGGGGTGCAAAAGAATCACTGGATGCTCATCCTGGAAAGTTCACTCTGTTCATCCACCAGCGGAAAGGATTTGTTAAAACTGCTTTGACCCATGGGTAAGTGGCTTTTTGTATAAAGTAGGGGGTCAGAAAAGTTAAGACATTATTAAACAAACCACGAAGAAGTAAGGTGATTTTCTAGCCCTTAAAGACCTCTCCAAATCGATCTGACAGTAAAAGCAGGTGTGGATGTTCTTGGGGAATGGAATATGACCTTTTTACTACAGTAGCTCAATGCCATGACATTCAGCAATTAAACTTAACTCTAAAAGCAAAACAACGAGAACAACAACAAACACCAACATTCTATATATACAGTGTAATTTTCCAGCCAAATCAACAGTGGCCAAAGCTATAGATAAAAGAGAAGTTTCCTGGAACCCTAATTTTCTATAGAATAAAATCCTGTCAATGGCTAGCCTGCTGAAATTCCTCCCTAAAGAATGTCAAGTTTAAGACAGTTTCAATGAACGTGAAGTTAGCAATATAGGAAGGCTTGGGCACATTTAAAAAATTTTTCAGAAGTTGTTGCAAGAGTCAGCTAAACAGAATAAATTATTTGAATCCTTTTCATTGAAAATTCTCACCCGTCCCCTTTGTTATTGCAGCGCCTCTCTGGTCCCAGTGGTTTCTTTTGGTGAAAATGAACTGTTTAAACAAACTGACAACCCTGAAGGATCATGGATTAGAACTGTTCAGAATAAACTACAGAAGATCATGGGGTTTGCTTTGCCCCTGTTTCATGCCAGGGGAGTTTTTCAGTACAATTTTGGCCTAATGCCCTATAGGAAAGCCATCCACACTGTTGGTATGTACATAAAATAACTACAACTATTAGCTTACTTTAAGCAATGTTTCTTGTTATTGATTGAGGTGCTAATGCAAGGGAAGTGGCTTTGAGTAAGAACTTCCTGAAACAATAATCCTGTAGATGTTATTTGAGTTTTGTTTCTGGTATTCCTTTTATTTATGAAATGACTACATTTTCCACTAGAATAGGAATTGATTACTTTCAAGAATACTGCTATTGCACTACAAGTAAAATCCAATTTTCAAAATAAAGTTTCTAATACTCTATAATGAATCTATTTCTCTGTGCCAGCCAATTATAGCATAGCAATTCTTTGATGACAAGTCATATCAGAGTTTATAGATAGATGAACATTTCTGTATGATAAGTGTCCTCATTATGTTCAGTTCACATAAGCATCAGTTTCTATAGCAAAAGCTTTTTTTTTTGCAGCTAGCTATTTTATATATATTCTGCTATTCTGCTATAGACTTATTTTTTTTTATTTCAGTAGGTTTTTGGGGAACAGGTGGTGTTTGGTTACATGAATAAATTCTTTAGTTGTGATTTCTGAGATTTTGGTGCACCCATCACTGGAGCAGTGTATACTCTACCCAATATGTAGTCTTTTATCCCTCACCCCTCTTCCACTCTTTCCCCCGAGTCCCCAATGTCCATTGCATCATTCTTAATGCCTTTGTGTCCTCATAGCTTAGCTCCCACTTATGAGTGAGAACATACGATGTTTGGTTTTCCATTCCTGAGTTACTTCACTTAGAATAATGGTTTCCAATTCCATCCAGGTTGCTGAAAATGCCATTATTTCATTACTTCTTATGGCTAAGTAGTAGTCCATGATGTTTATATACATATATCACAATTTCCTTATCCACTCAATGATGGGCATTTGGGCTGGTTCCATATTTTTGCAATTGCAAATTGTTCTGCTATAAACATGTGTGTGCAAGTATATTTTTCGTATAATGACTTCTTTTCCTTAGGGTAGATACCCAGTAGTGGGATTGCTAGATCAAATGATAGTTCTACTTTTAGTTCTTTAAGGAATGTCTACAGTTTTCTCTAGCGGTTGTACTAGTTCACATTCCTACCAGCAGTGTGAAAGTGTTCCCTTTTCACTGCATCCACACCAACATCTATTATTTTTTGAATTTTTGATTATGGCCATTTTTGCAGGAGTAAGGTGGTATCGCATTATGATTTTGATTTACATTTCCCTGATCATTAGTGATGTTGAGCATTTTTTCATATGTTTGTTGACCATTTGTATATCTTCTTTTCAGAATTGTCTGTTCATGTCCTTAGCCCTTTTTGATGGGATTGTTTGTTTTGTTCTTGCTGATTTATTTGCATTCCTTGTTGATTCTGACTCTTAATTAGACTCATTTTATTTTAAAAAGCTGCATGTTTGGGAGAATCCAGTTGAGGGAGGAGGGTGAAGACCATGTTGATAAAAATACTGAGGAGTTGGCCAAGTGTGGTGGCACACACCTGTATTCCTAGCACTTTGGGAGGCTGAGACAGGAGGAATGCCTGAGCCCAGGAGTTCGAGACCAGACTGGCAACAAAGCTGGACCTCATCTCTACTAAAAATTTTAAAAATTAGCGGGGCCCCATGGCATGTGCTTGTAATCCCAGTGCTTTGGGAGGCTGTGGAAGAAGGAGCACTTGAGCCCAGGAGTTGGAGGTTGGAGTGAGCTATGATTGTGCCATGACACTATAGCCTGGGTGACAGATCAAGACCCTATCTCAGAAAAACAAAAACAAAAATAAAAAACCCAGGAGAAAATTATTTAGCTCCCTCAGATTGGAAGAGGATTGGAGAGCTAAAATGAGAATGTGCTGAGCCAGGCACTAATAGCAGAATTACTAAAACTATAAACATATTATGAAGCTGGAAGTAATATGTTCACCACGGATAGCCCATTAAGTAAAATTCAAATATAGTCAAATATTGTTTTAGGTCTGTTTTGCTAGGCTAGGATTTTACTACCATCAGTTTATAAGTGCTTTACATTTAATATGCAATCACATGACATTATTTTTTCCCACAGTAATTATGTTTATTATTATTAAATCTTAAGTATCTGAAAGGTATAAATGTGGGTCAAATGGAAGAAAATAGGAACTGAAATAAAACTATTGCAGACGCACATGAAGAGTGACTTTTTTTCTGGTTTTCAATCTCTCTGAAGGGAATATTGAGGAGAGTAATTCTGATATGGAACTGAGTTGGGGATATATTTCTTTCCTGGGAGAAATTCCTGTGGAAGGGAGACAATTATCAGAATCTTTTTTTTTTTTGAGATGGAGTTGCACTCTTGTCACCCAGGCCGGAGTGCAATGGCATGATCTGCAACCTCCGCCTCCTGGGTTCAAGCAATTCTCCTGCCTCAGCCTCCCAAGTAGCTGGGATTACAGGCATGCACCACCACACTCAGCTAATTTTTTGTATTTTTAGTAGAGACAGGGTCTCACTATGTTGGCCAGGCTGGTCTCGAACTCCCGACCTCAGGTGATCCATCCGCCTCAGCCTCCCAAAGTGCTGGGATTACAGGCGTGAGCCACCGCCTGTACAGAATCTTTTTTTTTTTCCTTCAGGTCAGATGGGTAATGTGCCGATGTTGTAACAAGGTTCAGAGGGTGGCACATTTCACATGTGCCCGTGAGCACCCAATCCTCACGCTCATGAACTACAGAAGGACCGAATTATCAGACTCTTAATGGACACAGGAACATATGTTTATAAGACATTGAGATTCTTATGACAAGAGACATCCCTGTAGGGAAGCAGGTCATAGACATAGCAGATGGGGTTTTTAGTGAGAGACTGGAAAATGAATAGCATGAACTGAAATAAAATAAGGATTCCTTGTGCATTTGGTGGTACAATCTGGGGAGTGATTGCTAACTTCTCATGGACTAGTTGACCGTCAGGACAAAAGATGTTACTTCCATGTATTTCCTCTACTTCAAAAAGTTTCTCAATCCCCCAAGTGTAAGGGTGACATGGAAACAGGGAGGTGACATTAGATGTTGAGAAGAAAAAAAGCTAAATGTTATCTCTAAGCCAAGAAGGTAGACAACATTATAGATTTCTGAGGCTGGTTGGTGGCATATAAACAGGACTTCTTGTGACTGGTAAATATGTGTATGGACCCTATCTCGGAAATGCTGGTGATCCTGAACAGGAAACATGAGATCCCATCTTGTACTAGTCAGAGAGATAGTCTTTCCTGCTTATGTTCCATTTCCCAGTGTCTCAAGTAGCCCTTGCACTGGCCTCACTCTCCTACTCTGTTGTTGGTAGTCGCAGCTGGGGAGTCAATCACCTTCACCTAATGGTTCAGGGAGGCTAATGGAGGGTCTCTGGCTTCACCATTGCCACCCTCCTCTCACACACATACCACCTCAACTCTCAGCAGTTCTTTGAGAAAGCCTTTCCATTGAGGATGGTCACACAGCCTCTGCTTCTTAGGGTAGTGCCATCTATTATAATATCAAAGAGTTCAGAAGAGTAAGGAGTTCCATCCTTCCATAGCCAGGCCTTGCCATTGCCCGGGTGGAAGAGCCCTGTCCGATAAGAGTAGAAAAACTCAGAGTAGCTTTGAGACACAGCAAACTCCAGCATTTCTTGTGTGTTTATCTTTGGATGGTAGAGTTCTTAGCAATGCAGATATATTTACATTTTTGCCAACTTTCACTGTATTTTTTTTTTTTTTTTTGAGACGGAGTGTCACTCTGTCGCCAGGCTGGAGTGCAGTGGCACGATCTCTGCTCACTGCAACCTCGGCCTCCCAGGTTCAAGCAATTCTCCTGCCTCAGGCTCCCAAGTAGCTGGGACTACAGGCATGCACTACCACGCCCAGCTAATTTTTGTATTTTTAGTGCAGACGGGGTTTCATCATGTTGGCCAGAATGGTCTCGATCTCTTGACCTCGTGATCTGCCTGCCTCAGCCTCCCAAAGTACTGGGATTACAGGCATGAGCCACCGCCCCCGGCCAACTTTTGCTATCTTTATAGAACTGGTAGCATTTGTCCCCATACACCTATTTTTCTGGACATAGGTTGCACCTGTGTACTCCAGCTTTGTTGCAGAGCTCATGACAGAGTTTTTCAGCCACATGCTTCAGACTTTCTGCAAACTTCATGTTCTGGGCTGGAGGAGATTTGACCTGTTGGGAGATATTTCTTTTTTTTTTTTTTTTTTTTTTGAGACGGAGTCTCACTATGTCACCCAGGCTGGAGTGCAGTGGCGCAATCTCTGCTCACTGCAAGCTCTGCCTCCTGGATTCAGGCCATTCTCCTGCCTCAGCCTCTTGAGTAGCTGCGACTACAGCTGCCCGCCACCATGCCCGGCTACTTTGTTTTGTATTTTTAGTAAAGACGGAGCTTCACTGTGTTAGCCAGGATGGTATTGATCTCCTGACCTTGTGATCCGCCCATCTCAGCCTCCCAAAGTGCTGGGATTACAGGCGTGAGCCACCGCGCCCAGCTTCTGTTGGGAGATATTTCTTAATATTTCTTCCTTTTACGAGATGGTGTCTTGCTGAGTATTCGAGAGCTGGTATTAACTGAAAAACTGGAGCAGAAATGGATTTCACATGACATTATTCTTAAATGCTGTTTAATTAATACAATGGAATGTTAACAGACTTGATCAGTTAGGGTAATGGGAATTTTGAGATAAATTTAAGTTTGCAATGGTATTGTTCAAGATAAGCTGGTTACTTTTTTGGCATAACATTCATTAACCATTTTTGATCTCTTACATGCAAAGTACTATTGTTAGCTTTGGGGACGATATAAAGGAAATTGTAAGGCATGATATTAGGAACTAAAAGTTTAATGAAATGTAACCATATGCTCACATGAAATAAGCTGTTGATGCTGAAAGCAAGCATAGTCTGTAGGCTTAAATGATTGCACTTGTCACCTGGTTAAGCTTTTTTACTTTTTAAATGGTTTGCCATTTGATATCGCCCAGTTATACCTCTACTGACAAATAATCATCAGTCAAGGGTTGAATGGAATTACTGAATCTGAATTAGTTGTCAAGACTGGAAAACTGCAACTGTATTAACTTGTTTTCACTCATACTTGTCCAATGTGCTTCTCTTAAACATTCAGAAAGGGGGAAATTGCTTCAGTCCCTCCCTCTACTTACCCTGCAAACAGTTACAATGATTAGTAGTCTGTATCATCCTCAATATCCCGTTGTTGTTTCAAACATTTAAAAACTCAAGCTAAGAATATGTTTTGTATATGTTTCATAAAGACTGACCTGCTATGATCTTAAGGTATAAGAATGGGAGTCCATAATGTAGAGCATCTCGATTTGTGTGAACTAGACCCTCAAGACTGTATTTAAAGACTTTTATTTACTTGAAAAAACACAAGTGGAGGATAGAACATTTACAATTCCATAAAAAAAGTAAAGCCATGTGTCAATCAAATGCCACAGAGAATAAAACACAATATAAGGCTGAAACAGTGATGTAAATGACTGTGTTCATTTCTATTTTAAATCATGCACTTGAAATGCAGTGTGGCTTCATTGCTGACTCCCTGACGTGAATTCTCCCTGTCCTACCCCAGGAAGGATTCAGGCAACATCTCAGAGCGGCAAGTTATTTTGCGGTCCCTCTGCTCCCTCTCCTACTTTATTAACTTAAGTAAGCGCTACCTTACGTCATAAGATAAACATCAACTCACTCAGTATTAGTTGGATTCATCCCAAATCATCACCTTAGCTAAATCCTCTCACAGGTGTCCAGAGAAGCCTGGATTCTCCATCCTTTAATAGTTTCCCATGGCTGGCCGCGGTGGCTCACGCCTGTAATCCCAGCTAGTTGGGAGGAAGAGGCATGAGAATCACTTGAACCTGGGAGGTAGAGGTTGAAGTGAGCGGAGATCGTGCCACTGCACTCCAGCCTGGGTGACAGAGTGAGACTGTCTCGAAAGAAAGAGAGAAAAAGAGAGAGAGAGGAGGAGAGAGAGAGAGAGAGAGAGAGATAAAAGGAATTAAAGAGGGAAAGGAAAGGAAAAGAGGAAGGAAGGAAAGAGAAAGAAAGAAAGAGAGAGAGAGAAAAAGAAAGAAAGAAAGAAAGAGAGGAGAGAAAGGAAGGAAGGAAGGAAAAAGAAAGAGAAAGAAAGAAAGAGAGTGGGGAGGGATGGAAGGAAGGAAGGGAAAAGAAAGAAAGAGAAAGAGAGAGAAGAAAGAAAAAAGAAAGAAAGAAAAAGAAAGAAAGAAAGAAAAAGAAAGAAAGAAAGGGAGGGAGGGAGGAAGGGAGGAAGGGAGAGAAGAAAGGAAGGAAGGCGGGAAGGAAAGAGAAAGAAGAAAGAGAGAGAGATAAAGAGAAAAGAGGGGTGGGCATGGGAGGGGAGGGAAAAGGAGGGGGTTCTTTCCATCCATAGGCGTGCCCTGATGGCTTGTGGCTGATGCTCCAGCGCTGGCCACATAGAGATTGATCTTGGCATTAAGAGGCATTTATTATGCAGCAGCTGGATGTACAGAAGGAAGTGGTATGGGTTTGAGGTCTGACTCTGAGCGACTTTGAATGTTTCATTTATCTTCTCTGAACCTCAGAGTTTACAACTATGAAAGAAGAGACCGTTAAAATTATTCTGTCTTCTCACAGGGATATTATGGGGATTAAATGTCATGATACATGGGAAGGCAGTCTAGACTCCAGGTGCTAGGCAAATGCAGGTTGGTAAATGGAGTAAAGGCCTCCTGCCTAGCTTGTTGAGAGCTTTCAAATGTGTTTCTAGTTCCCTGTGTAAGTAACTTGCCAAAATGTTAATCTGAATCAAATCATGAGGAAATAATCAGACAAATCCAGATTGTGGGACATTGTACAGAACAACTGGCCTGGACTCTTTAAAAATATCAGTGTCATAAGAGACAAGAGGGAGGGGGTCCTCAGAGACATACAACACAACAGCTGTTGTAGATTGATGGGAAAACAACTATGAACGATATTGAGGTGATTGATAAAGTTTGAATTTGGATTAAGTACAAAATAATATTGTAAAGATGTTACATTTCTTGAGTATAATAATGGTGTTGTTATATAGGACATTGTTCTTGTTTTTAAGTAATACTGCAGAAATATTTAGGGATGATTCACATGATTGAATCATTGATGTCCACAACTTACTTTCAAATGGCCCCACAAAAATAGAAATAATAATGCACATGTATATACACACATATGTGTGCACACGTGCACAAAATGCTAGAAATTGCTGCATCTAGATGGGGGTAGGCAAGTGCTTATTGTATTCCTTCTGAAGGTTTGACTTTTTTTTTCAATAAAAAAGATAGGTAAGGGAATGCATTTTATTTAAATAAAACTAGTTTGAAACCACATGAGGACAAAAGTAATCCACTGTGTTTCAAGTCACTTTTATATTCTGATGGGAAAAAAGCAGACTGAATCTGGGAGGTGGAGGTTGCAGTCACTCCAGCCATGCACTCCAGCCTGGGCAACAGAACAAGACTTTGTCTCAAAAAAAAAAAAAACCACAAAAAACAAACAAACAAACTAAAAACTGACTAAGTAAGGGATTTCGTAAAATATTTTTAAAAAAATAAAGAAAGGGAAACTTAATTTTTCATTGTAAAATTAAAGAGATTAAAGGAAATAAGGGCACAAACATGGTGTTGTAGGGGAGGCAAAACTTTACCTCTAGCCTCTTAGGGTCACTGGCTGGGCCTGAGAATGAAGTTGACATCAACCAACAGGAGAAAAGCATGCAGATTTTTGCAAGTATGTGGGAACCCCCATAAGAAAATGAAGACCCAGAGAAGGGCAAGGGCTGAGTTTATATATGAGGTTGAACAAAGAAAGGCAATTGTGGAAAAATAGCTGAAGTAAATGGGGAGACTAAAGGAAGATAAGAGTTATTTTAATAAGGTCTGAACAGATTTCTCTTGGCGTGTCTCCACATCTCTGGTGATAACGTTCCTTCCTTCCTACTATAGGGAGGGCATATTCTGCAGAGGAATTTTGTTTCCTGCTTTCAGGAAGAAAAGGGGAGGTTAGAGTGCCCTTCTTGTACGTGAGGGTTTTTTTGTTTGTTTGTTTTGTTTTTTGTTTGTTTGTTTGTTTTTAGGGCCTTTAGCTCAAAATAATCTCTGTGCCAAAGTGGCATATTTTAGGGTGGCATATTCTTCCACCTTTCAGTACCCAGGACAACATATCAAGTGCTCAATGAATGTTCATGAGTGAGTGTGTCTGTGTGTGGACCTATACATACTCACATGTACACATGCTGACATTGGGCATCTTTTGAGCCTCCACCATAAGCCACGGGTGAGCCCTGATTTGCGTTCCGGCTTCATCTGACACCCAGGTTCCTGCTCCTTTTAACCCTTGTTGGCCACACAGCCTCTGCCTGTTTTTTCTCTAATATACAGCTATGTAGCATCTTGGAGAGTAATTCCTGCATGAGACTATTAGAACAATCAACTCTACAGAATCTTTACAATTACAGAATAGTAAAACAAAGATTTTTTTTTTCTTTTTTTGCTATGAATAATCTACTGGTTGCCTCCACGAGAAAAAAAATAATGCCCACTTCTAAATGCTTTTCCAGCTGTGTATACCACAAGCCCACAAAGCTCCCTCATCTTAGGTACAGCATAGCACCGTAGAAACTGAAGCAAGATAGCTGTGTAAGGCAATACATGCATAACTAATCTTGAATTGTTGGATGGAATTGGAAAATGGAGCAGTTGAGCATACCAGCTATAAAAAGCAGTGAAACATAAACAAAAGCTATGATTCCTGACTCTGTCACAAGTAGGCGTTGGCAGCTTTTTTTCCAGGGCAAGGAATTCTATTTCTAAGAGCAGCCTGATGCAGCTGAGTTTTTCCCCCTTTGTTTTGTAAAAAGGGAGTTTTGCAGAAGTTTCAACTTAGGCTTATGTTGAAAATGTTTTTTCTTCTCCTTAGTACTAAAAAGATGTTTCTGTGGAGAGAGAAAATTCTGGCCTTCTAGGGCTCTAGGGACCCTTTTAAGAGTATCCCGGCCGGGCGCGGTGGCTCACGCTTGTAATCCCAGCACTTTGGGAGGCTGAGGCGGGTAGATCACGAGGTCAGGAGATCGAGACCATCCTGGCTAACACGGTAAAACCCCGTCTCTACTAAAAATACAAAAAATTAGCCGGGCGTGGTGGTGGACGCCTGTAGTCCCAGCTACTCCGGAGGCTGAGGCAGGAGAGTGGCGTGAACCCGGGAGGCGGAGCTTGCAGTGAGCCGAGATCGCGCCACTGCACTCCAGCCTGGGTGACAAAGCGAGACTCCGTCTCCAGAAAAAAAAAAAGAGTATCCCAATTTGCAATAACTCACTATGGAACAATTCCAAGTAGATCTTTTTATTTGACCCTCACAACACTGGAGTTGGGTATGGCAGGGATGTTTATTATACTGGTTTCACAGATGAGGACCTTGAGCTCTCATGATAAGTAAGAGTAAAATGTGATGAAAGCTTATAATTCATCAGGTCTTTGATGCAGGCTGAGACCCCAAGTAATTGAATGTTGGGCCTAAGGGATTAGGGGTAGGTTATGATAGTGTTACAGGAGAGGGGTCCAGATTCATACCCCAAGAGAAGGCCCTTGGATCTCACACAAGAAAGAATTCAGGGCAAGTCCATAAAATGAAAGCAAGTTTATTAGGAAAGTAAAGGAATAAAAGAATGGCCACTCCGTAAACACAGCATGGTTTTTTTTTTTTTGGTTATTTCTTGCTTATATGCGAAACAAAGGGTGGATTACTTATGCTTCCCCTTTTTAGACCATAGAGGGTAACTTCCTGACGTTGCCATGGCATTTGTAAACTGTCATGGTACTAATGGGAGTGTAGCAGTGAGGATGACCAGAGGTCATACGTTGCCATCTTGGTTTTGGTGGGTTTTGGCCAACTTCTTTACTGCAACCTGTTTTATCAGCAAGGTCTTTGTGACTTGTATCTTGTGCCAACCTCCTATCTCATCCTATGACTTAGGATGCCTTAACCATCTGGGAATGCAGCCCAGTAGGTCTCAGCCTTATTTTACCCAGCCCCTATTCAAGGTGGAGTTGCACTGATTCCAGTGCCTCTGACAATAGGGCTAGGATTTGAAGCAAGCTAGGGGCCCTCAGAGCCAAGGCCCTGATCAGCTATTCTCTCCATCTGTCCTCCCTTTTGCAGAAGGTGAAGTGACTGTCTGAGAGCCAAGAGGGTGCATGGATATCTCAATGTCCTCATCTCTCTGTCTTTTGGCTGGAGCCCATTCCCTGAAGTTTTATATTTCTGACACCGTCATTCGGGTTTGTGGTGTTTTTCCATGGGCTGGCTAATTAATTAGCCTTCTTGTGCCCATTGTTCTCATTTGTAAAACAGGGACAATAATGGCTGTCTTGCTAGGTTTTTCCGGGGATTTGACTTAATAACATCTAGTAGACCCTCGATAAATAATAGCTTTATTTCCAGTATAGGCACAAGTTAGCTTCAGGGCAGCTATATTGGAACTGAACTCACAATAGCAGGTTGTTTTCCACTGCTAATAGGCTGGTAGCTTTCAACCTCATTTCCCTGAGATGGGCTTTTTTGAATTATTTAGTAAAGGTATGATTATGATCTGTGTTCTGTTGCTTCTGGCTTCATCCCTAAAATGCAATTGAGAAAGATTTCTTACTCTCTAATCCGGTTTGGGGTTAGTTTAAGAAGCAGGGGCAGGAATGCTGGGTTTAAGTCGTATTAATTTCCTGGGCTTTTTTGAGTGTAGTTTAGGAACTTTCAGCTCCTCACTTTTCCTATAACTAAGGCAAAGACAAGAAGATTATGTCTATCTCACAGTTTAAAGGGATAAGTCTTATGATTATAAATTCACTCTAGGCTGCGCGTGGTGGCTCACGCCTATAATCCCAGCACTTTGGGAGGCCGAGGCAGGCGGATAACCCAAGGTCAGGAGTTTCAGACCAGCCTGACCAACATGGCAAAACTCTGTCTCTACTAAAAACACAAAAATTAGCCTGGCATGGTGGTGCGTGCCTGTAATTCCAACTACTTGGGAGGCTGAGGCAGGAGAATTGCTTGAACCTGGGGGGTGGAGGTTGCAGTGAGCTGAGATCGTGCCACTTCACTCCAGCCTGGGAGAAAGAGCAAAACTCTGTCTAAAAAAAAAAAAAAAAAATTCATTCCATATGAGCATGCTTAAGCTCTCTGGAAGAACCATCTGAAATGTAGTAAAACAATTAATGAGAAAAGAACAGGATTGAAATTAGCTGTAGGATAGCTCAGAGGAAAGAAGACTCACTAATTCAGAATGTACGAGTACTAGCTAAAGTAAGCAGAGAAGAACACACTTCATCTTCTTAGACCACTGAGTCTTTTTACTGGTCCCTTACCCCTACCCTGAATAGTTACATTGACCTCTCTCACTGGAATAATTTCACTAAGAAAACAGAAGCTATTTTAACAAAGCCACAAATTTGCTAGTAGATTTATATGTAGATTTCTCCATATCTTCCTCAAACAACAAAAAAGCTCAGTGCTGGAAGAATGCTTCAAGATCTTGGAATTCTTTTATCCTATGCATGTGAAAATTAAGGCCAGAGAGGCTGGCTGTGGTGGCTCACGCCGACCTAGCACTTTGAGAGGCTGAGGCTGGTAGATCACTTGAAGCCAGAAGTTTGAAGCCAGCAAGGCCAACATAGTGAACCCTGTCTCTACTAAAAATACAAAAAAGTTGGCTGGGCGTGGTGGCACATGCCTGTAATCTCAGCTACTTGGGAGGCTGAGGCACAAGAATTGCTTGAATCCAGGAGGCGGAGGCTGCAGTGAGACGAGATCACACCATTACAGTCTAGCATGGTTGACAGAGCAAGACTCTGTTTCAGAAAGAAAGACAGACAGAAAGAAAAACAAGGAAGGAAGGAAGGAAGGGAGGGGAAAGAAAGAGAAAGAAAGAGAGAGAGAAAGAAGGAGGGAAGGAAGGCAGGAAAGGAGGGAGGAAGGAAGGAAGGAGAAAGAAAGAAAAAGAAAGAAAAAGAAAGAAAGAGAAAGAAAGAAAAGAAAAGAAAAGAGAAAGAGGGAGGGAAGGGAGGGGAGGGAGGGAAGGGAGGGGAGGGAGGGGAGGGAGGGAAGGGAGGGAAGGGAGGGAAGGAAGGGAAGGAAGGGAAGGAAGGGAAAGGGAAAGGGAAAGGAAATTAAGGCCAGAGAGAAAGTCACCTGCTCAGGGCACTTACTGGTGAGCTGGGACTAGACCCAGCCCAGCCTTGTGCTTTTTGTGCAACTCCCGCTCCCAGTTCCACCTCATCACTACGTTAGCCTCTGCTAGTCCATATTTCCAGCCACAATTGACAGTGAGATGGTTGTTTCCAGTTCTTTGTGTTGAGTTAAACAGGACTTATGTCTACTATGTATAAATGTGACATCCAAGCTATCAAAGAAAACCACATGAGCTTTTCAAGGCTATGTGTGGTTAAATTCTTAGCAATTTGAGAATATTAATGTTGCAGTAAGGATGTGTGTATGTATGTGTGTCCTCTGTGCCCCCTCAGCTCCCATACTGAAGTCATTTATCACTTCCTTCTCTGTGACTTAACATTTGTTCATATTTTGCTTAGCTAACCACCTACTCTTACTGACATGAATCAGAACCTCGTATGTGACATGGGATGACTCAGGATAGGACAAAGGTCGCTCTACTGTGGGTCCCATTCATTACCTAGAGCCCACCTGACCTCATGCCCAAGCTAATGAGGTCAGAGGCAGCAGTTTGCTGCCTCATTGAACTTCCTGCACATTTTCTTTTTGTTGTTGTTGTTTGTTTGCTTGTTTGTTTGTTTTGAGACGGAGTCTTGCTCTGTCCCCCAGGCTAAAGTGCAGTGGCGCAATCCGGTCTTACTGCAACCTCTGCCTCCTGGGTTCTAGAGGTTGTCCTGCCTCAGCCTCCCGGGTAGCTGGGATTACAGGTGCCCGCCACCACGTCCGGCTAATTTTTGTATTTTTAGTAGAGACGGTGTTTCGCCATGCTGGTCAGGCTAGTGTCGAACTCCTGACCTCAGGTGATCCACCCGCCTCAGCCCCCCAAAGTGTTGGGATTACAGGCGTGAGACACTGCGCCCGGCCATCCTGTGCATTTTCAACCCTTGGCATCAGTAGCAGCATCCGACCAGCAGGTGGCGCAGCGAGTGCAAGAGCCAAAACCATGGGAATTTTTGTATTTTCTAAAAATCAGAGACAAGTGAGATGTTATATAAATACCTTTTAAAATATGTATAGAAGTTGCCAGATTTGTTTTTAATTAGTGTATTTGGAAAAACACAAATGCATTCTCATTTGTAGAAAATTTATATAATACAGTTAGAGTGAAATTTCCCCATCCCTACTTCCTTACCAAAAAGGAACTTTTATGTTTCTCTCTCTTTCCGGACTTTTTTCCATGCACTAAAAACGTATAATACTTCTAGGAATATAAACATTTTTTCCAAAAATGGATCATACTGTATTATTTTACAAATTATTTTTCCACTTAATACATTTTAGACATCTGTGTGTATTTGTGTGTGTATGTGTACACATATTTATATTATTTCATTGTTTAAAAATTTCTGCCTAGGATTCTATTGAATGACTATTACATGGTTTATTTAACAGTTTCTCTATTGAGACGTTAGCTGTTTTTCAGTTACCCGCTATTACAAACAATGGAATCCACGTCATTTATGTGTATTTCTCTAATACAGATACTTAGCTGTGAAGATATGTATTTTTTAATTGTTTAGAAAGACACTCAAAAGAGGCAGACTGGGCCTGGCCAGTAGCTCACCCTTGTAATTCCAGCTTGAGGTCAGGAGTTCAAGACCAGCCTGGCCAACATGGCAAAACCTCGTCTCTACTGAAAATACAAAAAAAAAAAATTAGCCGGGCATGGTGGTGGGAGCCTGTAATCCCAGCTACTCAGTGGGAGGTTAAGGCAAGAGAATCGCTTGAACTCGGGAGGCGGAGTTCGCAGTGAGCTGAGACTGTGCCACTGCACTCCAGCCTGGGTGACAGAGTAAGACTCTGTCTCAAAAAGAAGAGTCAGACTAGAGGACTGCCACGTGACATGAGGATTCACAGTCAGTAATAATCAGGGCACTGTGGTCTGGCTGTCAACTGTTCCAGAGGGAGGAAGCTGGTGACGTGGACACACAGCTATGTCCACTCACCTCCCAGCTGCAGTCAGCACAGTAGCTCATTTGACTCAAAGTCAAAACCACCAGGGTCCCGACAATCCAGTGTCTGCTGAGGAGGAAAGTTCTTTATTTGTTATCAGATGGAGTGGTGTGACCACTGCAGGCAGCCAGTGAAATGAAACAAGGATTGGAGTGAGCAGGCTGGAGGGATTCTGATTGGCAGTTGTGTTCACAGCTGTGCATTAGGGGCGGCGGTCTGTGGTGGAGCGGTTTTAGTTCCTCACGTATGATGTATTCCCTGTTTTTGCAGTTGGCCGCCCGATCCCTGTTCGTCAGACTCTGAACCCGACCCAGGAGCAGATTGAGGAGTTACATCAGACCTATATGGAGGAACTTAGGAAATTGTTTGAGGAGCACAAAGGAAAGTATGGCATTCCAGAGCACGAGACTCTTGTTTTAAAATGACTTGACTATAAAAAAAAAATTTTAAATAAAAATAAATGACTTGGCTGTAATAAGGCATAAAGAAGGATAACAGACCATCCTATTGTGAGAATAAATATTTTAAAGACGTTTATTTTTTTTCTTTTGACTGTGGCATCAAATTTGCAACAGAAAAGTATTATTTATGGCGATGAATGTTGGTGTATCTGTGGTAAATAAAAACACAGATGACTGTAGGATAAGGTTGGAGATGACTATAAGACATCTAATAATTTTCCTTGCCTATGAAGGCAAAATCATTTTACAGGTTATGAACAAGTTTAGAATTATTCTTGTGCTCTGAAAAACAAAAGAAAGCTTCAAAAAGTAATTACACCCGGCCGGGCACAGTGGCTCACGCCTGTAATCCCAGCATTTTGGGAGGCCGAGACAGGTAGATCACTTGAGGTCAGGAGTTTGAGACCAGCCTGGCCAACATGGTGAAACCCCGTCTCTACTAAAAATACAAAAATTAGCTGGGCATTGTGGTGGGCACCTGTAATCCCGGCTACAAGGGAGGCTGAGGAAGGAGAATCACTTGAACCTGGGAGGTGGAGGTTGCAATGAGCCGGGATCGCACCATTGCACTCCAACCTGGGAGACAGAGTGAGACTCTGTCTCAAAACAATAATAATAATAATAATAATAATAATAATAATTAGACCCTCTTACTAAACATCACAATAACTTAAGGTGGTGTTTTCACAAAGTGTGACAACTGTTGTTCAGCACAGCCAGCCCATTTGGGAGACACTGTGTAAAATAGTTTGCCATATACAGCAAGAGGAAATATTTTTTTCTGCTTGAACATGACATTTGTTAGTGAATAAAGATACTTTTAATATTTAGATAGTTTGAGCCTTTGGTCATATCAACAACAAATTTTTAAACAAAAGTGCAGGATTTTTTGCCATTTTCAAAATGGGTTGAATCTGTCATACGAAAACTCATGTGGACAGGAGAATGGCTCCTCATTTCTCTATTCATGCTTAGAATCATGCTCCTTTGCTGTAGAGAGGGAAATCTATTCGGAAGATAGGCTTTTGCACATGATTCAGGACTAGAAATTCTGGAAATTCCATACCAGGAAATTCCAAAAAGTTTTCATGCTAAGAGAAATGGTTTTAATTTGCTTCCTGAATGGCCTTTTCATTATAAAATAATCTCTAAAAGAAAGTGCCGGCTGGGCGTGGTGGCTCATGCCTGTAATCTCAGCACTTTGGGAGGCTGAGGCGGGTGGATCACCTGAGGTCAGGAGTTCGAGACCAGCCTGACCAACATGGTGAAACCCCGTCTCTACTAAAAATACAAAAATTAGCCAGGTGTGGTGGCAGGCACCTGTAGTCCCAGCTACTCAGGAGGCCGAGACAGGAGAATTGCTTAAACCTGGGAGGCGGAGGTTGCGGTGAGCGGAGATTGCACCACTGCACTCCAGCCTGGGCGACAGGGTGAGAATCCATCTCAAGAAAAGAAAAAAGAAAGAAAGAAAGAAAGTGTCCTCCCTGGTGAGATACGTCCAGTTCACAGTTCGCCGGGCTTAGGACTCTTCTCTGACCCAGCATGAGCAGGGACCTTGTCCTTCCTGTTTACTGACATCCCCTCAGTGCCCAGGTCAGCTTATGGCGCTTAGTAGGCACAAAGTAAGTACTTGTTTGATGAATGCATTTATAGCTAAACATGCAAACAAACTTTTCCATTAAGCAGAGAATTTTTAAAGCTGTACCATAGGATGAGACCTGTTTTAAGGTAAGACCCACTTGCAGAAGGAGAATATTTGCTGTGTCTGATTGCTCTGAACCGGTAATCAACAATACCGTAAGCCAATTCACAGGGAGCAAGTCAGAAAGAGGTTTCTGATAATTAGTCACTAAGTGTTAAGTAACTAGTCATTCCACAAGAAGAATGTCTCGTTTCCAACCCATGTCCACTGCTAGATGTTTGCTTTTGTGCTTCCTCTTCTCCAGGTGTTCGTAGGCAACTTCAGGGAGCTGCCTCCCAACTTATTGGTAATATGCCTTCAGGCTTCCAATTTTTAAATATTCAGCTCTGGGCTAGAGGCTGGATTGGGGTTTAGTCACAGCAAAATACAGTCATGCTGGGTAATGCCTTAAGAAGGAGGGCATGTCACCTACAAAAAGCCTGAAACTTCTCAATTGCTCTACATGAAGTTTTTTGGGCCAGAATCCCTTTGGCTTCACCCTAGTTGAGCAATCCAGGGGTCCACTGACCTGTGGGCTTGAAATTACTTCAATTTTGGTCAAAGCAGGACCTTTAACTTATTTTTTAAAACCCATGAGTTGTATCCCCTTGGAGAAGTTTATTAAAAGCCCATGCCACGTCATCATTTGCAATTTCACAGAGGTATGCGTTTTAATCTCACACCTAGTAGTGAGGAGGCGAAGCTGACCACCCAACATCCGCTGGGTTATCCAGCAGGCAGTTAAAGCCCATGCTTGTAAATCGGAGGCATTAAAAAGTGAAAAAAGTTTGCTCGCATGAAATTATCTAGAATTTTGCCATTAAAAAGTCTAGACATAAGCAACTTTAATTTTGGCATACATAAAATGTTATTTTTCAGTACACATGGCAGAGGGTATGTAGGATGGGTTATCTCTTCACGTATTACAATCTCTAGAGGTCTTAATTTGGCCATGCCAGAAGTCTTTTTATGTATTCAAAGTATACCTGTAAGTTTCATATAGTCCAGTCCTGTAGATCGCTAATGAATTTTTTCATATGAATTTTTGCTACCAGACAAATGTTGGCCATATTCACTAGTATGGCTTGATGGAGATATCTTCCATTGTAAAGGTTCCCATCAACTAGGTAATTGCACATAAATTTTAAACAGTGGCCGGGTGCGGTGGCTTATGCCTACAATCCCGGCACTTTGGGAGGCCGAGGTGGGTGGATCACCTGAGGTCAGGAGTTCAAGACCAGCCTGGCGGGGTTTCAACATGGTGAAACCCCGTCTCTACTGAAAATACAAAAATTAGCCGGGCATGGTGGTGCGTGCCTGTAATCCCAGCTACTCAGGAGGCTGAGGCAGGAGAATCGCTTGAACCCAGGAGGCAGAGGTTGCAGTGAGGTGAGATTGCGCCACTGCACTCCAGCCTGGGTGACAAGAGTGAAACTCCATCTCAAAAAAAAAAAACAAAACTTTTTTTTTTAAACAGCAAAGCAAAACATTGATAATGCAAATAACCGTAGAACACTGTAAGAGAAACATTTCCTTGGGAAAATGTGCATGTATGCTGTTTGATTTGGACATTTTTCCCTGTGTTTCCATTGCACCCTGGGTGCAGCCTGAGTCATTGCTTTTGTCTTGCAGCTAGAAGCATATGAAATTGTTGATGACCAGCTACGTCTATCATGCTCACGATGAAGGTTGCAGCTTCAGTGCTTATGAAGGCCAGCCCAGTTTGATCTTTTCAAAGGGGAACAGTAAGTGATGCTAGATGTTTTGCTGCAAATCCCTTGCAACTACTATGAAAACATCAAAATGTGTATATGTTAGGGATGATGGGTGAACCTTTATTGTATGCGTAGGATTAAAAGTGACATCCCTGCTTTCGGTAGAATGTATGTTTCTATCATGGGAAACATGGAGGTGGAATCTGGTTATCATGTCCACACATCTGTAACTTTACGTCTCTTTCAAACTACCTCACTGATGCAGGCTACTAAAGTTTGTGATAAATATGAAAACAGTTTTGGGGTGCATTAGCTCATATTCTTTTCCTCTGACAAGAGACACCATTGGCAAGATTTGTTGATTGGTTGCTTTGTCAATAGCCCAAGATGGCTAGCTCTCATATTTGTGTTTTTTAACCTAAGTAGCCAAATGTCTATTTGTAGGGCTGGAGGAGTTACTTCAAGTAGAATTTGTATATCTTTGTAAGGGAGAAAAACAGGGCGACTTCTAAAATAACCACCCAGTTGTTCTGTTTCTCTAGGATTGCAAACACAGAAGCAGTTATTTATATTTAAAACAAAGAGATTTCTCTAGTACCTTATATTTTTATTGTTATAGTCAATCCTTCCCAAACACCTCCAGCTTAGTGCCTTACTATCTTATATCAAAAGGAGAAAGTTGATCTCAATCCACGTTAACCCATAGGATAATGAGTTCTTCAGTAGCAGAATCTGTGTCTTGTTTTCATTTCAATCCTGACCCCGACAGAGGAGGTCTCTAGTAGTCTCTTGGGGAACGTTTGTGGCACTAACCTGGAAATCTGGTGGATTGTGTCAAAGAAGCCAAGTTTTAGCACTAGAAGGGACTTCATCATCTGTCTAATTATTCCTTCTGCCGATGAAGCAGTTGAACCCCAGTGAAGTTTCATGCAGATTAAAAGTGACTCCATGTTCCTATTACTCTTCCCTAGATTGAGCAGGAGGTACTCCTAGTCCATGATTGCTGATTAATAAACCTAAAAATCCTCCTATAAAACAGAAGTGTCAAAAAAAAGTAGAGTGTAATTAAAAATCCACTTGAAGCAAGGGATTAAACAGTGCAGAATCAAGCTGTCTTATTGGCATTGAGAACATTTTTCTTTTTGGGGGCCGGTACACCACATTGTTGATTTTTCCCTTTTGTAAGAGCTATTTTGGTGCTGTGTCTTGGGAAAAGTCCAAGTTCTCAACAACAAGTTTAGCCTCGAGAGCCTTGTGTATTGGAGCAGTGAATAAGGCAAGGTGTCATATGCCCATGACAACTGACAGACCCAGAAAAAAAATCTTCCATCAGTCGTGTTGTGATCATTAGTGCAGGCCAGAGCAATCCTATTACTCAGACAGAGGTGGAGGCCGAGCTTCTGTCACCTCATTGATGGTACTAAGCCCAGACTCAATTCTGGCTCCAGACTCATTCAGCTGAGTTATCACAGCTGCTTTTTTTTTTTTTTTTTTTTTAATAGCTCTTAGATTCTGGTTAAGAATCATCTTAGGCTCTCTTGAGAACAGACATGAACCTGATGTTGCTGGCGTACCCCAAGCCTGCTTAATTCTCTCCTACTCCATTTCCAGACCAACTTGGAGCCTTAGATCTTTCTGGTTGGATTCCAGACCCTGCAATGTAGGTTTGCAGTGATGTGGGGACAATCAGAGAACGAGAACCTGGTTGCCACATTTTTCTACTCTCCAGGCTTCTGTTTTAGATAGTCCTTCAGCCTCTGATCTTCTAGTAATTGGCTAGGTGACCTGGACTCTGTTCTTTCCTAGGTAAATAGAGTTGGGAGTGAATGATCCTCCAGGTCATTTCTGCCTGTATCTTATGGTCTCTGCCTGGACTTTTATCTGTCAAGGCAATAACATCTAATTGGAGGTGTAGGTTTACCTGATAACTCTGCCTTTTCCTCCGCCTTTCTCACTTATTTCTGTTCCTCCAAGAAATGCAGTGAGCTGAAATGATTATCTCACTTTCTTGGTGTATGTATGTGTGTATATGTGCATATACACATACACGCACACACATACACACGTTTTATATATATATAAAACAAATTATATAAATATATATATATATGAAACAAATTGCTACTGGAATTTCTCCAGGATCACAATAATATTTAGTCATGTGTTTCTGAGAAATAATTTAATTCCCTAAATAAAAATAGGTGGAATTTATCTCAGAAGTTTCCTCCTTTCTATCATTCAAAACTATGGAATAACACTGTTTATTACTTGTTAAAATCTTTATAGGAGACTGTGAAATTTGTATATTTTCTATATGGGATTCGTTGTGGTATGTTTTTTAAAAGCTTTCCATTTGTAAAAGTTTTGACCAATAAATGTGTTTTTATGCCTGAGTGATAATGTATGAGTGTGGCTTTCAACCTGGATAGAATGTTTTTCATCTCCCACACTTTGGCGAGGCTGAATTAATTTAGACTTGAGGATGAATATCGGCGAGGAAACGGGTGTGAAACTGTGAGAATTGCAAATTGTCAGAGTGAGGAGTCAGTACTTTAAATTCTCTTGATGGAATATAAAATACAGCAGAAAGCGGGGGCAGGGTTAACTGACAACTGCAGGTGGACAGGAATGAAAGAAGAACTGGGGCTAGCAGGAGGAAACGAGTCGGCCAACTGCCGTGGTCTTATGTGGTTGGAGAAACAGAGAGGCTCCTCGGATTCAGAAATATTCAAAAACTAGTAGAAAAGATTGCAAATTACAAATCAAGTCAATCACTGCTAAGGGGCATGGGGTTTCTTTTGGGGTGATGAAAAATGTTCTAAAATTAATCATGGTTATGGTTGCACAATGCTGCGAATATACTACCCCCCTGAAATTCTCCTTTTTAAGTGGGTAAATTTGATGGTATGTGAATTATATCTCAATAAAGCTGTGGTATAAAATCTAATCAGTCAGACACCAGCCAAAACAATGGAAGAAGGTAAAAGTGAAATTCCTTTCTGTGTCAAGAATGAAGTTGCCTCCGTTTGGATGTCAGCGCCTTGTAGGACGAAGCTTCTACCTTGATTTGTGAGGCCTGTTTGTGTTCCTGGTGTTCATCATCAAAATCAGTGTTTTCAATACTCTTTTTAAAGTATTTTAGCCAGACACAGTGGCTCACGCCTGTAATCCCAGCACTTTGGGAGGCTAAGGCGGGTGGATCACCTGAGGTCAGCAGTTGGAAATCAGCCTGACCAACAAGGTGAAACCCCGTCTCTACTAAAAATACAAAAATTAGCCAGGCGTGGTGGCAGGTGCCTGTAATCCCAGCTACTCTGGAGCCTAAGACAGGAGAACTGCTGGAACCCAGGAGGCGGAGGTTGCAGTGAGCCGAGATCGCACCACTGCACTCCAGCCTGGGTGACGGAGCAAGACGCCATCTTGAAAAAAAAAAAAAAGAAGAAGAAGTATTTTATTGGATAAAGAACATGCTGTTGTATTACAGTGTAAACTACTGCTTGACTTTAATTTTTCCCAGTATTTTATTAATACTGTAGCATAAAACTAAGTATGCATTATGTTAACATATGAAACAATAGTCAACATTTGCCAATCAATTATCTAAAAGGTGCCAGATACAGGGTTAAATATTTTATGTATGTTGTGATATTTAGCTCTTAAAATATCCCTAGGAGGTTGGTACTGTTTTTATCCTATAGACTGGAGCTCCAAGGGGTTAAAAACTGTGCTTGAAGCAACCCTGATGGCGAGCGGTGGGGCTTAGCACAGTAATGCTGGGTCCTCTGGCCAGACCCCGTGCTCTAGATGTAGGACCCGAGAGCCTTGAGGGTATGTGATGCTTGCTGTGAGATTCTGGGTAAGTAACTGCATACCCTTTACCTATCAAAGAAGAGGAAGAGGCCGGGCGTGGTGGCTCACGCTTGTATTCCCAGCACTTCGGGAGGCCCAGGTGGGTGGATTACAAGGTCAAGAGATCGAGACCATCCTGGCCAACATGATGAAACCCCGTCTCTACTAAAAATACCAAAAAAAAAAAAAAAAAAAAAAAAAATTAGCGGGGTGTGGTGGCGCACGCCTGTAGTCCCAGCTACTTGGGAGGCTGAGGCAGGAGAATTGCTTGAACCCAGGAGGCGGAAGTTGCAGTTAGCTAAGATCCCACCACTGCACTCCAGCCTGAGCGACAGAGTAAGACTCAGTCTCAAAAAAAAAAAAAAAAAAAAAAAAAAAAGGGAGAGGATGAGACAGGAAGGCTAAGGTTCTTTTTGGGTCTATCTAAGCTGCGATTCTATTCTAAAGCCATTTCTGAACAGCCCTCTTTTCCAAAATCCAATGGACGCAGCAGCCATCCTCAGCACTGAAGACAACACCTGGGGACTCTTTATGCAATGGCAAAATGGTATGTCCATCATTAAAGGGACAAAGCCAAAAAGCCAAAAAGCTTCATAAATGGACTAACATTTGTTGTCAAAGTTAAGCATTTAAAAAGAACACCTAGCCGGGCGCAGTGACTCACGCCTGTAATCCCAACACTGAGAGGCCAAGGTGGGCAGATCACCTGAGGTCAGGAGTTCGAAACCAGCCTGGCCAACATGGTGAAACCCTGTCTCTACTAAAAATACAAAAATTAGCCAGGCATGGTAGCAGGCACCTGTAATCCCAGCTACTCGAGAGGCTGAGGCAGGAGAATCATTTGAACCTGGGAGGTGGAGCTTGCAGTGAGCTGAGATCACATCATTGCACTCCAGCCTGGGTGACAGAGGGAGACCGCGTCTCAATAAAATAAAAATAAAAATAAATAAATAAATAAAAAGAACACCCTTTTGGTCAAAAGTCTTGATTTTTAGTAGCTATTACTATGGTGCATAGATCATTTGCTGAGGAAAGATTGCTTTTCAGAACTATATCTTTAAATTCATTTTCTTACATGTGCATACTAAGGGTGTGTGTCTCTAAGTACCTCGACACATGTTTCTTGTAAGATGATCGCTATATGTTCCAAATTTAAGAAGAATCTTCACTGCCTTCTCTAGTTCTCCAACAACATCTTAAGAAATTCTAGATGTAAAGGAAATTTGATCTTTAATTTTACCTGGCATTGGCATTTTATGGGCTGCTGAAATAAAGGAATGGTGTAATTTATCTTAGGTTGGTTGATGATATAAGAGCAGAATCATACAATTTGTAATTTTAAATGGACTTAATTTAAAAATAACATTGGATCTATGAATATAGAATTTTCATTCATCTCAAAGAATTGTAACAAGATTATAGAAGGGTTTATATATTATATATAGTGTTAATACATTACATCTTTATATATTATATATGTTGTATATAATATAGATATAGATGGAGATAGATGTGGATATAGATGTAGATTCATTACTATTATTGAAATAATACCCAAACAAAGGACATTTAAAATCATTCATAAAAGCAAATGTGTTTCATTTAGCCACAAACTATACCTTGAAAGATGAATTTGGGCTGGGTGCAGTGGCTCACGCTTGTAATCCCAGCACCTTGGAAGGCTGAGGCGGGAGGATTGCTTGAGCTCAGAGGTTTGAGACCAGCTTGGGGAACATGGAGAAACCCTGTCTCTACAAAAAATACAAAAATTAGCTGGGTATGGTGGTGCACGCCTGTAGTCCCAGCTACTTGGGAAGCTGAAGTGGGAAGATGGCTTGAGCCCAGGAGGTGGAGTTTGCAGTGGGCAGAGATCAGGCCACTGCACTCCAGCCTGAGTGACAGAGCAAGACCCTGTCTCAAAAAAAAAAAAAAAAATAGATGAATTTGATTTCTGTTTTGAATAAGATATGGTCAGTTGAACTTAGTACATTATTACATGGAAGCACTGGGGATGTGACCTAGGGATGCTTTACAACATTTCTATGGAGAGTAACACATTTTGCTGTTTCAAACCAGGACAGAAGCACACCTGTGCCTTAAAGGCACTGAGAGCTCTGGAGGCAATGGGTGAACTTTCCAGCCAGGGAAGCCTTTGATGAGACATCAACCCACATACCTTCCCTTTTCTGCCTCCTTCTGTTATTTATTTTTTTCCTCTTCACATTGGCTTCTGCTTTGTCCATCATCCAGGATAAAGAAAAATAAAAGGAAGAGAAGTGGGGAAAGGGGAAAGTTGAATTGCAAGAAGCACTGAGAACTTGTTTTTTCTCAGAGGTAAGGTCAAGGACCAGGAAAGTAGGGAAGAGTTGAAAAGGAAGAGATGAAATGGTATTGAGGAGGAAGGACAGGAGACAAGCAGAGGAAGGTATCTAATCATTACACATTTCATATTAAACATTTTACATTTTCTATTAAAGTTTCTTTCACACCCCATTGCATGGTGTGTTCTTGTCCTGGGGGATGTCCATTTCAGTCACAGATGGTAGGAACACATTCGGTGCTGCCTGAATGAAATGTTATCTTGGAAATGGTATCCCTCTGAAGAAAGGTATAGCCTCTTCTTAGCCCTTTCCTGGCAGTCTGAAGGAGTGATTTCTGCTTTATAAGTTGTATTAGTCCATTCTCATGCTTCTAATAAAGACATATCCAAAGCTGGATAATTTATAAAGGAAAGAGGTTTAATTGACTCACAGTTGCACATGGCTGGGAAAGCCTCAGAATCATGGCAGAAGGCGAAGGGGAAGCAAGACATATCTTACATGGCAGCAGGCAAGAGAGCGTGTGCAGGGGAACTCCCCTTTATAAAACCATTAGGTCTTGTGAGACTTATTCACTCTCATGAGAACAGCACAGGAAAGACCTGTCCCATGATTCAATTACCTCCCATTGGGTCCCTTCCAAGATGAGATTTGGGTGGGGACACAGCCAAGCCATATCATTCTGCCCCAGCCCCTCCCAAATCTCATGTCCTCACATTTCAAAACTAATCATGCCTTCCCAACAGTCCCCCAAAATGTTAACTCATTCCAGCATTAACTCAAAAATCCACAGTCCAAAGTGTCATCTGAGACAAGGCAAGTCCCTTCTGCCTATGAGCCTGTAAAATCAAAAGCAAGTTGGTTACTTCCCAGATACAATGGGATACAGCCATTGGGTAAATATACCCACTCCAAATGGGAGAAATTGGCCACAGCAAAGGGACTACAGGCCCCATGAAAGTCCGAAATCCAGCGGGGCAGTTGGCTGGATCTTACAGCTCCGAAACTATCTCCTTTGACTCCATGTCTCACATGCAGGTCACACTGATGTAAGAAGTGGGTTCCCATGGTCTTGGGAAGTTCTGGCTCTGTGGCTTTGCAGGGTATAGTCCCTGCTCCTGGCTGCTTTTAAGGGCTGGCATTGAGTGTCTGCGGCTTTTCCAGGCGCATGGTGCAAGCTGTTGGTGGATCTACCATTCTGGGGTCTGGAGGATGGTGGCACTCTTCTCACAGTTCCACTAGGCAGTGCCCCAGTGAAGACTGTGAGTAGGGGCTCCCACCCCACATTTCCCTGTACTGCCCTAACATGAGGGCTCTATGCCTGCAGCAAATTTATGCCTAGACATCCAAGCATTTCCCTACATCCTCTGAAATCTAGGTGGAGGTTCCTAAACCTGAATTCTTGACTTGTGTGTGTCCACAAGCCCAACACCATGTAGAAGCCACCAAGGCCTGCGGCTTGCAGCCTCTGAAGCAATGACCTGAGCTGTATATTGGCCCCTTTTAGCCATGGCTGGGACACAGGGCACCAAGTTCCAAGACTGCACAAAGCAGCAAGGCCCTGGGCCTGGCCCATGAAACCATTTTTTTCCTCCTAGGCCTCCAGGCCTGTGATGGGAGGGGCTACCATGAAGACCTCTGACATGTCCTGGAGACGTTTTTCTCATTGTCTTGGTGATTAACATTTGGCTTCTCATTACTTATGCAAATGTCTGCAGCTGGCTTGAATTTCTCCTCAGAAAATGGGTTTTTCTTTTCTATCACATTGTTAGGCTGCAAATTTTCTGAGCTTTTATGGCCTGCTTCCTCTTGAACACTTTGCTGCTTAGATTTCTTCCACCACATGCCCTAAATCATCTCTCTCAAGTTCAAAGTTCTACACACCTCTAGGGCCGAGGCAAAATGCGGCCAGTCTCTTTGCATAGCAAGAGTGACATTTACTCCAGTTCCCAAGTTCCTCATCTTTATCTGAGACCACCTCAGCCTGAACTTTATTGTCCACATCACTATCAGCATTTTGGTCAAAGCCATTCAACAAGTCTCTAGGAAGTTTCAAATTTTCCCACATTTTCCTGTCTTCTTCTGAGCCCTCCAAATTGTTCCAACCCCTGCCTGTTACCCAATTCCAAAATCACTTCCACATTTTCAGGTATCTTTATAGCAGTGCCCCATTACCCAGTACCAATTTACTGTATTAGTCCATTTTCATACTGCTATGAAGAAATATCCAAGACTGGGTAATTTATAAAGAAAAATAGGTTTAATGGACTCAAAGTTTCACATGGCTGGAGAGGCCTCACAATCATGACAGAAGTCAAAGGAAGAGCAAAGTCACAGCTTACATGGCGGCAGGCAAGAGAGCGTGTGCAGGGGAACTGCCCTTTATAAAACCATCAGATCTCATGAGACTTACTCACTATCATGAACAGCATGGGAAAAACCTGCCCCATGATTCAATTACTTCCCACCAGGTCCTTCTCACAACACATGGGAATTATGGGAGCTACAATTCAAGATGAGATTTGGGTAGGTACACAGCCAAACCATATCAGAAGTTCAAACTCTCCTAGCCTCATCAGACTACTATCATAAAGATTTTTAGTATTTACCTGATTACTGTTATGAGTCCACTACCTCTTACCTAGACAACTAGACAGATGAAAATGTTAGCTGAAATTATGAGAGACTTTTAAAGTCCATTTCCTCCCCCTCAAATACTATGGTAAGTTGACGGGTGATATTATAGCAATGAGTCCAAAGATCAAATAGTCAAGTGAAAACAGAATAGTAAAATTGTTTTGTTCAGATCTGCATAGGCAAAGTGATCTTTAGAGCTATATATTTCCACTGTTATTTTTGAGAGTTCTATAAAACAAACCATCAGGACGACTTGACTGCAGTCACAGAGTTTAGATTTTTAGATGACAAAGCTTATGCAAAGCAGTGTGCCCAAATGGTTATTTGTGGCCAGAGAAAACACTCTTCATAAGGAACCATTGATAGTGAACTTTTCAATCTCACTGAAGCCCTTACCACATCCTTTTGGCCTGCCTTTATTGCAGAGGTTATTTCCCTTTCCACATCTTGATAGACTTAGAAACTGCCCCAGGGCCACCATTACTTCAAAGGAGCAATTTCTCTTCCATCTTGCCTGTGATTTCTCTTTGCTCTGGGCTCTAGATTTTGAAAACATGTGGATGCAGTGACTTCAGTCTGATACCCTATTGCGGGAATGTAATGTGTTTTCTGCTAATTCCCTCAGTTCCATCAGGGATATTTCTTTGCCAGAATTATTTGGCAAGAATCTGCTGAAGAATTACTTTCAGCTTTATTTGTGGTTACTAGATTAAATTGGAATTTCCTGCATCTCTCTGTGATTCAAAGATTCTATGGAGGGGCTAAGGCCCAGGCTGTAAGGCGTGTTTGTGCCAGTGAACAAAGAAGTCCAGGCTGGGCCGGGTGTGGTGGCTGATGCCTGTAATCCCAGCACTTTGGGAGGCTGAGGCGGGCAGATTACGAGGTCCAGAGATCGAGACCATCCTGGCTAACATGGTGAAATCCCCTCTCTACTAAAAATACAAAAAAAAAAAAATTAGCTAGGCGTGGTGGTGGGCACCTGTAGTCCCGGCTACTTGGGAGGCTGAGGCAGAAGAATGGCGGGAACACGGGAGGCAGAGCTTGCAGTGAGCCGAGATCGCACCACTGCCCTCCAGCCTGAGTGACAGAGCGAGATTCTGTCTCAAAAAAAAAAAAAAAAAAAAAAGTACAGTCCGGGTGCGGTGGCTCACGCCTGTAATCTCAGCACTTTAGGAGGCTGAGGTGGGCAGATCACTTGAGGTCAGGAGTTAGAGACCAGACTGACCAACATAGTGAAACCCCGTCTCTACTAAAAATACAAAAATTACCCAGATGTCATGGTGGGCACATGTAATCCTACCTGCTCAGGAGGCTGAGGCACGAGAATCACTTGAACCTCTGATGTGGAGGTTGCGGTGAGCTAAGATCACACCACTGCACTCCATCCTGGGCAACAGAGCGAGACCCTATCTCAAAAAAAAAAAAAAAATTAGATGTCCAGGCAGGTGCAGTGGCTCACACCTATAATCCCAGCACTTTGGGAGACCGAGGTGAGAGGATTGCTTGAGGACAGGAGTTTGAGACCAGCCTGAACAAGATGGCAAGACCCCCATCTCTACAAATAATTTAAAAAATTAGCCAGGCATGGTGGTGCGTGCCTGTGGACCCAGCTACTTGGGAGGCTGAGGTGGGAGAATCACTTGAGCCCAGGCCATTGAGGCTGCAGTGAGCTGTGATCATGCCACTGCACTCCAGCCTAGGCAACAGAACAAGACCATGTCTCAAAATAAATCATAAGCCTGGATGCAGCACAGGGTCAGATGCTCAGGGACCAGGGCTTCAATGCGTCCTCCAGTGTGTGATGGACAATTGTGATCAAGCACTGATTCAGTGAAAAGAGCCAAGGCATGGACATGTGTGCCGCCCTCTCGGGGCTCACACTTAGAGAAGCATCTCATAGGAGAGAGAGTGAAGCCAGTGTCATAAGAGCAGTGCCAACCCAGTGCTTTGGGCATGTGGAGAGATTCATTCTGGCTGAGGAATCTGGAAGGGAGTTATGGGGGGAATGGAATTGACCTGGGCGTGCAAGGATGAAGAAGACTTAGGTGGGCACTAAGGGAAAGCTCATGTGAAGGATTCGGATGGGCTGACCAACTTGTCGCTGTTTGCCTGAGACTTTCTTGGTTTTAGCAGTGAAAGCTCCTGTCCTAGTGATGTAGGCACACCCCAAAATTGGGGCTTAGCCCAGGAGGGTTCTCAGTTTTGTACAGGAAAGAATTTGAGAGCAAGACAACAGAGTAAAATGGCTGCTCCAGAGACAGAGCTGGGCTACCCATAGGCAGAGTGTCCCTTGTGGATTGCTGACTAGCTACATTTACAGCTACTCCTTAATTATACACTAAAGAAGGGGTGTGATATTCATGAATTTTCCAAAAAAGGGGTGTGGAGTTCCTGGAACCAAGGGTTCTTCCAACCATATAAGGTAACTTCTGGGCATTGCCATGGCATTTGGAAACTGTCATGGCTCTGGTGGGAGTGTCTTTTAGCATGCTAATGAATTGTAATTGTGTATAATGAGCAGTAAGATCAACTAGAGGTGCTTTTCTTTGCCATCTTGATTTTAGCTGGTTTTGGCTTGTTTCTTTACTGCATCCTGTTTTGATCAGTGAGATCCTGACTGATGCACAGAAAACAAGTCCTACTTCTCTCCTACCTCAGTCCCAGGGAAAGTAGGATGGTTGGTCATTCTAGGCAAAAATACTGTACGACCCTGGTATCCAGTGCCCAGCTAGCAGCTCTCTCTACCTTTGGCAGGGATGGTAGGGGGTGTTTTGTTTTTGTTTTTTTTGACAGGGTTTCACTCTGTCACCCGGGCTGGAGGGCAGTGGTGCCATCATGGCTCACTACAACCTCTGCTTCCTGGGCCCAGGTGATCCTCCCACCTCAACCTCCCAAGTAGTTGGGATTACAGGCATGCAAACTATGCCTGGCTAATTTTTGTATTTTTAGTAGAGATGGAGTTTTGAGCTCAAGTGATCCACCTGCCACGAGCTCTCAATGTGCTGGGATTACAGGTGTCAGCCACTGTGCCTGGCCAGGAAGCATTTTTTTTTTTTTTTGACATTCCAGAGGGCAGCTTTTAAACTAATTTTTGGAAAGCAACTAATTCCAACTTAGCTGTATAGCCTATGATACCTCGAAATTTCCCATTTACTGGGAATATAGTGTGAATAATGGCTTAAGGCTCTAGAAGTTCTCCATATGTTTGGGTGGGATTTTGTTCTGCGTGTCCCTTAATGCACTGTCTTGTCTGAGTGGCCACAAAACTTGACTATTCCATAAAAGTCTGAGTCCCACAGAGAGAGTTTTTCTGTGATTGTGACCATCTTTTCTGTGCTTCAGTTTCTCTTTCTGCAGGAAGAAAACTTTTCCTATAATGGATTTCTAACATATTTTTAATGAAGACATGCCTAGACCCTGTGGCTTTGGAAACTCAAGATATAATTAAAGGTATGAAATGTAAGGAAATGCCCTAATCTTTATACAGCATTTACTCTAAGTTTTTACTGTATTTTGTTCATCCTTTTAGTTGTTAAAAATATGCATATTGAGGCTGAGTGCAGCGGCTCATGCCTGTAATCCCAGTACGTTGGGAGGCCGAGGCGGGCGGATCACCTGAGGTCAAGAGATTGAGACCAGCCTGGCCAAGATGGTGAAATCCTGTCTCTACTAAAAATACAAAAATTAGCTGGCCATGGTGGCGTGTGCCTATAATCCTAGCTACTTGGGAGGCTGAGGCAGAAAAGTTGCTTGATCCCGGGAGGTGGAGTTTGCAGTGAGCCGAGATCACGCCACTGCACTCCAGCCTAGGCAACAGACGGTGACTCCGTCTCAAAAAAAAAAAAAAAAAAAAAAAAAAAAAAAAAAATATATATATATATATATATATATATCTTATTTATTGATGTCTTGTTCCTGAAAAGACCATGGATGGAATGGCCCTGCTAGAGATTTCATGATCTAAATTGCTATTACAAAATTTAACAATCAAGTCCTATTAAGTATTCACTTGCAATAATAAAATTATCTCTCCTCTACAAAGGATTCACTGAGTAGGCCAGGCACAGTGGCTCATGCCTATACCCAGCACTTCGGGAGGCCGAGGTGGGTGGATCACCTGAGGTCAGGAGTTCGAGACCAACCTGGCCAACATGGTGAAACCCCGTCTCTATTAAAAACACAAAAATTAGCCGGGTGTGGTGGCACATGCCTGTAATCCCAGCTACTCGGAGGCTGAGGCAGGAGAATCACTTGATCCCAGGAGGCGGAGGTTGCAGTGAGCTGAGATCGCGCCATTGCACTCCAGCCTGGGCGACAGAGCAACAGAGCGAGACTCCGTCTCAAAAAAACAAAAAACAAAACTTCCTTTCCAACTTAGACCCGGCAGAATGTCTCCCGCAAAGAAGGGTGGCGAGAAGAAAAAGGGCCCTTCTGCCATCAACGAGGTGGTGACCCAAGAACATACCATCAACATTCACAAGCGCATCCATGGAGTGGGCTTCAAGAAGTGTGCTCCTCGGGCACTCAAAGAGATTCGGAAATTTGCCGTGAAGGAGATGGGAACTCCAAATGTACGCATTGATACCAGGCTCAACAAAGCTGTCTGGGCCAAAGGAATAAGGAATGTCCTATACGGAATCCATGTGCGGTTGTCCAGAAAACGTAATGAGGGTGAAGATTCACCAAATAAGCTCTATACTTTGGTTACCTATGTACCTGTTACCACTTTCAAAAATCTACAGACAGTCAATGTGGACAAGAACTAATCTCTGATCATCAAATACATCAAATAAAGTTATAAAATAGCAACAAAAAAAAAGATTCACTGAGTAGTGGGAATTAGCAATGATTGATATGTTTACATCTTTGCCACAGTTAATGAGCACATTTTATCTTGAAACACAGCTTTTTAAACTTGTGTTTATGTCCCTCCTACTCCAAGTACCCTGGCAGATTTAATTTGGGCTGAGATTGAACTCCCCTCAGTTGGAATCTGTGGTTACTAACCACAATTAAATTCCTAAAGAAATGGAGATTCCCACTAGAAGCATCTGTCTAAATTATTCTCTCCCCAGTGACCATTGTCGAGACTAGGTTTAGACAAACTAAACATGGCTTCAAATCAACTCCAGCTCTAGAGACAAGAAACATTGGATCTTTGACCAACATACCCAGGAATATCCTGGATAGGAGTGCTGTCAGCCTCATGCTTGTTTCATTATGGTGGCAAAATTGTCACCACAGTTCCAGATATCACATCTAGGTTAAAGTTTCCTACTTTATTTATTTATTTTTGAGACAGGGTCTCATTCTGTCATGTAGGCTGGAGTGCACTGGTCAATCATGGCTCATCGCATCCTCGACCTCCCAGGCTCAGGCAATCCTCCCACCTCAGCCTCCTGAGTGGCTGGGACTACAGGCATGCACGATCACACCTGGCTAATTTAAAAAAAAATTATTTTTATTTTTATTTATTTATTATTTTATTTATTTATTTTTTGAGACAGGGTTTCACTACTTTGCCCAGGCCGATCTCAAACTCCTGGACTCAAGTGATCCACCCTCCTTAGCCTCTCTAAGTGCTGGGATTACAGTCTTGAGCCACCACACCTGGCCGTTTTCTACTTTATTTAGGAAACACTCTTCTTTCCCAAAATCCCTCTTGCAGACTTTCCTTGACATCTCATTGTCAGAACTGGGTCACGTGGGTCACTCCCAGGTACAAATAGGGCTGAGAAAGTATCTGACTTTCTATTCTGTATTGCAGGAGTCAACAAACTGTAACTACCAAGATAATAGATAACTTTGGCATTGCAGGCCTTTTGGTCTCTGTTACAACTAATCTCTGCCATTATGGTGCAAAAGCAGCCATGGATAACATATAAATGAACAAATGTGACTGTATTCCAATAAAATTTCATTTAGGGATGCTGAATTTTGAATTTCATATGATTTTCATAAAATACTCTTCTTCTTTTGATCTCTCTTCAACCATTTAAAAATATGAAAACCATTCTTAGGTCACAGCTATACAAAAGTTAGCAGCCTACTGGATTTGGGCCATGGTGTGCCAGCCCTGACCCCAGGTGTGAGAGGAGGGTAGGAATGGCTTTGGGAGGTCCATCCACAGTACTGCCGCATACAGCCTCTGTGCCTTGAATGTGGGATATTGGAAAGTGATGACAAGCTCAATCTATCAGACCTACTTCAATTTTCCTGAGAGCCACAAGAAAAGCCTGTTTCTAAATTATATTCTTTATCATGAGCAAATTAAAGTTTACCAAATACTTTTAACACTGAAAATCTGTATTCCTGGGCCAAGAGGCCTCATGTATTTTACATATTTTGTTTTAAGTTGTCTTATAGTGCTTGCAAAACGGTCAGATCTGACCTGAGAAAACTCTAGAATACAGTCTAGTACTGTAACCAGAAAATTGGCACTGTAACATAGACATTTGCATAATTGTTCAAAGGTCTGTTTGCATAAGCTTTATGAAAATTCAGAGATGAAAATACCCTAGATATATTTATTCAGAGACAGGGTCCCACAGTGTTGCCAGGCTGGAGTACAGTGGCATGATCATAGCTCACTGAAACCTTGAACCCCTGGGCTCGAGAAATCCTCCTGCTTCAGCCTCTGGAGTAGGTGAGGCTACAGACACATACCACCACACCTGCCTACTTTTTAAAAATTTTTGTAGAGACAGGGTCTGGCTATGTGGCTCAAGCTGGTCTCAAACTCCTGGCCTCCAGCAATCTTCCCTTCTTGGCTTCCCTAAGAACTGGGATTACAGGTGTGAATCACCACACCTGGGCCTAAATACTATTTAAAACAGGTGAGTGATATATTAGATATGTTGATCTATGATTATTCTTTTTGAAAATATCTTTAAAATGTTACCTGTTCATTTACTTAGAAACGTGTTGTTTTTGAAGTTGACAGTGAATTTTATAATTATAATGTGTGTATGTAGAGATGTATAAGTATATATAAACCTATATTATATATAAGCTATATATGCATATATAATTATAATAAAATAATATAACATTATAAATATACTAATATGTATATATGCTTAATAGTCAGGACACTCTCCTCCTTAAAAAAAAATTGAGTTACATGCTGAAAAGTCTAGGGATTTAGGCACAGATCCAGATACTCAAATGCTATCATCAGGGCTGGGTGTGGTGGCTCACACCTGTAATTCCAGCACTTTGGGAGGCTGAGGCAGGCGGATCACCCGAGGTCAGGAGTTTGAGACCAGTCTGGTCAAAATGGTGAAACCTGGTCGCTACTAAAAATACAAAAAATTAGCCAAGTGTAGTGGCACATACCTGTAATCTCAGCTACTTGGGAGGCTGAGGCAGGAGAATCGCTTGAACCCAGGAGGCAGAGGTTGCAGTGAGCTGAGATCATGCCATTGCACTATAGCCTGGGTGATGAGCAAAACTCAGTCTCCAAAAAACCAAAAATAAAAAAAAAACAAATGCTATCATCAGAATGCAGTCTTGCACCGTCTCTCCTCTCCTGTCTCCACTGTGTGGACTTCACTCTTAGACTCCTTTTGTGGTGGTAAGATGGCTACCAGCAGCTGCAGGCACACATCCCACCGGGTCAGCATTCTCTGGGGAAGAATAGCTTTTATTTTCCCTAGGACTGGGTCTCATTAAACTGACTTATCCATCTATGAACCATCAGTATGGTCAAGAGGTTGGAATATGCTGATTGCCCTGGTCTACGCTGTGCAGTTCAGTGTGCTCCCAAGAGCTAGGGGTACGATGCGGATGGCTGGTTTGTCTGAACCATGTAGACTGAGTATAGAAAATAAGGGGTTCCCCGGCCGGGCGCGGTGGCTCATGCCTGCAATCCTAGCACTTTGGGAGGCCGAGGTGGGCGGATCACAAGGTCAGGAGATCGAGACCATCCTGGCTAACACGGTGAAGCCCCGTCTCTACCAACAATACAAAAAATTAGCCGGGCGTGGTGGTGGGCACTTGCAGTCCCAGCTACTCAGGAGGTTGAGGCAGGAGAATGGCGCGAACCCGGGAGGCGGAGCTTGCAGTGAGCTGAGACCGCGCCAGTGCACTCCAGCCTGGGCGACAGAGCGAGACCCCGTCTCAAAAAAAAAAAAAAAAAAAGAAAAAGAAAATAAGGGGTTCCCAAAGGAAAATCAGGGTGAAACGATTCTGGAAAAACAAAACAACTGTCTGCTGCAATAACATTTACATTTGACTTTTAACAAAGGAGTCAGGAAGAGAATATGGAAACGGAGAGAAAATGAATGGGGAGGGAGAAAAACATGGGAATGTAAAGAACACATGTTTCAGTAAATTGGACAAGGTCAGTGCTTCATAATCTTGGCAATGTATCGGAAACATCTAGGTAGTTAAAAAAAGAAAGGATTTCTGCACTGTATCCCAGACTGAGTGAATCAACATCTCTGAGAGTGGCATCTGGGATTGGTAAATATTTTAATCGCCCCAGGCAATCGAAATGCGGCTTATCCATAGACTCACTTTGGGAGCCATTGAACAGGGTTGCATGAAAGCACAGGCTCAGCTGCAAAACAACCTCAAATTACAGAGGCCTGACCAAGAAGCTGATTTCTTTCTTACCTAATAGTCTGGAGGCGAATGGTCCAGGATGGTGGGTGGCTCTGCTTCACGTGTTCATTTAGAGACCCAAGTCCTTTCCATCCTGCTGTTCACCAGCCCCTAGGGTGTTGTCTTTGTTGAGCTGAAGCTGGCTGCTACCACATCCACATTGCAGCCCACGGGGAAAACGGAAGGAAAGGACCAGAGAAGCACTGAGTTGTATGTTAAGGCCAAGGCTCAGAAGTGGCACACACCACTTCCACTTTCATTATATTGGCCTAAACTTAGCCACATGGCAGCAAGCTGCAAGAAATCTGGAAAGTGTAGTCTTTCTTTAACCTAAGACATAAAAATTTTTGCCTTGACTCTCTAAATACACACACACACACACACACACACACACACACACACACACACACACAGAGGTAGGTGGGCATATGCTGAGCTAAAATTAGACACCTAAAGTTAAACATTCATTACTTTCAGTTAAACATCATAAATTGAGTGCCTGCACTAATATTTATTCCTTCCCGAAACTCCGTAAATAAAGGAATAAAAATGGTCAAAAGTAAGAAAGTCCCAAAGAGAACAGGAGATGAGTAAGAGGAGAAAGTGATGTCAACACTATTTTGCAAAATGGAAAACAGAAGGACAAGTGGAAACTGACCTGGCAGAGCAGAACAGGCAGAAACTTAATGCCAGAGAGAATTGAAGGGGAAAGTCCGGTAAGGAGTAAGCTGATTCCCACTGCAGAACCTGGGAGAAGCTGAGCTATGGAAGGCACCACCTAACTCTGAAGGTTGAGGGTGGAGGGAAAATCCAGAGAGAGGAATGGGAAGTCCCTTGAAGTAGCAGTCAGGCTCTCAGATTTCCTGCCCTAGTTCCTGGAGCATAGTCACCCTCTACCTGGATAGGCACCGGAGCTTTGCTCTTGGAAATTTTAGGGAACCTCTGAGCTCTGGGACACCAGGCTCAACCAAGGGGATGGGGGTGGTGAAGTGCCCTTAAAGCAGATTCAGTGGAACTTCCTATTAGATGGTAAATTCCTTAGTCCCCTTCCCACACTAGGTTCCCATGATCCTAGGCAGCCACTTTTATATTCCTCCAATGGGAGACTGGTGAGTTCCTCTCTGGGGAAACTGACCAACAGAAGAGGGAAGACCTGCCAGGTTCCAATTTCTGTAGGTCCCCATCTGCCACACCATAGTGAAGCCCACCAACAGTCTTTTTACACAGAGCTGCCACTCAGCTTTTAGTGACAGTAATGGACATCCAGGAATCACCAGACATTTCAAGAAAGGCTTCAACAGGAGAGAATATACCAAACAAGGAACATGGGAGAGATGAAGATAGCAGGAGAAAACTTCAGAAAATGGTCATTGATATTTTTGGAAAGATAAAATTTTACAACAGTAAAACAAGAACAGAATGTAATGTAAAAAGGAACATTTATTAAAAAAAGAAAGTGACATAACTACATGGAGATGATGGGTGGAGGAGAAAAATAGGTGCAAGAATGCGAGGGAGTCAAATCCTCCTGTTGCATGGGAGAGTGCTAACAGATGAGGTCTAAAATTAAAAAGTGAAGAAGCAGCAGTTTAAGCATGCAATGTAGACATATAGAAAAAGCAAAAGGAGTTGAAAATTACTGACGCTGGAAGCAGGATTGGAAGGTGAAGCAGAAGACTGCTGGTTTTCATTATAAGCTAGGACTGTTTGATTGATTAATCCATGCCCATGATGATGTTAAAATATATTTTAATATTTTTATTGGTTTTAATATTGACATTTTATACTTTAAAATAACAAAAAATACTACTTCATATTTTAAAGACTATCTTCCAAGAAGATGTTGAGATATAAATGTAGTAGAAGCCTCTATATGACGTGATCAGTGTGAGATTACTGTCGAAGCACTAGGGCGAAAAGGCAATTTAAAGGAAACTTGGACTTAAGACCTGAGACATTTGAAAGAATCCTGGAACTTTCATGGGGGAAAGTGGGAATTCCTATTTTAAGAAATCTGAGCAAACTGTTATAGGCCAAGCTGCCAAATGTCTGTAGAGGGTTGGCAGGTGTTGTAGAAACTGCAGATCCTCTGGTTTTTAAAATTTTGTTTATATACTTGAATAATAGGAAGTCAGTTTGTTTGGATAATATCTGGAAATGAGACTTGTTTTTCTTTTTAAGTTATAACAGAAATACTTTGCATAGCTTTAGTCAAACACTAGTAATTGACTCCTCAGAAAACCCCCTCCCATCCCCCCAGCTGGTGTCCCATTAAACGAGTTGGATACTTGCTTTCTCTGTCTTCCTCTCAGCCAAGAATGCCCATGTGACCTAGTTTTGGCCAATGAGATATAAGGGAGTCTGCTTAGGGGCTTCTAGATGTTTCCTCCTGCCTGATGGGAGGTTAGTGCACAAGGAGAAAGATTCTGCATCCTGCTTTTGAACAGTGTGATGATATCATTTTGGAGCTGTCTGTGGTCATCTTAGCAAACCATGAGGGCAATTCCAAAGGAGTTATGAAGACAACAGTCCAAAACCCTGGCATCGATATATCCCAAACAAACACCAGTAACTAACTTAGGTCTCCCTGTTATGCAAGAGCAATATAGCCAAGATCAATCTGGTTTTCTGATGTTTGCAACCAAAAGCATCCCTACTCTCACCATTGGTCCGAATATGCCATTGGGTTATTTTTACAAATGATATCGTGGCCTCAGTGATTAGGCAGTATTGAGTGAAGGGAGGTAAAATGATTTACTCACATCAATGTGATCATTCCATTCAATTCATACTTTTGTAAGACAGTTTATAATGGAGCCCCTGAAGAGGTGTGCCTTGACACACAGATGTTGCAAGTGCGATGAATTTTTGACCCCTCAATCCTGGGGGTTAGCAAGAGAGGTCTGGAGTAGCAGGAGTCTCTAGGGCTACCAGAGCCCCAGAGCAGTGAAAACTCCCTCTGGGCCTCTTTACCTGTTTACCCAAATCACTGTGCAAATCTAATCCTTTCCTCACAGTGCTGTCAAGTCAAATATGCCAGGAAGCCATACTCTGGGATTTACTTATGGCATTTATGTGCATTCTCTCTCTCTGGGTTTTCACAGAAGCATTCTGAAGTTATTATTAATCTCATCTTCCAAATGCAGAAATTGAGATTTAAATCTCAGCGCCCCAATCCGTACAGCCATTTGGTAGCAGAGTCAGAATTTGGAACTAGGGCTCCAGACTCACTCTCCTGCTGCAGAGAATAAGCATCCTTATTATTCCCAGCTCCCCATTCTCATTGTACACTTTCCTCTGAGCGTACCTGACAATGGTCGACTTTCATTGCTGAGAGGCGGTGGCAGGAGGAGGAAGCGAATGGGGTGATGTGATGTAAGCCAGGAGAACGAGGGTGACTCAGCCAACTCAAATCTCTTTGTTCATGGTTTGTGAAGATGTGACAAGACCAGAGAAGCCAGAACAGAAGATAGAGGCCACATTGTTCTGCTGGCCTGGGGCCGAATGTACTTCCTCACCATGTGTTTCTTTAGCCTCCTGAACTTTGCTCGATGGCATTGTACTGGCCACTGTGCCAGCTGCTCAGGGTGGGAAAAAGAAGGAAGAATTTGCGTGGGAGCAAGCTGGGCTATGTCCCAGCATATGTGGCATTTCTGCTTGTTTCTTTAACTTCTAGAGCTGTTTGTCTGAGACTTTCAGCCCTGGGGCTACTACTGGTCAGAATGTTTTATTTCCACTTGTGAACCAGGATGGTGGGGATCTGGAAGAGAACTAGAGGCATCTGGGGACCAGAGGGTTAGTCCAGCCTTCTCCAGGATGCATCCATTTCCCCAAATCACAAAACCAGTTAGTGACAGAGGCAAGAAAGGGACGAAATTCTCCCCCAAGGTAGTAGAGCTGGCTCAGGGAGAGTCCAGTTTGGAAGCCGCTTCCTGGATGTGTGACCCTGGCCAAGAAACTTCTCTCCAAGCTGGAGATTCTCCATCTGTAAAGTAGGGATTATAAAAGTGCCTTTTCTGTAGGAATGAAAGAAGTAGTTGAGGTTATTCATGTAAATAGCAAACTCTACTGCCTGAGCACACAGGATGTGCTGAAATGTTTGGTTTCTATTATTACTGATTCCTAGACAGCTTCTCTCTGTTCAGTTCTGCAGCTCTTTCGTGTGCTAATAGCTAACTGTGAGGATCACAACAGAAAGTGTTCCATTCATCAAAACACACTTAGAGCTGGGCTAAGTAACTCATATCTGTAATCCCAGCGCTTTGGGAGGCTGGGACTATAGGTGTGAGCTATTCAGCCCAGGTCTAAGGAGTTCAAGACCGTCTCTACTAAAAATACAAAAATTAGCCTGGCATGGTGGTGTGTGCCTGCAATCCCAGCTACTCAGGAAGCTGAGGCAGGAGAACCACTTGAACCCAGGAGGTGGAGGTTGCAGTGAGCCGAGATCGTGCCACCGCACTCCAGCCTGGGTGACAGAGTGAGACTCTGTCTCAAAAAAAAAAAGAAAAAGAAAAAGAAATAGAAAAAGACCAGCCTGGGCAACATAGACTCTATCTCTGTAAAAAATTGCCGGGCATGTGTGTGTGTGTGTGTCTGTGGTTCCAGCTACTCATGAGGCTGAGGCAGGAGGATCACTTGAGCCCAGATGCCTGAGGCTGCAGGGAGCTGTGACCATACCTCTGCACTCCAGCCTGGGTCACAGAGTGAGATCCTGTCTTAAAACAAACAAAAACCCAAAATCAAAACCAAAAAAACCCCCTCACTTTACTGTATGTAAGTTATAACTTAATAAAATTGAATTGGTTTTATGTTGAAATATTTATTCTATCACAAACCATCAAGCCTCATTAAAAACATGTAACGCTGTCATTTCAGCAGATCCTTACACAATTATAGCTGCAACTTAAACCATGACAGCAAAAGGTATCGGTTTAGAGGGAACTGAATTTTTTAAAGTGTTTTAACATTAGTCTAAGTGTAGGTGTAATGGATGTCAACTTGAGTGCAGTTATAGATATTTGCCCAGAGTATTGCTTAAGGCTTCTAAAAATCTCAGTATCCAATTTAAAAAATGTGCCTTGTGGTTAAACAATGATTGTTTGGGGGGCTTTAAGGAAATTGCTTATTTTTCCCTTGCAGTTTATATGCTTTTCCTTGCCCAAAGATTTGAACAGTTTTTAATGAACTCCAGACTTTATTTCTCTAAAGCTTTGTAAAGTCAGAATACATTTTCCTGCTTTCCCCTTCACCCAAGCAGAGGTGACCTGGCTCCTCGGGAACCTGGTGTCAATGGTGGCTCTCTCATGGTGGCATCAAGATCTACCCTACATTATAATGATGTGTGAACATGTCTTATTTTCTCTTCTGGATTTTTAGCTTTTTGAAGTCAGGGGCTGTATCTAAATGATGTTCCCACTCCTAATGGTTCTGAGTATCATGCTGAATGCAAGAAAAAAATCAGCCAATCATTACTGCTAACTGATAAAATAGAATTAAGAAGTGATGTATTGTTTCATAAAGAACCTGAATAAATAGGGGGAAAAAATGAACAAAATACTGTTTCATTATTATTAATGGGTAGAAGCAGAAATTAGAAGTAACATGCTGTTTCAGAGGGGATGCTAGGTCCTTGGTTTAGTAAATAGACAATCTTCCATTAACATGTCAATTATTTCCAAATTAATGCTTCTGACTGAACCTGGAATTAGGGCACCTGGACTGTAATCCCAGCTCTGTGATTAGCAAACTGTGGAAACTTGGCCACATCCCTTGGGCTTCTGAATATCAGTTTCCTCCTCTGCACAGTGAAGGGATTGAAGTCGTTATTACATCATCACCCAAGGTCCTTCCAGTTTTAGCATCTGCCAAGTGCCTCCTCTTGGTGTCATCTCAGTTCCTTGGACACAGGAGACCCTCAGGAAATGCCTGTGAGTTGACTGAGGGAGTTAGTTAAGCGGTTGGACTTTAACATTGTTTATTTTGCCAAATCTTTTTTATGGATAAATATAAAACTAAATCTCAGCCCAGCCCCTCTTTACATTAGCATAAATTCCAAATTGGCAGTTTTCAAATTACTCACATTTTATATTAGCTATTTTTAATTTGGAGATGTCACTTTTACATCTTTCATGTCTGATCCATGAGTTACAGGGGTTTTTTTTCTAGATAAAAGGGATATTTAGAGATTGTCTCATCCAAGATTCTAAATCTAAGGTCTCTAAACCTATAGGCTTTAAGTACCCATGAACTCCCCCAAATGTAGCCCTCAGAATCTTGTCATTCATTATTGGTTTTCTCAACCTTCTTTTTATTAGTAGCACTTGTCACCACCTGAAATTCTCATGTATTCACTTTTGTCATCAAGTCTGTGCCAGAGCTCCGCACTGTGACTATGAGTTCCAGGAGGGTAACACTTCATTCTGTCTTATTCACCACTGCATCCCATGGTTCACAGAACAGGGCCTGACATTCAGTAGATGCTCAATAAACATTTGATGACTGAATGAATGTGTAAGCCAAGGAAGTCCCAGTTCAATATCACATTCCACAAACTCACACATCCAATTCCACAATCCTTTTTAAACTATGTAATTTCTGGAGTTTCTAGAATAAGTAACGAAAGGAGGTGGGAATATATTCCAAATATACATCAAGCTTCCTAAAAATCCTCTTTACCCACCCATCTCTCCCACATTTCACACATCAAGGCAGAGATATCTTGAGCTGCCTTTTCTCATTCTTCCCAAAACTCTTTATGCTGGGACCTTGTCATCTTCATTTCCTCTCTCCTCTGTGCCCCCAAATCTATTCTTTTTGTTGAGATATAATTGATGTACCTTAAAATTTAACTTTTCAAAGGCTACAAATCAGTGATTTTTAGTATAGTCACAAGACTGTGCAACCATCACCAATTCCAGAACGTTTTCATCACCCCATAAAGAAACCTGTACCCATTAGCAGTCCATCCCCATTGTTCCATCCTTCCAGCCCCAGGCAACCACTAATCTACTGTCTGTCTCTATAGATTTCCCTGTTCTTGGCATTTTACATAAATGAAATAATACAACCTTTGATGCTTGGCTTCTTTCCTTTAGCATCATGTTTTCAAGGTTCATCCATGTTGCAGCATGATATGAGTCCCTCATTCCTTTTTATGACTGAATAAGATTCCATTGTGTAAATGTACCACATTTTGTTTACCCATTCGTCGGCTGATGGGCATCTGAGCTGCTTCTACTTTTTGGTAATTATGAATAACATTGCTATGAATATTCATGTACAAATTTTTCTGTGAATATTTCTTTTCAATTCTCTTTGGTACATAGCTGGGAGTGGAATTGCTAGGTCATGTTTAGCTTTTTCAGGAACTGACAAATTATTTTCCAGGGTAGCTGAATCACTTTTACATTCCCACTAGCAATGTGTGAGGGTTCTAATTCTCTACATTCTTACCAACACTTGCTATTGTCCATCTTTTTTATACTAGCCATCCTAGTTGATGTAAAGTGGTATCTCATTGTGGGTTTTGATTTGCATTTCCCTAATGGCAAATCAGACTAATGAGACTGAATATCTTTTCATGAGCTTTTTGGCTACCTTCACTGGGGATATGTCTTTTCAAATTCTTTGCCTATTTTTAAATTTAGTTATTTGTCTTTTAATTGTTGAGTTAGTAAGAGCTCTTCACACAGTCTGGACACAAGTCCGTTGTCAGATAAATGACGTGTGAATATTTTCTCCCTTTCCATGGGTTGTTTTTCACTTTTGTAATTTTGATGAAGTCCATTTTATCTACCCCAGATCTATTCTTACCTTCTACATCAGCGCCCTGACCTTTCTTAGGTAAATCAATCCAGCCTCTCTTGTTACGTCCAGTTCTCCTCTCTACAAGTTTCTGATCTGTTTAACAAAGATCCTGAGGAAAGTAGAGCAAATACAGTATCTTCTTTAGAATCTGAAAAGATGAGTAATGTTTGTCACCTATATTTTCATAGTTTTGTCCCTTTCAGATATACAAAAAATACCGCCCAATGGGTTCACCTTACCCACTGCCTACACAGAGCCGATTTCTCAAGACAGGGCAATCACAATAGAGAAAGGATAATTAATGCAGAGCCGGCTGAGCAGGAGACTGGAGTTTTATTATTACTCAAATCAATCTCCCCCAACATTTGGGGATCAAAGTTTTTAAAGACAATTTGGTGGGAGGGGAGGGGCAGTGAGTTGGGGAGTGCTGATTGGTTGGGTCAAAGGTGAAATCATGGGGTGTCCCTGTCTTCTTGTGCTGAGTCATTCCTGGGTGGGGGGGTCACAAGGTCAGATGGGTTGGTTTCTTGATCTGGGTGGTGCTGGTTGATACATCAAGGGTAGAGTCTGCAAAACATCCCTAAACTGATCTTAGGAGCAGTTTAGGGAGGATCAGAATCTTGTAGTGCCCAGCTATATGACTAGTAAACCATAATTTCTAATCTTGTGGCTAATGTTAGTAGTTTAGTCCCCAGGCAAGAAGGAAGTTTGTTACGGGAAAGGGCTATTATCCTCTCTTTGTTTTAAACTATAAACTAAGTTCCTCCCAAAATTAGTTCAGCCTATGTCCAGGAACGAACAAGGACAGCTTGGAGGTTAGAGTCAAGATGGAGTCGTTTAAATTGGACCTCTTTCACTGTCTCAGTCACAATTTTGCAAAGGTGGTTTCAATATTTAGGCACAATATGCATTTTTCTGAGCGGATGAGTCTATAGATTTATTTCATCAGATTTTCAAAGCTGTCCTTGATGCCAACAATATTAAGAAATGTGCATGTAGCCTCATTCTCTTGTGTTTCAGGAAAATGAGACCTAGAGCAGTTGAGTGATTTGGCCAAGGCCACCCAGCTTAGTAGTGACAGTTCTGCAGATACTCAGTATCTTGGTCTGTTTTTGTGTTGCTGTAAAGGAATATCTGAGGCTGGGTAATTTATAAAGAAAAGAGGTTGGCCTGGCACAGTGGCTTACACCTGTAATCCTAGCACTTTGGGAGGCCGAGACAGGTGGATCACTTGAAGCCAGGAGTTCAAGACCAGTCTGGCCAACATGGTGAAACTCCATCTCTACTAAAAATACAAAAATTAGCCAGGCATGGTGGCACATGCCTGTAATCCCAGCTACTTGAGTGGCTGAGGCATGAGAATCACTTGAACCCCAGGAGGCAGAGGTTGCAGTGAGCCAAGATTGTGCCACTGCACTCCAGCCTGGGTGACAGAGCAAGATCTGTCTCAAAAAACAATAAGAAAAAAAAAAGAAAGAAAAGAGGTTTATTTGGCTGATGGTTCTGCAGGCTGTATAAGAAGCATGGTGCCAGCATCTACTTCTGGTGAGGATTTCACGGAGCTTCCCCACTCATGGCGGAAGGTGAAGGGGAGCTGGTGTGTGTGCTGGTGTGTGTGGAAACCACATGGCCAGAGAGGAAGCAAGAGATGGGGCAGGCGCCAGGCTCATTTTAACAACCAGCTCTGGTGAGAACGAATAGAGTGAGAACTCACTCACTGCCCCACCCACACACAGGGAGGGCAATCATCTATTCATGAGGGATCTGCTCCATGACCCAAACACCTCCCATTAGACCCCACCTCCAACACTGGGAATCAAATTTCAACATGAGATTTGGAGAGATCAAACATCCAAACTATTGCACTCAGGTTTTCTTATCTTCCTCCCTGACTCACCATCACACCATCTCACTGTACCATGATGCCTACAGAATTTCACATTGCAGGTAAATTTCTCCTGGAGCAGCACATGAATCCAGTACCAATATTTTATCAAATATTTATTTTTCAGAGACTAAGGCCAGGCAGGATTGACTCGGAAGGCTGTGTGGGAGCTGGAGAACCAGGTGAGTCTTGGTAGGAAGCAGAAGCATCGGTCCTGAGGCTCCTCATGTTTTCAAGGTTCATCCATGTTGCAGCATGATGAGTCCCTCATTCCTTTTTATGACTGAATAAGATTCCATTGTGTAAATGTACCACATTTTGTTTACCTATTCATCGGCTGATGGGCATCTGAGCTGCTTCCACTTTTTGGTAATTATGAATAACATTGCTATGAATATTCATGTACAAATTTTTCTGTGAATATTTCTTTTCAATTCTCTTTGGTACATAGCTAGGAGTGGAATTGCTGTGGTCCCAGCTACCTGGGAGGATGAGGTGGGAGGATCACTTGAGCCTGTGATGTCCAGGCTGCAGTGAGCCGTGATCACGCCACTGCACTCCAGCCCGGGCAACAGAGTGAGACCCTGCCTCCAAAAAAAAAAAAAAAAAAAGCCAAAATCCTGATAAAGCTCAAATTAAAAAGTCACAAAAAGAAGAGTGGGGGAGGGGATGGTGAAGATAAGGTACATCACCACCTGGTCTGGGCTTGGATGGAAACAAACTGCAGATTTAAATCAAAGGCAGTGCATATGGTGAGAAATGGATACGGAATCATGAAAATTAACACTTACTTAGCAAAGTGGGAAACAAGAAAGATGGTACAACTGACAACCTTAAGTGATCCCTTCTCCCATTGTAGACAATTGAAGAATTTTCTTTAGGCACTACAGTGAAAGACTATCTTAGAAACTTTCAGGCTGGGCACAGTGGCTCATGCCTGTAATCCCAGCACTTTGGGAGGCGGAGGTGATCAGATCACCTGAGGTCAGGAGTTTGAGACTAGCCTGGCCAACATGGTGAAACCCTGTCTCTACTAAAAATACAAAAATTAGCTGGGCGTAGTGGCAGGCACCTGTAATCCCAGCTACTCTGGATGCTGAGGGAGGAGAATTGCTTGAACCTAGGAGGCGGAAGTTGCAGTGAGCCAAGATTGCACCACTGCACTCCAGCCTGGGTGACAGAGCTAGACACTGTCTCAACAAAAAAATAAAAAGAAACTTTCTGGCCAACTTTTTAGTTCTGGGCTTTTTTTTTTTTTTTAGCAGTCAGCAAATAAATTTCTAAATGCTTACTTGGGCTTCAAGGTTAATACTTTGGCTAAAAAGTCTGTCTAGTGTAGTAATATGGTACCAGTGTTTACTTCCTGGTATTGGTAATTGTACTATTTATGTACAATGTTGACATAAGGGAAACTGGGTAAAGGATATGTGGGAATTCTGAACTTTTTATTACAACTTTCCTGTAAGTCTAAAATTATATCAAAATAAAAAAGTTAAAAATTAAAGAGAAAAAACTTTGGCTGCATTTTTTTATTTTTTGCATTTCCAGAAATTTATGTTTTAGGAATATTTTCTTTATGAAATCATAATGCAAAATAGTAACCAATAAACAATCAAACATAACAAGCCTTATTGAACTTGTATATTTATTTTATTTTATATTTGGAGTAGATGTTATATTTTTAACATTCAAGATTTAAATATTAAAGAGTATGTAGTGAAAAATTTTCCTCCACTTTTAGCCACCACTCATACATACACACGCACGCGCATATACCACCTTTTTTTTTTTTTTTTTTGAGTTGGAGTCTCACTCAGTTGCCCAGGCTGGAGTGCAATGGCGTGATCTTGGCTCACTGCAACCTCCGCCTCCTAGGTTCAAGCAATTGTCCTGCCTCAGCCTCCCGAGTAGCTGGGATTACAGGCGTGTGGCACCACACCTGGCCAATTTTTGTATTTTTAGTAGAGATGGAGTTTCACCATTGTTGACCATGCTGGTCTCTTGGCCATGAACTCTTGACCTCGTGATCCACCCACCTTGGCCTCCCAAAGTGCTGGGTTACGGGTGTGAAAGCCACCATGCCTGGCATATATCAACTTTTATACAAGTGGCTGCGAACTCATAAACAATTTTATTCTATTTTGAAGTTAATTTTAAGGAAACAAAATATATTACAATAAGGCATCATCTTTGCTAACCCCACTCCTACAACAGAATATTTCATTATTATTTAGTTAGTTAGTTGAGGTGGAGTCTTACTCCGTCGCCCAGGCTGGAGTGCAATGGCGCGATATTTACTCACTGCAACCTCCGCCCCAGGGTTCAAGCGATTCTCCTGCCTCAGTCTGCCGAGTAGCTGGGATTACAGGTACTGGCCACCATGCCCGGCTAATTTTTGTGTTTTCAGTGGAGATGGCATTTCACCATGTTATCCAGGCTGGTCTCGAACTCCTAACCTCAAGTGATCCACTCCCCTTGACCTCCCAAAGTGCTGGGATTACAGGTGTGAGCCACTGCGCCCAGCCTATTATTATTATTATTGAAACAGGGTCTCAGTCTATCAGACAGACTGGAGTGCAGTAGTGCAATCAGGTCACTGTAACCTCAAACTCCTGGGCTCAGCCAGGGGCAGTAGCTCATGCCTATAATCACAGCACTTTGGGAAACCAAGGCAGGAGGTTACTTGAGCCCAAGAGTTTGAGACTAGCCTGGGCAACATAGTGAGATCCTGTCTCTACAAATAATGAAAAAATTAGCTGGGCATAGTGGCACAATCCTGTGGTCCCAGCTACTCTGGAGGCTGAGGCAGGAGGATTGCTTGAGCCCAGGAGGTGAATGCTGCAGTGAGTCATGATCATGTCACTGCACTCCAACCTGTGCAACAGAGAACCTGTCTCAAAAAAAAAAAAAAAAAAAAAGCGACCAACTCCATGTCCTCCCTTCCACTTTCTCCCTCCACCTTTCGTTCTGAAGCTTCTAACATTCAGTGATTTAAAATTTCACTTTTTGTGCCTAATGTAGTCACATGTCAATATTGCAGCAATTCCTAGTATGCCTCTTGGTAGAAGAGAGGAAAAGCAATTCCTCTGCCCTGGGGAATGCCCTCAGAGCAGCTGATGCCATCCTGCAGCAGAGTCCATTGGCATCAAGACACACACAATCAGGGCAGCTGAGCTGGTGGTGGGCTATTCACAGAGGCTAAGAAGTTATAACACAGGAAATAAGTCAAGATCCTTCTTTGCCATTTAGACTCTGAAAGCAGTGATTGGGGGCATTCTCCCGGCTTCCAACCAAACACGCCACTTCCTTTTCTTCGCTCCAGCCTCAGACTTCCTTTCTCTCTTGCTCTCGTACACACACCACGCGGCATCACAGGAAGGGCATGAGACAAGACCTTATCTGACAATTGTATCAACAAAGCCTTTGGGAAAATAAAAATGAGGACTACTAAGTAGAGTCCACATATAGTCCATAAATATATGTAATATATATATGGAGTTACCCATCATCCTGTTTAGCAACCTTTATGCTAATTATACATTAAGTCCAGAAAAATATGCTCTCCTATCTTGGACCACCTTCTAGTGTTGACAACAATGCCAGCTGCAAGCTTGGGGTCAGGTCAGCAGATCAGCAGAAGACCAGGAAACGCAAACAGATGGCCTCCATCTACATCTGCCCCGAGTTCTAGAAGGCACACAGGCTTAAAATAAAAAATTTCTCGTAAAAATCCTGATTTCTAGTGTCTATTTAAAAATGAGGGTGGGAGGAGGGAGAGGAGTAGAAAACATAACTATTGGGTACTGGGCTTAATTCCTGGGTGATGAAATAATCTGTACAACAAACCCACATGTACTCACAAATCTAAAATAAGTTTTTTTAAGACCGGGTGCAGGGGTCACGCTTGTAATCCCAGCACTTTGTGAGGCTGAGGCAGGCAGATCACTTGAGGTCAGGAATTCGAAACCAGCCTGGCCAACATGGTGAAACCCCATCTCTACTAAAAATATAAAAATTAGCTGGGCGTGGTGGCAGGCGCCTGTAATCCCAGCAACTTGGGAGGCTGAGGCAGGAGAATTGCTTGAACCCAGGAGGCGGAGGTTGCGGTGAGCCGAGATTGCGCCACTGCACTCCAGCCTCGGCGACTCATCTCAAAAAAAAAAAAAAGAAAAAAAAATTTTTTTTTTTTTTAAAAGTAAAACGAGAAGGCCTGGCAACGCTGGGGCCTGCATTTCTGCATGGCAATAAGTGTCAGGAGATGATCCATGAGTGGGCCTGTTTAGAAAGGGCTCACGCTCTCCCGTTTACCCCAGTTCCTCCTATTCCCTAAAGCAGACCATTTGGCTGGTTTCACTTATTTATGTTACTGGCCTGGTTTTCTGAAAACATTTGGGTTCAGGAGATCTGTGTTCTCCTTTCCCTAAACTCTGTCATGCAGGACTATGGGGTAGGAGGAAGAAAGAAAAGATAGTAGAACAGCAAAGTCCGCCAGGCTTTTTTTAAAAAAATTGTGGTGAAATACACAGAACATAAAATTTACCATCTTAACCATTTTTTTTTTTTTTTTTTTTTTGAGATGGAGTCTCCCTCTGTCGCCCAGGCTGGAGTGCAGTGGTACGATCTCGGCTCACTGCAACTTCTGCCTCCCAGGTTCAGGCGGTTCTCTTGCCTCAACCTCCCAAGTAGCTGGGACTACAGGTGCACGCCACCACACCCGGCTAATTTTTGTATTTTTAGTAGAGACGGGGTTTCACCATGTTAGCCAGGATAGGATGGTCTCGATCTCCTGACCTCGTGATCCTCCCACCTTGGCCTCCCAAAGTGCTGGGATTACAGGCGAGAGCCATTGTGCCTGGCCTCATCTTAACCATTCTTAAGTGTACAATACAGTAGCATTAATTACATTCACATTGTTGTGCAGCCATCATCACTATATCCAAAACCTTTTCATTATACTAAGCAGAAACTCTGTAACCATTAAGCAGGCATTCCTCATTTCTCCCTCTCTCCCAGCCTCTGCTCATCTCTAATCTTATCCTCCAGGAGCAAGCATTTACTTCCTGGAGCAAGTAGATAAGATGGATTTGCTTATTATTTAACATCAGGACAATATTTCCTATCCCAGTATTGTTTAACACAGACACAGGAAATTATATGGGTTTCCATCCTCATAGGTAAGGAGCGGGGAATCTGATCTTGACTTGAAAAGCACATATTCATTGACTGAGAGCCACAAGATAAGGAGGGATGGTAGGACCATCAGGAATAAAGCTGGGATGAGAATTCAGATGGGAATTACAGTCCTTCAGGCCAGTTCACTGAACCTAGACCAAGCTGAATTCCTTCGCCCTTCATTTGAATTTGAAATTGTAGATACTTTTTAAAAGCTATATTATATGAACTGTATATCCAGATGGGGTTTTCCCAATGTTTTCAGTGTTGTCAGCCATTGAGGTAGCAGAATTCACCTCCTCTTAGTACCACCATCCATACACCCATGCAGTGGACCCCCCCCCACACACACACACACAAACACACAGACACAAGTGCACACATACGGCTTCTATTTCCTCCCACATCCCCTTTAACACAACTCTACTTAGTCTAAAATTGACAAAGAGCCATAAGAAAAACTAGGCCAGCTTCACAAAACACTGCATTGTTTTTGAGAAACAGGGAAAAATAGCACGTTTGTTAGCTTTAATCTGATATGTATTTGCATGTGCTGCCGTTTCAATTCTTACAATACTTTTGAGGTATTAAACTTCCTACATTTCTAAATGATAAAATCAGAATTTCATATCAGTTTCATTACAAAGGCCCACTGATGTGCTAGATTTTTGTCTGACAAATACAACTTCAAAGTTTACCACAATCACTTGAAACAACCAGTTAACGATAATGTTTTACACCAGAATTCCTTTTGGGAAAGCTCATTATTTACTGGAAAGAAATATTTTGCTAAGTTACTTGAGCTGGGAGGGTGAGATCTCAAGGACATGATTAAGTAATAATAATAAGAATAGTAGTGAATGCATGGAGCCTGAATCCTGTTAAACAGGAGGTCACTTGTTCCACTGCGCTGCGAGTTGATTTTGTGTGTGCCCGTTTGGGAGTGATAGCAACGAAAGCAGATTGTCCCTGCATAACACAGAGAGGAGACCTGGCTAGCCTGGCACTGCTGAAGAAAGGAGAGAGAGAAACAATTCTCGGTCATGGTACATCTGAAAGCAGATTGAATTGCAATATCTAGTATTTGGCTATAGGGTATGATTGTAGACCCCTGGGTCAGGGTCTTTCATCTCTGGCACTGTTGACATTTTGGGCCACGTAACTCTTGATGGTGGGGCTGTCTTGGGCACTGTAGGATGTATAGCAGCATCCCTGGCCACTAACCACTAGATACCAGTGGCATCTTCCTGCTACCCGCAGATATGATAACCAAAAATGTCTCCAGACATTGCCAAATGTGCTTTGGACAGCAAAATCATCCCTGGTAGAGAACCACTGGTAAAGTCCAATTTGCTTTTTTTTTAAAAAAAAAGAAGTCAACAGTCAGCAGCCAAGATGAATGCTTTTATAATAGGAAACAGGACGTAACTATAGGCTTATTGTACTGGGACACTTTTGTACTAATGTTGTAGACATGTGTCATGCCTATACACGTTCAAGTTTCAAATAAATGTCTGATACATATTGCAAAGACGAGAGGAACCAAGAGTTTGATCTTCTGCAAATTCCTAGTTCCCCTATGCCCCCATCAACCTTGAACTTGCCTTTATTATAGCACTTTACCTTATACCTTCACTCCTGCATATATGTGTCTGTTTCCTTTGTAGCCTGCAGCACTTTTATCTCCACTGCCCAATACAATTTTAAAATTATTCTAAGCCGAAGTAACGAAGTGGCAGCCCACAGACCTGAAGCTATGTTTTATTTAGGCCTATTAAACCTCGAGAATGTTCATATTAAAACACAGATTTACCAGCCAGGCGCAGTGGCTCAGACCTGTAATCCCAGCACTTTGGGAGGCCGAGGCGGGCGGATCACGAGGTCAGGAGTTTGAGACCAGCCTGGCCAACATGCTAAAACCCTGCCTCTGCTAAAAATATAAACTAACTATTCCATTAGTTCTGTGCCTTTGGAGAACCCTAAGATAGGAATCCAGGCACTGGAAATCATACCCAGATTGACTTTTTCACAGCCACCAAAGTAAAAAAGATCCTGCAGATCCTGCAACCTCTAAGTCTGGTAAAACAACAGCAACACAAGCTGACCTCCAAGCCTTTATTGACTTGCTAATTGCGATTCTTACTTTAAGCTTTGCCTCTATGTCCATCTCTTTTGAAGCTGTTATATTTCCTGGAAACCGCCCCCAGCCGCCCTTTTTTTCAACTCAGTCTCATTATGACTAAATACAAGAAAAAAAATCAGTTTCACACAATAACATGGTGGTCATTGCAGCATTCTATGTTTATAATTGGGCTTTCTACCTGAGCCAAACTGCTTTTCCCACCCTCTTTTAAATAGGCTTTATTTTATTTTATTTTGAGACGAGGTCTCGTTCTGTCTCCCAGGCTGGAGTGCAGTGGCTTGATCACAACTCACTGATGCCTTAAATTCCTGAGCTCAAGTGATCCTCTCACTTCAGCCTCCCAAGTAGCTGAGACTATAGGCATGAGCCACTATAGCTGGCTAATTTTTAAATTTGTTGCAGAGACAAGGGCTCACCATGTTGCCCAGGCTGGTCTGGAACTCCTGGGCTCAAATGATCCTGCTGCCTCAGCCTTCCCAAAGTACTGGGATTACAGGTGTGAGCCACCATGCCTGACTGCTTTATGTTCTTACATTTGTTTTAGGCCCACAGAAAAACTGAGCAGAAAGTAGAGTGTCCGCATATATCTCCTGTCCCCTACATGCTCAGCCTCCCCCACTATCAACACCAAACTCTTAAAATTAGATATTTCTTGTCTTTTTGAAACTCTTAAGCATTCTAGAATATCATATATTTTAGCAAGGGCAGTGTGGTGATTTCCTAACACTGCCAACTCTGTCTTTGATCATTCTGTTTCTTTCCATTCTCAGCCCTTACCCTTCTTTGTAATTTTATTTTAGAATATTTAATTGTCAAATAAAGATTGTATATATTCAAAGTGTAGAATGTGATGATTGATACATGTATATATTGTGTAATGATCGCTACAATAAAATGAAGACATCCATCACCACCCATGCTTTACATTAGATTCCTAGAACATATTCATCATATAACTGAGTGTTTGTACCCTTTGACCAATATCTCCCATTTCCCTCACTCCCTAATCCCTGGTAACCATTATTCTACTCTCCGCTTCTATAAGTTCAACTTTTTTAGATTCTGTATGTGAGATCACACAGCATTTGTCTTTCTGTGTCTGGTTTATTTCATGTGACACAATTTATCTAGGTCCCATCCATGTTGGGAATGCAGAATTTCCTTCTTTTTTATGGCTGAATTATATTCCATTGTATATATGAACCACAATTTCTTTCTCCATTCATCCATTGATCAATACTTAGGTTGAGTCCATATCTTGGCTATTGTGAATAGTGCCGCAATGAACATGAGCATGCAGATATCTCTTTAACTGATTTCATTTTCTTCAGTTACATAACCAGAGGTAGAACTGCTGGATCATATCATAGTTTTATTTTTAATGTTTTGGGTAACCTCTATATTATTTTCTGGTAATGGCTGGACAAATTTACATTCCCACCAATAGTGTACAGGTGCTTTCTTTTTTCCATATCCTCACCAACACTTATCCCTTGTCTTTTCTGGAAATAACCATCCTAACAGGTGTGATATTATATCTCATTGTGGTTTTGATTTGCATGTTTCCAATGATTGGTCATGTTGAGCATTTTTCATATATCCATTGACTGTAAGTCTTCTTTGGAAAATGTCCATTCAGGACCTTTGCACATTTTTTAATCAGATTATTTATTTATTCATTTATTTGCTATTGAGTTGTGTAAGTTCTTTATGTTTTTTGGATATTGACTCCTTATTGGATATATGGTTTTCAAATATTTTCTCCCATTCTATTGTTAGCTGCCTCTTCCTTTTTTTGATTGTTGTGCAGAAGCTTTTTAGTTTGATGTAATCCCACTTGTTGATTTTTGCTTTTGTTGCTTGTGCTCTTGGTGTCATAGCCAAAAAAAAAAAAAAAATCATTGCTTCCAATACAAAGAGCTTTTTGGCCATGTTTTCTGTTAGGAATTTTATGGTCTTAGATCTTATATGTAATTCTTAAATTTATTTCAAGTTAATTTTTGAATATGTTATAAAACAAGGATCCAATTTTATTGTTTTACATGTAGATATTCAATTTTCCCAACATCATTTGTTAAAGAGAGTTTCCTTTCCCCATTGCATGTTCTTGGTGCTTTTGTCAAAAATTAGTTGACTATTTATTTGCATGGGTTTATTTATGGGCATATTATTCTGTTCCATTGGTCTATGTGTTCAGTTTTATGCACGTACTATCCTGTTTTCACTACTATAGCTTTGTAACATAGTTTGAAATCAGCAAGTGTCTCCAGCTTTGTTCTTTCTCAAAATTGTTTTGGCTATTCAGGGTCTTTTTTGTTTCCATGTTAATTTTAGAATTGTTTTTTCTACTTATGTGAAAAATGTCATTGGAATTGTGATAAAAATTGCACTGAAAGCCCTTTAATAACCTTCTTTTATTTTTTTAAAATAAAATTTAAGCTTTTTTTTTTTTTGAGACAGGGTGTCGCTCTTTGGCCCAGGCTGAAGGGAGTACAGTGGTACCACCATAGTTCACCGCAGCCTGCAATTCGTGGATTCAGGCCACCTTCCCACCTCAGCCTCTTGAGTAGCTGGGACTACAGGTACATACATCTACACCTAGCTGTTTATTTTATTTTTTGTAGAGAAAGGGTTTTACTATGTTGCCCAGGCTGGTCTCAAACTCCTGGCTTCAAGCGATCCTCCTGCCTTGGCCTCTCAAAGTGTTGGGATTATAGGCATGAGCCACCATTGTCAGGGACTTTTATGAAGCAGAGAATGGAGGAAGGTTGATTTTCATCAAAAAATTGGAGCATATCACAGTCTTCCGTTTTAGTTAAAAAAAAAAGTCACCTATAAGAAAAATTAAAGCTAAAACTATATTCTGGAGCCATGTTAATAGCTGATATGGTAAATTGCTGCAAATAGCAGTTCCTTTGTAAAAGCCAGAGAAGTTAGAGGAAAATACAGATAAAATAATAGCATTTGGGTTTCTTTCAATATGTATGGCTTAAGGCTCTTGAGCTTTCCTTTAATAAGAATCAGGTCCACAGCTGCTGCTTTTGTTAATGCCGTAATTTTGTAGTGAACTCATAATTTACTGGTTACCCGCTGTATGCAAGGCACTGTGGGATGCATATGTCAAAGAGCGTGCCCACATTTCTTCAGCAACCAGCCACTGTGATCAGCACTCTGCTGGATGTTTTCTTCCTTCTTTTTTTTTTCTTTATTTTGAGACAGACTTTCACTCCTGTTGCCCAGGCTGGAGTGCAGTGGCACGATCTCAGCTCACTACAACCTCCACCTCCTGGGTTCAAGCGATTACCCTGCCTCAGCCTCCCGAGTAGCTGGGATTACAGGCATGTGCCACCATGCCCTGCTAATTTTTGTATTTTTAGTAGAGACGGGGTTTCACCATGTTGGCCAGGCTGGTCTCGACCTCCTGACCTCAGGTGATCTGCCTGCCTCAGCCTCCCAAAGTGCTGGGATTACAGGTGTGAGCCACTGTGCCCAGCCAAATACTAAGTTAATTTTAATCAGCCCCCAATACTGACATAGCACCTAGACTTGGCAATTTACGGCCCAGTTAAGGTTTAGCTTTGTCTTGTTAAAAGAAAAACTTCAGCAGAATTAAATTTAAAGGCGTTTAACTGAGCAATGTCCTCACGAAACAGGCAGCCCCAGAATCACAGCAGATTCAGATAGGCTCCAGCACAGCCACGTGGTAGAAGAAGATTTATAGACAAAAAAAGGGAAGTGACATAGCAAAATCGGAAGTGAGGTTCAGAAACAACGGGATTGAGTACAGCTCAATAAGGTGTTTGACTTATTTGAATACAGTTTGAACACTAGGCAGTGTGTGAGTGGTTGGAGCACGGCTGCTGTGATTGGTCAAGACTCAATGATTGTTACAGGCAAATACTCCTAAGTTAGATTTTCAGTCTTGTCTACTTATTACATTAGGTTGCAGTTCATCTACAAGCACTCAAATATGGAAGTACAGAGTCCTTCTCAGGTCGTATTTAGTTTGCTTTAACAGTCTATTCTGTTATACATGCCTTGCACTGTGGGTTATTAATTTGGGTTAATTGTATGGCCAAGGTGGCTGGTCATGATGAGTCTGATGAGGAGGAATTTTACCCATTTAACAGTTGAGGAAAGTGAGGCTCAGAAACTCAGAAAGGTTTTTACTTTTTTAGGTTTGCCTAAAAATGGTATGACTTTGACTTAGGCAGAATTTAAACCCAGATCTATTTGGCTCCAAAGCCTTCGCCGTGGTCTGGGTCTGAGTATTTGTGGTCCCCGCAAAATTCCTATGTTGAAACCTAATTCCCAGGGTGACAGTATTAGGTGGTGGGGCCTTTGGGAAGTGATTAGGGCATGAAGGCAGAGTCCTCATTAATGAGATTAGGGTCCTTATAAAAGAGGCCTCAGTGGGCTCCCTTAACGTTTCACCATGTGAGGACACAGCTAGAAGGTGCCACCCCGAGCCTGAAAGTAGGCCCTCACCAGACACTGAATCTGCCCCACTTTGGTCTCGGACTTCTCAACCTCCAGAACTGTGAGAAAGAAATTTCTGTTATTTAAAAGGTACCCGGTTTATGGTATTTTATGACAGCAGCCCAGATGGACAAAGGCAGCCTTTTCTCATTTCAGCTCACTACGAGATCTCTTTAACAAAGAAATAAATTTGTTAACATGTTTTCCTACGTAGAATAATATGTTTTATATTTGTTTAAAGAAATGTTTAGTGGGCTCCATCTCCCTACCCTGCAGCCGACCCTGTTTCTCCCCCTGCTGCCGTACTGCAAAAGTAAACAGGATCCTCTGAGGTTCTGTCGAGACAGTAGCCACAAGCCACATGTGGTCTATTGCGCCCTGGAAATGCATGTAGCTCGAATTGAGATATGCTGTAAAATGCTCACAGGATTTCAAAAACTTGCTAAGAAAAAGAGAACGTAAGATATCTCATTCATAAAGTTTGTATATCGATTATGTGTTGAAATGATAATACTATGGTTCTATGAGGCAAAATAAAACAAGAATTCAAATTCATTTCATCTGTTCCTTTTTCCTTGTTTGATAGAATGACTAGAAAGTTTAAAATAATCCATGCTGCTCACATTCTATTCCAAAGGATAGCTCTTCTCTAAGGCACAGGCTGTACTTAGAGCTTCTCCTTTGTTGCTTTCTTCATAGATTAAGTTGCTATTATTGGGAGTTTAGGGAGGATTTGCGAGAAGGAGGGCTGACAGCTTCTTAGCAGGCCTGGTGTTAGACGAGACCCTAATGCTGAGGACTTAACTAGGCTAATCCGCTTGAGCTGGAATTTAGTGGCCTCTGTCATTAATAGAGTTAAGCTCTTTAGTGAGCTTTGGCCTTTGAAAACACTACCTGTCTTTTTGGATTGTATCTTAAGGAATGTAAGAAAGGAGTGGGTGCGCAATAGTCAAAGAACAAAACAAAACATATTCTCACTCTGTTTTGTCAAAGGATAGTGCAAGTTCGATGTTTCTAAATTTGTCTTGAGTTTACCTGGGTGGCAGGCCAAGAGCTATTTCATTGCTTGCCTTCATTTATAAAGGAAATGCCTATGACTGTGTGACCATAGTCCTCTTTTTATACTACAGTTGAAAGAGATGGAAAAGTACATTTGCTTTGGAGAGGCTGAGAGACAGAAAGAAGCCCTGCAGGGAATATCACATTACCTCTTCCAGCTGGGAAAAAGACAGCTGGCCCAAGATGGGATTTCAGCCCTGTTGTTAAATAAGCAAACAATCTAATCATGCCACAGAATAATAATAAAATGAAAGTGGATAGACAAATCCAGGTCAACTCCCCACATTCAGCAGCTGCAGATACAGAGGCCCAGGGAGGCTGGGCCAGTTGAGGTCACTGAACTCCACTACAGGGGTAGCCGATATCTGTAAGTGGTAGAGTTGGGACACAGCTTCACAGATAATTAGTTCAGGGCTCTCAAACTGCTATGTACATTAGAATCACCTGGAGACTGTTAAAATCCCCATGCCCAAAACCGTCCTCCAGACCAGTGAAGTCATCAGTGGTTGGAAAGTTTCCCAGGTGATTCCAAATTGCAGCCAAGTTTGAGAACCACTGATCTAGGTCACTCCCCTTGTTTCTGCAGATACTGGGACCTAGAGAAGATGAGAGAATTTTGCTCAAGTTCCTAGAGCTAGCAAGTGTCTGAGCAGGGACAAACCTTTTCTTTTCTGACTCTCAATTTTGTCCTTTCCTTTCTCTGCTTTCTCAGTTCACTACTTTTTTATTTGAGACAGAGTTTAGCTTTTGTCGCCCAGGCTGGAGTGCAATGGCGTAGTCTCGGCTCACTGCAACCTCCACCTCCCAGGTTCAAACGATTCTCCTGCCTCAGTCTCCCATGTAGCTGAGATTACAGGCACCTGCCACCATGCGCAGCTAATTTTTGTATTTTTAATAGATACAGGGGTTCACCATGTTGGCCAGGCTGGTCTCGAACTCCTGACCTCAGGAGACCCACCTGCCTTGGCCTCCCAAAGCACTGGGATTACAGGCGTGAGCCACTGTGCCTGGCCTCAGTTCACTATTCATACATGATATCACTTTGCCTTCCTCAGATATGTCCTTATTTCAGATCTTTGCAGAGGCATCTCCTTCTCATTAGCATCTCGGCTTCCATGCAACATTTCTTGAGAGAGGGTGCCCTGACCACCCGTACCACCTCCCATATCAGAGCATCACTGTTTTTCTTTTGGGCACTTATCTCTGTCCAACATCATCCCATGTGTTGTCTGCTTTCCCCATTAGACCACATCTTGTTGGCCAGGGTCACAGTTCTCTTGCCAGCTCCTGCAATTGTCCCTGGCCTGTTGTAGTGGTCAGTAAATATTTGTGAAATAAAAGAATGTTGAATGGATTTTTCATAGTGACATTCTCCTAGATGGTTGTCTTCTAAGGGTATAATTTCAAGGGAAGTATACTTCCTATTATGTAAGTTGGAGAAAATATTATTTAATTTTGGGAAACATATTTTCCAGCTCAACTCTTCCAAATCACATCTGTTCCATCATGTGAGGCTCATCTGGGTGGACAATTTGAATTTACATCAGCTGAAAAACTCCTAGGCTATTTAAAGGGACAACATTTTATCATGATCCAAAAATGGACTTTGATTAGACAATGGAATGTGATTGGAATAAGAAAGTGCCATGTGACTAAATGGAAACATTTGCTGCCAGTGAAAATCAAATTATAATTGCTCTTCTTGCAGTTGGATGAATTAACAATGTGGCAATTAAAGAAAGCTTTCCAGGTGAATAATATTACATACATAAATTAACCAGGGCTGCAGGCTACACAATGATGGCCTTCAGTGTATTTGTGGGCCCTCATATTCATGAATTCTATAAAATGGCATAAAGGGATCCTAGGAATACTCAGAGGCCACAGCCAATTCTCAAATGTATTAATGGAAAGCTACAATAAACATGACCCCCATCCCATTCAATGGGGTGAATATATGTGGGGTTTAGAGCCTGGTTACTCAAAAGTGTTCTTCCTAGAGCAGCAGCATCAGCATCACCTTGAAGCCTTTTACACAGACAAAATTTCTGAGACCACGCTCCTGGCCTACTGAGCCAGAACATGCGCTTTAACAAGATCCCTAGGGAATTCATATGCACACACATTTGAGAAGAATCAGTCTAGATTTAGACTCTAGATCTCTGGACAAGTAGTTCTCAGTTGAAGATGGGGCACGATTTTGTCCCCAAGTGACACTTGACTGGAGACCTTTGATCATCACAACTGGGAATGGGCATGAAAGAGGGTGGAGGGTGGATGTTACTGGCATCTAGTAGGTAGAGGCCAGTGATGCTGCTCAATATCCTGCAATACACAAGACAGTCCCCCACCATAAAAGAATTACGCAGCATAAAAAGCCGGCCATACTGAGGCTGAAAACCCCTGCTCTAGACCAATAGACTCTGTTGTTTTAAATACTAACATTATGGGCAAAGCCCAGTGGCTCAAGTCTGTAATCCCAGCACTTCGGGAGGCCAAAGTGGGAGGATCACTTGAGGCCAAGAATTTGAGACCAGCCTGGGCAACATAGCAAGACCCTGTCTCTACAAAAAAATTAAAAATCAGCTAGGTGTGGTGGCACACACCTGTAGTCCTGACTACTTGAGAGGCTGACGCAGGAGGATGACTTGAGCCAGTAGTTCCAGGCTGCAGTGAGCCAAGATCGCTCCATTGCACTCCGGCCTGGGCAACAGAGTGACAGCCTGTCTCTATTAAGCAAATTATAGACTATAAGCATTGGCCAATGAGAACTAACTGCAGTATCCATAAAACTGAAACTTGAAAGATGAAATAATTTGAAAATCAGTAATAACTCAATAGCCATGCACATAACTGATGAGTGGCAAAAAAGAAAATCTATCTTGAGAAGCTAAGGATTTAATAGCAAAGATTTTTTTCTTTCTATCTTCTTTTTTTTTTTTTTTTTTTTTGAGATGAGGTCTCACTCTGTCTCCCAGGCTGGAGTGCAGTGGTGTGATCATAGCTCACTGCAGACTTGAACTCCTGGGCTCAAGTGAAATTCTTCTGCCTTAGCCTTCTGAGTAGCTGGGACTAAAGGCATGAGCCATCACACCCAGCTGCAAAGATTTTTTTAAAAATAAACTAAACCCACTGTCATCAACCTCACCCTACTCGTCTCCTCCTGTCCTCTCTGCACCTTGCTCTGGTCAAAACATTGCTTCCTGCTTCCTGTAAACCTCCATGCCTTTGTGCAGTGTTTTCTCTGCCTGGAATGTCCTTTCCCCTCTCCTTCATCTGGCATATTTCTACCTCTTATAGACCCAAAATGTCATTGGCTGCTGCCCTTCTGAGCACTGCCCCTTTCCCTCCTGGCCTCATTCCTCCCCTTTCAGCCTCCAGCATCTCTCACTATTGCACACACATTCCTGGGTGCCCATGTCTGTCCGTACCTGCCCTTTGCTTAAGAGCCTACCCTGGGGGAATTACCAGGACTGAATCCCACTCCAGAGTCTCTGTTCATTGGGCTGGGTGAGGCCTGGGCATTTGTATTTTCAAGCACCTAAGCCAGCGTTAAGAACCATTGTTCTCAGACAGAGGCCAGTCTCCTCAACTCAGGGAACTCTGAGGCTGCCCTAACCAGAGTCTCTATTTCAGAATCATTTCTCACCCTCAGCATCTTGACCTCTTTACTTCCTAGCCATATTCCCAAATGCTCCATTCACACACAAAACCAAAAGAACAACTGCGATAATTTTCCTTAATAACTTAAGTCTATTTGTTTAAATTTTGGAAAAGACAGGGAATGATGAAGCTGAAACTGATTCACCACTAATCCCAGAGCCAAGGGGTAACCACTGGCATATTTTAGTATTTCCTATCAGTACTGTCCTGGGGCATAGTCATCCATAAAGTCACACCCTGTCCTGCAGATGTGCCTCTCTTCATATGACTACTCCTCCTTGGAATGTCTGCCCCCACCTCCATCCCTTAGCAAGCTACTGGAAAGTCCTGCTACTGGAAAGTCCTCCATGCCTTCACTTTAAGCGTCTTTTTCAACATATTTTCCTGACTAATCTCAGGTAGATGGAATGTCTTCTCTCATATCTTCGTTTCTATAGGACTGTACATCCACCTTGATTTTGGTGCTGATTACAAGCTGAAAGTCTCCTGCAGGACTGTGAGATCTATGAGTGTAGGGATTCATGAATTTTTCTCATGCATGCTTTTTGGTTTGCATTTTAATCCCTGATGCATAGCACAGGGCCTGGCTGGAAGACAGCTGTAGTCAATGTTTATTGAATGTTGAATTTCCTTCCGCAATTGAATTAGAGAATAAGATATGCTCCTTGGTGAAGCCATTCTAGAGGGTGGCAGTTCAGCAATTGCTATGGCATATATATTTTAATCCCATATATATATATATATTTTTTTGTTGTTTTTTGTTTTTTTTTTTTGAGGCAGAGTCTCACTGTCGCCCAGGCTGGAGTGCAGTGGCGCCATCTCGGCTCACTACAAGCTCCGCCTCCTGGGTTCATGCCATTCTCTTGCCTCAGCCTCCCGAGTAGCTGGGACCACAAGCGCCCGCCACCATACCCAGCTAATTTTTTTGTATTTTTAGTAGAGACGGGGTTTCACCATGTTAGCCAGGATGGTCTTGATCTCCTGACCTCGTGATCCGTCCATCTCGGCCTCCCAAAGTGCTGGGATTACAGGCATGAGCCACCACGCCCGGCCGGCCTACATATATATTTTAATTTGGCTTTCTTCCTTTTTATGCTTAACATTATTTACCAGGCACAGTGGCTTATGCCTGTGATCTTTAGCACTTTGGGAGCAGAGGTGGGAGGATTGCTTGAGCCTAGGAGTTTGAGACTGGTCAAAATAGTGAGATCCCATGTCTAAAAAAAATTTTTTTTAATTAGCCAGGTATGGTGACACATGCCTGTAGTCCCAGCTATTTGGGAGGCTGAAGTGGGAGGGTCGCTTGACCCCAAGTGGTCGAGGCTGCAGTGGGCTATGACTGCACTATTGCATTCCAGCCTGGGTGACAGAGCAAGACCCTGTCTCCCCCCGACAAAAAAAAAAAAAAATTCACTGTTCTTTGCTTTTGCATTACTAAACAATTCTATTTTGATTGAAATCAAAATGATAGCAAACAGGCATAGTGAGTTCTCTTTTATTCATGTGTTTTAGAATTAGGCTATATAAGAGATGGATGGATGGAGTTAAGGGGGCATGAGAGCAGCAGCTTTGCCCTTTAACAACAAGAACAAGGGCCAGGCACAGTGGCTCACACCTGTAATCGCAGCATTTTGGCAGGCCAAGGCAGGCAGATTGCTTGAGGCCAGGAGTTTAAGATCAGCCTGGGTAACATGGCGAAACCCTGTCTCTACTAAAAATACAAAAATTAGCTGGGTGTAGTGGCAGGTGCCTATAATCCCAGCTACTTAGGAGGCTGAGGCATGAGAATTGCTTGAACCTGGGAGGCAGAGGTTGCAGTGAGCTGAGATCACACCATTGCACTCTAGCCTGGGTGACAGAGCGAGACGCTGTCTCAAGAAACAAACAAACGCCTCCCCAAAACCCCAAGAACATACAGCTAGGGCCCTCCCAAGCCCCAGAGGGGACCTTTGAGCTCTTTGTGCTGAATAGACTTGGCTTTACCTGGGAATGATGCTTTACTCAGAGTATGCTTCTGTCTTAAAGGGGCTCCAACATTCACAGCAGAAACACCACAGAGGAACAAGAGGAGGACATATGAACTCTCGCATTAACAGTAACTGCATTAGTCCGTTCTCAGGCTGCTATAAAGAACTGCCTGAGACTGGGTAATTTATAAAGGAAAGAGGTTTAATCGACTTACAGTTCCTCATGGCTGGGGAGGCCTCAGGAAACTTACAATCATGGTGGAAGGGGAAGCAAACACATCCTTCTCCACGTGATGGCAGGAAGAAGTGCTGAGCAAAGGGGGAAAAGCCTCTTATAAAACCATCAGATCTCGTGAGAACTCACTCACAATTACAAGAACAGGAGCATGGGGGTAATCGCCCCTGTGATTCAATTACTTCCCACCAGGTACCTCCCATGATACTTGGGGATTATGGGAACTACAATTCAAGATGAGATTTGGGTGGGGACACAGCCAAATCATATCAGTTACTTTGTTCACAACTACCACAGTTATATGCATTTTCCCATTTATTATCTGGGCCATAAAGATCCCAAATAGCAATAGTGAAAATCAGTAGATTCTACATGAAAAATATCTACTATTTGAAATAAAATATTTAATCAACCTAAATTGTTAATATTCTTACATTCTTAAAAGGCTTGCCAGGTATAGTGGCTCATAACTGTAATCCCAGCTGTTTGGAAGGCTGAGGCAGGAGGATAGCTTGAGGCCAAGAAGTCCAAACAAGCCCGGGCAACATAGCGAGACTATCTCTACAAATAAAATTAGCCGACATTGGCTGGTCATGGTGGCTCCCAGCACTTTGGGAGGCCGAGGCGGGCAGATCACGAGGTCAGGAGATCGAGACCATCCTGGCTAACACGGTGAAACCCTGTCTCTACTAAAAATACAAAAAATTAGCCGGGTGTGGTGGCAGGCGCCTGTGTCTCAGCTACTCGGGAGGCTGAGGCAGGGGAATGGCACAAACCTGGGAGGCGGAGCTTGCAGTGAGCGGAGATCGCACCACTGCACTCCAGCCTGGGCTACAGAGCCAGACTCCATCTCAATAAATAAATAAATAAATAAATAAATAAATATAAAAATAAAAATAAATTAGCCAACATTGGCTAATCTTAAAGATAGAGTCTCACTATCTCTACAAAAAGAGTCTTGCTGGGTGACACAGTGAGACCAGTGAGACTCTTTTTTTTTTTTTTTTTTTTTTTTTGAGACAGGTTGTTGCTCTGTTGCCCAGGCTGGAGTGCAATGGCACAGTCTAGGCTTACAGCAGCTTTGACTTCCTGGGCTCACACGATACTCCCAGCTCGGCCTCCCAAGTAACTGGGACTACAAGCATGTGTCACCATGCCCAGCTAATTTTTTGTATTTTTAATAGAGAAGGGGATTCGCCATATTGCCCAGGCTGGTATTAAGCTCCTGAGCTCAAGCAGTCTGCCCATCTTGGCTTCCCAAAATGATGGGATTACAGGCATGAGCCACTGAGCCTGGCCATGACTCTGTCTTTAAAAAAATAAATTAAATAAATAAAAGGCAAATGTTACCATGCCAGGGAAGTACAATAGGTAATTCAGAGCTTCAGAAAAGAAAAAAATGCTAAATTCTAAGCAAGGCAATGTCCTTACGTAAACTAATTATCGTTATTGACAATTAAGATAGCAAGACTGCCCCCTAAATCCTCCCTGACAGCTTCCATTACATTTTAGTATCACAAAAACTCTCTGCAGTCATTGTGTTAGAACTGCTTGCAATTGTGTCCTGACAATTTGTTGGCTCACAGGGGACTGGGATTAAAAAAAAACAATGAGCCGTTTCAATCGCATTTCAACAAAAAATGGGACACTGCTGTTTGCAGCTTCCTGCAAGCTAAATTTCAAGGGACGAAATGAGGTTGATATTTGAACACGGGCTGATGCTGACTTGTTTGTTCTGCTAGGCCTGGCCATTGGCGTCTATGCTAGAAGAAGGGTGCTTCCAGACCAAGTTCGTTTCTAGAACTTTTGAGGAAACTAGCTTTGGAGTCAGACAGACCTCTTCAGTATGATCTTGGGTAAATTATTTCACCTTTCTGAGCCTCAGGTTTTTTGTTAAAATAAGGCATAATGATACAAACTCATGCCAAGGGTATCTTGGGATTGAATGAGATCTGGCATACAAGCACTTAGCACAATGTCTGCAGTGTGTGGTCTCAGTAAATGGTGGCAATTATGATAGCTCCACATTGTATCCATCATAATACATTTATGAATGTCCTGGGTGTCCTGAGTCAGGTCTGAACCTTTTCAGAGTTCATGAACCCCTGGAGGAGCTAAGAGCTTGCCCACAGGTAGACCTGGTTGACTCCTTTTTCAGGTCTGGACTTGGAGTTCCAAAGAAACTCAGAAATAGATAGAAAACAAAAGATTAAAGAAATCTTTTCATTGGTTCTCCAGAGCTAAGTCTTGGGATTTTACTCTCCAGAGACAGTAGCCTTCTTTAATAATCTAGGTGTTATTCTGGGATTACTTAGAATGAATTCTCCTAAATCTTTAACTTTAAAGACCCCAAATAAAGACTTTACTATGTTTTCTGTTGAGCCTGATTGACTGAAGGTTTTGATGGGGAATATTATTCCTAATGCTACACCGGAGATACTCAAAATAGTAGTGACTCAGAGTGTGGCAGCTTACATCTGTAATCCCAGCATTTTGGAAGGCCAGGGTGGGAGGATCACTTGAGCCCAGGAATTGGAGACCAGCCTGGGCAACATAGGGATACATGTCTCTATAAAAAAGAGATATGTATCTTTTATATTAAAAAAAAAACACGGGATACCTTGTCCCTATAAAAAATTTTAAAAAGTAGCCAGGTGTGGTGGTGCACACCTGTAGTCCCAGCTACTTATAAGGCTGAAGCAGAAAGATCAGTTGAACCTGGGAGGTCGAGGCTGCAGTGAGCCGTGATTACACCACTGCCCTCCAGCCTGGGCAACAGAGCAAGACCCTGTCTCCAAAAAATAAATAAATAAACAAATAAAAAGAAAAGAAAAATACTAAAATTAAAAAAAATAGTAGTGACTAAGACAAGATGAAATTTCATCTCACTCTCATATAATAGTCACATAAGTGTCCAGGGCTGGCATGGTGGCTCCACAATCCTCAGGAGCCCTAGGCTCCTCCGATCTTACTGCTTTTCTGTCTGTAACCTGTGACTTTCATCTCTTGGTCCAAGATGGCTGCTCCAGCTCCCACAATCCCAAGCAATGGGAATGGGGAGGGGAGGGAAATGCAGAGTGAGGCTATAACCCTTTCCTTTTAGGGCAAAACTTGAAAGTTCGCCCCAACACTTATTTTCATTCCATTGCCTGAACTTAATCACACACCCACATCTGCCTGCAAAGAATACTGAGAAATGTGATCGTGATTTGGGATGGGCATGTGCCCAGCTAAAAACTGGAGATTCGGTTAGTATGTGAAAGAAGGGAAAGATAGAAGGAAAAAGACAACAATCTTTGTCAACATTCACCATCCATGCAAGCCCACCGCTGTCAGAGATGAATGGGGATTGTATCTCATGACAAAAGCTTCACTAGCTCACACACTTTCAGTGACTTTTTCCTGATTGTATTTCCTACATTCACAAAACACTTCTGGCTGAAAAACAGCGGCCGTCCCAGTCATTGACTACCACGTGTTATTGAAGAAATTTTCCTACATTAAAATATTTTTAAGGCTGGGTGCAGTGGCTCATGCCTGAATTCCAGCACTTTGGGAGGCTGAGGCTGGAGGATCACTTGAGCTCAGGAGTTTGAGACCAGCCTGGGCAACATAGTGAGACCTTTTTTTTTTTTTAATCAAAAGAAAAAAAATCTTAAAAAAAAGGTTGTGAAAGTAAAATATAGAAAAAACTTAATACAAAAAGATAGCTTCTCTATAGTCTCATCCATCCAGAGGTAAAACTGAAAACTGTTAGCATTTTGGTGTATACTTTTCATGTGATTTTATATTATTTCTCTTTATACATATGTAATATATATAGAATTATACCATATGAGTTAATTTAAAATTTCCTCAGTTGCTTTATATGTCAATTACATGTTTTCATTCCATCAGCTATTCTTTCTTTCTTTTTTTTTTTTAAGAGACAGAGTTAGGGTCTTGCTCTGTTGCCTAGGCTAGAGTACAGAGGCACAATTATAGCTCACTACAGACTTCAACTTCTGGGCTCAAGCGATCCTCTCTCCTTGGCCTCCCAAAACACTGAAATTTCTGGCCATCAGGTATTCTATAGCATCATTTTTCCTGTTTTGTAAGGTATCATTTACATACAATAAAACTGGCCAATTTTAAGTGAAAAGTTTGATGACTTCGGGTAATAGTATACAATCTTGAGATCATCATAACAAGATAAAGAACAGTTCTTAATTTTAAAAAGTTATCTGTGGCTGGGTGCGGAGGATCACGCCTGTAATCCCAGCACTTTGGGAGGTCGAGGCGGGCAGATCAGGAGGTCAGGAGTTCCAGACCAGCCTGGCCAACATGGTGAAGCCTCATCTCTACTAAAAATACAAAAATTAGCCAGGCGTGGTGATGCACACCTGTAATCCCAGCTACTCAGGAGGCTGAGGCAGGAGAATTGCTTGAACCTGGGAGGCGGAGGTTGCAGAGAGCTGAGATCGCACCACCACCCTCCAGCCTGGGTGACAGAACAAGACTCTGTCTCAGAAAAAAAATAAAACAAATAAAAAAGACGAAGTGCATTCTTAAATAAGGGCTCCCAAATTTGTCTCACTGAAGGATGCCTATTGATGTACGAAAGCTTCTGAACAAATTTTCATATTGTGTTGCCTCTTTGATTTAATTGTTGTATTTATTATATTAGAGACAGGGTCTTGAACTCCTGGTCTCTAGCAATTCTCCTGCCTGGGCCTCCCAAAGTGCTGGGATTATAGGTGTTAAGGCCACCGTGCCGGCAAATTGCCTCTTTTAAAAGACTCTTTATAAAAGGTAAATGAAAAGCTTAAGTGATAAGGAAAATTGAATCTGCTAATCTTTTGGCTTAGTTACTGTTGTGTTCTAAAGGTTAAAGAAAGCTGTCCTGGGTATTTGTACATATAAAGTGTTTATAAAAGGTAAGCCCTCAGGTTAAGTAGGTTTGTTTCTTTTTCAGATCTGCCCATGCTGAGTCCATACATACAGAATGCCTTTTCCACCATCTTGCTTGATTGGTTCTCTGCTAAACTCGGTAATTTTAACTAAGAAACAGAAGCTACATTTTTCATTCTTTTTTTTTTTTTTTTTTTCGAGACTGAGTCTTTCTCTCTGTCGCCTGGGCTGGAGTGCAGTGGTGTGATCTCCGCTCATGGCAACCTCCACCTCCCAGGTTCAAGCGATTCTCCTGCCTCAGCCTCCCAAGTAGCTGGGATCACAGGCATGCGCCGCCACACCGAGTTAAATTTTTTTTTGTTTAGTAGAGAAAGGGTTTCACCATGTTGGCCAGGCTGGTCTTGAACTCCTGACCTCAGGTGATCCACCTGCCTTGGCCTCTCAGAGTGCTGGGATTACAGGCATGAGCCACTGTGCCCGGCCAGAAGCTAACATTTTTTTCTTTTTTTTTTAGACGGAGACTCATTCTGTTGCAAGGCTGGTGTGCAGTGACACAATCTCGGCTCACTGCAACCTCTACCTCCCAGGTTCAAGCGATTCCCCTGCCTCAGCCTCCTGAGTAGCTGGGACTATAGGCGCACACCACCATGCCCAGCTAATTTTTGTATTTTTAGTAGAGATGGGGTTTCACCATGTTGGCCAGGATGGTCGCAATCTCTTGACCTTGTGATCCGCCCACCTCGACCTCCCAAAGTGCTGGGATTACAGGTGTGACACCCTGTCTGGCCAGAAGCTAAATTTTAAAAAAATAAACAAACACCCTTGAACCAGATGGGTCTCCAAAATATACCTTTCTGGCATTTAACTGGCTATTTTTAAAGACTTTTGTTAAAACGATTTATATCCATAAAGGAAATCTCCTTCTATGAGGATGTCTGCCTCTGTGCACCTGGAAAAAGGGGAGGGCTGAGACAAGTCTTACCTTCGTTTAGGTGCTTTTCCTGGCCAACGTGTCTCGAAATTGAGCTTTCAGCTATACTCTCTAGGTTTGGGCAAATTATGGTACAATATTTAGGCCTGAAGTCTGGCTTTCTGCTTTTTGTTGTTATTGTTGTTGTTTGTTTTTCTGTTTTTTTGAGACAGAGTCTCGCTCAGCTGCCCAGGCTGGACTGCAGTAGTGTGATATCAGCTCACTGCAACCACCATCTCTACGGTTCAAGCGATTCTCCCGTCTCACGTCTCAGCCTCCCAAGTAGCTGGGATTACAGGCACCCACCATCACTCCCAGCTAAATTTTATATTTTAGTAGAGATGGGGTTTCACCATATTGGCAAGGCTGGTCTTGAACTTCTGACCTCAGTTGAACCCCCCACCTTGGCCTCCCAAAGTGCTAGGATTACAGGCGTGAGCCACTGCACCTGGCCATGCTTTCTGCTTTTGAGATGAGATGTATGAATACATTTTTTCTGCCTTGTTTCACCTAGAAGCCATCCATTTGAGGGTGCAGATTTAGGGTTGCTTAGCTGACCATTGTTTAGGCAATGAAACAGTTAATTGGAAAACTGATGGTCAAAAAGGAAGAAATGTATTAAGATTTAGAACAGAAGAAACAAAACAACTACAGAATGAGAATAAAATTACTGAGGTTATAAAAATACAGATTTAACAAGTTTTTTGTAAACTAGCATTAATTAATGGCACTAATGACTTATTGACCCAATATCAGAAAATACTCTTTAAATGTCCTGAAGTCCCTTGGAAATGTAAATCTTGTCTGAAATGCTGACATCCAGTGAATTAGGTAAGCAGCATTCCAGCTGAAATCAGATCTGAAATAAGTTAAAACTCTTTAAATGCTCAAACTACCTGCTTTGGATTCCCTGTAGGATTAAAAAAAAGGAATGGGCACAGTGGCTCACGTCTGTAATCCCAGAATTCTGGGAGGCCAAGGTGGGAGAATTGATTGAGCCCAGGAGCTCGAGACCAGCCTGGGCAACATGGCAAAACTCCATTTCTACCAAAAATACAAAAAATTAGCCAGGCATGGTGGTGCACACCTGTAGTCCCAGCCACTTGGGAGGCTGAGGTGGGAGGATCACCTGAACCCAGGAGGTCAAGGCTGCAGTGAGCTGTGATTGTGCCACTGCACTCCATCCTGGGTGACAGGGCAAGACGCTGTCTCAAAAAGAAAAAAAGAAAAGAAAAAAGAAAGGCTCTCCACTCTAGTCCATTGTCTAGGATTTAGTCCTTCACCATTGCAGGCTAAGTTCGATTCCTGTTCAAGGAACCAGTCCCACTTGCTTTAATTTATTCCTGTGATTTATGTTACCTTGGCATTCGTTTCAATTCTCCTTTAAAATGCCCAGGCTTCTTGGAGAGGCTTGAGTTCTCCGAGCGTGCTAGAGTGTAAATATGCTACCTCGTTTTCTCTAAAATTCGGTAAGGGTTTCAGCCATGTGGAGAAGATAAGTTTCAGCCTGTTCCATTTGTAGAGATACAGTTTGAATCCAACTGACCCTTTAAACTAGTGAGTTTTACCTGATTCATGGCTAAAGTTTTAAAACTAAAGCTATAAAATCCTTATGTCTGTCTATATTTTTGTGTATACATGTGTACACACATCTGTTTGTGTATTGTCTATAGTACAAATTTGGCTTATAAATAAAGGAGCATTCATAAATTAATTAAATAAGCCAGATGCTTTTCAAGTTCACATGACTTAGTAATCTTTTGTTGGATGGGACAAGTCTAATATTATTGGTTTGATGGGAATGACTGTTTCTTCTCAATTATCAGCAAAATGTGCATGTATTAAGTTTAAAGTTCTTGCTTTTATGATACTCGCCTGGCATACAGTAATGTAAAATTGGTTGATAGGCCGGGCATGGTGGCTCATGCCTGTAATCCCAGCACTTTGAGAGGCCAAGGTGGGCAGATCATGAGGTCAAGAGATTGAGACCATCCTGGCCAACATGGTAAAACCCTGTCTCTACTAAAAATACAAAAATTAGCTGGGCACGGTGGCGTGCGCCTGTAGTCCCAGCTACTCAGGAGGCTGAAGAAGGAGAATCCCTTGAACCCGGGAGGCGGAAGTTACAGTGAGCCAAGATCGCGCCACTGCACTCCAGCCTGGCAACAGAGCAAGACTCCATCTCAAAAAAAAAAAAAAAAAAAAAAATTTGGTTGATAGAAAATTTAGCTTGGGATGGTAGCTAGATTAGTCTAGAGTTTCATAAAGTTTTCCAAATATGATTGCTAAGAGTAAATGAATATAAAGGGGATAACAGTTTGTAAGTGAACTTCTGATAATGGTTATGTTTTGTAATATGTTTACCTAGAAATATTTCTCAAATCTCTTTAGTAGCTTATACCCTTAGGGGTTTGCTAAGCTAAATTAAATGACAGAATTTCATTGACTGGCTAGATCCTTTCCAGATAAGATGTAATGCTGAGACTAATCACATGCTGAATAAGAGTTTAGACTCATATACTTTTGGCTTCTTATTTCAGAAGAACAAAAGTTCTGAGGATCTGTTAGTAAAAATGTTCCTATTCCATATTAAAGAGTTGTTCTGTTGAAAAGCGTATGTTGCTGGACTTGTAAAATGTGTAGTCACGGATTGTGGGTACGTGATTGAAAGTAAGTTGCTTATTTTAGCCAAGCACAGTGGCCCACACCTATAATCCCAGCACTGCGGGAGGCAGAGGTGGGAGTATAGCTTGAGCCCGGGAGTTTGAGACCAGCCCGGGCAGCACAGTGAGACTCTGTCTCTGAAAAAAAAAAATTGCTTATTTCCTAGGTGTTCACTGAAAATTAGAGTGCTAAGAGTTAACATTGTAATAAGTATATATATTGAAAACTGCTATATGTAAGACAAACAATTCTATGTAAAAAGTGTGTATAGGCTCGGCCCAGTGGCTCACGCTTGTAATCCTAGCACTTTGGGAGGCTGAGGCAGGTGGATCACCTGAGGTCAGGAGTTCCAGACCAGCCTGGCCAACATGATGAAACCCGCTCTCTACTAAAAATACAAAAAATTAGCCAGGCGTGGTGGTGTGTGCCTGTAATCCCAGCTACTGAGGAGGCTGAGGCAGGAGAATCGCTTGAACCCAGGACGCAGAGGTTGCAGTGAGCTGAGATGGCACTACTGCACTCCAGGCTGGGGGACAGAGCGAGACTCTGTCTCAAAAAAAAAAAAAATAGTGTGTATAAGGACAATAGGATGTGTTTTTGGTTAAAAAAAAAAAAAAAAGGTTATAACCTCTTAACCACATGCAAATGTGGTTTTTTTTAAAGGCAAAGTAATTTTGTCTAGTTTAGAGGTTTTTAAAAGTTGCTTTAAATGGAAGGAAAAGAGATAGATAAAATTAACTGGAGGCTGGGCGCAGTGGCTCATGTCTGTAATCCCAGCACTTTGGGAAGCTGAGGCATTGAGGATCACTTGAGGTCAGGAGTTCCAGACCAGGCTGGCCAGCATGATGATACTCTGTCTCTACTAAAAATATGAAAATTAGCCAGGTGTGGTGGTGCGTGCCTGTAATACCACCTTCTCGGGAGGCTGAGGCAGGAGAATTTGAGCAGCAAAAGTTACGATGAGCTGAGATTATGCCACGGTACTCCAGCCTGGGCAACAGAACAAGACTTTGTTTCGAAAAAAAGAAAACAAAAAAACCTAAATGGATATAGAAGTTAAAAAAACAAATAATGGGAAAACTTGTAAGAGGTTATAAAAAGTTTATAAAAATCTTACATTTTGTGTTCTAAGCTGAATTGAGATTGGATGGATTTGTTTATAAGGTTTTGTTAAAATTATCTTTAGCATTAAAAATATACTGAGGCAAAGGTAAAATTTGGTTTTCTCTTTTGAGCAAGATTTTTGTGTAGCATTAATGAAAGATAGTAAATATTTTTGTTTACCTTTTAAGCCGACTGCAAAAAATAAAATAAAATAAAAAGAAGAGAGACAGATTCCATTCGTTTCATGCTGTCTTTATTAGGCTTCTGATTGTTTGAAAAAATGAATCTCTTCTCTATCAAAGAGTAAAGGTTTCTGCTTTTTTAAAATCTTTGAATTTAAAATCTTTGAATATCAATTTGCCTATATGAATGACTATTATTTTACAGTGACCTGTAAGTCTATTTCGATCAAGTGTTTTAAATCTTTAATATTGACAAACTTTCCAAAATCAAATTTCAAATTTTAAATTCAGTCTTTTTAACCTCAAATAATTTTTTGAATATTAGGACCTGTAGAAGTCTAAGAGAGATATTAGGCTTATTTGGTATATTAAAATCATATGCGAAACATTGTCAAATAAAAAATGGTGTTTAACTTTCTTTGGGTTATGTATTAGTTTGTTTACACGCTGCTATAAAGATATACCCGAGACTGGATAATTTATAAAGGAAAGAGGTTTAATTGATTCACAGTTCCACATGGCTGGGGAGGCTTAGATCACCCACTCGCTGTTCTCAAAGACAGTGACCCTTTGCTCATTACAATAGTTAAAAAAAAAAAAAAACCTCTGGATGGAGATATAAGAAGCTAATGAGACATTCGAGGTATGAACAAGCATGTACAGCTACTGCACATGTGCACCCAGAGGACCAACCAGAACATGCTTACTAGCAACACCTCTTCCCACCTCCTTATGAATGATCGTGTAAGGGAGTCTCCTTCGTGCCAGCCTCTGCTGTCTCATCCTTACGAGCAGCCGCCCTGAATCCTCTCCCTCTTAGGGTGTACTGTCTATTCTGTGCTTTCAAAATATTCTTTCTCCTTTACGATAAGCTGTTCTATGCTGCATCTCCTTTGCTGTGTGTCTCCTGTTTAAAATATTTTAAACTAGGAAGACAAGAACTGAGGTACCACAGCAGCCGGTCAGATCCTGAGAGGACCTGAGACTGTCACTTTCACCACCTGCAGGTCACCATTTTACTCTTCAAAAATTGCTTCTAAAAAAAATTTTTTTTTCAATAGTTTTGGGGGAACAGGTGGTTTTTGGCTACATGGATAAGTTTTTTAGTGGTGACTTCTGAGATTTCGGTGCACCCATCACCTAAGCAGTGTACACTGTACCCAATGTGTAGTATTTTATTCCTTACCCTGCTCCAGCCCTTCTCCCTGAGTCCCTAAAGTCCATTATCTCATTCTTATGCTGTTGCGTCCTCATAGCTTAGCTCCCACTTATAAGTGGGAGTTAAGCTTATATGATAACATTCGGTATTTGGTTTTCCATTCCTGAGTTACTGTACTTAGAATAATGGTCTCCAACTCCATCCAGGTTGCTGCAAATGCCATTATTTCATTCCTTTTTATGGCTGAGTAGTATATATACTCATATATATATGTATATATACTCATATATATGTATGTATACTCATATATATATATATATATATATGCCACATTTTCTTTATCCACTTGTTGATTGATGGGCATTGTATTAGTCTGTTCTCACACTGCTAATAAAGACATACCCAAGACTGGATAATTTATAAAGGAAAGAAGTTTAATTGACTCACAGTTCCGTATGGCTGGGGAGGCCTCACAATCATGAAGAGCAAAGTCACGTCTTACATGGCAGCAGGCAAGAGAGCTTGTGCAGGGTAACTCCCGTTTGTAAAGCCATCAGATCTCATGAGACTTGCTCACTACCATGAGAACAGTATGGGGGAAACTACCCCCACGATCCAATTATCTCCATGCCCTGCCCTTGACATGTGGGGATTGTTACAATTCAAGGTGAGATTTGGGTGAGGACACAGGCAAACCATATCAGGCATTTAGGCTGGTCCCATATTTTTTCAATTATGAGTTTTGCTGCTATAGACATGTGTGGGCAAGTGTATTTTTCATATAATGACTTCTTTTCCTCTGGGTAGATACCCAGTAGTGGGATTGCTGGATCAAATGGTAGTTCTACTTTTAGTTCTTTAAGGAATCTCCACACTGTTTTCCCTAGTGGTTGTACCAGTTTACATTCCCATCAGCAGTGTAAAAGTGTTCCCTTTTCACCACATCCACATCAACATCTATTATTTTTTCATTTTTACATTATGGACATTCTTGCAGGAGTAAGGTGGTATCTCATTATGGTTTTAATTTGCATTTCTCTGATAATTAGTGATGTTGAGCATTTTTTCATTTGCTTGTTGGCCATTTGTATATTTTCTCTTGTGAATTGTCTATGTATGTCCTCTGCCCACTTTTTGAAGGGATTATTTGCTTTTCTCTTGCTGATTTGTTGTCATTCTTCAAAAATCGTTGAAGCAAAACAGAGTTAAGGAACATCAGAGGAAAGAGCAGAATAAGCACTTTGTTTTTTAGGCAAAAATCTATCCATTGTTTTTTGTTTGTATGCTCTCACTATGTTGCCAGGCTGGTCTTGAACTCCTGGGCTCAAGTGATCCCCTCATCTTGCTAACCTATTGTTACTGTCAATTCTTATAAGTAAAGGCTCAGGGGACAATGAAATTTTTATTTAAATTATCTTTAGACAAACAGGTGTGTACTTTTTTTTTCTTTCCTTTTTTTTAAATGGAGCCTTGCTCTGTCACCCAGGCTGGAGTGCAGTGGCACAATCTCAGCTCACTGCAACCTCTGCCTCCTAGGTTCAAGTGATTCTCCTGCCTTAGCCTCCCAAGTAGCTGGGACTATAGGCGCATGCCACCACACCTGGCTTATTTTTGTATTTTTAGTAGAGACAGTGTTTCACCATGTTGGCCTGGCTGGTCTCAAACTCTTGACCTCAAGTGATCCAGCCCGCCTCTGCCTCCCAGAGTGCTGGGATTACAGGTGTGAGCCACCACGCCTGGCCAAGGTGTGTACTTTCCTTGGGAAGATTCTGCCACACTTTCTTGCTATAGCCCGAGGACTATAGTGTGTATGTGTGTGTGAGTATGAGTGTGAGAGTGTGTGTGTGTATGTGAGTATGAGTGGGTGTGTGTGAGTGCATATGTGTGTGTATGACAGTGTGTGTGAGTGTGAGTGAAAGTGGGTCTGTGTGTGTGTATGAGAGTGTGTGTGAGGCAGCGTATGTGTGTGTGAGTGTGAGATTGTGTGAGAGTGTATGTGTGTGTGTGAGGTTGTATGTGTGAGAGCGTGTGTGTGTGAGTGTGAGAGTGTGTGTGTAAGTGTGAGTGAAAGTGGGTCTGTGTGAGTGTGTGATTGTGTGTGTGTGTGTGTGTGTGTGTATGTGAGAGAGAGAGCATGCAGTGAGGGGTGGGGAACAGGAAACCGAGTTTGAGAACAAGATAAACATAAACATGGAACTGATGGGATCATCCACCTTCATAGTGACCCAGCTCACAGATGGTTTGAAAACGAGGCATTAATTCATTCTTAGTCTCATTAGGAGCCTCATTAATTTCTTTAGCAAACTTTGCTGTGTTCCTTCACTGTTCCAGGTTCCTAGATGCTGGCAATGCCAGGATGGATGAATTACTTTCCTTGGCCTGGAGAGCCTCACCGTCTAGAAAGAGATACAGACATGCAAATAATTGCAAGAGATTCCTCCAGGCTGCTGAGTGCACCTTCTGCATATCTTTGATATCTAATATTCAAGTCATATCCCAGCCCTTGCTCCCCACAAGCAGACAGAACCAAGAATTCTTCAACCTCTTCTGTCCTGAGACCCTGCCTGGGGCTCTCCTGATTCTCTCAGCCACCAAGCTCACCTCCCAGTCTGTACTTTGGGCTTTTCCTCTCTCTGCAGGTATGAAGTGGTCTACTCTGTTGCAGCATCTTGTCTTGGGCTCTATTAGGGGCTGAACCATGTCCCCCACAACCAATCCTGAGTACCTCTGAATGTAACCATATTTGGAGATAAGATCTTTAACGAGGTGATTAAGTCAAAATGAGGCCTTTAGGGTGGGGACCTAATCCAATATGACTGGTGTCCTTACAAAAGAAGAGCCACCCGGGATGCATGCATGCATCACACACAGAAAAGGCCATGTGGGGACGCAGGGAGAAGGCGGCCGGCTGCAAGCCAAGGAGAGAAGTCTCGGGAGAAACCAACACTGCCAAAATCTTGATCTTGGACTTCTAGCCTCCAGAACTGTGAGAAGGTAAATTCCTGTTGTTTAAGCCACTCAATCTGTGACATTTTATTATGGCAGCCAGAACAAACTAATACAGCCTCTAACTCAGTCTTTGCATCTGAATAAAGCAGCCTTGTACCAATAAATGCTCTGAGCCCTGTTACCCAACTGATCAGGGACAGAAGGAACAGGACTTAGTGACCGATCGAATGTGGGGGGCAGTGATGTGAGGGACTCACAACGAGGTTCAGATTTGATTGAGCTGGGGCTGAACCCACTGCTGTTGAGGATGCAGCCAGACACTGATGGAGTGCTGCTGTCTGACATTGCCTTTTCAGACTCCACAGAATACCTTTCCCCACCAGACTAGATCATGGTTTTCTCTATATGATTAGATGGATGAAAATGAATCATATGTGAGTGAACCCAGGTTCCCTCTCCCCTCCTCCCAAAAAGGAATTTGGCTTCACTTACTCAGTTCTTTTCTCCCCTAGTCCTCCAACCGGGTCTTTCCTTGAAGGATTGACTCCTTTTGGCTTTTTCTGGCACAGACTTGGAAAAACTGGAGAAGGAAAAAGAAGTGAGGAAGCGCAAAGGCTAGAGCTGAGGGAAGTGTATTTTTCCCAGGGAGGGTTGGTGAATGGCGCAGAGGTCTCTGTCATCTTTAAATGAGGTTGTTGGGAAAGGAAAGAACATTTTTAAGAAGCACTTCTATGGGTACATATCCCTTTGTGATATTCAAAAAGACCAAGAGCTTGAGATTTTTTGAAATTACTTTGATTGCTGGAATGTTCTCCTTTGAAGGGAACACTGTCCTGAGATGGAGCACTTGGATCACGGATTCAACTGGGTTACATTTGCATTCTAGGCATGATGATTCCCTTTGGACTGATTAGACCAAGAGACTTTTGGTTATAGGGCTTGAGACAATCCCCCTTCAGCTTCTCACATGTTAAACCTTCTTTCCGTTTATATCCATGCCATCACAGCATAGCAGACTCTAGCTTGCTTGGCACCATCATCTATAAATCCACAATTGCAACCCCACATTAATCCAACTCCCTGGCACATGGTTCATGGTCTTATAACTCATAAGAGTTATAAATTCTTTTTTTTTTTTTTGAGACGGAATTATGCTTTGTCACCCAGGCTGTCACTCCAGGCTGGAGTGCCTTGCCCAAGATGGGCAAGGCTAGTCTTGAACTCCTGACATCAGGTGATCTGCCTGCCTTGGCCTCCCAAAGTGCCGGGATTACAGACATGGGCCACTGCGCCCGGCCTAAATTCTTACGTAGAGTGTAACTTTCACAAGGATTCACATGCCTAGAAAAAACGTCAGAAGAATATACCCCCAAATACTAACAGTGGCTGTTAATAGTGTTGAGACTGTTTCGTTTTTCAATTTTCATCTGTATTTTCTAGATAGTCTATATTTCCCACATATATTACTCTTATAAAAAGGAAAAAATTATTTAAATGTTATAATTTTTTTAATATTAAAGGATAAAAGGAATCACAGAAATTACCAGATACGTTTCGATCTGATAACTGATAGATAACAATAGTAAGTAGGCCAGGCACGGTGGCTCACACCTGTAATCCCAGCACTTTGGGGAGGCCAAGGCAGGCAGATCACTTGAGGTCAGGAATTCGAGACCAGCCTGGCCAACATGGCGAAACCCCGTCTCTACTAAAAATACAAAAATTAGCTGGGTTTGGTGGCAGGTGCCTGTAATCCCAGCTACTCGGGAGGCTGACATGGGAGAATTGCTTGAACCTGGGAGGCGGAGGTTGCAGTGAACCGAGACCACACCACTGCACTCCAGCCTGGGAGACAGAGCGAGACTCCGTTTCAACAACAACAAAAAAAACTAAGTAGCCCAGGTCTGCATTCTACCATAAGTTGACCATTGTGATAGCACAACTTTACAATACACTTGTTAATGTCTTTTATTCCCAACTCTTTTGAAAATTTCACTGCACTCCATTTGCCTCTCTCTCCCCTTCCACTTGGGACCTCAGGGCATGTTTCAATGACTCATTCATTTAATTCCTGTCATGCAGAAATGCATCTTCTGCTAGGCAGCCTTTGAAGTCACCTCTTGTGTCACCCAGTGCTCCCATAGCACAGCACTCAGCAGATTGCATTGTAATGCCTGTTTGCCAGCTTCTTTTTCTCACTAAACAATAAACTGCTCAAGGGCAGAGACCATGTCCATGTTATTTCTCATGATAAATCCAACACCTGAGGCAGTATATGGTGTAGTCCTGGGATCTATTATTTGCAACCCAGACCCACTCTCCGCCTCCTCTGTTCTGCTCTGTGCCCTGGGAAGTTGGCCCACAGTGACACCAACCGACTCCTTTGCCCTCTGGCTTTCAGGTGGGTTTGGCCCAGGGGTGGAGCAGGTTTTGTTGGGGCTTAAAGCTCACAGCATCTTCGGTGTTTTCCTTAAGAAAATAAGATTATAGGCCAGGCATGGTAGTTCATGCCTGTAATCTCAGCATTTGGGGAGGCCAAGGTGAGAGGATTGCTTGAGGCCAGGGTTTCAAGACCAGCCTGGCCAATATAGTGAGAACCCATCTCTATTATAAAACATATTTTTTTAAATAAAAAGATTATAAAATTATGAATATAAAATAAGGTACAAAAGTAAATATTTTCAATAAGAAAAAAATACATCCTGAAAAATAGCATCATATTTTTTGTCAATGAACTTCCTGATATGCCTCTGTAATCATTTTTCCCCTACATTTTTGGTCTGAATTCTCTTGAGTGCCTCTTCATGTGACAACAGTTTTGTAATATTATGTACAATGAAGAGACTAGATAATTCAATTTTTCTTCTGGCACAGTGTACTATTTTTTAAAAATTCTTTTACCTCATAGCCTATTACTGGTGACATCATTTAAATTTCTAGTATTTTTGTCAAATTCGGGAAATACATTGGCAATGTGTTTTTTTTTTTTTTTTCCCCCTAGATGAGTTGTAAGGGTTGAAGAAATGTTCTGACTGGCTTCTGGATCTTTTCAACTCGATCCCTTAGCCCCTTCCCCATACACACACACACACACACATACACACACACACACACACGCACACACATACTCCACAGGACACAGTGACATCACAGTGTGACTCTGATCCTGCACAGAGTATGGTAGGAGTATTCCTGAAAATTCCTCCACTGGAAAGGAAAAGACACAGATAGGACTGTGAGCCACATGCATTTCCCCCCAAATGCAAAGTAAGCATATCTCCAACTCAACTTCCCCTCAGCAGGACCCTTCAAATACCCATGATCATTTTCGGTACCACATGATATAGGAGAAGTCTGGTGGAGAGTGTGAAGAGACAGCAAACTTAACTAGCTGCAGGTGTGTTACATTTGGAGGCTGGGCATGGTGGCTCACACCTGTAATCCCAGAACTTTGGGAGGCCAAGGTGCGTAGATCACTTGAAGTCAGGAGTTTGAGACCAGCCTGCGCAACATGGTGAAGCCCCATCTCTACAAAAAATACAAAAAAAGAAAAAAAAATGGCTGGCTACAATGGTGTGCACCTGTGCTCCCAGCTACTGGGGAGACTGAGGCAGGTGAATTCCTTGAGCCTGAGAGGTGGAGGTTGCAGTGAGCTGAGATCACGCCATTGCACTCCAGCCTGGGTGATGGGAGTGAAACCCTGTCTTTAAAAAAAAAAAAAAAAAAGAATAAAGGTGTGTTACATTTGGACATTTTACAAAAACCCCATGACCATGCGAACATTGCTAGGGCCCACCCAGAGTCTTAGAAGGGACCAGTGTACATGAAAGTTGCTGCTGGTTAACAGTCATTAGCTTCATGGCAAATCCACCTCTGGTTCTAGCAGTGGGAAACATTAACAGCAGGTCAGAGAGAGGGAGGAGGATAAAGGTAGGATATTTATTTCCCTGGCTTCCTCCCTGTAGGGTTGCTGCAAGCTGGCTAAGTCCTGCAACGAAGGTCACAGCTCCTGTGAGGTCGCCCTCTTCATAGAGAGGCCGCTATGCCCAAGTCCTAGTAACTGCTTTATCCTCTTGTCCTTTGAGGCTTAGGAATGGCAATAGAGCCCACTACATTATTCCTTGTGGTTTCCCTATAGTTTCCTGAACCTTTTAAACACTCTGTTTATTAAACTCTCCTCAAGCTCTTAACTGCTTCCCTTGTTTTCTCTAGGGTTTCTGGCTGATAAAGGTATATAGGAGGTTCTGAAATGTTATTGAGTGAATGAATAAATTAGCACTAGAAAAAGCATGGACTTTGGAAGAGGACCAGAATTTAAAACCAGACTAGAAGTGTAGAGTTGGGGGAACTCAACCCATTTCCCACCACTTCCATCGACCTCCTGTGGCATCCTAATGTTCAGAAGGAGAAGAATATTCTAGAAGGAGAACAAAATTCTATCAGCAAGAAGTATAATACTCTTGTGCCAAAGGTGTGCACAATCAGCCAAGTGACCTGAGAAATGCAAGTCCTGGCTCTATTGAGGTCATCAAGGAGAAAGCAAGCCGCTGGCAAGTCAGGAATCTGTCTCAAAGTAAACATGTGGCTTGTGACCTTGAGGATGTGCGTATGTTTATTGTTGGGGCAGTTGCTTTTTCCTTATCTCTCACCAGCTCTCAAAAGACCTGTTTAAGTTTTCTGTAAGAGGATATATCTCATGTGCAGTTGCAAATACGCTTCTTTATTCTTCTCTGGCTAATAATTATCAAAGTTACAGTCATGAATATTCACCTTCTCAGGCTGCTCTGTCAGAGATTTTTCTGGGTGGGCATGGTGGTTCACACCTGTAATTCCAGCACTTTGGGAGGCGGAGGTGGGCGGATCATTTGAGGTCACGAGTTCGAGACCAGCCTGGACAACATGGTGAAACCTCGTCTCTACTAAAAATACAAAAATTAGCCAGGCGTGGTGGTGTGGGCCTGTAATTACCACTACTCAGGAGGCTGAGGCAGGAGAATCACTTGAACCTGAGAGGTGGAGGTTGCAGTGTCCCAAGATCACACCACTGCACTCCAGCCTGGGCAACAGCGTGAGACTCCATCTCAAAAAAAAAAAAAAAAAAAAAAAAAGAGATTTGTCTTAAAGCTGTGAGCCATAAGGCTGGGCATAGTGGCTCACGTCTGTAATCCCAGCACTTTGGGAGGTCGAGGTTGGGGGACCGCTTGAGCCCAGAAGTTCAAGACTAGACTGGACAATATGGTAAGACCCTGTCTCTATAAAAAAACAAAAATAGCCAGGCTTGGTGGTGCAGTCTTGTAGCCCTAGCTACTCCAGAGGGTGAGGCAAGAACATTGCTTGAGCCCTTGAGGTTGAGGCTGCAGTGAGCTGTGATCATGCCACTGCACTCTGGCCTGTGCGATGGTGAACTTGTCTCAAAAAAAAAAAAAAAAAAAAAGCTGTGAGCCATGTCGTTTAGAGTCTCTCAAGAGACTGTTTTTTCTGGTCTTCATTCTTGGTGTCAAAGGCAACAAAATATTATACCAAAATACATTCCCATGCTTGAACATTTCCGGTGGAATATAACTTGTCTCAAAATGAGAACCAGAAATGATGCTTATGTCATCAAATCAGTGATTGCTATTGCAGAAAATATGACAGTCTGATTTGAAGAAACGCTGATCTGCTATTAAGGGGAAGGGTGCTATTTTAGCATGGTTTATTTATTTAGAGAAAAATCTCATAGGTTGGCAGCTTCACACCTGTCTATTAACCCTGCTTCCCGCATACTTCCATTTTGATGTCTAGTACTGATAATGCAGATTTCTTTCAATGCTATCATATTAATATTTCCCAACTCAGTTGACTTACATGTCGACAATAAACCTTGACAGCAGGTGAGGAATATGTTGGCTTTCTGGCCAATATGCTGAGCTTTTTGAGAAATGCTTCTTTGAGGGTTATATGCTTTGAGTTCTGTTTATGGTTATGGAGATAGAGTTTCCTCATTCGATTATCATTCATTCAAAGTCTCTCAACTTATTCTCTCTTATGATTAATGGCATACATAATGGAAAATGTGAAGTTATAGCTACAATCAGGGTTATAAAACAGGAAAAGGTTCTCTGGCCTGCCCAGAAACCAAACCTATGACAGTCATGTGATTAGCTCCATGTGTTGACTACAGGTTTAGGGATACCTCTTATAAAAGGACGATTGATATGAAGGTGGTCTTTCTATTGCAGCAAGGGACAGATCCTTTCATCTACTGAAAATAGTGCTTTAAAGTATACGAATTATTTCACTCATTAAAGATAACTGAACGTGAATTCCTCAAATAGAAACATTTCAAGTTGTACTAGGTTGGTGCAAAAGTAATTGCGGTTTTTGCCATACTTTCAATGGCAAAATATGAGAAAGGTAAGAACTGATGACACCTATGTTCATATGTTCTGGAAATTATTGCTCAGGAAGATATATGTAAACCAATAAATAATTTAACTGTTAATAATTTGCTTCAGGAGATTCCTGCAAACTTATTTATCTAGGAAAACAGTTTGCTCATGTGGGAAACCAACCCTCCTATCAGAAACGGATTGCTCACCTGAGAAAAAAGCTTGTGTATCACATCAAAAGCCTTCCCTCACTGGGTCCATCAATACTACACTGTTATGTCAACAACTATGCCTGGCATCAATCAGTTCCCTGTAGTGAAAAATCAGCCTAATGCCACTTGAGCCTGACCCCAAGTTCTATAAATAGCTTTTCTTGAAATCCTCCTTCTGAGACACTATCTGTCAAGGTGTGTTTTCCTTCGCTACAGTGAGTCTAACAAAATTAGTTTTGGGGGAGTTGACAGTCAACAGAAGGGAGGAACTAACTAATATTTATTGACTATAGATGTAGCTTCTCATTATATGTCAAACTATTATATTTTATTATCCGATTCCATTGCTAATTTGTATTGAACACATTAAATATATTTGCTATAAGTCCGTGTTAAGTTCCGCTATGACTTTGGCTAGGAGGAAGTAAAGTCTTTATCTTGTTATTCTGAACTCTAAGATTCATAGTGAAAAGCAATAGATATTTGAAGCTTTCTTTACTCTTAGTTAAAAATGGTGAAATTTTAAGGCCTTAAAGAAGCTTCCACTTTTCATCCTTCATGTGAATCTGGCCTCTACAAACGTAGTGTTAACAGAAATGGGTGTGGAAAATCCTTCCTTTCCACCTTCCCTTTCTGCCCAACTCCCACCGCCCTGAGGTTAGCTTCTACGGCCATTAACTATCCTGAAACATTGCACAACCCTGGTATTATGAGTTGAATTATATCCCCCGCAAAAGACCTATTGAAGTCATAACCCCCACTACTTCAGAATGTGATCTTATTTGGAAGTAGGGTCAAGTCAACTTAAAATGAAGTCGTCGGAGTTGGGTCCTAATCCGGTATGACTGGTATCCTTTTAAAGAAGGGAAATTTGGATACAGAGACAGATACACACAAAGGGAAGATGATGTGAAGACACACAGGCAGAAGACAACCATGGGACTAGAGTGATGCCTCTATAAGCCTAGCAATGTCAAGGGTTATGGGCAAACACCAGGAGCTAAAAGAGGCAAGGAAGGATTCTCCCCTGGAGCCATCAGAAAGAGCATGGCTTGGGCAACACCCTGATTTCAGACTTCTAGCCTCCAGAAATATGAGACAACAATTTCCTTTTTTTAAGCCATTCTGTTTTTGTTACTTTGTTATGGTAGCCCCAAAAAACAAATTTATCCATAGTCAACATTTTAAAGGAAAGACTGATTACGTAACATTTTAAAGGAAAGACTGATTACATAAAACATTTCATTGTGTTTTATCGTATATGTAATTCATCTTAAATTGCTACTTAATGTGGTTCAAGGCAATTGTATCAGTCCATTCTTACACTGCTATAAAGATACTTCCCGAGACTGGGTAATTTATGAACAAAAGGAGTTTGATTGACTCACAGTTCCTTAGGGCTGGGGGAGCCTCAGAAAACTAACAATCATGGTGGAAGCCAAAGGAGAAGCAGGCACCTCTTCACAAGATGGCAAGAAAGAGAAGAGAGAGAGCAACAGAGGCACTGCCAAACACTATAAAACCATCAGATCTCATGAGAACTCCCTCATTATCAAGAAAACAACATGGGGGAAACCGCCACCATGATTCAATCACCTCCCATCAGATCCCCCACTTGACACATGGGAGTTACAATTCAAGATGAGATTTGGGTGGGGACACAGAACCAAACCATACCAGTGATATTATTACTGGATACCCATTATAACTCTTTATAACTCTTTATTTTTCTTTATAACTCGTTTTGAAATAAGTTATCTTTTCCTGAAATATGACTTTGGGACCTGGATCTACTCTGGGCTGGGTGCTTCACATATATGACTTAAATTGTTGAAGTAGTTATCAATAACCTTTTCTGAAGATGGGGAAATAATTTCTAAAATGTTAACTTGCTCAAGATCATAGGACTGATAAATAATGAAGTTAGTTATGTGAACTAACAGTCCTCTTAAAATAAAGTCCATCTTTCAAATCTGCAATTTCATTATTAAAGGCACTAATTATAAGCATTAACTTACACTAAGAAACCATCACAAGATCGATCAATGCCCAAGGTGAGAAAGAGAACAGGCTGCTTTGAAAAAAATAAGATGGTAATGTCCAAAACCTTTTCTTTAACTTTTCAAAAAATAGTTATAAATAAGTGTATAAATATTTAATCAAGAAAGATTTAGGTTCAAATCTAGTGAGACCTCCTACATGTCAGATCTTATAGTAGGCACTTTCATAGATAATAACTGTTCAGTACTCATACCAGCAAAAAAATCTATTAATATGTATTAAGATTATAAAGTATTCATATTAGGCCGGGTGCCGTGCCTCATGCCTGTAATCCCAGCACTTTGGGAGGCCTAGGCGGGCGGATCACTTGAGGTCAGGAGTTTGAGACCAGCCTGGACAACGTGGTGAAACCCCCCTCCCTACTAAAAGTACAAAAATTAGCTGGCAGTGTGTGCTTGTAATCCCAGCTACTCGGGAGGCTGAGGCAGGAGAACTGCTTGAACCCAGGAGGTAGAGGCTGCAGTGAGCCAACATTGTGCCACTGCACTCCAGCCTGGGTGGCAGAATGAGACTCTATCTCAAAATAAATAAATAAATAATAAAGTATTCATATTAAAACAACGCAAACATACCTTACTGACAAGCAGGGATACCTTGGAATTCTCCACCCTCCTTCATGTAGTCCTAGAGATGGATTTGATAAAATGTTTAAAATGTTCTGTGATGGACTTCCTTTTATACTTTAGTATCTTGAGAACTCAGTGTTTCTCAAGATTTGACTTACTGTACAAGATTGTACACGGTGTACCATGCATACTATACTTTGTGAGTCATTTAAGGGATTTTCAAAAATAATTTTAATTACACATAATTTTTGCCTTTGTGCACACCCCTGGTTTAATGCACAATTTCATAACAGTTGCTGTGATTCAGCTCCGAATTTTGCTCTGGATTTTCAGTATCCAGTATTAGAAGGACAACATAATCATAAAAAGTCCTGGACTAGCATATGTAAAGGTTAATTTTGAAGAACTCAGAAGGGGAACTGGTGCTCTTAGAAGCTAGTGTGGACTCACTGGGGAAAAAACGTCCTCTACATAAACTTTACTAGTTTGATTAGGAGACGGCTTCTTTTGATCGAATTTTTGCAAAGCAGTTGAAAGAGGATCTCACAACATTCTTAGGACAAAAGTTGAAGTGTGAGCTGAATAACCACAATGTGAATTTATTATATGTTGAAGCCCCCTAACTAAAGTGGACACTGGGGACAGGTTGAAAGACTCTATCCTGACCTCCTTAGAATTATGAAGAGCATAAATTTGTCACATTTGCAGATAATGTCCATCTGGGAGGAATAGCATGCCCCGGATAATATAATTGAAATCTGAAAATAACTCAATGAATTAGAAACACAAGTCAAATCTAACACCGTAAAATATACTAATGGTGAATACAAATTTTGTTCTAAGGTCTTCAGTCCAATTACATAAGTAAAGGAAGATGAAAGGGTGGAAAAGATTCATGTTCTTTAGTTGGCTCCATCCCAAGCAGGAAGAACATAGAAGGTAATGCAAACTTGAATTACCTTAGAGATAACCCAGACAATGGAAATAATAATCTGACATCTCTGGCTTTTCACGAGCTACCCCTTGACCAGTGGTGTCATCGGTGGCAATGAAGTCTAGTAGAAACATGGATAAACTGGAGCATACTCAAAGGAGAGCATCTAAAACATGAGAACTCTTAAAGTTCTGTCCCATGAGGACTCAACTGGAGATGCTTCATGTGGATGAGAAAAGAGTTACAGGAGATATGACAGCTGTCTTCAAATATTTGTATGGCTGTCATTAGGAAGAAGTATTCAAATCCATTGGTGTAGCTCCCGCAGGGCAGAACCAGCAACCACAGGGGTGAGTTAGAGGAAGGCTGATGTGGATTCAAAATAAAAACATCTTTCTGGACCTGCCAAAAATGGGATAGTCTGTCTCCTTTCCCTGAAGATTTTCAAGCAAGTATGAAAGGTCCCTGATTGAGGAAATCTGGCCATCACTCACGGTGCCTACTCAATATCCATCCTCTACTTTCCTTCTTTCCAACTATATCTAATTTTACTTGAGGGTGAACAGACAACCCAGTTCTAACCTTTGATCTTAGATCTTAGATCTTAGAGGAATTCCCCGCTGGGGCATTTGGATAAGCTTTTGATTTCCTGATAAGAAGGGACAGGTATAGCTGGCGGCCACCCTCTCCCTTATTCTGCCTGGAATGCAGATGGGATGCTAAGAGTTACAGAAGCCATCTTAAAACCACAAGTAAAAACCAAGAAAATCAAGGAGAAATAGCTCTGATATCACTGAGCTGCTAAACCAAAGCCAGCAAGTGCTTACCTACAGACATCTTGCTGTGTTAGAAAAATACATTTTTGTTTGTTTAAGCTACTGCAGTCAGATATTCTGTTATTTGGGCCAGGCATGGTGGTTCACACCTGTAATCCTAGCACTTTGGGAGGCCGAGGTGGACAGATCACTTGAGGCCAAGAGTTCAAGACCAGCCTGGACAACATGGTGAAAATCTGTCTCTACTAAAAATACAAAAATTAGCTAGGTGTGGTGGTGCATGCCTGTAATCCCAGCTACGCGGGTGGCTGAGGCATAAGAATCACTTGAACCTGGGAGGCAGAGGTTGCAGTGAGCTAAGATTGTACCACTACATTCCAGCCTGGGCAATAGAACAAGACTCTGTCTCAAAAAAAGAAAAAAAAAAAGATATTCTGTTATTTGCAGCTAAATGCATTCCTAACGTATCCAGGAAAAGTGGAATACAAAGAGCAATGGCAGCAGATTACATTCACTCCAGAGTCCTTCCAACCTTGAGATTCTTTTAGTCCACAATCTAAGTTAATGTTCTTAAACTTTTCTACATTTAACCCATAAGTATCCTTCTAAGTACTTACTGTATAGATGGTAGTATACTAAGAGTACTGAACACTCCCTTATATGTGTATAGTATCAAAGCCTCTTACTTTTCATTGACAGTCAACAGTATACTGGAATCAATCCCACATTGATGTCATTGTAAGGAAAGATTATTTTACTTTGGAATGAGTTCTGCATAGCAATTCTAATACAATTTTGTAGTTGATGACCATTGTTTCAGACCTAGATCCATTTGTTCAAAGAGCTTGTGTCCTTCAGCCCAGGGCCTATGAAGAGGATTTTGGGGATTTCCAATAGGTCAACATCTAGGTCAACATTTAGGTCAACATCTCCCCTTCCCTCTAGCACACACACAGTGTAAGAGAGATAATGATACTCTGAAACTACTCGGGAGAGTGTCCTGGGGAAGCAGAGTGTGTCCCCAAGCCAGGGGAAAACCTGTGGTCATTGCCCTGCTTTTGAACATGGAGAAGAGTGTCAGAAGAAGTCTCAACCCCAGCACTTTGGATGGAGGCCTCCACTGAATAGCTTCCTCTGACACTGGCATCTCCTTTCTGTGCAGTTATCCTAGCACAATCCTGGTTGGCTGAAGGTCTGGAGCCCTCAGATTGAGGGTCGGTGTCCTGCACACCAACATAACCTCAGAGACAAGGTGGACAGTGGCCTAGGAGCAAAGGTTTGCCACAGCACCTCTGCAAGATGGTAAGGTAGTCAAGCAGGGATGCCAGGGTCAGCTGTAGAACCAGAAGGGAGCCCAGTCTAGTAGAATGGAGACAGAGCTCAAGCCAACTCTGACCACAAGTGGAGGTGGACCCCATCCTGGTACCTTGGTAGTGTCCAAAGGCAACAACACCAAGAGAACATGGGTGAGTGGAGGCGTCAGTTAGCCTGAGGACGCCATCCTGATTTGCCAAGAGCCATGGTTTCCCAGGCAATTTAGGGGAGGGTTAGAAACCACATCCCCCTAGGAGATGGGAGAAAACCTCTGGAAACATAGCTGGGAAGTCCAGTTCACATTCCAGAAGCTTTTATTGTAGGCTTGAGCTGAATAAAGCTTCCATTGGACGAAGGTCCGAGATTTCTCAGCAACAGCAGAGGCAGGTGTGGCCTCAGAAATTAGGACATTGCACATCAGGCCATTTAATAAATATTTTTCAAACTGTGAACTGCAACCCATTAATGAGTCATGAAATCAACATAGTGGGTCTGTAACAGCATTTTTTAAAAATGAGAAAGATAGTAAAATAAAATAGGTTAGAAAGAAAAAATCAGAGTGCATTCCCTGTAGTAGAGGTAATTAATGTAAAACTTCTATTACTGTGTGTATGTATGTGTGTACATGTGTGTGTGTGTGTATGTGTGCATGTGTGTGTTTTCCAGATTTTTTTTTTTTAAATGGAGTCTCACTCCATTGCCCAGACTGGAGTGCAGTGGTGTGATCTCAGCTTACTGCAACATCCACCTCCCGGGTTGAAGCGATTCTCATGCCTCAGCCTCCCAAGTAGCTGGGATTACAGGTGTGCACCACCATGTTGGCTAATTTTTGTATTTTTAGTAGAGACGGGGTTTCACCATGTTGGCCAGGCAGATCTCAAACTCCTGACATCCAGTGATCTGCCAGCCTCAGCCTCCCAAAGTGCTGGGATTACAGGTGTGAGCCACCGCACCCGGCCTGTTCCAGATTTTGATGTAAAATATATTTCTTACTGTGAGTAAGGGTAAAAAATGTTTGAAAGCCATGGATTCTTACTGCTTAGATAAGCACTTAATTTGTATAACATAGTCTTCAGGACATTTTGTACCCTGTTTCATTTTATGACTAAACTAACAGGAAGCAAAGTGATCCAGGGCATTGACTGAAATTAATTAAGCAAATATCTCCTAGTTTGAGGAGGATGGCATGTTCTGGTTTTCTGTAGCTCTTTTGGCACATTCAAATATTTCTCCTTTATTCAGGGAGAGGATTGTTTGCTCTTTTGCTGCTCTTAGTTCCTTCTTTCTCATTATTAGCAACATTATGTTAGTGAAATAATGTCCCGGGACATTGTTTACCTCAATTTTCATAATTTCGGTCATTGGTTCCAACATTCCTCCTTTCCATATGATACCACTTCACATCCACTAGGATGGCTATGATCATAAAGACGTGTTAGCCATAATTTGGGGAAATTGGAAACCTCATACACTGCTGTTGGGAAAACAAAAATGGTGCAGTCATTACGGAAAATAATCTAGTAGGTCCTCAAAATGTTGAACATGAAGTTACCATATGACCCAGCAATTCCGTTCCTAGGTATATACCCAAGAGAAATGAACACATATGTCTACACGAAACTTGTACACAAATGTTCACAGCAGCATTATTCATAATAGCTCAAGGATGGAAGCAATTCAGATATTTATCAACTGATTTATGGATAGACAATGGTGATATATCCATGCCATGGAATCTTATTCAGCCATAAAATGGAATGAAGTTCTGATACATACTACAACATGAACAAACTTCTAAAACATAATGCTAAGTGAAAGAAGCCAGACACAAAATGTCACAGATTGTAAGATTCCATTTTTATGAGATGCCCAGAATAGGCAAAATCTTTAGAGATAAACAGTAGGTTAGTGGCTGCCAGGGGCTGGGGAGGAGAGAAGGAGAAGGGAGTTGTCTGGAAATGGAGAATGACTGGTAATGGGTTTCTCTGGGGGATGATTAAGATGTTCTAAAATTGCTTGTGATGATGGTTGCACAGCTCTGTGAACATACTAAAAACCACAGAATTACACACTTTAAATGGATGAGTTATATGGTATGGCCATTAAAGCTATGGTTTTGAAGGAGCACAGGTAGACAGATGGGCTCTCAAACAAGAGTCAGGACTTTTTGGGATAATAGAAAGTTTCTATACCTTGACTGTGGTGATGATTAAGAGATGTATCAATTTGTCAAGCCCCACTGCAATGTCTATAAATTAATCCTCAATAAAGTTAATGCTGGGGCTGTGTTTGCCCCAACTTACAAACCTGCAGCTTCAATTCTCCTAGGGGTTCAAGATGCTCCTCATATCATATTCATGGACGTGGGTCACTAGCCCTGTTGCCCCCGGGATTCCCTAAATTCAGCTGAGCTTTCTCTCATCCTCTGAAATGAATCCAGAATGTCCAGAATCCAGACAAGTAGGCCTGGCTGGGGCTGAAAACCTGCTATGAAGCTGGCAGGAGCCCCTTTACCTTCTCATAAGGAAGGACACTGACCCTGTGTGATGTGTATGACATCCTAATGCTCGCTCGGCAGCAAGGCTCAGCCGAGAGGACTCAGAAGTGGGCAGGAGATTCTAGGATTCTTTTTTTTTTTTTTTTTTTTTTTTTTTGAGACAGAGTCTCGCTCTGTGGCCCAGGCTGGAGTACAGTGACATGATCTCGGCTCACTGCAAGCTCCGCCTCCTGGGCCCATTCCATTCTCCTGCCTCAGCCTCCCAAGTAGCTGGGACTACAGGCGCCCGCCACCACGCCCGGCTAATTTTTTGCATTTTTAGTAGAGACGGGGTTTCACTGTGTTAGTCAGGATGGTCTCAACCTCCTGACCTCGTGATCCGCCCACCTCCCAATGTGCTGGAATTACAGGCGTGGGCCACTGCGCCCGGCCGTGGGCAGGAGATTCTAACCCACGCTGTCACTAACCTTCGGCCTCAATCAGGTGCCTGATGTCTGACGTGACACCCCCCTGACTTCCCACCATCCAGCGTCACATTCTTTCCCCACAGGATCACATCCCAGTTATTTAGCCTCAGGCTTCATAGTGCGGCACTCCCTCATGTTCCTTGACTAGATTACTTTCTTCCATTTATTCACATGGGGACCTCAGTAAACAGAGGCGAACTCTGCTTGGGTGACCAAGAATTCCAATTCCTGAGCCTCTAGGAAGCTGCTGGAAGAAAGCCAGAACAGTTGTTTCAAGGCGCTACCAATCGCGGCTGCATCTTCTAAACTCTCCTAGGAAGCAAGAGCTTTGAGTAGCTGGGATTTTTTTTTCTTTTCTTTTCTTTGTTTCTTTTTTTTTTTTTTTTTTTTTTTTGAGACAGGGTCTCACTCTATTACCCAGGCTGGAGTGCAATGGCACAATCACAGCTCACTGCAGCTTTGATCACCTGGGCTCAAGAGATCCTCCCATATCACCCTCAGCCTCCCAAGTAGCTGGGACCATGGGCAAGAACCACATGCCTGGCTAATTCGTAAAAAAACAAAATGTGTAGAGACAGGATCTCCTTATGTTTCCCAGGCAACATGGTGAGATCTCGAACCCCTGGGTTCAATGGGCTCAAGTGATCCTCCAGCCTTGGCCTCCCAAAGAGTTGGGATTACAGGTGTGAGCCACCATGTTCAGTGGAGTAGCTGTTTTCCATAATAATTATTCATATTTATAGAATGCTGACAAGGTATCTGGGACTTGCAAGCATTATTTTATATAATCGTCGCAATAATTTTATTGGTATGGTATTATTTTCCCTATGTTACAGATGAAGATTAGGCTTCAAAAGTTTAAGTAACCCGTCAAAGGCCGCATCACTGGAGCATTTTAAAGCAGGGATGCAATTGCAAAAGCACCAGTCAGAGCTCAGAATCCTGTTCCAGTTGGGATATACACATGCACTTCACAAATGAATGTAAGGAAGATACTCTTGTGAAGTATGAATTCATCTCCTAGAAACTTTATTTCCCGTGGGCTTCTCACCCACTGAAACAAGACATTTCAGGACTTTAGGTAAAAGGCAAATATTCAGTAGAGCAACTCAGTTACTTCTCAGATTTGACTCAAATTTAAAAAACTGCATCAAATGCAACAACACCATCGGCTTGACTGTCAGACTCAAGAGAGGGTGTAGGAGTGAGAGCAAGGATTACTAACTTAGTTATTAAAGTTATGTATCAAGAACTAAGCCTGGACAATGGAGTTTCTTTCTTAAAAATAAAAAAGAAGTCCTTTCACTTTTAAAACTTTAAAAACCAATATGTCATTGTTTTCCACTTTTCATGGCTAGGAGGATATGATGAAGGGAAAGTGAAACCCACATCTGGCAAGTAGAAGAAGAGAGCAAAAAGGAAAGCAGAGAAGTTCAAACAAAGATTTCTACCTGCTTCTGCCTGAGGGCCACTGTGTGTGCATGCGTGTGTGTGTGCATGTGTGTGTGTGTATATGTGTGTGATGAGTGACAGGAGAAAGAGAGAGAGAAGGACTCAGCTAGATCTGGGGGAACCAGAGCATCTCAGGCCCCCAGGAGAACTGAAGCTGCAGGTCTGTAAGTTGGGACCATGTAACTCGGCATGAGATGATGGTGGGCAGGTGCCGTGAGAAGCCGGGGGCTAGGTAAGCCTGAAGCAGTGGTCCTTTTCCCCAAAACCTGGCACACACAGGAATGAGACCTCCTCGTATGCTTGGAAGGGAGGGCGTGGCCGTTCTGAGTGTGCAGTGGACCAGCAGGGGCCTGGGTCAGCAGATGGGGATCCCAAGACCAGGGATACCAGCACCACAGGTGCCAGCTAGAGGAACCAGCGGATCTTCCTCAAAGCCATGGGATCAGGAACATCTCAGCTCTCAAGCAGATCAGGAAGGAGACCAGTCCCTCTGTGGAGATCAGTGTGGATCCAGCAGACAAGTATGGGTCATCATTCAACCCACGATCCTGTAAACCAGCGGTCCCCCAGCTTTTAGGCAACAGGGACTGGTTTCATGGAAAACAATTTTTCCACAGACGGTGGCAGGGGAATGGCTTCAGGATGAAACTTGCTCCAGTTCATCAGGCATTAGACTCTCATAAGGAGCACACAACCTAGATCCCTGATGTGCACAGTTCACAATAGTGTTGGCCTCCTATGAGAATCTAGTGCCGGCACCGATCTGACAGGAGCAGAGCTCAGAAGGTAATGCTCACTTGCCCATCGTTCACCTTCTGCTGTGCAGCCCAGTTCCTAACAGGCCATGGACCAGTCTTGTCAAGGCCCAGGGGTTGGGGACCCCTGGTATAAACCACATACACCCCAGTAACCCCAGAGGCCATGTTGGAGAGGAGCAGGCAGAAGGAGAAGAGGAAGAGACCTTGAGGGACCCAGCATTTGTCTACAGGAACTGTTTAAATAATAGAATTGGAATAAACTGGTCTGAATCTTAGCTGTTTCCCCTGCTGTGGCCCAAGCTGTGTCCTCTGAAAAATTCATATGCCAAGCTACCTCAGAAGGTGACTATATTTAGGCCAGGTGCGGTGGCTTCTGCCTGTAATCCCAGCACTTTGGGAGGCCGAGGAGGAAGGATCACCTGAGGTCAGGAGTTTGAGACTAGCCTGGTCAACATGGAGAAACCATGTCTCTACTAAAAATACAGAAATTAGCCGGGTGTGGTGGTACATGCCTGTAATCGCAACTACTCGGGAGGCTGAGGTAGGAGAATCACTTGAACTCAGGAGGCGGAGGCTGCAGTGAGCCGAGATCGTGCCATTGCACTCCAGCCTGGGAGACAGAGGGCTCCATCTCAAAAAAAAAAAAGAATGTGACTATATTTAGAGATAGGGCCTTTAAAGACGTGATTAAGTGAAAATGAGATCTTTAGGGTGGGCTTTTATCCAATCTGACTGGTGTCCTTATGAGAAGAGGAAATTCAGCCACAGAAAGAAATAGCAGGGATGTGTGGATGCAGAGGAGAGAGCGTGTGGGGACATAGCGAGAAGGCAGCCACGTGCAAGTCAAGGTGAGAGGCCTCAGGAGAAACCAGACCTGTTGATACATTGACCTTGGACTTCCAGCATCCAGAACTGTGAGAAAATAAAAATCTGTTGTTTAAGACTCCTGGTGTGCGGTACTTCGCTGTGGCAGCCCCAGTGAATAAATACACTCCATCTCCACCTCCAGCTTCCCCCACCTAAGTGTCCCCAGTAGGGTGGGGTCTGGAGGAAAATCAAACCATTTAATAGGAATATAAGGAAGCTATATTTTTTGACCTTGCTCAAATCATTTGGAAAACAAATGTTTTAGAACTTTAAAAGAAAAACTTTACTTAGAAATAATCTACTCTCATTTATCTAGTCATGTGAAGAAGAAAGAAAATGTTTACTTACTACCCCTAGATATATTCAAAAGCAAAAAACCCCAAACTATATTTCTTTAACATTTCTAATCTGATGTTTTTTTAAAGAAGTTAAATTAGCACAATTTATTCCAAACTAATGAAGTTCACCATATTTTAATTTCAAAGTCAGTCTTAGAGAATTCTAGTTTCATCCTATCTTCCATTTCGTAAAATTGAAAGTCATGTTTTCCCACTAAAAAAGTGCCCCTGAAATTAACTTCAGAAGTATTTCCTTACAAGTGGTATTTGAAAGTATGTTGCTTTTTTGTTCCTCGCCCATACTTCTATTTTAATATGTTAAATATAAAAACAGAGATGAGGAATTTCCTCATGAATATTTCCACTCAGGGACAGGATTTGAAGGAAATGAGACAAACACAGCCAGCCCTTGGTGGGGGCCGTCCTCTGTCTTTGTTCAGGCCCAAGCCCTTCCTTCCTCATTGTAAGTAGGACACTCGGTACCTTAGCCGGTTGCCTCATTCAAGCTGAAGTGTACAGAACAAAACCACTGCCACTGACAGGGACACGGAGCCTGGACACTGTGTGCTCCCAACTGTGCGTCCGTGGAAACATTTGCCAAGTCTTTAACAGTTGCAGCGGATTAAACACAATTTCCTAATGTTCACGGCTTCCTTGGGCATTCATTGAATTCATCACAGGCCCTGTCTGACAAGTATTAGGATTGAGGCCAAACACCATCCTAAGTTAGTCTGAAAAGAGGAGTTTCTAAGCTCTTGCTCCTTCCCCGCAGACTAACCCACTGGCCTCTCACGGCACACCAATCAATAGCTGGAAAGCCGGACCTTGGCTTTGACCGGAAGATTCTTCCGGCTAGTCACAGTCTCTCCTCGCCTTTCCAGTCCAGATCTGTCTGTCTTAGAGCAGAGAATGTGTGGATTCAGCACAAGTCTCCCCAGAGACATGCAAATGCAAAAAAGAAATGAGTATTTCGACAGAACACGTCAAGTCAATGAAGATGGCGTGAGGATGTTTGAAGGATTAGGAGGACAGCGGAGCTTTGTGGGGTCTGGGCAGGACAGCAGGTCATCCATGGTACAGAGAAGTAACTGTTATTCTCTTCCTTTTAAATCTATTGCTCTTCCAAAAACAAGATTCCCTGTTAGTGGTTAAGAATCCCAAAACGCAAACCCGTGATAAAAATTGCTATGTCACTTTCTGGAAGCCATCGTTTTCTCTTTATTTCCAAAATAAAGATGCTCTACCTTCCTCCTCCTCCTTCTTCACTTAAATGTTATGTCTGAGCATGGTCAATCAAAATTCAAGAGGTATAAAAAGAAATACTGTAAACCAGTTTTTTTTTAAATGAAGAAATATTTCCCTTAAAGCATAAAGGGCAGAAACATTGTAAAAAAAAAATGCCATGTTTATCCTCAATTCTCCCTCTGAAGACAGTTTATTACCAGTTTCTTGTGTTTACTTCCAGAGATATGTTATTGGGTTGTGCAAAAGTAATTGCGGTTTTTGCCATTAAAAGTAATTGCAAAAACCGCAATTACTTTTGCACCAACCTAATGTACATAAGTATATTCCGACATGTTATTTTGAGCTCCACAGAAACAAAACAAGATTTGCCACCTGGTGACAGACCATCCTGTTGTTCCCAAGGAGAAAGGTGAGGTCATGATGTGGATTATGTAAGGTCACGAGGCTCCCTCCTAGATATTCTGACCCCTGCAGAATTCTTTATGTGATTGTCCTGCCTTTTATCCGTAGGTCAGAAGACACACTCCGTCTCTGCTTAAGTGAGGCGGAATAAAATAAAATCTTATTCAGAGTATTTCCAAGTCTAAATTGTGGGGCACAAAAAAGTCTATTATTTTGCCAGCAGCACCTACAAGGTCTTTTGTCTACAAATGTAAATCAATCAGTGTTTTAGTCAGCTTGGGCTGCTATGAGAAAATACCATAGACTGGATGTCTTAAACAACAGATTTATTTTCTCACAGGTCTGGAGGCCAGAAGTTCGAGATCAACGTGCCAGCAGGGCCGGTTTCTGGTGAGGCCTTTCCTCCTGGCTTGCAGACCACTGCCTTCTCAACCTGTCCTCACATGGACCTGGCATTTCCTGTGTGCATGAGAGGATAGAGATAGATAGAGCTCTCTGGGGTCTCTTCTTGTTTTTTTTTTTTTTTTTTTTTTTTGAGACGGAGTCTCACTCTGTTGCCCAGGCTGGAGTGCAGTGGCACGATCTTGGCTCACTGCAAGCTCCGCCTCCCAGGTTCACACCATTTTCCTGCCTCAGCCTCCCGAGTAGCTGGGACTACAGGCGCCCGCCACCACGCCTGGCTAATTTTTTGTATTTTTATTACAGACGGGGTTTCACCATGTTAGTCAGGATGGTCTTGATCTCCTGACCTCGTGATCCGCCAGCCTCAGCCTCCCAAAGTGCTGGGATTACAGGCATGAGCCACCGTGCCCAGCCGGGGTCTCTTCTTATAAGAACACTAATTCTATCAGATCAGAGCCTGACTCTTGTGACCTCATTTAACCTTAATTACCTCCTTAAGACCCTATCTCCAGATATAGAAGGTCTCCAACTTACAATGGTTTGACTTATGATTTTTTGACCTCATGTGGTGGGAAAGATCCAAATTCAATAGAGACCATACTTCGAGTGCCCATACACCCATTCTGTTTTTCACCTTCAGGACAGTATTTAATACATTGCATGAGATATTCGACACTATTATAAAATAGGCTTTGTGTTAGATGATTCACCCAACAGTAGGATAATGAAAGTATCCTGAGCAGGTTTAAGATTGGTTAGGCTAAGCTATGACGTGCAGTAGATTAGGTGTATTAAATGCACTTTTGACTTACAACATTTTCAACTTACAATGGTTTTATTAGAGCGTAACCACATCTAAAAATTAGGAGCACCTGTATAGTCAAATCAGGGATTAGGGCTTCAACATATGAATTTGACAGGGGGTGGGGGAAGGACACAATTTAGTTCACAACAGTTAGCAACATTGATAACTATTTTAATAAAATAATAAAGGCTACTATTTAAGTGTCAGGCAATGTGCAGCATGCTTTATGCATATTACTTAGAGTCCTCAAATGAACTCCACGAAGTGGACATTATTATCACCAGAGTGATTGAAACTAGAAACATTTAACAAGTGGTATGTTTGAGCACTGACTAGTCAGATTGAACACCAGCTATAAACAAGCACGGTGGCTGTGGTTCCAGTGCATGCTGGCCAAAGATGAGCCCCCAAATGATCACATTTTTCAAGTAAAGAAGGAGAGGATTGGAGAGGAGAAGGGAACTGGACAAGCCCACACAGCTGGCATATGGTGGAGCAGGGACACGTCTGTCTTACTCAACATTATTTTGCCTCTCTTCTACCTTGCCAGGAGCTATCTGCTGGAGATCCCCATATTTCTCTACTTTGGTGAGTCTTTGAGTGTTTTCCATCATATTCACAACTCAATGACTGTGCCTGCCATGGCAGAGGCTGGTTTGGGATCAAGTCAGTTTGGCCACTGTCTCCTCTCTGAACAGACCAGACCGTGGTAGCAGGGGATCGTCTTTGCTGTCCATGCTGGCTCACGTTTGACACTATCGCAGTGTTTCTGCATCTGGGTCTTTGCACTGGACCAAGCTGTCTTTTTCCAGAAGACATATCTGGGTCTTTGGGGTCATTTGCCTTCTTCCCTGAATTTGACCTCTACTGTCAATCTAGATTTGGGTTCATGCTGACTCACCATACCCATTACATGCTGCCTTTGTTCCCTAGCCTGACCTGATCTTGGGCCTCAGGCTACAGCCTGCTTTTCCATTACAAAGTACCCAAACACCAAACACAATGCTGTCTGAGTGCCCCCTTTCCCTGCCAAATTCTTTTTTTGTGCTATTTGGACCTCAGCTGCTGACACTTTCCTCCATAGGCCTTTATTCCCCTCCCCAATGAACTAATGAACTCCTCTTCCTATTCTAAGTGCTCCTCATTCTTTCTCTTTCTTATGTTTTTTATTTTTGTCTGTTTTTGTTTTTTGAGACAGAGTCTCACTTTGTCACCCAGGCTGGAGTGCAGTGGTGCAATCTCATCTCACTGCAACCTCTGCCTCCCAGGTTCAAGAGATTCTCCTGCCTCAGTCTCCCAAGTAGCTGGGATTACAGGCACACGCCACCACGCCCAGCTAATTTTATTTTTTCTTGCTTCCACATTCCCCCTTTTCTTCTTTTCCTTTTTCTTTCCCCCTGTTTTAGGATTGCATTAGCACGTATCCAAAGAGCAGCCTTCACTCTTGATATTTGGGGCTTAGGAACATCCCTGTCTCCTGGGCTGTCAGGGGCATAGTATATCTGTGGGACATTCTGTAAACCTGTCAGTCAGTGATACCTACAAACAACCAGAATTAGGCCATTTTCAAGGCACCTTCATTAAAGATTAAAAGGCAACCTTGCCTGTTCCAAATTTTACCACACTTCCCCCCAAATATCACCTTGTCCAGAGGGAAAGGGAAATACGTGATTGGAAAATCTGCTATCATATGTAAACTTTACCTGGACATGCCCCACTTCTTCAAATAAAGTTCCACTGTGCAAACTATTCTACGGCCCTATATCCTGCTGTACTCATTGTTACTAGAATAAATATTTGCAGTATAAGCAGAACTTTGTTCTGAGGATAAATCCACAGGATACTTAGCACTCTGACAAATGAAAAGCCAGTTTTTAGCTGCCCTTTGTTTGATACAAACTGGATGTTGTGTTTTCTTTTCTGGGTTATGTATAACGTACAAATTCTAGGCAATCTTTGACAAGAACTTATAATAACAAACTGCCTTTTGACAATGACTCTAGAGAGCCTTCCTGTCTCTAGAAAATATCCCTCTGTGGCTCCAAACGTCTCAGTCTCAGGGTGATGTCCTGGCTACTTTTCTTTTGCACCATAAATGAAATGACAGTGAAGACATCAACCTCACCATGTTGGAAAACTGCCTAAGATGTTTCTTGGAACTGTGGCCAGTCCCAGGAACAGAAAGGCATGATGTTCACAGCCAAAACTTCCTCACAGCGGCCTGCTGTACCTCCTCATGCCTGAGAATTGCTCTGAGGAAGGACTCATTTACCACATTTGCACTGCAGAAGTCAACACCCAGCGATCAAAGGACATCCTGGAAAAGTCAGTATAGATCCTAAACCAAAAACCTCAGAAGTGATTCCAGGCTGCTGCCCAAGAGCTGACATGCATACATTTGTTCATCACTCAGCAAATATTTATTGAGTGCTATCTCTGTTGTAAACACTGTACTGGATGTGAATGTCCAGCTGCAGAAGAAACAGACCCAAGCCTCCGGGAGCTGACTGTTCCCAGGAGGGGGCCCTTGGCTCTTTGCAGTGAGTTGTCATCCTGGGCACTGACGGGCAGTGGTGTGAGCCTGCTGAGCCAGAGAGACGATGAGCTGCTCCCACAATACCCAATAATCAGGCCCCAGGGTGCCTCCTCTGCTGTACCTAAAACACTTCAGATGAACTGCAGCTTTTCAAATCTGCTCTTCATGTGTCAAAGAAATTTTGGAATTTTTTTCCCACAGTAAAAGATGAAAAACAGGAGCCCGACAAGCAGAACCTATACCTAATGTTAAGGGGAAGACTGCCTAGGGTCCACACTTGAGAAATTATTTTTAAGAATGTTTAATCTTGTTAGGACGGATTTCTGTGACTGCTGCCAGGGTCTCTGAACCCTCAGCAAATAAATGCAGATGACATTTATTTGCTGAAGATAATGCTACCATAATAAATGTAAAAGGGTCACTATCTTTCCCCCAAACTTCCTTCTCCCCCAAAATAATCTTTCCTGCAGCTTATCTTCTTTGACTCTAGGGGGCATAGCCATTAAGTCTTTATTCCTTTTGAACTTGATGCCGTCTGCCTTTGGCAAAGAATTGCCCTATTATTGTTTTTGTAAGAAAGTATTTGAAAAATTTAAAAGCCAGTTCTTGGCCTTGTAATTTATTTTATTTTTTTTTTTTGGAAAAAGCTCTAGCCATTCAATGACCAACTTTCTGCCTATTACTATATCAGTCATTTACTTGGCTTTAAAGTAAATCATGTGTCAAATCATGATGTTTTGCTCAAAGATGAACTGCATCTATATACAATGTGGTCCCGTAAGATTATAATGGAGCTGCCCTAAGTAGATGTTCCATTTAAAAAATTTTTATATTGTATTTTTACTGTACCTTTTCTATGTTTAGATACACAAGTGCTTACCATTGTGTTTTAATCGCCCATGGTATTCAGTCCAGTCACATGTTATATAGGATTTATAGAACAACAGGCTGTACTATACAGCCTAAGTGTGTAGTAGGCTATACTATCTAGGTTTGTATGAGTACATCTTTGACATTCAAATAACAACGAAATTGCCTAATGACACATTTCTCAGAATGTATCCTCATTAGGTGACACATGACCGTAATGATGATTCTTAAAAGACAGGGGAAGAGGATGATTAATGACTTATTTTAACTCCAGTGACTAAAACACAATCAACTTCCTATTTCTGAGTGGCACTCAGAAAAATAATTCCTCCTTTTCTTTTTTATTATTCTAATTTTCTTTTTCTTTTTTTGAGACAGAGTCTTGGTCTGTCACCCAGGCTGGAGTGCAGTGGCGTAATCTTGGCTCACTGTAACCTCTGCCTTCCAGGTTCAAGGGATTCTTCTGCCTCATCCTCCCAAGTAGCTGGGACAACAAGCATGTGCCACCACACCCAGCTAATTTTTGTATTTTTGGTAGAGACAAGGTTTCACCATATTGACCAAGCTAATCTGAAACTCCTGATCTTAAGTGATCCACCCTCCTCGGCCTCCCAAAGTGCTGGGATTATAGGCATAAGCCACCGCACCCAGTCTTATTTTTCCAATTTTCTAGACAATATTTAAAGAATGCAGTGGATTGGTATTCTAAAATCCAAGTTTATATACTGCCCAGAAAATACCCTTTAGTTGATGCACTGAGAGATGACCCAACTGTGTTGACAGGTGATCCAGTCTTTTAGCTGCCTCTGCTTACTTTTCCTGGGTTATGGGGAGCTTTGAGATAAGTATGCGGCTGTAAAGGTGTAGGTGTGGCCCAGGTGTCTGCAGCTCTGAAGGTGGAGGTGCAGCCCAGGTGTAGCTCTTTGAACCAGCATTCCCCCTAACATGACAGGTCAGCTCCTTTCAGAACTGACCCACCACTTGATTGGAGAATACTTCAGCAAGAAGCCACTTGGTTGTACAGTGGGAATCTCTTAGAGATGCACAATTGTTTCTGGCCTCAATCCCAATCCCAGGAACCTCAGCGTGAGGTGAGATTTGGGTGTCGGGCAGGATGGGCCCCATGGCCTAACGAAACCTACTGACATTCGTTCTAGGTTCACATTCAATTGTAGCCAGTACCTTAAAGGGAGCCATTTTACCAAGTTCTAGACATGGACACTGTGCACATTGACAACGTATCTTTGAGTTTAGTTCCCTCCTGATGTTGTTGGCAAATTGCTGTTCATAGACAAATTCTTTTCTGCCATATACTTCAGGATTTCCCATTTCCAAATTCAGATAACATTCTGCTATAACGAAGTTATTTTAGGATTAATTTATTAAGATGTTCCTTTGTTTCATTGCCTGATGTTGCAAATGTAATTTTGGAGATCATATCACTATACCAAAGAGATTGCGTTCTTAACACAAAGAGGACATTTCTTATAGGTCTTATAGGTTGTTACCTGCAAGCAATTTTGTAATTACTTTCTGAAGGTTTTTATTGTGTTGACTAAGAGAAATCAGTTGTTTTCATTGCTCAAGGAAGGATTAAGGAGTTTGTTTAAGGAGAAACATGAAATAGTTTCCTAACTGGCACATCTGTTAAGGGTACAGGTAAGCTGGCTTGGAAGCGTCCAATCTGGAAATTCACCTCTGCACTGTTTTCATGGTGAGAGTTGTGGATAGGAAGGGGAGGTGATGGAAAAGGAGTAGAGGGGTAAAGTGCAACTCTACACACAGGCAGTCAACTCCAGTAGGACTGGAATCTCTTCATGATTCTGCTGCTTAACTCACACACTCAGCTGATCATGAGGCGTGACTGTTCTCTTCCTGAAAGAAGGCAAGACATACAGACAAACGTTCATTGTATCCTTGCTCTGTGGAAGATGTGTGCTACATAAACTCTTCAGGGGAAGACAAGGGACTATAAGAAACAGTCTTAAAGCCATCAATTTAGCAGGAGTGATGTTAAACACCATTAAAGACATTAGTGCAGCCTGGGCAACATGGCACAACCCTATCTCTACAAAAAATACAAAAATTAGTCAGTCGTGATGGTGTGCACCTGTAGTCCCAGCTACTTGGGAGGCTGAGGTGGGACCTCTTGAGCCCAGGAGATTGAGGCTGCAGTGAGTTGTGATCATGCCACTGCACTCCAGCCTAAGCAACAGAGCAAGACTCTGTCTCAGAGAGAGAGAGAGAAAGAGAGAAGATGGTCACGTGGATGTCAGTGTAGGGTTTTGATACCTGTCCCCTTCAAAACTGCTCCTTGGGCTTCCTACATGCACTCAAATGAATGGGAATTAAGTGGCTAGTCAGTTCCAAAGTACTGAGGTCCCCCCTCTCCCCAGTGAGAGCTTCTTCCACAAGAAGCACTTGGCCCCTGGAAGCCCAAGCAGGGATTCCCTCACTGGCCTTCCTATCCCCCTTTGGGCGGCTGGGCACATGGAGGAAGGAGATTCCAGGTCCTTGTCTCTACCAGTTTCAGAACAAGGAGTCGGACCAAAGAATCCACAGTTCAGAGGGCAGGGAACACTGGAAGAATTTTGCTCACTACTACGTCCCCGGGGCCAAGTGTTGAGTAGAAACTCAACAGAGGCTGACTGAATGAATGACTGAATGGGGCATGACATAGAGTAAGAGTTTCTGTTTATATTTTATGCACCTAATGGAGTGGATTCCTGAAAGAAGGAATTCAGAGTGGATTCCATTAGATGCATAAAATAAAAACAGAAATTCTTACTCTATGTCAAGGAAAACGTGGCATTATTGTAGGTTGAATCAAACATACATAATTAGACATACATTCTTGCTGCGTTTTAAAAAATCACAGCCACTCCAAAATTAATTTTAAACATTTTTCACTTAAGCCATAAAAGTTATTTCTTTTTAAATATCTATTTTTTCTAGAACCCTAAATGGTTAATATAGAATAAGCACATTAATTGAGATGACAAAATTGGGGTTACTGGTATTTAAAAATTATCTTTGCATAAAACCTATTTTATTTTACCTAATCAAACAATTAAGTATTTCCAATGGAATGTTGATTGTTTGGAATACAAAGTATTCCAAAAAAGATTTTTTTTGTTTGTTTTTATTTTAAGAATTGACCAACTATCAATTATCTTTTTTTTTTTTTTTTTTTTAAAGGAGTCTCACTCTGTCGCCCAGGCTGGAGTGCAGTGGCACGATCTCAGCTCACTGCAACCTCCACCTCCTGGGTTCAAGCGATTCTCCTGCCTCAGCCTCCTGAGTAGCTCAGATTACAGGCGTGAGCTACCGTGCCCAGCCTAAATATAGTCACCTTCTGAGGTAGCTTGGCATATGAATTTTTCAGGGGACACAGCTTGGCCCACAGCTGGGGAAACACCTAAGATTCAGTCCAGCTGTCTTCTGACTTATTGGATGTCTATATCTATCAGTTCTCTCACTCCCATTTTTAGATCTGTTTTCTAAAATGAAAGGACTTTATCATTTCTTAAGACTACAGAAAAATATTATTCTAACTATAAAAAATTGCAGATAAGTGAAATTAAAAAGTTAAAATATTCTTACTCCCCAATCACTGTTAAGAGTTTGATATAGGCCAGGCACAGTGGCTCATGCCTCCAATCCCAGCACTTTGGGAAGCCAAAGTGGGTGGATCACTTGAGGTCAGCAGTTCAAGAGCAGCCTGGCCAACATGGTGAAACCCTGTCTCTACTAAAAATACAAAAATTAGCCAGGCGTGGTGGTGCGTGCCTGTAGTCCCAGCTACTCGAGCGACTGAGGCAGGAGAATCACTTGAACCTGGGAGGCAGAGGTTGCAGTGAGCCGAGGTCGTGCCTCTGCACTCCAGCCTGGGTGACAGAGCAAGACTCTGTCTCAAAAACAAAAAACAAAACAAACAAAAAAAGAGTTTGGTATATATTTTTCTTCTAGTTTTCTTCTAAACATAATAAAAATCATACTTTTAAAAGTAACATATGTATTAGATATACTGTTTTTTGCAATGTTCTTTTTTCATTTAATATATTTCCATGTCAACCTTGTCTGGAATAACATTTTTCCGTATTTTGCATAAGTTATTTTGCAAAACTCAGATTAAGGGCATTTGGAGCAAACACAGGCAGAAAGATGTTTTGGACAAAGTAACATAAATGATATAAGTGAAGAAATTAATGCTGATTTTTCCCTAATCTAAGAATTGTTCTTTTTTTTTTTTTTTTAAAGACCCTGTGGTATACTGCAGTTTGGATTAAATAGAATGAATAAATAAAAAATGACAACAGTGACTTTGTTTTAGGAGTGGCTTAATCTCCCCTATCTACTTCCCCACCTCTCGTGGAGTTAAGCAGCGTACAAGTGACTTATATGAAGGCTGATTTTATATACAGCATATTTCGTTTTCTTGCACTTACGATGTATTTGTTATAAAGGATGTTATTACTGTTAACAATTTGTCGTACAAAAGGATGCACTTCCTGTCAGTTCTTCACCACTAATTTAACAGGATTTTCCCTCATTTGTATTAACCATAGTTTTTCCTGAATTTTTTTTCTAACCCTAATATAATGGAGTAACTGGACAATTTACTGCCTTGTGGCCTAAGAGGAATGACATGCTTTGACATCTGAAGTTAGTATTTTTGAAGACAGACAACCCAACAGAACCCCTAGAGAAACACACTGAAAAAATGAAACCCCCAGACATGGTTAAAGACCAACTGTGCTGTTAACTGTGGAATTGCTCTCCCTAGCTGGTGTGTCTGAGGCAACTCCCTGTCTCCCTGCAGCAGTTAGACAACATGATGGTATGCTTTGCCAGGTTTTGATCTGTCTCCACTGTGGAGATGGACTGCAATCCATTGAAAGAGCTGAGATTGTATTAATATTTTGAAATCTGTGAATTATAATTTTCTTTCATAAGTGTGGCATGAAGCAGAACTTGACAGCTGCTGCTTCATCTTCAAAGCACTGTCTGAAAGTGAATCTGTCCACATGTCATTTGCCATCGTTTCCCTTCCTGGTCACATCAGCTGGCAAGTGGGTGACAATTTGTGGATGCCAGGGATCCTTGCTGCAGTGTGACAGTTCCTTGCACACAAGCTGAGGAATCAGAACAGAAGCTGAGTGACACCCTTTACAGTTCAGGGACACCTGCTCAATGAAGCCAGTTCATCGTTCATCCAGCATGTATCTTTTCATATTTCTGGCAGTGACTTTTACTACCATTTTGATGAGTCCAAGTGCAAATAGGGCTTCTATTAGAACAAATAGGAACTCTCTGGGCACTTTAATAAAGCTATCTGGCTGGGAAAAATGATGTATCATGTGTCTGGATAATTTAAAATGTTGTCCCATGATTGAAACATAGTGCTAAAATATGTACGTTGACTAAACCAATCATGTCAAATTAATATGGATAGCCAAGAAGTACAATAACAAATACATGGATGCTTTGGCTGTCTACACTCTTCTTCACCAAAGTGAGCACTTTAATTAGTTTCATGTATAACCTCATCCCCATGTTTCTTTATGTATATGAAAAAATGATACATTTTTATTTTCCAATTTTTCTACTCAAAAGATTGTACAATAACCTGACTAGTCTGCATTTTGTTCTTTTATTTAATATATCTTAGAGACCTTTCTATATCAGCATGAAGTGAGTGTCCTTATTTTAAAATTCTATTTATTTATTTATTTATTTTTGAGACAGAGTCTTGCTCTGTCACCCAGGCTGGAGTGCAATGGTGCGATCTTGGCTCACCGCAACCTCTGCCTCCCAGGTCCAAGTGATTCTCCTGCCTCAGCCTCCCGAGTAGCTGGGACTACAGGCGAGTGCCACCACGCCTGGCTAATTTTTGTATTTTTAGTAGAGATGGGGTTTCACCATATTGGCCAGGCTTGTCTCGAACTCCTGACCTCAGGTGGGAATAAACGAATTATATTCATTTTGGCCCACTTTGGCCTCCCAAAGTGTTGGGATTACAGGCGTGACCCACCCACCACACCTGGCCCTTATTAGTTTAAACAACTTTATTGAGATATAATTCACATACCACACCATCACCATTTGAAGTGTACAATTCAGTGGCTTTTTCTAGATCTACAGAGTTGTGCATCCATCACCATGATCAATTTTATTGCATCTTTATTGCCTCCAAAAGAAGCCCTATACCTTTTAACCATCACTTTCCCCAGCCTCCCCACCCGACTCCCATTCGTTTGCCCAAGGTAACCACCAGTCTACTTCTAACCCCATAGATTTCCCTTTCTGGACATTTTATGCAACTGGAATCATACAATATGTGCTCCTTTGTAACTGGCTTCTTTCAGGTGACATAATGCTTTCAAAGTTCATTCATGTTGTCCCCTTGTTCTTTTTGATAGATGCATAGTATTTTATTATACAGAAGTACTGTAGTTTGTTTGACCAACTATTCCCTTATTAGACACATGGGTTATTCCCAGCCATTGCTCTTTCAAGCAACACTGCAGTGAATAACCTTGAACACATGTGTTTTCCTATGTGTACTGGTACATATGCATAACACATACCCAGAACTGAGATTTTTGGAGTAGATAGTAGCTACAACTGTAATTACGTTTGATAGTGCCAAATCACTGTATTACACTTTCACCAGCCACATATGAGAAGCCTGTTTCCTCCAGCCTTGCCAGCATTGCATGTTGTCAAACTCCTAGGTTTTTGCTAATCTATGGGTGGAAAAAACAGAGCATCTCCATGTGGTTTTCATTTGCATATTTCTTATTATGGTTGAGATTGGTATAGATAGTTATTGACAATTCTTAGGAGTTCCTTGTTTGAACTACATTTTTTTGGCTTCATCAGAGTGGTGGTTACAGTCTGTCAGCTATGATAATTTGGTTTTCCACAGTGTTTGATTTTTAACATCTTTTACATATTGTATTTTTGAACTGAGAGTTATAATAAAGACATATATTTTAAGCATAAATAATTATTTACATAACAAAAGTATCAAAATGAATATAATTTGTTTATTCCTAAGTTATTTTGCTCTTATTTTCCTAGAGTAATTTAATAAGAAATTAATTATCTTTTACTAGTTACGGTTATTTTGGATGGCAACATAACTGTCCTTATTATGAAACTGCAATCCACATTAAATAAAAACTTCTATTTATAACCAACTGAACTGCTTTATTATATGTTAGATGCCTGTCACCAGTCCCATTTGGAATTTCTCAGAAAAAAATAAACTTTAGTATTTCCTGAAAAAAGAAAAAATACTCTTTCTCTAAATATTCTCCCTCCTTCATTAGATATTTTATCAAGTGAGTGTTCTTTTGAAACTAAGTTTTTTAAGGACTAAGCAAATCTATCCATGTTTGGATTCATTTAAGCTCACTGTACTGAAATTCTGGGACTTCTGCACAAATTATTTGCATTTTTTCTTAGCAGCAAGTCATGAGAGGTAAACATTTTTCTCTCAAAGAATACTATTAGGCATTGAGGTCTAATCTGCACACACACCTAAGAAACTCCTGGGTGTCAAAGCAGGACAGGAGACATGCTTGCATGGGTTACCCTACATCTCCTGAAAGGAACCATGTTGAAAGCAGGGCTGATGGCCAGGCCCCTTAGGATTCTGACATAAACATTCCCAAAGTAAAACCATAAACAAGCCTGCCCTAACTTGTACATGGACTGTCCTGATGCTTCCGAGAGAACCAGGCATGAGACAGAGAGCCTCAGGTAACAGGTGTCAGAATCTGGAACAGGTGAGTAATTGCAATCAGAGGACAGAGGTGCTCTGGAGGGTGCCAAGGTGTTAGCCATCAAAAACTCTTCCTAGCATCTGCAGCAGAAGTTCTTATTCCTGTAAGTCGGAATCTCTTGCATAAGCTGAATCCTCTGAGAGGCCATGCCATTTATTATTAGGCAATGGCAACCACAGCAACAACAATACTAATACAGAGTGCCAACGCGTTTGACCTCAGCTCACATATTTCCCTGCTCTGTGCATGTCCACAAATGACTGAGAGAGCACAGGGAAGATTGGTCTGGGGACTAAGTGAAATTTTAGCCAGTAGGTAAAGTTGCAAGGATAGAACCTGGTTCTAACAAGGAGTAACTGATACTGTCACCATTGAGAAAAAAAGAAAATTCCCTCTCACCTTTGAGGAACATAGCCCTGGTTGCAGAAGCCACAGAGCAAGGAAACTGATTACAAAGAAGAGCAACTCTGAGTGTTCCAGGGCTGCCACAGTGGGGCCAGCCTGAGGTCCGACACTGATTTTCTGTGGGCCTCTGGACATGTCACAACGTTTCATCAGCTTCCTCGTCAGCAAAACTGATATAACACTTCCTGACCTACCTTCTTCAAAGGGATGTTTTGAAACTAAAATGTAGGAACTCTGAGGAACTAAATAAATTAGATAATGAATTGCAAAATAAATAAATAAATATGTAAATCTAAGGATCGAGGGAAGTTATTTCTGTATGGGAATAGTAGTAAAGGTAATTTTTATTTTCTTTGATTCTCTCTAAATTTTTTTCACAATGATCTCTAATACGAATTATGTTTATACTCAGAAAAAAATCTTTAAAAGCCAAAAGCACTCGTGAGAATAACCTAAATTTCTATGAAACTGCTTGGAAAAGTCAAAATGTTAAAGATTATTTCATTTTCCTGAAATAAATCAATATAAACAGAGGGTTGGTAAACTGAAATGAATTCCAACCTGCTCTGTCATGAATGGAAAAACAAGTCTCACCTGGTTTGGATAGTTAATTTTGTTGTCAGAGCCATTTAGCTCAGGGCTACTTTTGTAACATTAAAGAAAGTCTCCTGCACTGAGCAGACTCCACCTGTCCCCACCCAGCCCCCCAGAACTGCCCTTGACTTCGTTTGCTCTGAAAGAAAAACAAAGGGAAGGAGGGCGAAGTTATTTTCTCTCAACACGTAATAGAATATAAAGGGGCAGGGAGTGGGAATCTAGGACAGTGTATGGCCCAGCTCTCCTAAAAGGAGAAGCCTGCACTAAGTTTCCCCTAGATGTAGTAATGCAGTTTTTAAAATGTAACATTTGTATGCTGGATCCAGGAACAAAATCGACCCACTGTTTAGAAGCACACATTTGTCTCAGCACTTTTGGACAGAGGAGGTTTGTCTGATTGGAAAGCGCACTGCCTTCCATAAACAGGCATTTACTTGCCATCAGATTCCTCCCTGTCATTTCGACTGGACACACAATTCTTTTTCATTTTCTAATCTAAACTGTCCTATGGTGTGGCTGACGGTAATTCAACAGCTGGGATGTTTTATGATAGAGATAGTTGGTACGCCATGCTAGGTAATGTGATCCTAAAATAGATTAAAGAGTGAAGCCTCCTTCAGCTCTCCTCTCTGGCTTACACATAAAACACAAACCTGGTTAATATATCTTATCAATTCCTAGACAATTAGGCCCCTTGCAAAAGTCAGCAAAAGGATCACTGTGTAAATATTTAAAACCACTTTTAGATATGCCAGAAGAAAGAACCACCTTGAAGAATTAATAAGGAATGGTCAACATGGTTATGACTTTTGTCTGTTTTTGATTTTTTTCTTTTCTTTTTTTTTTTGAAACAGGGCCTTGCTCTGTCCCCCAGGTGGAAGTGCAGTGGCATGATCATGGCTCACTGCAGCCTTGACCTCGGGCTCAAGTGATCCTCCAACCTCAGCCTCCTGAATAGCTGGGACTACAGGTGCTGCCACCATGCCCAGCTAAAATGTTTTATTTTTTGTGGAGATGGGGTTTTCACCATGCTGCCCAGGCTGATCTCAAACTCCTGGCCTCAAGTGATCCTTCTGTCTCGGTCTCCCAAAGTGTTGAAATTACAGACACGAGCCACCGCATCCAGCCATGATTTTTTTTAATAAGAAGAAATATAAAGTAATTAATGCTTTCTGAAGCATTGTTGTAACGTTAATTCTGTTTACACAAATAACATGCTGTGTAAGCTTGACTTAAAACATTAACTGTGTCCCACATAGATTTTTATAGAAAAGTCTGTCGTTTCACAATAATCCTTCAAAACATTGCTTCAAAGGAACCTAGATATGCTAGCCCACTTCGGGAGGGAGCAGAAACCAGCAGGGGTTGAGAATGGCCAGGGGTACAGTTTGAAGTCAGGGGAGGCAGAGAGTCTGGTGTCTGAAAGCTCATTAAAACAGAGATCCCTGGCCAGTGTGGTGGCTCACACCTGTAATCCCAACACTTTGGGAGGCCGAGGCAGGTGCATCACCTGAGCTCAGGAGTTCAAGACTAGCCTGGGCAACACGGTGTAACCTTGTCTCTACTAAAATACAAAAAATTAGCCGGGCTTGGTGATGCATGCCTATAATCCCAGCTACTCAGGAGGCTGAGGTGGGAGAATTGCATGAACCCAGGAGGCAGAAGTTGCAGTGAGCTGAGATGGTGCCACTGCACCCCAGCCTGGGCGACAAAGCAAGACTCTGTCTCAAACAGACAAACAAAAAACAACAGAGATCCCAAGGAAAGAGGTTGGCAGATGACAAGCTGAAGGGAATCATGCTTAACTAATAGCTAACACAAATGGTGTGGGTAAAAATTTAATTTAACTAATTAGTTTATTTATTTTTTTGATACAGAGTCTCACTCTATCGCCCAGGCTGGAGTGCAGTGGCGTGATCTCAGCTCACTGCAACCTCCACCTTCTGGGCTCAAGCGATTCTCCTGCCTCAGCCTCCCATGTATCTGGGACCATAGGCATGTGCCACCACACCAGGCCAATTTCTGTATTTTTAGTAGAGATGGGGTTTCACCAAGTTGGCCAGGCTGGTCTCGAACTCCTGACCTCAGGTGATCCACCTGCCTCAGCCTCCCAAAGTGCTGGAATTACAGGCATGAGCCACCATGCCCAGCCTTGAAATTTTAATTTTAAACAAGTTTACCAACTGGAAGTGCTTATGAACATATGAAATATGTATTATCATCTTGATAAATATACTCAAAGATCCAGTAATATATATATCATCAAGTCATTTAAATTTCTGTATTATGAGAATTTTTTTGCCTGTAAGTGAAAGAAATTCAATCAAACCAGCTTAAGCCACTAAAAAAAGGCAGGCAATATGGCAACTTTCTGAAATTTCCACTTGAAATTGCTGTGAAACTGAACCTGTTCTAAAAAATAAAGTTTATTTATGCAAGAAAGATGCCAAGGCTGGAAAAAAAAATAAAGTCTACTTTAAAAAGGGGGTGATAGGCAGATCTGGGGGTAAGTGACAGTGTGGATGGAATATTTTTGCCACCCAGATTAATTATTTAGAACAATCCAGACAAGGTCTGCTCCTAAAACTATCCAAATGCATGAGATTTTGGTTGGACCTTCGTAATTTTTATCACAGATTAATTACGAGGATAATGCTTTATATATTCTTTTGTGGGGAAAAAAGATCTGTTATTGCACTGCTATGAGAGAATCACTAAAAAGTTCTTATATGAGTAAGGCAGTTAATCCTGATCCTAAAGATGGAAATTCGATAGTGGCATTTGTAAGAATATCCTTAGAAGGAAACTGAGTGTGGAACGTGGCAAAATTGATGATGGTAACCCTGGTGGAAACCAGTCTATTTTGACTTCTCTGTCAATTCATAGGCTTTGGAAAATATTTAGTACCCCCCAAGTACATTTTAAGCATTTGAGAAGAGTCTTGAAGACTGCCAGATTCTCAGGCTGTTGGAATTTCATGAGCAAGAAGGAAAAATAAGTGAAAACAAAATGATATAAACTCTGGACCATGAAACAAGGATTTGGTTTTGTGGGACATTCAAATAAATATGCAGGCAAACTATTTTTGCTGACATGTATAAAGTAAGCCTTTCTTTTAAGCCATTAGATAGAAGCAGATGTCAAAGATGAAATCAAAGAAGGTAGAATCTTGGGTTAGCTGAGCTCAGAGGGACCCCTGAAATCATCTCTCCAGCCTTGTCATGTTACAGTTAGAGACACCGAAGCCTAGAGAACACAAGTGACCGGCCCAGCTGAGGCTCTTTCTTCCATGCCACACTTCTCTTGAAATAAAACACACTGAAAGAGCGAGCAATTCCTAGAAACTCCTCCTTGACTAGAGGGAAAAACAGAGGGAAGGGAAGGAGGAAAAGGAGATCCTTGCTCAAGGAGGGAGTTCCTCTTCCAGTGGCTCAGCCCAAAGTCCCTTTAATAAATTGTTCTTAAACTTCAGGCAGACATGTCTGTTCATCCCATCAGTTACTCCCAATTATTTATCATTAGTAACCAACGTTCTGTGCCCAGTTAAAAATGAGATGGACTTGAATGGATAAAATGTGGTACATCTAGACAATGGCTTATTGTTTAGCACTAAAAAGAAATGAGCTATCAAGCCATGAAAAGACATGGAGAAAACCTCAATGGATATTATTAAGTGAAAGAAGACAACCAGGAAAGGCTACGTACTGACTTTCTGGAAAAGCCAAAACTATGGAGGCAGTTAAAAGTATCGGTGGTTTCCAGGGGTTGGGGGAAGGCAAAGATGAATAGGCCGAGCACAGAGCATTTTTAGGACATTGAAAATCCTTTGCATAATACTCTAATGACGGATACGTGTAATTATATACTTATACAACACCAAGAGTGAACCCTAGTGTAAACTGTGGACTTTGGTGATAATGATGTGTCAATGTAGGTTCAGCAATTCTACTAATCGTTCCACTCTAGTGGGGACATTGACAATGGGAAGGCCGTGCATGTGTGGGTGAAGGGGGCATATGGAAAGTCTCTGTCCTTTCTCTTAACTTTGCTGAGAACCTAAAACTGCTCTTAAAAAAAGTCTTAAAGAAAGAATAAGACTATGAAAAAAATCAAGATTTTAAAAAATGAAGTGAGTTTCAGGATAGAATGCAAGGAAATGTTAGAAACGCACCTTATATATGCATATTAAAAAGAGTTAATTGGCTTTTAAAATATTAATCTTAATAAACTTATTGTCTTACTAAAAAGTTTATGAGAATATATAAGTACTAATCTAATAAACAATGCTCTATGACCTGAATATCCCAAATATTAGTTAGTAGGAGGATAGATGCCTGCAAGCATGAAAGAAAGATTTAGTTTTGGATTTTCTGTCAATTTCTCGAGTAACTTTGGGAACGTCACTGTACTTTAGTTGTAGCTTCTCAACCCATAAAAAAGGGTAATAAAATTACCCACTGAGGGAACCTCAAAGAAGTGTTCTTACGATTAATGAGTTGATGATGCTGACTTGGCTTACACACCTGAGAAGAAAGGCTGTGTATAAAAATGTAATACCATTGTTGTTATAATTCCTGTTATTGTTCATACACAAGCAAATATAGGTGCACATGTTAGTCACAGCCAAAGATTAGGCCACCCAAGAAAAAGAATGAGTGCCTTTATGAATTGTGATTTCATTTGCACTATTATTTTTTCAGCATTATTTTAGTTAGATATACACCTTAACTTGAGTTATTGTTATAACAAAATGATTTCAGAACCTGACTTCCTGGTAGGAGATGAGGAATATGTGGAATGTTCCAGTAGCCAGCACTGGGACCTTCATAGTGCCTCTCGGATCTCAGTTTCCAAGTCAGTAAAATCCAGTTGTAGGATTAGGTGATCTCTGACTTTTCTATTAGCTCTGAGAGTTTACAATTCTCTATCACTCCAGCAACCCTGAGGGCCAATCCTGCAGCTGATGAAAAATAGTAGCCCTAGGCTGAGTACAGTGGCTCATTTCTGTAATCCCAGCACTTTGGGAGGCCAAAGTGGGCAGATTGCTTGAGCTCAGGAGTTTGAGACCAGCCTGGGTATCACGGCGAAACCCCATCTCTACAAAAAATATAAAGTTAGCCGGGCATGGTGGCATGCGCCTGTGGTCCCAGCTCCTTGGGAGGCTGAGGTGGAGGATTGCTTGAGCCCAAGAAGTTGAGGCTGCAGTGAGCCATGATAGTGCCACTGCACTCCAGTCTGGGTGACAGAGTGAGAGCTTGTCTCAAAAAAAAAGAAAGAAAAGAGAGAGAGAAGGAAGGAAAGAATAAAGAAAGAAAGAGAGAGAGCGAAAGAAAGAAAGAAAGAGAAAGAAAGAAAAGAGAGAGAGAAAGAAAGGCAGGAAGGAAGAAAAAGAAAGGAAGGAAAAGAAAAGAGAAGTTGGGGAAGGTTGGTTTTAAAACTGAGCAGTACAGTGATGTTTTAATACAGCTGTGCTGTAATCTTCGTTCTGTTACTTTATATTACTAGTAGTCAGACTTCCTCATCTGCAAATGGAGCTCAGAGCTCAGCGACCCTTCAGAGGGTCATTGGGAGGATTACATGAGAGGCTTAGATAGTACCCAGCACATAGGAAATGCTCAACCAATGTCAGATTTTACCAGGTTCTGGAAGGACCTACCTAGCGTCAACTTCGCTTGCTCTGGCACCTGTACAACATTCACCAAACACTCACAGTGCTCCTAGCAGAGTGCCTCCCACCCAGTAAATGCTCAAGCTAAAGACAATTTTTTTCAAGAAAAGTTTGAATTGCTTATTAATTCAAATCATTGTGGGCTGCAAAGAGCCTGAAAAGTGTCCCCCCAAACTATGCAGAATGGCTTTTGCATGTGCTCATAGCTGAACCTGGTTCTGACCATTCATTCATCCATTAATTCATTCACCCAAGCACTCATTTATTTATCACTTATTTATCTGGGTCCCTGTGATGCACTTTGTATAGCGCTGAATGCCAAGAAACAATTTTGAACTGGACAAAATCCCTCAGGGATCTTGCATTCTAATGACATCTAAACTGCTTCTTCCATCTTCTCCGTCTCTGAATTCTCTTTGCTTGTTTCCTGTTGCAGCCAGGGACCTTTGAGGTGACAAAGCTCCCCAAATCGGTATTCATTTGGAAAGCGGAGAAGGTGCCTGTCCTTCTCGGTCGCACTGGCTTTGTATGTGTGACAGTATGCACTGTGCTTAATCATGACAGGTACCAACTATGTTTTTGGGTTTTCTTTGCCGGGCACTACACTAAATGCCTTGTTTTGTATTATCTCCTTTCATCCAACCCAGTGGGGTAAGTAGTAGGTATAATTATCAGCTCTTTTTGGCAGATGTGGAAACTGAGGCATAGGAAGTTTAAAGCAACTTGCCCAAGTTACAGGGCCAGTAAATGTTTGAGCTGAGATGTGGAGGCTTCAAGTCAGAATTGCCTGCCTGTGTTTTCCCTACGTCTCACAAAGGTTTTAGTGAAATACTTGTTTTGGTTTCCACTTAGAGGCCCTCTTTGCCCCAGTCTTTCCTCCCCATCACTTTAAGACTGACAGTCTCCATTGAGATGGTGCCAGACATAGATTAGAATGAAAGACTCGGTGCTATTCTAGGGAACGCTCCTCTCCTCCTCTCCAGGGCCTAAGACTTTTGTCCTGGGTCAAGCCTCTTGAGCATGGCTCTCTCTCCCTTGAGAAAAGGCTTTTCACCACGAAGTTCTCCAGCCCTTAATGCAAATTGACATGTGGCAGGCAGCTCCAGATCTGAGTATCTCTTCTGCCCTATATTGCAGAATTAGACAACATACCCACGTTGACCTTTTCTGCATGATCTGTTCTGGATATGACCAATGTATGCAGTTGTTGAGACAAACAAATGATTCTGTTCACCCTCCCAAACCTAAGTGCCAAAGTAGCAGATTGCTAGTGGGCAGGGTGTGTCATCTCATTTACCCGCTCTTCCTAGAAGCACATACATACAGCGTTGCAGAGAGTTGCTTACAGAGTGGGAGAGGAAAATTGTTCTTATGTTAAGGAACAGGCTTAATAGTGCTTAGGCCAGCTCACTGCCTTGACATTGGGAGAGGGAGCCAGAGATCAGCTTCCTCATATCATCAATGAACACTGTTACAGTATATGATCTTTGCAAATTTATGTTTTGGTCAAATAGGGCTGCTGGAACAAAATACCACAGACCGAGTGGCTTAAAGAACAGAAATCTATTTCTCACAGTTCTGAGGCTGGAAGTCTGAGATCAGGGTGCCAGTCTGAGATCAGGGTGCCAGCATGGTTGGGTTCTGGTGAGAGCTCTCCTTCTGGCTTGCAGATGGCTGCCTTCTCAATGTCTTCACATGGTAGTGACAGAACAAGTCCCCATCTCTTCCGCTTCTAATAAAGGCACTAATCCCATCAGAGGGGTCCCACTCCCATGACCTTATCTAAACCAAATCATCTCCCAAAGGCTCCACTTTCAAATTCCATCATATTGGGGGTTAGGGCTTCAACATATGAATATTGAGGGGACATAAATATTCAGTCCACACAATTTATAAAAGACCAGTTATAACTAAAGTCTTTTTCTGAGACTAAGTCTCGCTCTGTTGCCCAGGCTGGAGTGCAGTGGTGAGATCTCAGCTCACTGCCACCTCCACCTCCCAGGTTCAAGCAATTCTTGTGCTTCAGCCTCCCAGATAGCTGGGATTACAGGTGTGTACCACCACACCCAGCTAATTTTTTTGTATTTTTAGTAGAGATGGGGTTTCACCATGTTGGCCAGGCTGGTCTCCAACTCCTGACCTCAAGTGATCCACCCACCTCGGCCTCCCAAAGTGCTGGGATTACAGGCATGAGACACCATGCCTGGCCACCAATTATAACTAAAGTCTAATAGGCATAAAAAGTGAAATCATAGTATCTATCCAACAAGAGGAAAGGCAGATGGGGAGATCATAGTAGAATGCACCAGAGGTGTCTGAATATGGGTTCCAGGTACCTAGGGACTAACTGAGAGAAACCAGGGAATGAGAACTCAATCCATTTATGAGGAAATGAATATTTTGGAAGGCCTGGGCAAGTGCCTTTCTAATAAGATTTCTCAGTACCACACTTTTCAAACTGGGGGCCGTATCCATCTGGGAGTAGGAGGAGCCTTTCCTCCACAATAAAACAATTAAACAATATATACACCAGAATCGATGGTAAAGTAAGCGTTGTTCTATGAAACCTTTGCTTATACACACTGTATGTGTGCACTGGGTTGCACACATCTTTTTTGTGTGGGTTGTGGTCAAAATGTTTGAAAGTCACTGCCAATCTCTTCAATAATAACCCAGAATTTTAAAAAGTTTCTAGTATATAATTATTCTCTTCCAAAATTAAACATGGGCACCGTTTCACTGCTGTGGCCATTTTCTTCTTCCTCTTCTAAAATCTTTTCCAGTTCTAACAAATAAAATTGGATGATGTTCAATAGTAGGTTAAGGGACTTAAGTCTCCTTTTGTGAGACAATGATGACTTTTGAAAGCTCATTGTTAACAGAAATCTATAAAATTTAACTAAAGAATATACGTAAGGTTGGGCATGGCAGCTCATGCCTGTAACCCCAGCACTTTGGGAGGCCAAGGAGGGCAGATCTCCTGAGGTCAGGAGTTCGAGACCAGCCTGGCCAACATGGTGAAACCCCGTCTCCACTAAAACTACAAAAATTATCTGGCTGTGGTAGAACATGCCTGTAATCCCAGCTACTCGGGATGCCAAGGCACGAGAATTGCTTGAACCTGGGAGGCAGAGGTTGCAGTGAGCTTAGTTCGTGCCATTGGACTCCAACCTGGGCAATAGAGTGAGAATCTGTCTCCAAAAAAAAAAAAAAAAAAAAAGAAAGAAAGAAAGAAAGAAAAAAGAAAATATGTAAGTAAATAAAGAGAGATAATGTACCATATCCTTGAATGCAAAGACTCAATAGCATTTAAAGTCTTTTGCAATATTGGATTCTCATTTCCTCATAGGTAAACTTGCTTTTTAGTTTTGTCCATTCGGCTGTTTAATCCTTCTACTGACATTTGTCTATTATATTTAAAACTTCCAAGATATTAGTTATTTCATGTCTATGATATCCTCTCAAATTTTCTGAGGATATTAATTTTTGTCATAACATATTTTGCCTGTCTAATTAGCTATATTCTCTCAGGCATTTATTCTTCTGTTTATTGAATTCGGTGCCATTTTATGATAGTGTTTCTCCCTAAATACTTAGTGATACTTGTTTTCCTCTTCATCTTTGTACTGAAAGTTTCTGGCCACCTGCCAGTTAGACCTAGCGTTCTGGGAGCAGGTGGGGTGGACAGGAGAACCATGTTGACAGGAGGAAGTGACCTTTAGCTTCTCCTTAAGTGTGGAAGCTACCAGTGCCCATAGGGATGCGTAATTTTCCACATCTTGTCTCTATAGCACCAGTGCCCACAACCAAGGCCTTGACTGTGAGCAAATCCCTGAGCTTTCCAAATTTCTCATACATCTTTCCTTGTGTATTCTGCTCCTCAACCATTGCTTCTCAGTTGGATGTGTTCCTAGGACTGCTCTCAACATTAAACCTTGTTTTCTTCTGGTTATTAATCCATAGTGCTAGCCCTTAGGGATCTCTGTTAGTAATCCTTTAACTTTTTTGGTCCATTGAAAACACTCTTATTTTCCAAGTCTAATATGAAATTTATTCCAGCTTAATGTTTGTTCCAGCTCCAAAACCACAAATTATGACATCAAGTATATATCTCCTGATCTAACATTTTAACTGTATCTTTGATGTTTAATATTCATCTTTCTTTTTCTTTTTCTTTTTTTTTTTTTTTTTTGAGATGTTGTCTCACTGTCTCCCAGGTTGGAGTACAGTGGCGAGATTTTGGCTCACTGCAAGCTCTGCCTCCCTGATTCACGCCATTCTCCTGCCTCAGCCTCCTGAGTAGCTGGGACTACAGGCGCCTGCCACCATGCCCAGCTAATTTTTTGTATTTTTAGTAGAGACAGGGTTTCACCATGTTAGCCAGGATGGTCTCAATCTCCTGACCTCGTGATCCACCCGCCTCGGCCTCCCAAAGTGCTGGGATTACAGGCGTGAGCCACTGCGCCCAGCCCATCTTTCATATCTTAAATCAGTACCTTCCCTAAAATGGATAAATAGTATTTTCACTATCTGTCCTCTCTTTTTAGCAAAGCAATATCCTCTGAAAAAGTAAGAAGGAAAGATCTCAAGTGTATAGAATTATCCTTCTCATGTCAAATTACTTGTATTATTAATATAGGCTGGGTCGGCTGGGCGCGGTGGCTAACGCCTGTAATCCCAGCACTTTCAGAGGCCAAGGCGGGCAGATCATGAGGTCAGGAGTTTGAGACCAGCCTGGCCAACATAGTGAAACCCCGTCTCTACTAAAAATACAAAAATTAGCTGGGTGTGGTGGCATGCACCTGTAATCCCAGCTATTTAGGAGGCTGAGGCAGGAGAATCGCTTGAACCCAGGAGGCGCAGGTTGCGGTGAGCCGAGACCATGCTATTGCACTCCAGCCTGGGTGACAGAGTAAGACTCCGTCTAAAAACAAATTTTTATATATATATATATATATATATATATATATATATATATATATATACATACATATATGTTTCAAATCCAATACATTGGCTTTATCTATATAATTGGTTTTCATGATCAGTGTCATTTCATTTCCCACAGGAATAGCAGGGCAGGCACTTAAATAATGTCTTTACCAGACTTACCTTCTGTCCCCAGTAGATAGAAATTTGTAAAAGGCTGTTGAAAAAAATGTCGAAAGTCAGAAAAGCCTGTCATCTGAAGCTTCAGTTTCTGTGGAATGGGGCTTGTTGCCTTAATCTTTGTATTTCTGCAAAGTCTCTTTGCTTCTTAGGTTAGTTGTACAAATTACAATCCATTTATCATTCAAGTACAAGTGTGAAAACGCCTTCTAGGGCGATTATTGAGAAAAGACTGAGTCTCTGACAAAAATAGTTACTGACTTAGAACCAGACAGAAACTGTATATTACTAGGAAACCTTTCTCATTAATGGATCAATGAGATCAATCAGTAATTAAGCACTTCCCACAACTCAACACAGAACTCCCTCAATAGCAAAGCCAGTAAAAAATGAGTTTTTACTCATTTTTTTAGGCTAATTTCAAGAAATAGGAGAAAACAAAGAGACCAAAGAAACTAAGAAATCACTGCAATGATAATACGGGAGTCATTACAGGCAGGATTTGGGGACATTTGCCTTCACTTATTCTGGCCTGGTAGATAAATTGGGTCCTGTTTTTTTTCTGCAGCCTTATGTAACCGTCTTACTTTTTCAGGTTGAATGGAGTTCACAGTGGTTCTTAACCTCATTTTCTTCTAGCTAAAAGTTATGACTCATTTATATCTGCAATTGCCTCACCCTTTCATTTTTCAGTGGAGCTAAGGCATCGGGATTATGGGTGGGAGGCAGATCCTCAACAAGAAGCCTGAGGAATGGACTGGAAGATACTAAGGCTGGCAAAGGAACACAGATTTCTGCTGCTTTGTTTTCCAGAACTCGGTCTTCCTTTTCTTGGAATGTTGTCTTCATTCTATCTCAGCTTAAAAGTCACCTCCTCCAGGCAGCCTTCCCTGACTCTCCAGACCCTCTGTCCTTATTCTTCTTCATCTAGGCATGTGATTATATCACTCCCTGGACCTTAAGGTCATGAAAACTGTGTCTTTGTTTTGTCCACAAGTGGCGCTGCCAAGATATCACATAGTGCCTGGTGCATAGCGGGTACTGTAAACATGTAGTGAATGTATGGATTACATCTCTTTTCCGGCATCGAATCCGAAGTTCTGATTGGGTTTGTGAGGCCTGAGTCTGAGTTGTTGGGAAAAGTGAAATTTCCCCAGCACTTAGCAAAGTATCTTCCTTTTTCATCTTGCCTCTCCTTCAGTTGTCCTTCTTACTCACTCATTCCCATTTCAAGCTTGGCTCAAAAAGTGCTAAGTATGGCTTCAATATTTTGCTGATGAAATGGTATCTTTTTATTATCTGGCTAAATATCTTCCTAACCCTGTCATATTCTCTGTAAAAAAGAGATAAGAATTCAGTTATAAAGCCCTTTGAATAAGTTGATTATGATTTTTATAAACTGAAAATAAAATACTGACGTTGAGTGAGTTCAATTATTGCTATAATTGCAGGGAGTCATCTTTTCTGAAATCAAATTTGTAACTTAATCCTTTCAAGAAAAGTAATATTTTGACTATGGCTGGTAATCAGACAAAGAAAAAGTCTTAAATTATAACAGAAAGGCCCAATTAACATTCAAAATTGATTTGTCACCCAGATCATCTAATGGTATCAAGTACAGCATTATTTTCACAAAATGTTTAAAATCGAGGGGGGAGATAAAAATTGTGTGAAGCATTTTACCTGAAGTATTAATTAAATGCAATCATTTAATAAGTTAAGAATGTTTAAAAAAAATTTTTAATATCCATTTTAATATAGAAATAGAGCTGGGTGCGGTGGCTGACGCCTATAATCTCAGCACTTTGGGAGGCTGAGGTGGGCGGATCACCTGAGGTCAGGAGTTTGAGACCAGCCTGACCAACATGGAGAAACCCCGTCTCTACTAAAAATACAAAATTAGCTGGGCATGATGGCGCATGCCTGTAGTCCCAACTACTCAGGAGGCTGAGGCAGGAGAATCACTTGAACCTGGGAGGCGGAGGTTGCGGTAAGCTGAGATCGTGCCATTGCACTCCAGCCTGGGCAACAACAGTGAAACTCTGCCTCAAGAAAAAGAAAAAAAAAAAAGAAATAGAAATGAGGTCTCACTATGTTGTTCAGTCTGGTCTCGAACTCCTGAGCTCAAGTGATCCTCCTGCCTTGGCCTCCCAAAGTGCTAGGATTACAGGCATGAGCCACCACACTCAGCCTATAATTTTTAAAAATTTGCTCTGGAAATATTAGCAAAGTAACAACTTTCAGAATAACAGATGTAGAATAGTGAGAAAATTGATTAAAACTATTAAACTAATTTTTAGGTTAATAATTACAGTTGATCTTCTTTATCTGCAGGTCTACATCCACTAATTCAACCAAAAGTGCATTGAAAATATTTTTTTAAATGGCTGAGTGCAGTATCTCATGCCTGATATCCCAGCACTTTGGGAGGCCAAGGCGGGCAGATCACCTGAGGTCAGGAGTTTGAGACCAACCTGGCCAACATGGCGAAACCCCGTCTCTACTAAAAATACAAAAAAATTTAGCTGGGCATGGTGGTGTGTGCCTGTAATCCCAGCTACTTGGGAGGCTGAGGCAGGAGAATCAACTGAACCTGGGAGGCGGAGGTTGCAGTGAGCCAAGATCGCATCGCTGCGCTCCAGCCTGGGCGACAGAGGGAGACTCTATCTCAAAAAAAAAAAAAAAAAATTTCATATATATATATATATTTAAAAACAAACCATAGAAAATGATACGACAAAGAATAATACAAATTAAAAAGCAATACAGTATAATAATTACTTACATAGCATTTACATTGCATTAGGTATTATAAGTAATCTAGAGATGATTTAAAGTATACAGGAGGCTGTACATAGATTATAAGGAAATACTATACCATTTTAAATAAGCGACTTGAGCATTCATGGATTTTGATATCCACAGGGTTGAATTCAATTCCTGGAACCAATTCCTTGTGGATACCAAGAGATGACAATATGTTGCTATATAAATTGGCTATACGGATTTTTCCATCAGTATATCACATTAATGATGTTTAATTTATCCTTTCATCATATTTTTAACTCAGTGTGATTAAAAATACATTAATACTACTTATTTTTCCAATTCTTTTTTTTTATATTGCAGGGAGAAATTTCTGAAAGATTTTACCCAAGAAGGAGAGTTCTTAAATAAGTAGTTAAGAGTGGTTAAATAAGCCAACTTAAAGAAGTAGAATGTGAACTAGTTTTATTTTTAAAGTTTGTTTTACCTGATCAAGAACTTTCAACTTATAACTTAGTTAAAATATTAAAACGTTAGGCCGGGCGCTGTGGCTCACGCCTGTAATCCCAGCACTTTGGGAGGCTGAGGCGGGCGGATCACGAGGTCAGGAGATCGAGACCATCCTGGCCAACACGGCGAAACCCTGCCTCTACTAAAAATACAAAAAAAATTAGCCGGGCATGGTGGCGGGCGCCTGTAGTCCCAGCTTCTCGGGAGGCTGAGGCAGGAGAATGGCGTGAACCCAGGAGGCGGAGCTTGCAGTGAGCTGAGATCGAGCCACTGCACTCCAGCCTGGGTGACAGAGCACGACTCCGTCTCAAAAAAAAAATTTTTTTAAACGTTAAGGAGGGAGAAATATTAAGGTATGAATAATAATATAAAGACAGTCTGTATCACATATTTTTCAGAGCTAAAAATAAACAAACGTAAGACATTATTCAATGGTGGGCATGCTTATGCAAACCTAAACCCAAAGTCTGAGGAGGCGGAGAGGCTGAAGAAAGAGGCTGAAATACCTGGTGTCTCAAAAAGAAATGTTTAATAGGGGCTTACCAACAGAACGATATAGTCTTAGCTGGCGGCAAGACCAGATGGTGAATCCTGGCACCATTACCCCCCCAGATCCAGGGCATATGTATCACAGGGAAAGGGTGTATGGGATTCAGAGGGGACGTGTAGACAACTGAAGTATGATAACATCAAGGCTATTTTGACCCAAGGGTGGAATACACCGTAAATACATGCTCTTACCTAAAGAACAATAGATAAACTGGAAATCTTAGAGGCCTTCCCAGAACTGGGGCTAATCAGAAGATGACATGGCAGATTAGCATCCAAGATGGAGTTACTTTTGCCTCCACGGATGTACTAAATTGAACCGAGTGTATATGCAAGTAAAGGTTAACTGCATTCTGTTGTAGTCTGGTCATGAATACAGAGAGGATTCTTGTATAGAAGCAAACATGCCTGTTTGGTCATTAATGGATCTAGCGTGTAGAATATCCAGCACCGGCTGAGATCATAGCATGATATTATTTTAATTAGTATGATGTGCTTGATCATGTTCAAAGTTCAAATAAGGTCACATCTTCCTTTAATAATCAAGTTAATTAATCACTGGAGCCCTACTTGCCCAGATGTGTAGAATTCTGCTTTCTCTCTTGAGGGCTTCTCCCAAGAACACTAAGAGGTTACAGAGTCCAGCCAGGCCAGTCCTGCTTCCATATATCTTGCCAAGGGAGTCTGGGAAAGCTGACTAGTTCACTGGTAGATTTCGCATTTTCTGAGGCTGTGGCTTTTGTGCATGGGCCCAGGTTTCCACTCTGTTTGGCCACAGTTCCCAAAAGCACAGCTTCCTTGTCAGAGTAAGCCATGCACTCTGCTGGAACCAGCTCTCAATAATCTAGACCTTGATATTGAGCCTAGGAGTCTAGGCCAGTTCACCCTTTTCTTCTTGGCCAGATTCTCCTTGCAGACCATCTCAGTCCCATATACAGAATCTGAACCCCAAAAGGGTAGGAATTATAAATCTCTACACTTTCCCCAAAGCTTCTAGTTCCCCATGCAAATTTGGCCACATTCTCCCCAAAACATACCACTCCTGCATACCATGGAGTATTGATGGACCATACTTTGATAGGCCAAAAAACAAAACAACTACAACAAACTGAGACAACTTCAAATAAAAATTTTAAAAAAGCAATGCTTTCCTAAACCAAGACAACATTTATTTGCTGCTGCCATCTAGGCTGAGATGTGTTCAACATTATTTAAATGACAATCTCTCTAGGTAAATTTAAATTCAGCACTAAGCAGTAAAACAATATTCGAAGTACAATAGATTTGAAAGTAAGTTTATTTCTCAATCTCTTCTTGCGTTAACTTTACTTCCTTCCAATCTTGTGGGTAAAGTGTCTTTACTTCTGGACGAGGAAACTCTAAGACCACTGAACAACACATTGACAAGGAATAGAGCTACCCCTACAGCTTTGATAAACATGTTTCATTGTACACACAACGAAGAAATAGCTCTTAATATTATATTTCTCCTAATTCAACTTTCTGTATATTTTTGAAATCCTTATTTAACTTCAAAGGGTCTCTTCTTGGAAGAGAATTATGAATCCAATCTATGTTATCTGACTAAAATACAAGAAATAATATAAATTTGTTGCAGATGGGTTACAATTTGATTATGTTCCTCATCCTTAGCAAACCTTGGTAGTTTGTGATCAAATACAGACTTAATACCTCCATCAAGTAAAATCAAACAAATCCAGAAACCTCTCTAGCATCTTTCTACCAATTTTTAAATGCCAAGTTTTTACCTTCTGTATCTTCATGGTAGGAATTCTTAGATATAGTTTCTTTAAAAAAAAAGTCTGGTTTTAATTTTTGTCTTAATACTCATGCTTGTACTCTTTAATCTTCAGAGCTGAGAATTATTCTCTTCTACACTTTTAATGTAAAATCTTATTTATGAGAACAAAGACTTCCTGTTTCTAGTCACTTATGGAGCCTCCTTTGAATTTCAAGGATTAAACATTACTCTAAATGTATGTTTTTTATTTCTTAGTCAAATCTAGATGTCTCTAGATTTTGTTGTAGTATAAAAGACTGTGAAATACCATGAGTAGTTCTGAATATATATAGTCTCCAGTGATTTGTTAAGCAGTTATTTGTTAAGTAATGAACCACTCAAACTTCAAAATTTCTGTAGGGTTTTACAGAAAACCCCTCAGGGTAGAAACTCAGTGGCTGGCAACTAAATCTATTCTGAACAAGATCTTTCAAATCATTTGAGGAGTTCATTTACAAGATCATAAATATTCTCAGACATTTACTTCAGTTGGATTTTATTTCCAAGTCAGCACATCGGCAACACTCCACATGGCATAGAGCAAAAAGGATCCTATATATTAATTAAGACTTTTTGCAAGTGACAGAAAAACACCTCTAGCTAATTTAGACCATGAAGGGGATTTATTGGCTCACATAATAAAATGCTCCAAGATATACAGCCTTCAGACAAGATTTGAGCTCATGGTTCAAATGGTCTCATCAAGAAGGATATCATCTTCTTGTTCTTCCGGGTATCTCACCTCTCTCCATCCCTCCCCAGAAGCTCTAGGGGGCAAAATGGCAGCAGCATTCAAAGACCTCCCACCTTCACATCACACCTTCTAGGATAACCAGCTCCTTCGGGGGCCTTGGGTATCACCGTCTCTTTGACCAAAATCGTGTAACTTGTTGTTTCAGGAAAATTCTCCTCAAAGAGTGTTGTGATGCCTACATACCAAGCAGCAGGCACCAGCTGGGTGTCCTCCAATTCCATTCTGACACTATCTACCAGGAGATAGTGTCAGATCCCAGAGGCTGTGGGCTCAGTCCCTAAGACTGTCCCCCTCTTCAGCCACCAGTTGCAAGTCTGGGCATCCAGAAGTTCCGGCTGACTGGCTTCCAGTTGGGGTTCCTAAGACCCCTCTTTGGGTTCAATTAATTTTCTGGACAGCAGCTTGTGGAACTCAGGGAAACACCTGCATTTACTGGTTTATTAAGAAGGACATTACAAAAGATACAAATGAAGGGATGTGTAGGGTGAAGTCTGGGGCAAAGGGTGTGGAGCTTCCATGCCCTCCCTGTGCCTTCCACCCTCCAGGAACCTGCATGTGTTCAGCTATCTGGAAGCTCTCTGAACCTTTTTTTTTTTTTTTTGAATGGAGGCTTCATTACATAGGCATGATTGACCTCTCTGTGTAGCGTTCCTTCCTCTAGGATGTGGGGCAGGACCCTCTCTGGAATGAGGGGCTTTATTTTTATTTTTATTTTTAATTTTTATTTTTTAATGTATTTTATTTTATTTTATTTTATTCTATTTTATTTTTTTTTTTTGGAGACAGAGTCTTGCTCTGTTGCCCAAGCTGGAGTGTAGTGGCACGATCTCACCTCACTGCAACCTCCGCCTCCCAGGTTCACGCCATTCAAGGAGGGGCTTTTGACCCACAATGAGTTTAGAGTTTTGCCTTGGGCAGGTGAAAAGAGAATAGGAGAGGGTTAGAGAGAGAGATTCTATTTCTTAAGACCTGCTTCTGAGGCTTAAAGTGCCCTGACATTATAACAAAAGACTGCAGCAAGGGCTATGAGAGTTATGAGCCAGGAACCATGGACAAAAACCAAGCTATATATATATATATAATCAGAATATCACACTTGTCTATCCCTGAGCCAATCTCTGTGGCCAAGGGGATGGAACATGTTGATAATCTTAGATAAAGCACCCCAACCCCCTTCCCAGAAGTGAGGTTGATTCCTTAGGCAGAGGTGGAGTGCTTGCTGTACCCTAATGGCAGGAGATGGGGTCATAGTTGGATGGATGGTGATGGGGCATGACACCCTTCCTCTCCATACTCTTTTCTTTCCCATTGAATTTTAGTGGAAGACACTGGGATATAGAAAATAGGTTTCCAGATGTTGACAACCTACTTGACTGCTTTTAGATTTATGTCCAGAGTAGCCTGTTGTCTCTGGCCATTTCTGCAGGGCAAAACATATGTTTCTACACCTTTGTTGATGTAATTCATTCAGCCATCATTTCACTATTTTGTTCATTCATTTGTTCATTTAATATACATTTACGTGCCCAGTTCTGTGCATTTTTTCCCATCTCTTCTCTTAAGACTGAGTTGTGGGCTGGGCGCAGTGGCTCAGGCCTATAATCCCAGCACTTTGGGATGCCGAGGAAGGCGGATCACTTGAGGCCAGGAGTTAGAGACCAGCCTGGCCAATATGGTGAAATCTCATCTCTACTAAAAATACAAAACCTAGCCAGGCATGGTGGTGCACACCTGTAGTCCCAGCTACTTAGGAGGTTGAGGTGGGAGGATCGCTCGAACCCGAAAGGCGGAGGTTGCAGTGAGCCAAGATTGCGCCACCGCACTCCAGCCTGGGTGACAGAGTGACTCCTTATCAAAAAAAAAAAAAGACTGAGTGAAGATGCTGGGCCTGGTGGAGCTGAACCCAGGCAGAGCCAGTGTGCTCAGAGGTAATGGGAGTAGAGGGGACGATGTTTGAGTAATTTTCCTTGCTGACACACAGGCCTGCCAAGAGCTTTTCTTTATAGGCGTATGACTAACTCCACCCACTCTCACCTAGAAATGCCTGGGAGTTTTCCAGGTAGTTAATTAGCTATTCACAGATAATCCTTGGGAAGCTCCAATTTTCAAACAAAGTATCTTTTAATGGCACTTTTAAATTATCTCCTTAGATAACAAATGTAATCACTGCCATTTATTGAATGCCTACTAGGCACTAAGTTATTCATTTTACTTACATTAGGTTATTAATTCTTTACACAAACCACTAAGGTAAGAATTATGATTTTACCGTTATAAAATGAAGGCATAGAAAGGCCAAGTGAATTTCTCAAGGTGGAAAGCAACAGAACCAGGGTGTAAACCTAGGTCTGTCCAATGCCAAAGCCAGTGCTTATTCCACAGGCCTCTCTCTCCCATGGTACACTGCAGCATTACTAAATATCAAACCTTATTTTCATTATTAGGTCACAATGAAACCCAGCTATCCTATCAGTGTCTATTAAATTCAATTTAGTAAGTAATTCTGAAACTAAGACTTAGATTTGGAATGGGGCTGTGCACGGTGGCTCATGCCTGTAATCCCAGCACTTTGGGAGGCTGAGGCAGAAGTTCAAGACCAGCCTGACCTATATAGTGAAACCCCATCTCTACTAAAAATACAAAAAAATTAGCCGGGCATGGTGGCGTGCCCCTGACTTGAGAGGCTGAGACAGGAGAATCCCTTGAACCTGGGAGGCAGAGTTTGCAGTGAGCCGAGATTGTGCCGCTGCACTCCAGCCTGGGTGACAGAGCGAGACTACATCTCAAAAAAAAAAAAAAAAAACAAGATTTGAATGGATCTAGAAGACTATGCTAATAGAACTACATTTTTACTGGGAACTAGTAGTAGAACTTAGGTTTTCTTTTTTTTTGAGACAGGGTCTCACTCTGCCACCCAGGCTGAAGTTCAGAGGCACAATCTTAGCTCACTACAACTTCTACCTCACAGGCTCAAGCTCAAGCTCCCACCTCAGCCTCCCGAGTAGCAGGAACCACAGGCACACGCCACCACGCCTGGCTAATTTTTTTTGTATTTTTCGTAGAGACGGGGTTTTACCATGTTGCCCAGGCTGGTCTTAAACCTCTGGGCTTGAGTGATTCACCCACCTTGGCCTCCCGAAGTGCTGGGATTACAGGGGTGAGTGACCGCACCCATCCGAATTCAGTGTTTCTAACTCCCAACTTGTTCTTTTCTGAATCCCTAAAAAGAAACTAAGACACAGACTCTTCCTGAACTTAGAGTCTAGTTGGGTTACAGGTCTTACAGAAACAACACTGCTCTTAATTGTCAAAGCGAACTGTACAAATGTAGTTGAATGTCAAATGGAATATTAACAACAGTAAAAACTGCCGGAGGAACTTTAGTGTGCATTCCTTCTGCTGTTTCATTTTGTTTTCACAGTTTTGGGGAAAGCTTCTTTTGCCTTTTCCCATTGTTCCACATGGAGGAACTTCCATTAGAATAATGCATTTATCTTAGAAGTGAGTTACTTAATGGTGCTAGTGAGGATTCCACACCTAGTGGTGCATGTTCCTTGATTGTGTAAAATTAATTTACTTAAAGCTGCAAGGCTGCATCCATCGGAGATTCATTCTCTTTCCTCTCCACCAGACCAGTGCAAGGCAGTGATTCCAGATAGGTGCACCTGCCAAGGTGCTCTGTCCCACAGTTCACACTGCGTGAGATGGGCTGGAATGTTAGCCAGCCCTGCCCTTTGGCTACAGGTGTAAATTCATGTTCTCCCATCAACTGCCACTTTCCCTCCATCTGTCAACTCCCTGTGTCTTATGTCTCAGTTGCTTCAGAACTCCACAGAGGAAAAAGGAAGTGGTTTTTTTGTTTGTTTGTTTTGTTTTTTGTTTTTTGTTTTTTTGAGATGGAATCTTGCTCTGTCTTGCCCAGGATGGAGTGTAGTTGCGTGATCTCAGCTCACTGCAGCCTCCTCTTCCCGGGTTCAAGTGATTCTCCTTTCTCAGCCTCCCGAGTAGCTGGGACTGCAGGCGTGTGTCACCACACCCAGCTAATTGTGTATTTTTAGTAGAGATGGGGTTTCACCATGTTGGCCAGGCTGGTCTCGAACTCCTTCTGACCTCAGGTGATCCGCCCGCCTTGGCCTCCCAAAGTGCTGGGATTACAGGTGTGAGCCACTGCACCCAGGCTTCCTCCTTTCTTATCTCTGACTTCTCTCTCACTCCTGCTACCTGGGATCACCACCGATTAAACTATACCTGCAATTGAGAGGCCAAGGCTGCTGGATGGCTTGACCCCAGGAGTTCAAGACCAGTCTGGGCAACATGGCAAAACCCCATCTCTACAAAAAAGTACAAACATTAGCTGGGCACGGTGCATGCGCCTGTAGTCCCAGCTGCTCGGGAGGCTGAGGTGGGAAGATCATCTGACCCTGGGGAGGTGGAAGCTGCAGTGAGCCAAGATTGCACCTCTGCACTCCAGCCTGGGCAACAGAATGAGACCCTGTCTTAAAAAATAAATAAATAAATAAATTATCTGCACTCAAATCCTGGCTCTGCTTTTGCAGAGACCCAAACTAAGTCAATGGCAAAAGAAGATGGGATATGTACCTATTTGGAAATTAATAAAAAAGAAAAGAAAAAAAGAATCTATCCAGGTGGAGCAGACTGCTCCCTTGAGATAGACGCTCCCATCCCAGCCTATCTCAGCACACACAGCAGTCTTCCTCCTTGTCATTGCCCTTGTTTAGGTCTAGCTGTCATCACCTAGGGTAAAAATAAAGCCCCTTCTTCCTCAAAACCATGCCTGTGAATCCTCGCCTTTTCTCACAGCCTGGGCTTATTATCCAGCTTCATTCTTAATTTGCACTGTTCACTAGAATCAAGCAACTATTTCAAGTTTAAAACAGTCTCTTATAACTGTGAGCAAACATCAAGATCTTACTTGAGCTGAGTTATGAATACAGTGTCAAGTTCCTCTGTTGGCTTATCCTGACTTCAAACTGTTAAACAGTATTTTCTGGCACTTACTGCTATCCTTTCCCCATTTTAGACAACAGGCTTTTGCTTTTTCTTTTTTTTTTGAGATGGAGTCTTGCCCTGTCACCCAGGCTGGAGATCTTTGCTCACTGCAACCTCCACCTCGCAGGTTCGAGTGATCCTCTCACCTCAGCCTCCTGAGTAGCTGGGATTACAGGCACTCGCCACCATGTCCAACTAATTTTTGCATTTTCAGTAGAGATGAGGTTTCGCCATGCTGGCCAGGCTGGTCTCGAACTCCTGACCTCAGGTGATCCACCTGCCTCGATCTCCCGAAGTGCTGGGATTATAGGCGTGAGCCACCACGTCTGGCCATGGCTTTTTCTTTTAGATCCTAACCCTTAAGTTTTCCCTAGGCCACTCTTCCTCTTCATTCTTTAGTTTGGGGTATTGCCATTGGGTACCTTTTAGGGTTTATGTAGATACACACACACACACACACACACACACACACACACAGATAATCATGCATCATTTAATGGTAGGGATAAGCTCTGAGAAAGGCATCATTAGGTGATTTTATAGTTGTGCAAACATCATAGCATGTACTTACACAGACCTTAGTGTTATAGCCTACTGTGCACCTGTGCACAGGATATATGGTGTAACCTATTGCTGCTAGGCTACAACCCTGTATAGCATGTTAAAAACACAGATCCCAAACCATATCAGATGGGCTGCCACACAGGTGCAAAAGGCCCCATTTCACAGAGAGCCCTGAAGCTGGATGGCTCTTCAGAGTTGTGCCAATGCTCGGCCTTGATGAGCTCCTGACAGACCAGTCGTTGGATGCAGGCTGCTCTGGAAAGAGATGGTGACCTTGGGTGTAGCGGGTTGACTCAGTCCAGGCAATTCCTAAAGAGGGCTGACAGCTGAGAGCTGTTGGCTTCCAACATTCCCAGCAGCTGAGGAAATAAATCCTTCACCCCCGAAGGAGGGAGTAGGAATCTGGGAAGCGTGGCACCTGGAAGTCTACACTCTTCCACTCCTAAGTCTCTACCAATCACTAAATCCTCACCCTAATCTCCGCCTAGAGATCTTCAGGTTAAAAATCAGAGATCCAGCATCGTCTCAAAAAACAAACAGAAAAACTTGTAAAAATTCTGGTACCAGATAGTCCTATTTTCTTTTTCTTTTTTTTTTTTTTTGAGACAGAGTTTTGCTCTTGTTGCCCAGGCTGGAGTGCAATGATATGATCTCGGCTCGCTGCAACCTCCACCTCTCGGGTTCAAACTATTCTCCTGCCTCAGCCTCCCAAGTAGCTGGGATTACAGGCATGCGCCACCACACCTGGCTAATTTTGTATTTTTAGTAGAGATGGGGTTTCTCCATGTTGGCCAGGCAGATCTCAAACTCCTGACCTCAGGTGATCCACCCGCTTTGGCCTCCCAAAGTGCTGGGATTACAGGTGTGAGCCACGGCGCCCAGCCAATAGTCCTATTTTCTTAAGAAAAACCCTTTTTTTAAATGATGTCTGATGTTCAGACATCAACCCTTTTATTTGTAGATTAACGTCTATGTTCCAAAACACATTTCCGATGCCCTAAGCATTCTCTTCCAGATGCACCAAACTTTGTGAAATCTGTAGGAAATGAAAACTTGATTTCAAAAATAAACCTTGAAGCAATTTGAAAATAAAGAGGACGTTCCTTTTGAACCAATGCTAAGAGTTAAGCAGGCCCACAGGCACTGTGAACAAAAGTTCTTCAGAGTTCTTCAGAATTCGAAAAGATTGTAATAACAGATATCCTAGAGTGTGTGGCAGAATTTTAAAGTAGCTTAGGGAATACTCAGCAGGCTTCCAGCTACAAGCTTATACGTTCTTTTTCCCCCTGAATTTAGAGTACATTCTGGGACCATTCAGACTTTATGAATTGATGTGAAGTCAGGGATGCAAGCCTACCTGAGGGTATGAACAACTCAATGTTAAGTCAGAGTTTGGGGCCGGACGTGGTGGCTCACGCTTGTAATCCCAGCACTTTGGGAGGCCAAGGCAGGCGGATCACCTGAGGTCAGGAGTTCAAGACCACCCTGGCCAACATGGTGAAACCCCGTCTCTACTAAAAAAATACAAAAAATTCGGCATGGTGGTGCTTGCCTGTAGTCTCAGGTACTCAGGAGGCTGAGGCAGGAGAATTGCTTGAACTCAGGAGGCAGAGGTTGCAGTGAGCCAAGATCACATGACTGCACTCCTGCCTGGGCAACAGAGCAAGACTCTGTCTCAAAAAAGAAAAGAAAAAGTCACTGTTAGGGGTGGGCTGTGTTCTGCCTCCCCTCCACAAAAGATATGTTGGAGTCATAATCCCTTGTACCTCAGGATGTGACCTTATTGGGAGATACAGTTTTTACGGAGGTAATCAGGTTAAGATGAAGTCACTAGTGTGAAACCTAATCCAGTATCACTGGTGACCTTATAGAATAGAGGAATTTGGACACAGAGTCACCATCTACAAGCCAAGAAACCCCTGAGGGTATTAGAAGCTGGGAGAGAGGATGCGAAACAGATTCTCTCTTATATTCCTCAAAAAGAACCAATCCTGCTGCCACCTTGATTTCAAACTTGTAGCCTCCAGAACTGAGACAATATATTTCTACTGTTTAAGCCACACAGCTGGTGATACTTGACTACAGCAGTCCCAGGAAACACATAAGGCTACTCTGACAGCACCTTCCCTGTTCAGCCTTCCATTTCATATCCGTACCGTCATCTTCCACGAAGGTAGCTCAGGAGCTGATGAATAAGACTCAATCCTGGTTTGATCACTTGGCTAAGTTACTTTGTTTCTTCAAGCCTGAAATAAGAACATGAATAATACCTACTATGGAGACCTTTTGAGTATTCACTGTGCTAATATAGATAAGATCCTTTCTAGGTGCCTATAAATTCAAGAAGGTCACATAAGATCCATTGGCTACTTGCCAACAAATGCTCATGGTCTAATGGTGGGTAGTCTGATCCTTGTAATTTGTATAGTTCTTAGAGATTCAAGCTCAGCACCACATCTTCTGTCCACTAGTGTCTATTATAAATATTGCTGTCATTTTCTCTTATCGACTCCCAATGACCAAAGCCGCTAAGTCTCCTGAAGCAAAACAATCAATTATCTTTATGTAATGAGGAAACAATGAACCAGAAAGATGACAACCTTAGAGCCAGCACTCAGCCTTTCATTGTGGATCAATCTGGGGACATTGTATATTAATTAGCAGCATTGGGCCGGCTCAACGAGTCACCCAGCCAGAGACCAGCTTCCAGCCCCTTTTGACCCAGATAGGCACACAGGGCTTTATTATTTTAAATGTATTTTTTAAACCAGATAATCATGCTTGGTTTATGTGGTGCAGGCACTTTAAAATCATACCTAAACATTACAAAACCAAATACAGATGGTCTTTGGACTGTTGATTAGATTTGAGTATTTAAATGTTTTTCTTGCTTTGTCAGTGATAACTAGAAGCTGATTAAACCATGAGATATCACTTCACTAGGATATCTATAATAAAAACATTGAAAAATAGCAAGTATTGGTGAGAATGTGGAGAAACTGGAACCCTCGTACATTGTTGGTGGAAAGGTAAGTGGTACAGTGCTGTGGAACACAGGTTGGTGTTCCTCAAAATGTTTAACATATAATTACCATATGACCTACCTAGCATTTCTACTCCTATGTATATGCCCCAGAGAAATGAAACCAGGTGGGGTGCAGTGGTTCACACCTGTAATCCCAGCACTTTGGGAAGCTGAGGCAGGAGGATCGCTTGAGCCCAGGAGTTCAAGACCAGCCTGGGCAACGTAACGTGACAAAACCCCGTTTCTTACAAAAATACAAAAATTAGCCGGGCATAGGGGTGTGTGCCTGTAGTCCCAGCTACTTGGTAGGATGAGGTGGGAGGATTGCTTGAGCCTGGGGGGTTGAGACTACAGTGAGCTCAGTCAGCTGTGATCACACCATGGCACTCCGGCCTGGGTGACAGAGTGAGACCCTGTCTCAAAAAGAAAGAAATGAAATGAAACCAGAGACTAATGAGGATACTCATGTGCCAATGTTCATTGCAGCATCATTCACAACAGCCAAAAGATGGAAATAATCCAAGTGCCCATCAACAAATCAATGGGTAACCAAAATGTGGTATATGCATGCAAAAGGCATATTATTCAGCTACAGGAAAAGGAATGACGTTTTGATACACACTACAACATGGATAAACCTTGAAAGCATTATGCTAAATGAAATAAACCGGATACAAATGGACAGATACGCATGCTTTCACATATATAAAATATTTAGAATAGGCAAATTAATAAGAGACCGAAAGCATATTAGAAGTTACCAGGGGCTGGGGTTAGAAGTGAATGGGAGTTAAGTGTTTAATGGGTACAGAGTTTCTTTTGTGGTGATGGAAAAGTTTTGAAAACAGATAGTTGTAATATTAATAGTTGTACAACATTGCGTGTAATTAACGCCAATGATCGTATACTTTAAAAAAATAACAAATATACATTTTACCATAATAAAATTTTAAAAAGGCTGATTACATAATCATTTTGTTCTTTTCAAAGTGAAACCAGAGGCTTTCCAAACTGCTCACAATGATTATCTCATTTCATCTTCACACATGTCACGAGGTAAGGATTATTGTCTCCACGTGACAACTAAGAAAACTAAGATTCAGTGAAGGGCTCATGGCCAAGTAGCTACTCACTGAGCTGGGATTGTGCTTGAGTCTACCTTTCTCTAACACTAAGTGGTCGATACATGGATTTCTCTGTCTATGATCTTCCGAGACAGCCCAAACACATATGTGTGTATCCATTCCTTCTTTACGGCAGCAGATCCAGGTTAGTGGGGAGGAAGAATACTCTGGGCTCCATAAGGAGAATTTCCTGATTCTGAGGGGAAATTGAACAGAGTTTTCTCAAGGAGTCCAGGTGATTCTTTATAAATATAAGGTTTGCCTTGAAAGTGCCACTGTAATGCCTCATGTGTTTTATGACCTCAGTTATCTGGAAGACAGCCAAGGATCTGGCACGAGCAAAAATCACCTGCTAACATAGGAGAGCTGAGAAAAGTAAAGTTATGCAAACGTATCAAGGTTAGCTATTCCGCTGGGGGCTGCAGTCTCTGCATACTTTTACAACGCCTTTTCTCATTGCCATTCCCTGTCTGTAGCTTTAGTAGAGAGAAGCTGGAGCAGAGAAAGGAGGTAGCTTTTCTTTTTTTTTTTTTTTTTTTTGAGACAGAAAGAAAAAAGGGTCTGACTTTGTTGCCCAGGCTGGGAGTGCAGTGGCACGATCTTGCCTCACTGTAACCTCTGCCTCCCAGGTTCAAGTGATTCTCCTGCCTCAGCCTACTGAGTAGCTTGGATTACAGACACACGTCACCACACCCAGTTAATTTTTGTATTTTTAGTAGAGCCCGCATTTCACCATGTTGGCCAGAGTGGTCCTGAACTGGGCTCAAGCGATCTGCCCACCTCAGCTTCCCAAAGTGCTGGAGTTACAGGTGTGAGTTACCTTGCCTGACTGGAGGCAGTTTTTCAAGAGAATTGCAAGTGACTGTAAAGAAGTGAATCTGGCCAGGTACAGTAGCTCATGTCTATAATCCCCACATTTTGGAAGGCCAAAGCAGAAGAATTGCTTGAGCTCAGGAGTTCAAGACTGGCCTGGGAAACATAGTGAGACCCTTCCTCTACAAAAAATAAAAGATAAAAAATTAGCCAGGTACAGTGGCTCATGCCTGTAATCCTAGCACTTTGGGAGGTCATGGTGGGAGGACTGCTTGAGCTCAGTAGTTCAAGACCAGGTGGGCAACGTAACATAAAAAAAAAAACCAATAAAAAAAATAAAACCTGGGCATGGTGGTGCATGCCTGTGGTCCCAGCTACTAAGTCTAAGGTAGGAGGATCATGAGCCCAAAAGGTCGGGGCTTCAGTGAGCCATGATAGAGCCATTGTGCTCCAGCTTGAGCAACAGAGCACGACACTGTTTTAAAAAAAAATTAGCCAGGCACAGTGGCTCATGAGGCTGAGTCAGGAGGATTGCTTGAGTCCTGGAGATTGAGGCTGCAGTAAGCTATAATTGTGCCTTTGTACTTAGCCTGGGCAACAGAGTAAGACTCTCTTCTAGAAAAATAATGATTATAATTTTTTTTCAAGAAGGCTGGATGCAATGGCTCATGCCTGTAATCCCAGCACTTTGGGGGGCCTAGGTGGGTGGATCATTTGAGGTCAGGAGTTCGAGACCAGCCTGGCCAAAATTGTGAAACTGTCTCTGCTAAATATACAAAAATTAGCTGGGTGTGGTGGCATGCACCTGTAATCCCTGCTACTTGGGAGGCTGAGGCAGGAGAATCACTTGAACCCAGGAGATGGAGGCTGCAGTGAGCCGAGAACGTGCCATTGCACTCCAGCCTGGGCAAGAGAGTGAGATTCCGTCTCAAAATAAATAAACAAATAAATATAAAATAAAATAAATAAAGAAGAAGAAGAGAATCTGCCCTGCCTGATGAGGTGGACATCCTCTTTGCACTCTTCCATGTCCGGTTCCTTCATTTTTGTCTCCTTTCTGACTTCTCTTTATTAACTGGATTTGTAAATGTTGGTGATGCCCAGGGTTCTGTCCTTCCAACTTCTCTTCATATTGTATGTTCTCCCTTGACTGATCCCATCCGCAAACATGGCTTCAGCTACATTGGCTTGAGGACATCTACATCTCTAGCCTGGCGGCTCCACTGAATTTAGATTCATCTATCCATCACAAATTTCCAACTGGATGCACCCAACCGTAGTCATCATCTTTTTCCAAAACCTGAGTTTCTGTTTGAATAAAAACACCAACCAACCAGTCACCCAAGCCAGAAACCCGGGAACCGCTCCTAGAATCCCCCCTTTTCTCTTCTCTTTTCTTTTCCTGCACTCTACTTCCTTTTCCTGTCCTGTCAATAGTATCTCCTGTACGTTGCTAATTCAGTCCCTCTTCTCCGCCCTCATTGTGCTTTAGTTAATTCCTCTTTATCAAAACTTACCCAGACCACTACAGGAGACGGTGTTTGTCTCCCTATCTCCAGTCTTAGTCTTCTGCAATTTTTTTTCTCTAAGGAATGCTTAAACAAACAAACGAGATTACATTTGGTCATACTTTTCTTCTACCTAAAAGTGACTAATGCTCAAGGTAAATTTCACAAGATAAATTTCAAACATCCAGGCTTGACATGGCTGACAAGTTTATTCATGTTCTTCATCACATGTTCTCGGGCCACTTTCCTACACACAACTTGAGCTGTAGTCATCCTGGCCGACTCGTAATTCTAAAAATATGGCATTGCCCATCTTGCCTATGTGCTTCTACACAAATTGTTCTCTCTACTTGGAATGTCCACCCACTCCCTTGTCCTCTACCTCTCTGCCCAACTTTTATGCGTCCTCAGGGACTTAGCTCAAACATCATTTCTTAGAGGTATGTTCTGACAATTGAGCTGATCTGGAAGCTTGTTCTTTGTAACTCTCCCAATTATTAGCCTGTGCAGAACTCTACTCCTTATCACATGGATTTTCTTGTATGGTGCCTTCACTAGGCTAATTATTATAGATGAGAACTGCATCAAGCACATGTCTGATACATAGGAGGGAATGAAAGACATGTTGAATCAATGTTTCCTGCTTAGAAAATTATTCCATCTCGGCCAGGCGCGGTGGCTCATGCCTGTAATCCTAGCACTTTGGGAGGCTGAGGCGGGTGGATCACCCGAGGTCGGGAGTTCGAGACCAGCCTGGCCAACATGGAGAAACCCCCTCTGTACTAAAAATACAAAAAATTAGCCAGGCTTGGTGATGCATGCCTGTAATCCCAGCTACTTGAGAGGCTGAGGCAGGAGAATTGCTTGAACCCGGGAGGCGGAGGTTGTGGTGAGCCAAGATCGTGCCATTGCACTCCAATCTGGGCAACAAGAGCGAAACTCCATCTCAAAATAACACAAAACAAAATAAAATAAAATAATTCCATCTCAGTCCAAATCACAAGGAGTTGATAGACAACCCCTCCCAGCAACAACAGTAATGTCCTAAGGGCTCCTTAAAATGCCAGGGTTGAAGAGAAAAGACAAATAGATTGAGACTGAAAGTCGGAGCTTGTTAGACAGACATTGGAGACCTCAAAAGGGCATTAATGACAATGAGCCTGGATTATTCAGTGTGACCACTCATCCCGGAAGCTGGTGGACATCCCTTGCTTTTGCCTCTCAGTGATACTTCGCCTTTCTTTTAGTAATGGTAGCTTAGTATGTTTAGAGATACCAACCCAATCCCTGTGGTTCAGGTGGGGCTGATTCCAGGCTTTCACTCCATTGACAAGTACAGGTCCTAGGTCTGTCAAATCATAACATTCCATTCCCTTTGCCTCAGCAGTTGGTTCAGTGATAGGCACATAACACAAGCCAGACCAATGATACTAAACACCAGGACATTCTCTGGAGCTATCTAGAAAGAGTTTCTTTTTCCAGTGGGGTTTTTGGTGGAAATATAAGGTGGAATTATAAGCCTGCGGTGACTAGTTACCATTTTTGCCTGCATCTGGAAGAAGATTTGAGAATGAGGCCTATGTAGAAGAAAGAGGTCCTGAGAGGCAGGAAAACACATTGCTGCTGGTAATGTTTTGAGTATCTAATCCAACTTTGCATGACACCAAGCCTGTTTGTTCTGATTTTCTAGTTACATGATAAAATAAACCCCTCCACCCCCCCTTTTTTTTTTGAAGCAGAGTCTTGCTCTGTCACTCAGGCTGGAGTGCAATGGTGCGCTCTCAGCTCACTGCAACCTCTGTCTCCCAGGTTCAAGCAATTCTCCTCGCTCAGCCTCCCAAGTAGCTGGGATTACAGGTGCTCACCATCACGCACAGCTAATTTTTTGTATTTTTAGTAGAGACATGGTTTTGCCATGTTGGCCAGGCTGCTCTCGAACTCCTGAACTCAGGTGATCCACCCACCTTGGCCTCCTAACGTGTTGGGATTATAGGGAGGAGCCACCGCTCCCGGACAAATTCCCCTTTTTGAATACGGAAATTCAATTTGGATCTCTGTTGCTTGCAACCTAAAGAGTGTTTATTAATATAGAAATCAGAATAGCCAACACATCTATAGAAAAAATGTGAATACAGATGTTCTGTGATCATATGACATGGATGTGCTTCCTTCCATCCAAATCATCTCACCCAGTGACTCTCTGGGCATGTAGTACAGGAAGGGAGTGGTAGTCTCAAACTACTTCAACTGTGGCCCACTTACATGGAGCATACCTACTCCCCATTCCATTCACATATTCAAAAAAAAAAAGGGTTTTCCAAATTTATTTTGTTTTACATTTTTAATTACTAAGCAAAACATGAATACATTCTTGTTTGAAACATTATAGATAAAGGAGAAAGTCCCCTGACTTTTACTTGACCATTCCCTTCCAGAGGTCACTCTGCATCCAGCTAGTATCCTTTAAAACCCTGTAACTCAGTGAAGGAGCATATAGGCATGTAGAGGTTTGTGTCACATGATGGCTGTGCAGGAGACAGTGAGTGTGATTATGTAGGTTCTGCCCACATATACAGCAAGAGTAAAGTTGAATTAAAATGTCCCAGCCACAAAAAACACTTCCTGTCTTACTCCATCATCCAACCCCAGAGATACCTGAAACTGAACTCTCTTTTAAATCCCTTCTATGTATTCAGAAATCCTCTCTAAAGGCTGCTATTTAAAACTTTCTTGGGAAGGGGAGGATAAGCTAAATATAATTTTTCTCATATTCTCTTTCACTCATTCAAAATAATATATAGGTAATATATGAACATGTGCTTAATTTAAAAGATTACAAAAGACAGAAATACATGGAACAAAAGGTAATCTTTCTTTCTCTTCCTTTCTTCCTTTCTTTCCTTCTTTCCTTCCTCTCTTCCTCTCTTCCTCTCTTTCTTTCTCTCTTTCTCTCTTTCTTTCTTTCTCTCTCTCTCTCTTTCTTTCTCTTTTATATTTTACTTTAAGTTCTGGGATACATGTGCAGAATGTGCAGGTTTGTTACATAAGTATACATGTGCCACGGTGGTTTGTTGCACCTATCAACTCCTCAACTAGGTTTTAAGCCTCGTATGCATTAGACATTTGTTATATGGCATACTTTTCTAGTCCTTTTTCTATTACGTTGGTGTAAAAGTAATTGCGGTTTGCACCAACCTAATATGTACTTTTATTTTATATATGTAATGCAGCAATATATTTTAGACACTTTTTCAAGTCCATGTCATAAGATTAAAAGATTAAGCTGTGAAAAACAGCGAATATGCCATTTGGTAATGACGTACAGGATGGGCAAGTTTTGAAGGGCGGGAAGGGTTTAGGAATGGTTGTACCCAAGCCTAAATAGGGAAGGCTGGGCTGGGTCGGGTGGTGTGTCGAACATTCGTATGGGTGGAGGCACTCAGTGGGGCCGTGTCAAAAGCAAAATTCACTGACTTTCCAATTTTTCCAGACCTGCTTGTCAAATCCTGAGCCTGGGAGGATGGCTGTATTAGTGGCAGTAATGGAGCTCTAATGGTTTGTATTCTTACTTGCTATTAAAATTCAGGGTTTTTTTTCTTTCTTTCTTTCTTTCTTTTTTTTACCACAATGCTTATTGTTCCTTTTTTTCAGATAAATCAAGGTAAATACCTTTTTCCTTCCTATGTGGTAATTTCGTAAACTGAATCTTTGAAGAATTGTTCTTGTTTTGAGTTCTCTTTTTTTTAATCTGGTAGAAATTTCCTCTTCCTTGTGCTCCACTTCCTTCTTAACTTCTTCCTCTTCCTCCTTTTTTTTTTTCTTTTTCTTTTCTTTTTTTTGTTTTTTTGTTTTTTTGAGACGGAATTTCACTCTGTCACCCAGGCTGGAGTAAATGGCACCATCTCGGCTCACCACAACCTCCACCTCCTAGGTTCAAGCAATCCTCCTGCCTCAGCCTTCCGAGTAGCTGGGATTACAGGCATGCGCCACCACGCCTGGCTAATTTTTGTATTTTTGTAGAGACAAGGTTTCACCATGTTGGCCAGGCTGGTCTCGAGCTCCTGAACTCAAGTGATCCGCCTGCCTCAGCCTCCCGAAGTGCTGGGATTACAGGCATAAGCCACCGTGCCTGGCCCTAATTTAGGCTCAGTCTCATGATTACTTATCTAACATGCCAACTGTTTTACGCTGAGGTTCACAGAATGTTGAATACACTTCCAAGAGACTGGAGTATATGGGCTTTGGTGTGATATAAAATATACCACCAGATGGCTGGGCACAAGACTTTGCCTTAGGAAAAAAAAAAAAAAAAAAAAAAAAAAAAATATATATATATATATATATATATATATATATCACCAGGATGACTGACCATACTGCCCTTTTTTCTGGAAAGTAATGTAGTGCCAGGGAGAAAGTGATGGGCTATAGAAAGTTAGACAGGCCTGGGTGTACATCCAGGTTATACCACTCACTAGTTTCAAGATCTCAAGAAGGTACCTCACAGGTCTCAGTGTTTTCTTCTATAAAACAGGGAAATGCCTGCTGGGGTAGTTGTCAGATTAAAAAAAAATTACACATATAACACTGATTCAATAAATGAGTACTTCTACTAATTCCAGGAGATAAAACAAAAAGACAATAAAGGAGTACTATTTTCCCATCTTAGCGTTTTGATTTTGAGAATAGTCCGTGGAAATTTTATACTACCCACCAAGTCAGCCAAGGCAGAAAAGAAGAGAGAAATTCAGTCAGATTATCTGTCTGAAAGAAAACACTGCTTTATGTTTCTCTTTTGCTGTATTCACTCAGAAACCTGAGCTTGCATGACCTAGTGCAGGAAGAAAAGGAAGCTCTAGAAATATGATTCCTGCTTTACAGAGACAGGATGATAGAATATCTGCAAAACACATACAGGAACTAGCATAATGTCTTGCTAAATGTTTGTTCAGTAAAGACATTAACCCCAATTTCACAATAGTAACGAGCTACCTTTCTAAGAGTCAATGAATTTCCTTTTAACATTCTTTCATTTTCCTGTTTGTATATATCAGGAAGTTTGAGTTATGAATGACCTCAAACTAGCTTAAGTAAATGCAAGCACACACATACCTTTCCACAGAGTATACTGAATCATGTTACGGGAAAGAATATGGGTAGGTGTTGACCTCAAGAAGTACTAGATTTGGGGATCCACATACCCATCTCTTTGCTGGGCTCCACTCTCTGCTTATTGGCCAGATGGCTTCTGAGAGAGAGTAGATATGAATTCAGTAAACTTGAAGCTTGGATATTCCAAATCAGTCTCTCAGGATACAGATGTAAAATACCGGAGATGAACTCTAATTGGTCTTCCCTAGACCATCTGACCACCCTTTGAACCAATACCTGTGGTAAGGGGAGAGGGGATGTTTTGATTGGTGGGTTGGTTTCTGTATCCACTTCTGTGGCTAATGTGGATGAGGTTTGATGTCCTGCAGTTCCAACAGAAACACACAGAATTGGGAGGGGCTATTTTCCAAAGGTAAGAGATAGCTTTTAATACAAAAAGTAGGAGGGGGTTGCTAGGCAGACAATACAAACAGAGGTCCATGCTGGAGATAATCTTTTGTAAATGATCGAATAGCTAGAATTTGTTGCGATTATATAGATTAGAGTTTTGAAATTTTATGTATCACGTTCTTTATTCCCTAGGAGAGTGTGTTTGTCACATCATTACTCCTGATAAATGTGTCCTAACGTATTGAGGGAAATTATTATTTTTTAGAGTTGCTTTAATAGTGGTAATAGGGAGGGCTATGATGAGGTATCTCACCAAAACAAAAAAATTCTTACTAATTGTTAATTTGGTGGTTTTCTTTCTGTACTTGCTAAAAGTAGCTGATTCGGAAGTGGATAGATGAGAATTTGCAATTTTGTAGTTAAAATGAATGTGTGATGAATTACTTTGATTTTCTTGAATTAATCCTACTGATATAAAATGAGGCTGGGAAGCATGTGACTTTGTTGCATACGCATTGTCATCACTCAGTTTAGTTCCATGAGAGGATGGGAGTAGGGAAGGTTGTCTTTAAGGTTAGGTGACACTTTGGAATAAACCTGGTTCTTTTTTTTTTTTTTTTTTTTTTTTTGTGAGACAGAGTCTCACTCTGTCGCCCAGGCTGGAGTGCAGTGGTGTGATCTCGGCTCACTGCAACCTCTGCCTTCCTGGCTCAAACCGTTCTCCTGCCTCAGCCTCCCTAGTAGCTGGGATTATAGGCATGCACCACCATGCCCGGCTAATTTTTGTATTTTTAGTAGAGACGGGGTTTCACCATGTTGGCCAGGCTGGTCTCGAACTCCTGACCTCAAGTGATCTACCCACCGTGGCCTCTAAACTTGGTTCTTTAAAACAGCAAAACAGCCATATATATATATATATTTTTTTGTTGTTGTTGTTGTTGTTGTTGTTGTTTGGTTTTTTTGTTTGGTTTTTTTTTGTTTTTTGTTTTGCTTAGCCCAGATGCTCAGGGGCTGGCAGGAGCTCCTGCTTTTTGGATGAGTAGTAAACAACTAGTATAAACATCAGGTCTGTCTTCCCACCGCTCTTCCCCCAGCCTTTTCTCCATCTATGTGCAGAAAGCTCCACAAGGTCCCTGTTCAGCATGCCAAGGCACTAGAAATCAGAGCTCCTGTATCTGTTCTCTGGGCCTGTCGTTTTCTTCTCTCTGTGCCTGGCTCTAAAGTAAGCAGCAAATATATCCACATTTGGTGGTAAAAGGAACTGACAATAATGTTGAGTCAGTGCTTCTCAAACCTTAATGTGCGCATGAGTCATTTGGCTAAACTCTTGTGAAAATGCAGATTCTGATTCAGTAGATCTGCGCATAGCTCCGTAGATCTGGGCTTGAGACTCTGCTTTTCTAGCAACTCCTAAGTATGGCTACTGCTGCTCCTGGTCCATGAACACATCTTAAGTAACAAAGCAGTAAAGTCACAGGGTTTCCCAAATTTTAAGTAAAGCTGTTTTGTACCTAGGTGAGGTAAATAGGTACTCTCGTTCGACTTTTAGTTAATCCTTTGATACTTCCACAATTTATGCAAGTTTGAGAAATATGCTCTTAAGCAAAGTATGATGACATAATGAATACAAGATTGTTGTGGTTTAAAGATTACATAGAAAATATATAAAACGATAAAATATACAACATATAAAATATTTTTATATTTGTGTGTGGGTTCTAGAAATGTTCCCCAAGATCATTAGAGATTCAATAAAAACAAGAATAAATTACTAGCAAGATGCATACTAATAACCTTTACAAGGAGTTTATTTTTAAAACATTGGTTGTGATGGCATGGTCTTGCTTCATTAAAAATTTCTAGACTGGAAACTGTCCTTATAATGGTAAGAAAAATATAAATGATAAAAAGCTTTTCTTATCTTTTGAGACGGAGTCTCGGTCTGTCGCCCAGGCTGGAGTGCAGTGGTGCCATCTCAGCTCACTGCAACCTCTGCCTCCGGGGTTCAAGTGATTCTCCTGCTTCAGCCTCCCAAGTAACTGGGATTGCAGGCACACACCACCAAACCTGGCTAATTTTCGTATTTTTAGTAGAGACAGGGTTTCACCATGTTGGCCAGGCTGGTCTCAAACTCCTGACCTCAAGTGATCTGCCTGCCTCGGCCTCCCAAAGTGCTAGGATTACAGGTGTGAGCCACCACACCTGGCTAATAAAGCTTTTCGATAGGCAAGATCTGAAAAAGCAAAAGAGAATAATTAAAATGACTTATCTGCTTTGTCAGCACCTTTGCTGACAAATATTTTAAACATCCTTCCCCTCAAATATACTAATTCAACAAACACACACTGGGTGCCCGTTACACATCAGGCACGGTGCTAGGTGCTGGGATACAGTGGTGAGTGAAACAGACATACTTTCTTGTTTTCATGCATCTTATAGTCCAGAACTGAGCTGATCAATACAGTAGCCCCTAGCCATATGTGGTGATTGAGCACTTGAAAGGTGGCTAGTCCAAATTGAGATGTGTTGTAAATATAAAATAAACACGAGATTTAAAGGACTACCCCCCAAAACCTCACTAATAAGTTTTTATATTGATTACAAGTTGAAATGATAATATTTTGGACATCTTGAGTTGCATAAAATACATTACTAAAATTAATATCACTTGTTTTCTTTTCTTTCTTTTTCTTTTTTTTTTTTTTTTAGAGGCGGGGGTCTCCCTATGTTGCCGAGGCTGGTCTTGAACTCCTGGGCTCAAGCAATCCACCCACTTTGGCCTCCCAAAGTGCTCAGATTGCAGCATCATGCCCAACCCTTTTTACTTGTTAATGTGCTATCAGAACATTTTAAATTACATACTTATCTCCTATTCCGTCTCCAGTGAATGGTGCAGGTCTACAGCAGTTGGCTAGCGATTCTCAAACTTTCTTGTGTCTATAAATCAACCCGAAAATCTTATGAAAATGCAGATCTGGGTCACATAGGCCTGGGTGGGGCCTGAGATTCTACAGTTTTAATATGCTTCCAGATGATGCTGATGCTGCTGTTCCATGCAGCACACTTTGACTACCAAGGAACTAGAAGATTTATGAAGATTAAACGTGGATTGAAATATGTGATTAAGGGCTAGGCATGGTGGCTCACACCTGTAATCCCACCACTTTGGGAGGTTGAGGCACGTGGATCACTTGAGGCCAGGAGTTTGAGACCAGCCTGGCCAACATGGCAAAACCCCATCTCTACTAAAAATGCAAAAATTAGCTGCCCGTGGTGGTGCATGCCTGTAATCCCAGCTACTTGGGAGGCTGAGGCACAAGGAGAATTGCTTGAACCTGGGAGGCAGAGGTTGCAGTGAGCCGAGATGGTACCACTGTACTCTAGCTTGGGTGATAGAGTGAGACCCTGTATCAAAACAAACAAACAAACAAACAGAAAATTATCCCTCTGAAATATTAATAAGAAAAAACATATAGGAATAAACTCGTTGTAGAAAGAATAACAAACTGAATATATCGCAGAAGAAATCACTGAAGTATATGTAGCATGAGGATAGTTTTTCAGTTAAACTTTTAAGAAACAGTTGGATGTCTTGTGAGATATTTAAATGTTTAGCCAACATTGGTGTATGTACCCCTCTGAACATGTGCGTGTACGCACAGTTTTCATAGTTGAATTCAACAACTGTGTATTGGGAGAGACATTGTACCAATCACCACATTGGATGGATCTTAGGGATAAAGAAATGAAAGTGATGTGCTCCTTGTTCTCAAACAGCTTATCATTGTGTTACAGAAGGAAATAAACACAACGGACAGTAATACAGCACAAGAAGTACTAAGCTCAGGGTGGTGCCATCTGATATTTTGTTCCACTTCACCTTTCTACTGATACCTGTGGCAAATTCACACCTGCCTCCCCAGCTACATTCCCTCTCTGTTTTGGGGTGTGGATGGCTGAACTCCACCCTCCCTAGAATCCAGTGGTGGAGCAAGTGAGTTAGGCTGAGACAGACAGAAAGATTGAGTGAGGGCCGGGCGTGGTGGCTTATGCCTGTAATCCCAGCACTTTGGGAGGCCAAGGCAGGTGGATCACGAGGTCAGGAGATCGAGACCATCTTGGCCAACATGGTGAAATCCTGTCTCTACTAAAATAAAAAAAAAATAGCTGGCCATGGTGGTGCGTGTCTATAGTCCCAGCTCCTTGGGAGGCTGAGGTAGGGGAATCGCTTGAACCTGGGAAGGGGAGGTTGCAGTGAGCTGAGATTGTGCCACTGCACTCCAGCCTGGTGACAAAGTGAGACTCCATCTCAAAGAGAAAAAAAAAAAAAAAGATTGAGTGAGGAGGGACACATAATCTCTCAAAAGAAATAAGATTTCTGGGAAGAGACTCTGAATTTCCAGTGAGATAGGAGTCTGAAGGGGCTTCTAGCCATCTTTCTGACGTGGGGACCTCAGGCTGGAGCAAACACCAACACCAAGGAAACCGATCTGTGGAACAGACAGACAAAGCTGTTCTTCCTGATTTTTTTTTTTTTTTTTTTTGAGACAGAGTTTTGCCCTTGTTGCCCAAGCTGGAATACAATGGCACGATCTTGGCTCACTGCAACCTCTGCCTCCTGGGTTCAAGTGATTCTCCTGCCTCAGCCTCCCGAGTAGCTGGTTTCATGCACATTCGTGTGAAAAGACCACCCAACAGGTTTTGTGTGAGCAACATGGCTGTTTATTTCACCTGGGTGCAGGCGGGCTGAGTCCGAAAAGAGAGTCAGCAAAGGGTGGTGGATTATCATCAGTTCTTACAGGTTTTGGGATAGGCGGTGAAGTTAAGAGCAATGTTTTGCGGGCAGGGCTGGATCTCACAAAGTACATGCTCAGGGTTGGGGAGAATTACAAAGAACCTTCTTAAGGGTGAAGGAGATTACAAAGTGCCTTCTTAAGGGTGGGGGAGATTACAAAGTACATTGATCAGTTCGGGTGGGGCAGGAACAAATCACAATTGTGGAATGTCATCAGGTAAGGCTATTTTTACTTCCTTTGTGGATCTTCAGTTACTTCAGGCCATCTGGATGTATATGTGCAAGTCACAGGGGATGCGATGGCTTGGCTTGGGCTCAGAGGCCTGACAGCTGGGATTACAGGAATGCGCCATCACACCCGGCTAATTTTTTGTGTTCTTATTAGAAATGGGGTTTCACCATGTTAGCCATGGCTGGTCTCGAACTCCTGACCTCAAGTGATCCACCCACCTCAGCCTCCCAAAGTGCTGGGATTACAGGCATGAGCCACCGTGCCCGGTCTCTCTTTCTGATATTTTTGAGCCCAGTCTCGAGTGTTCCCTGAAGGCAGATATACTCCAGGGCTGTTTAATTTTGTAAGCCAATAAATTCCATTTGCTTAAGCAAGTCTAATTTACATTTTCTGTTCCTTGTAACCTAAGGAGACCTAACTGATAACATGTTACCTAAACAACAGATAACTGATAACATAGCTAATAACTGAGAACACAATACCTAACCAATAGCATAAACAAAACAGAGAGAATGGGACGAGTAATTTTGCATGGGAGCCTCACAGACCACTTGATATTTGAGTTCAATGCCTAATGGACCTGTAGATGATGAGACTGTATTCCTTGTTACATTTATGGATTCTGCAAATAGGTCAGCATTCCTAAAAATGTCAGGCCCGGTCCACAGGATACAACAATATGTTCCTAATCTCTGGCAGAGGCTCTCGAAAGCTGGAGGAATCTTGTTCGCACTATAAATATCAGTCACTTCCTCATTGGAGCTTAAATGTCACCTCTCCGATTTGTCTTCACCGACCTCCCCACCCAAAATTGTCTCTATTTCTTTTTCCCGAGTCATCTGTTTAAATGTCTGAAGAGCACTTTGATTCTGTAATTGTCTTTTAAAATAATATTGTTTGCCGGGCGCGGTGGCTCACGCCTGTAATCCCAGCACTTTGGGAGGCCGAGGTGGGCGGATCACGAGGTCAGGAGATTGAGACCGTCTTGGCTAACACGGTGAAACCCCATCTCTACTAAAAATAAAAAAATCAGCCGGGAGTGGTGGCGGGAGCTTGCAGTCCCAGCTACTCAGGAGGCTGAGGCAGGAGAATGGCGTGAATCCGGGAGGCGGAGCTTGCAGTGAGCCGAGATCACGCCACTGCACTCCAGGCTCCGCGACAGTGCGAGACTCTGTCTCAAAAAATAATAATAATGTTTACTATTTTTATTTATTTATCATAATGATTTTATCTTAGAATATAAAATCCTTAAGGGTCAGAATCTCTTCAGTTTCCGTAAGTGCTATATCTGCAGTGTCTAGCATTCTTGTCTGGTGGCACTTACATTTTGTTGAATTGATGTTCAATTAATTAGAGCATTGAATCCAGGCTTGACTTCCAAATATTTTCATTGATATAGAGAAGCCATAGCAGTTCTAGAGAAAAGAGAAGTAAGTTCACTAAGGAACTTCAAAAGAAATTAATATGAATGATTTTGGAGAACACTCAGGAACCATTTATGTATTTCACAATTATATAAAGTCTCTTTATTAGAAAAATGTAAAAAAGAAAAAAAAAGCAACTGCTCTGTATTGTCACAAACTTCTAAATCAAAGGGAGAAACAAAGAAGAGGACTTTCACTGGCCCTAAAGAAGAACTTGAACTATCTTCAGGTTCTGGGAAGTAGTATTTTCAGCGCCCAACATATTGTGCCTTTCTTCAGCTACCCTACCTTTATCAAGAGGGCAGAGACTGTTGGTTGCTTACCCGGTAACTCTTCTCCCCTTCATGGTTAGTAACAGAACCCTGATTTTATTTCAGATGCCATTGTGTGCTTCTAAGAGATTGTATGTTCAGGCTTCGTTAGTATGTGGTGATATTCTGATCAATGTGATGTAAGATGAGGTGTTGTGTTGAAAAAAAAAAACTCTTTAAAGGAATTATTAGGAATTGCATCTCTTTTGTATTGTCCTCTTCTTTCTTTCTGATGCCTGGAACACAGATGTGATGGCTAAAGCTCCAGCAGCCATTTTATGACTTTGGATATAGATATCAGATGCTAGTAAGTCACATACAGAGACTGGAAGAACAAAAAGAGAGAAGCATCTTGGGTTGGGTGCCTGCTGATTTCATGGAGTTTCCATACTGGCCCTAAATTACCAAGTTCCAGATTCCTTTTATGTAAAATAAAAATCCTTATGTGTTTTAGCTACTATTATTTTGCATTCTTAGTTACATACAACCAAACTTAATTCTAATGATCTTGCTTTTCTCTTTTTAATCAAATATATACAATCTATATTATAAAAGATCTTAATAAATAATAGAGAAACAGCTATTTTGGAGAGAAAATATTATTTCAGAAACTGCCTGAATTCAGGGTTCTTTACGTATATACTTATAAAATAGAAAGGCCCAAATAAATGGATAAATTGCAGGGAAGCTTTAGTAAGTATAATATAAAAGATTTTATATGCAGAGTCTCATACATAGAACGGCAAACAAACAAGTCCAACAAAAGATTCAAAGAGACTTCTACACACATAAGAGTGTGTAGCTCATAAATGTTCACTTCCTTAACTGGGAATTATTATCAATCAAAATGAAACAGGAATAAGAAAGTATGCTTTGTTACTTTAAAAAGCAAATGCATTTTTAGGATATTTTAATGAAAACCTGATGTGTAAGGGCTGGGAATAGACCCTTTTAATATATTTTACAATTGTCAGGTCCTTGGTTAAAATCTGGGTATGCTATTTTATTCTCCAAATGATGAAAAGGGGAAAAGTGCACTAAAAATAATCAAAGGGATAGAAAATAGGTCATTTCGGAAAGACTTTTTTTCTAAAAAAAGATTTGTCTACAAACAAATGGAAAAACATTCTGTGCTCATGGGTTGGAAGAATCAATATTGTTAAAATGGCCATACTGCCCAAAGCAATCTACAGATTCAGTGCTATTACTATCAAACTACCAATGTCATTTTTCACAGAACTATAAAAAGCTAGCCTAAAATTCATGTGGAACCAAAAAAGAGCCCAAATAACTAAAAGAATCCTAAACAAAACCAACAAAACCAACAAGGCTGAAAGCATCACTTTACCCAACTTCAAACTACACTACAAGGCTACAGTAATGAAACCAACATGATGCTGGTACAAAAAAAGACACACAGACCTATGGAACAGAATAGAGAACCCAAACATAAAGCCACACATCTATAATCATCTGATCTTTGACAAAGTTGGCAAAAATAAGCAATGGGGACAGGACTCCCTAGTCACTAAATGGTGCTGGGATAACGGGCCATCTATATGCAGAAAAATGAAGCTGGACCCCTACTTATCACCATAGGCAAAAATTAATCAAGATAAATTAACAACTTAAATGTAAGACCTCAAACTATAAAAATCCTAGAAGAAAATCTAGGAAATACCATTTTGGACATCAGTCTTGACAAATGATTTATGGCTAAGTCCTCTAATCAATTGCAACAAAAACAAAAATTAACAAGTGGGATCTAATTAAACCAAAAAGCATCTGCACAGTAAAAGAAACTATCAACAGAGTAAACAGACAACCTACAGAGTGGGAGTACTTGCAAACTATGCATCCAACAAAGGTCTAATATTCAGAGTCTGTAAGGAACTTAAAAAAAATTACAAGCAAAAGACAAATAATCCCATTAAAAAGTGGGCAAAGTCTGTGAACAGACACTTCTCAAGAAAAGGCACACAAGCGGCCAACAAGCATATGAAAAAATGTTCATCATCACCAATCATTAGAGAAATGCAAATCAAAACCACAATGAAATACCATCTCATATCAGTCAGAATGACTATTAAAAAGTCAAAAAATAACAGATGCTGGCAGAGCTGCAGAGAAAAGGGAAAGCTTTCATGCTGTTGGTGGGAAAGTAAATTAGTTCAGCCACTGTGGAAAGCAGTTTGGAGATTTCTCAAAGAACTAAAAATGGACATAAAGAAGAGAACAACAGACACTGAGGATTATAGGAGGTGTGAGGGAGAGGACAAGGGTTGAAAAACTACCTGTTGGATACTGTGCTCATTACCTGGGTGACGGGTGCAATCATACCCCAAACCTCAGCATTACGCAATATACCCTTGTAACAAACCTGAATGTGAATCTAAAATAAAAGTTAGAAAACAAAGTTTTGTCTGGCTTGGAAAATAAAAAGAAGACAAAGTATTTCATGCATGTGAAGAGTTATTAAAGAAGGCTAGTCAGTTTTTAATCACTAAAGTAGAACAGAATCAAATGACTTTAGGTTGAAGAAATTGCTTATTGATAGTGTTGACAAAATCTGGTGTGATTGAAGGTGGCAGAAGAATCTCAGTCCCTAGAGATCTTTGTAAATCCTGGAGAGGATGTAGGAGACATCCCATTGTCATGTGTCTCCCCATGATCAACCATGAGCCTCACTCCTGAAGCTGAGAGCCTGTGTTGAAAAGGACTTCCTAGAAAGACAGAGTGATGTTTGGCCACAGAAACTCTTAGAATTCTTCTCCTGACTCTTTCTTTGAAATTCAGTCCCTGGAAAATTCCTTGAAATATATTCCTGGCTGGGCGCGGTGGCTCACACCTGTAATCCCAGCACTTTGGGAGGCCGAGGCAGGCAGATCACCTGAGGTCTGGAGTTCGAGACCAGCCTGACCAACATGAAGAAACCCCGTTTCTAGTAAAAATACAAAATTAGCACATGCCTGCAATCCTAGCTACTCAGGAGGCTGAGGCAGGAGAATTGCTTGAACCCAGGAGGTGGAGGTTGCAGTGAGCCACGATCGCGCCATTGCACTCCAGCCTGGGCAACAAGAGCAAAATTCCATCTCAAAAAAATATATATATATTCCAGTTTTTTAACATAAGGGGAAAAGGCAGCCACTGTTTTTCATTTTTATTTTTTATTATTTTTGAGACAGAATCTTGCTCTGTTGCACAGGCTGGAGTGCAATGGCTTGATCTTGGCTCACTGCAACCTCTGCCTCCTGGGTTCAAGCAATTCTCCTGCCTCAGCCTCCCAAGTAGCTGGGATTACAGGCATGTGCCCCCAAGCCGGGCTAATTTTTGTATTTTTAGTAGAGACAGGGTTTTACCATGTTGGACAGGCTGGTCTCAAACTCCTGATCTCAAATGTTACTCCTGCCTCGGCCTCCCAAAGTGCTGGCATTACAGGCATGAGCCACCGCATCCAGCCTAGCAGCCACTGTTGATTGTCTACTTGTAGCAGAGGTTTTGGGTGCCCTGCATACATCCCCTTAGTGTTCCCATGTCTAGGATGTGCTGTTGACACCTGTGACACCTCAGTGCCTCTACCAGTGCCTAAGCCAGTGATTTGTCCTTTCTGAGATAGATCTGTAACCTCGGTGTGAGTTTGCTTTTCCTGCCCACTGATCCTTGCCAGTACCACGATCCGAGGGCTCACAAAATGTCTGATTTGCCATCATAGAATCCTGCATAGCATCGTTCTGGGAGTGAGGGCCCACTTTATGGCAGAGGAGCAGCAATGAGCATGTGACAGTGGGACCTATGGGTCCTACCAAGTGCCTCATCACTGAGAAGTGTCACCAGATGGAACACTTAGAGTCCCGTTAAAAACCCAGCAAAGGAGCCAGCTTGAGGATGATATTCTATTGGAGTGGGGCCTTGTCTTTCAAAATGTGGCATATATAGTACTTTGAACCAAAGGTCAAATGTTACTGTGTCCCCAGTAGCTAGAATACCCTCCCCAAACCCTAGTAGATAATCTATGATTGAGATAGATTTATCAGGGTAATTTCATTTGCCAGTGATTAATTTAGGGGAAATTAGTTGAGTGCATCCTGGAAAGATGTAGCTGTTCAATAAACCCATACTGACGTGTAAGGAGAAACTGCTTTTCTCTTCTGGCTTTAGATGTGTTGTGTAAGATAACATTTGGAGCAGTGGCAGCCATCTTATCACCATGAAGAGAGAGACAACATAGAGACTGAGAATGGTAGAGTGAGCAAAGAGACAGGAGGAGCTGGGTCTTTGATGACACCATTGAGCCTTTAAAGCAGTCCTGGGGCTGGGCACAGTGGCTCACACCTGTAATCGCAGCACTTTGGGAGGCTGAAGTGAGCTGATCACCTGAGGTCAACAGTTCAAGACCATCCTGGCCAACATGGCAAAACCTCATCTCTACAAAAAATACAAAAATCAGCTGGGCATGGTGGTGCATGCCTGCAGTCCCAGCTACATGGGAGGCTGAGGCAGGAGAATTGCTTGAGCCCGGGTGGCGAAGGTTGCATTGAGCCAAGACTGTGCCACTGCATTCCAGCCTGGGAGATGGGAATAAACCCTGTCTCAAAACAAACAAACAAACAAACAAACAAACCCCCTCCCCTCACCCCCCCAAAAAACCAAAAAGCAGCCATGGAACTGTTTCCTCTGGACATTTTGTTAAGTGAAATAACAGATGGTTTTATTAAGCCACTTTTAGTCCAAAATGGGTAATTTCAGGTGATATTCATGGCAGATGTTGCTAGTTAGGCTTTCCCACATTTATCCCTTCCCATGGCTTCCTTTGTGCTGATAGTGCCTCATTTCCATTCCAGAAGCCCAAAATGCCTCTCTAACACTTTCCCAGCCTCCTTTACAGATAAGATATGGATGTGTGACTCAGTTCCCGTCAATGAGATTTGTGGAGGGGTCTGTTGTGAGCCTTCTGAGAAAGGATTTCCTCCTTAATAAAAAGTGACATTTAGGGAACATGCCCTTATTCTTTGGCCAGATGCTGTTGTGTGTTCATGTGATACTTGAAACTGTGGCTGCCATCTGTGACTATGAGTGGACAGTCTAAGGATGAAACCAATATGCTGAGAATGACACAGTGAATGATAGGGAAAATCCAGGTCCTCAATGATATGCAGAGTCCTGAACTCACCTTGGACTTGCCCTGCCTCTTTAGTTCTTTTAATATGACATAATAAATGTCTTTCTTTTGTTTTTTGAGACAGGATCTTGCTCTATCGCCCAGGCTGGAGTGCACTGGCACGATCATAGCTCGCTGTAGCATCGAACTCCTGGGCTAAAGCAACCCTCCTGCCTCAGCCTCCTAAGTGATTGGTACTACAGGCATGAGCCACCACGCCTGACTAATTTTTGTATTTTAAAATATTCATTTATTTATTTATTTATTTATTTATTTATTTATTTATTTATTTTGAGATGGAGTCTCGCTCTGTCACCAGGCTGGAGTGCAATGGCGCGATCTCGGCTCACTGCAACCTCTGCCTCCTAGGTTCAAGCAATTCTCCTGCCTCAGCCTCCCAAGTAGCTGGGGACTATAGGCGTGCACCACCACGCCCAGCTAACTTTTGTATTTTTAGTAGAGACAGGGTTTCACCATGTTGGCCAGGATGGTCTCCATCTCTTGACCTTGTGATCCGCCCGCCTCTGCCTCCCAAAGTGCTGGGATTACAGGTGGGAGCCACTGTGCCTGGCCTATTTTTTTTAAAGATGGGGCTTCTCTGCATTGCCCAGGCTGGTCTTGAACTCCCGGCCTCAAGCAAACCTCCCACCTCAGCTTCCCAGAGTGTTGGGATTACAAGCATGAACCACTGCACCCAGACAATAAATGTCATTTTAAAAACTGTTTTTTGTTGAATGTTCTGCTTCTCAAAGCCAGAGTCATCTGAACTCAAACATGCAGTATCATATGCCACCTTAACTCCTGCCTTCTACCCCCAAAATTCACCGGAAGTGAAAGAACTGAAAGATTTCTGTTAAAATTTTAAACATCAGCTGGTCTTGGTATTGTACTGTAATGACTATGGAAAGTGCTCATAGTATTTTATTATATAGTCACAGACTATTTCTGCCACCCTTCACATGAAACAGATCATTAGGTATTCATGAGAATTATGAAGACATCTCTTCTCAATGTCCCTGTTATTTGGACAAATAACAAAACTATAAAAGGAACTGCTGTACTCCTATAGATGTTTTCATTAATTTGAACATAATAGTTTCTGAATTTAATTTTTATAAAAAGAAGGAAAATATAGCCAAATTCTATAATTCTCAAAAGCTGTCAATAAAAATATATTGAAAACTTTTCAAGAGAAAATCAATTACACACATGATTTTTTAAATTAAAAAAATAAAAAATGTAGAAAGTAGAAATACTACAGGCATACCTGGTTTTGTTGCACTTTGCTTTATTGTGTTTTTTATAAATTGGAGGTGTATTAGTCTGTTCTCACACTGCTAATAAAGATATACCCAAGACTGGGTAATTTATGAAGAAAAAGAGTTGGCCGGGCACGGTGGCTCACACCTGTAATCCCAGCACTTTGGGAGACTGAGGCAGGTGGACAACGAGGTCAGGAGTTCGAGACCAGTCTGACCAACATGATGAAACCCTGTCTCTACTAAAAATACAAAAATTACCTGGGTGTGGTGGCGTGCACCTGTAATCTCAGCTACTCAGAGGCTGAGGCAGGAAAATCACTTGAGCCCTGGAGGCAGAGATTGCAGTGAGCCGAGATCATGTCCCAACCCCAGTCCCCAGCCTCTCCCTCTCCTTGGGCCTCCCTATCCCCTGAGACACAGGGATATTGAAATTAGGCCAGTTAATAACCCTATAATGGCCTCTAGGTGTTCAAATGAAAGGAAGAGTCACACGTCTCTCACTTTAAATCAAAAGCTAGAAATGATTATGCCTAGTGAGGAAAGCATGTTCAAAAGCCCAGACAGTCTGAAAGCTAGGCTTCTTGTGCCAAGCCATTAGCCAAGGTGTGAATGCAAAGGAAAAGTTCTTGAGGAAAATTAAAAGTGCTACTCTACTGAATGCATAAGAAAGCTAATTAGCCTTAATGATGATATGGAGACACTTTTAGTGGTCTGGGTATAAGATCTAACCAGCTATAACATTCTCTTAAACTGAAGTTTATTCCAGAGCAAGGCGTAGCTCTCTTGGATTCTGTGAAGGCTGAGAGAGATGAAGAATTTGCAGAAGAAAATTTGATGCTAGCCGAGTTTGGTTCATGAGGTTTAAGAAAAGAAGCCATCTCTATAACATAAAAGAAGTGCGAGATGAAGCAGCAAGTGCTGATGCAGAAGCCGCAGCAAGTTATCTGGAAGATCTAGCTGGGATTGTTGATGAAGGTGGCTATGCTGAACAACGGATTTTCCAGGTAGACAAAACAATCTTATATTGCAAGAAGATGCCATCTAAGACTTTCATAGGTAGAGAGGAGAAGTCAATGCATGGCTTCAAAGCTTCAAAGGACAGGCTGACTTTCTTGTAACTGGCTATTGCAGCTGGTGATTTTAAGTTGAAGCCAATGCTTATTTACTATTCTGAAAATCCTAGGGCCCTTAAGAATTACACTAAATTTACTCTGCTTGTGCTCTATAAATGAAATAACAAAGCCTAGATGACAGCTCGTCTGTTTTCAGCATGGTTTATTGAACAGTTTCAGCACATTTTTGGGAGTATTGTTCAGAAGACGTGATTACTTTCAAAATATTATTACTATTGACAATGCACCCGGTCACTCAAGAAGTCTGATGAAGCTGTACAACGAGATTAATGTTATTTTCACACCTGCTAACACAACATTCATTCTGCAGCCCATGGATCAAGGAGTAGTTTTGATTTTCAAGTCATTTAAGAAATTTCATGGGGCTGTGGCTGCCATAGTGATTCCTCTGATAGACCTGGGCAAAGTAAATTGAAAACTTTATGGAAAGGATTCACCATTCTAGATCCCACTAAGGACATTCACAATTCATGGGAGGAGGTCAAAATATTGACATAACAGGAGTTTGGAAGAAGCTGATTCCAACCCTCATGGTTTACTTTGAAGGGTTTGAGACTTCAGTGGAGGAAATACCTGCAGATATGTTAGAAATAGCAAGAGAACTAGAATTAGAAGTGGAAACTGAAGATATGTCTGAATTGCTGTGTCTCATGATAAAACTTGAACGGATGAGGAGTTGCTTCGTATGGATAAACAAAGTGGTCTTTCGAGATGGAATCTCTTCCTGGTGTAGATGCTGTGGACACTGTTAAAATATCAAGAAAGGATGTAGAATATTACATAAACTTAGTGGATAAAGCAGTGGCAAGGTTTGAGAGGATTTTTTTATTTTTTATTTTTTTGAGATGGAGTCTCGCTTTGTTGCCCAGGCTGGAGGGCAGTGGCGCGATCTCAGCTCACTACAACCTCTGCCTCCCAGGTTCAAGCGATTCTGCCTCAGCCTCCTGAGTAGCTGGGACTCCAGGTGCGTGCCACCATGCCCAGCTAATTTTTGTAGTTTTAGTAGAGACGGGGTTTCACTATGTTGGCGAGGCTGGTCTCGAGCTCCTGACCTCGTGATCTGCCTGCCTCAGCCTCCCAAAGTGCTGGGATTACAGGCTTGAGCCATCGCGCTCGGCGATTTGAGATAATTGACTCCAATTCTGAAAGAAGTTTAACAGTGGGTAAAATGCTATGAAGCAGCATTGCATGCTACAGAGAAATTGTGAAAGGAAGAGTCAACCTATGGTGCAAACTTCATTGTTGTCTATTTTAAGGAATTGTTACAGCCATCCCCACCTTCAGCAACCATCACCTTGATCAGTTAGCAGCCATCAACCCTGAGGCGAGACCCTCCTCCAGCAAAAAAGATTACAACTTGCTGAAGACTCAGGTGATCGCCAGCATTTTTTTTTTTGCAATAAAGTATTTTTAAATTAAGATATGTACATTGTTTTGTTAAATATAATGCTATTGCACGCTTTATAGTATGAACATAATTTTTTTTTTTTTTTGAGATGCAGTTCACTCTTGTTGCCCAGGCTGGAGAGCAATGGCACGATCTCGGCTCACTGCAACCTTCACCTCCCAGGTTCAAGCGATCTCCTGTCTCAGCCTCCCGAGTAGTTGGGATTACAGGCGCATGCCACCACGCCTGGCTAATTTTTGTATTTTTAGTAGAGACAGGGTTTCATCATATTGGTCAGGCTGGTCTCGAACTCCTGACCTCAGGTGATCCGCCTGCCTTGGCTTCCTAAAGTGCTGGGATTACAGGCGTGAGTCACCGCGCCCGGCGAACATAACTTTTATATTTACTGGGAAACCAAACAATTCATGTGACTCACTTAATTTTGATATTCCTTTAAGCGTCAGTGGTCTGGAACCAAACCCACAATGTCTCTGAAGTATCTCTATGTATTTCTACTTAGCTTAAGTGTTAAACAGCAAACAAGATGAGAATTTAGAATTTTAATTCCCAGGACTATTTTCTTTTAAATATAAGTCCATATCCATAATATATATTCCATAATATAAAGATAATGAAGAAAGATATTGTTGGAATTCTTCAAGTCTGTTTTAGGCTTATGGATAGATAAAAAGTGCAATATTAGTTTTCTTCTCTCGGAAGAAAACCAATATTTTCCAGAGGATTTCATGGTTCCAGAAGTACTACTTCTAAAGCCTGCTTCTCTCTGCAGAGCTGCGAATATCTTTTCAGATAAGAAATTCTGCATTCCATTTATCTTCAGGATGTATCCTTTGATAAGATTTCAACAGATTAATGAGCAACTGAACTGCCATATTTTGAAGTGGGAGAACAGTTTGCCTGAGTCAGGTATCCATCCCTTTAGGTTCTCGATTGGCCCTGGGCCCACGGTGAGTGAGCTCTCTTTGCTTGGTGCATCATCGCTCCACCTAGTTCAAGTTCTGGCGGCTTCCTGATTTTGATTCTCTTGGGAAATGAGGCCTGCTTTAGCCTGAGGCTGGCTCAGGAAGGCAACCTTTCACCTACTTAAGGAAAAGTTCACAGGCAAACTAAACAATATGTTGGGTTAAAAAAAGAGACCAATCCTACTAGTACTGGGTGAGTGAAAATCTTCTCTCTTACAGTACATGTAGTTAGTTCTACTACCTGCACTGGATGCTTTCTTTCTTATCCTTGTTTAGTGTCTAAAACGAGAAACAATGGCAAACTCCTTAAAATACAGAACCACTGTGGATTCCTAAGAACGTTCAAAAACAATAATTTGGAGTAAACTTTATTTTTTGAAAAGAAATAGCAAATTTGCATGGTGAGTGCATTTAGAGGAAAACGGGTTATATGCTAGGTCAAGTGAGGCCAAAACAAGAGAAATGATAATGGATAAGCTTTGAGTTTTTGAGGCTCTTCTTGCCCCAGGCAGTTCCAAAAGCCATTTTATTTGGCAGGATTTGACAGCAATTTCTGCAAGAACGGGATAACTAATCCAGTTAAAAACGAAAAAGAATATGCATACTATTTCATAATTTATATTGAAATTTATACATTACAGCAATAATTGTGCGACTGTAATTTTTTTTTTTTTTTTTGGTGGGGGGGTGTTTTTTCCTGGAGGGACGGAGCTCCTGCAGACCCTATTGGGCTAGCCGCTCCTCCCACGTCGCTGCCGCAGATCCCCGCTCCCCTCCCCCACCCGCGGTCCGTCCCTCCTGGTCGACCCCATTCCCGCCCCCGCCCCCGCCCCGCGCAGACTGCAGCCAGGTCCGGTCCGCGGCGGCTCCGCGGAATGACCCGTAGTAACCTCGCCCCGCCCCGGGCCGCCAGCGCCGCGCTCCCCGGCCCGAATTCGATAGGCCCAGCCCCGCACGCGCCACCGCTCGCGGGCCAATGGGCGGCAGCCTCTCTGCATAGGCAACGAGTGCGGGCCGGGGGTGAGCGTCCCAGGCGGTTCCGCTCAACAGACGCTGCTGTGGCGGCGCCGGGCTGCGACACTGCAGTTGTCGACGCGGCCGGGGCCGGGACGAGGAGGCGTTGGACGGGGTCGCAGACGTTCGTCCCCTCGCATTGCGGCCCCGACAGCTGCGCCAGGAACCCCGGGCGGCGGCGCGGGGCGTGAACGCTCTGGGGCTCAGCCAGGCCTGCGCGGCCCCGAGGCCGGAGGAACCCGGACTCCGGCGTAGCGGTGAGTGCGGCGTGGGTTGTGGGAGCGGCGGAAGCCGGTTGGCGGCGCGGCCTCCGCGTGTGGTTCGGCTGGGCCCGAGGGGCGCCCCAGCCTCGGGGCCTGGGACCCTGTTGTCGGCGCCGCACCTGACCGCTGGGTGTGCGCCCGGGCGGCCCGCGGCACCAGGAGCAGCGGCGAGCAGGGTGGGAGGCGGCCCGTTGGGGTCCGGGAAGCGGCTGACGTGGGGCCTCGGCCCTGAGCCCACGCGTGCCGGGAGCTGCAGCGCGAACGGCGTGGGGCGGCGCTGACCAGGCAGGGAGGATGCACTGCGTGCTTCCCGGCGCTGTGGGGCGGGGTGGGGGGGCCAGCCGCTTGAATTAAGGGGGCTCTGCCGCGGCCCCAGCAGTGCGGTGTCCGTGGAAGGAGACTCAGCCTTGCGATTTCGGAAAACCCTTGTTTGGCGGGGCGGGAGGGGCTGTTGCTGCGTGGGGTGAGAAGAAACTAGGTGCGTGAGGTGGGTCGACCTTGGTGATTGGTTCTGGGCACTATCGTGGTGGTGGGACTGGGATTAAGACTGATGTTTGGGGTTTGAGAGTTGCAGCTTTGCTTTTCCCCAAGTGCGTTTTAATCATATACTGTTGATGGGTTGGGTAACTCGGGGACTGCTTACTACCAGCAGTCCTGTTGGGTAGGTGTTATCAGGCTCGTTTCACAGATGAGGAGCCCGAGGCACAGGTTTTCAAATGGTTTTCGCAGGAAGTCTGATACTAGAAAGTGTGCTCTTAAGCTGTTGTGTAAAAGATCCCTCGAAAATGAAAAGGCTGGAGGAATGTCTTTAAAATTATATGGAAGCTAGAAAGGCAGTAGGCTTTGTGAACGAAATTATAGCTGAAAAGAATGACAAATAGCTGACATTTATTGAGCTTTTATTACATGCCACGCACTGTTCGGAGAGCTTTATGTACAGTGTCTTCACACTGTTAACAGTCCTCTGGGGTGGGGGTTATTCCCATTTTACAGCGGGAGAAACTGCAGATTGGACGAATTAGCTTGCCTCAGATCTCAGCTAGTAAGAAGCTGGGATTCAGACAGGCCTGTGTAAATCCAGAGCTCTGAAATCTAAGCACTATATTTTGCTGCCTCTCCTTGGTGGCTGGCTGAATAGTTTCCACAGTGGATTTTAGTCTGGGTGGCCAGGAGAGTTGTAGTTTGATGATACCTTCTTTCATGATCATCAACCTATTTTGTTTCCCCAAATTAGTTCTGAGAGTTAAGGGTGCTGATGAGTTGCTCCTGAAAGTGTATTAGAAGGGTATTATAGGGGACAGGTGGTGTGACATGGGAATCTTTTGCACAGACTTGATTTTGTTTTCTGGCATTTTTCTGGGCAGTTCCTCACACTTGGGGATGAGTAAGCCTTCTCTTATAATTGTCGCATGCGTTTTCTCTCTAGACTTTTCCTGGTTTCTCTTTTGTATAAAAAGTATTGGTTTTGTAGGATGACATTGGGTGTGGGGCAGAGTGGTCCATTGGACCTAAGGGTCAAGGTGACAAGTCACCTCGTATCTTTGGATCTCAGTTACTGAATTTGTAAGGCTTTAGACTCAGTGACTTAAAGCTTAAATATTCTGAGGGTCTAAAATGTTCTCCTTGAAGGAAGAAAGGAAGAATGGGAGAAATGAAGAACGCACAAATTATAAGGGGAAAATCATCCTCTGTCTGGTTTGGGGTGAGAGTCAGATCTTAAAGCCTCGAGGTCTGTTTCATTTGCTTATGTGTTTCCCTGCTGTTTGGTTCCAGTTAAGTGACTGTTTCATTCCTCATTTGATTAATTGACTCACCTAGAGCCATTTAATTTTTGTGATATGTCAGGCACCTTATTAGGTGCTGGGAATACAGCTGTGAATAGAGGGAAAAATAGACAAGAAGCAAATGGTCATACAAACGGATAGGTGGTTGCAAGTTTGATAGGTACGATGAAGGAAAAGTATTGTGTGAATGAGGATTATGAGCAAGATTGTGATGTAGATGGAAATCTAGTCTAGGGAGCTGTTTTTTGAATTGATGTGGTGAGATTTTGCTAGAGGACAGTCTTGAAATCTGAGCCTGCAATTATGTACATAATGCAAGAGTTTGGGAAGTTGTCAGCAACAATAATTCTTTTCATTGCACAATGTCTTTCATACTCAGAATGTGATCCCAGCTCTCATTGCAAGATACGAAAATGAGATAGGCAACTTTACAAGTTGTCATTCTGTCTGCCTTCAGGGTACTTAAAGCTTAAATAGTCCTCTAATACTTTCTCCCACTCAAAATGAACTGTAAGGGGGAGTAAGACTCTTATGTGAGATTTGGGCTTGAATATTGGATTTAGGTATTTTTTAGGAAAGCTAGGCCAAGGGTGATAGGCTTTTAAAACAACGAGCATCATAATGACTCAAAAGTATCCATTGTAGCATACGCTTCGCAGGGTCATTTAACTTAAAAGTCTCATCATCTTAGGAGATCATTTTTTGATGGCTGGATTGGGAAATATAGATTGTTAAAAATATATAAATGTCTCAGTTGAACATGTATGAAGCCAATTCAAATAATACATTGCAGTATATTTACTTAATGGCCATCTGCATGCAAAACACCGTCCTAGGGGTACCATGTGGCATAAATAAAAAAGATGAACTTGCCAAAGTTCCTGCTTTCAAAGAGATTTCAGTTAATGTATACTAATACTCAAATTTAAGGTTTTTTTTTTTTCAAAGTGCTAGCATATGTTGGCTCATCTGATCCTTTTAAGAGCCATATATGATAAACAGAAATACTGAGAAAATGGAGATAAGAAATTGTCAGGATATGGTGATAAATAGTAAGTGGAGTGGGAGAAAGAGGTGCTAAGTGATTACTAGGTTTCAGACCTATGCAACTAAAGAGGTATGTGTGCTATTCACTGAGCTGGGGCTTACTGGTAGAGAACTAGGTTCTGGATATGGGAAGAGCATGACTTTAGTTTTGGAGGTGTTCAGTTGGAGCTGCCTTTGAGGCCTTTATTGAGGTACTGGTTTTGTGCTGAGAATTGGGGTGGCCATTTACCGTTTTGAAGACCTCCATGTAGAGGCAAGAGCTCAAACCATGGGTACGGGTGAGATTGCCTGTGGGGAGGCTATAGAATAAGAAGAGAAGGAGGCCTGGGATGGAGCTGGGCAGAGGAGGTTGAGCTTGCCAAGGAGACAGGAGTGGCCAGGAAGGTCAGAGGACAGCCAGAAACAGATGTTCCTGCAAGGCGATGAGTCAGTACTGTGGAATGCTCCTATGAGAGAAGAATTGAGAACCATCATTGAATTTAGCAACATGGAGGTCACTGGTGACCTTTGAAAGAGATGCTGATCTGCAGGTAGGGGTGGGATGGGGAGCAGTGGGAGGTGAGGAAAACGGAGACAGAAACTGTTTCCAACAGGTTTGATTTCAGCATGTTTAAATGCTGATGGGAAGGCTCAGTGGAGAGGGAGTGGTTGAGTACAGACTAGAAAAGGGTTTGTGCAGAGTTCCTAAAAGGATGGGGTTGGGATGGGACCCAAAGTACAACTGAGGCCTGTGTCTTTGCTGGGAGGAGGGGACACCTTCCACAGTAACAGAATACAGGCCTGTAGCTTATGAAGTCCTAAGCAAATGCCAAAAATTGTCAAGAACTGTTAAATTTCTAAAAATTAGCCCAATTTTGGTTGACTCATGACAGTCTCTTAGAAAACTTTGTCGCAAGAGCATTGTGTGATTGATTTAAAATGTGGCTCAGTCTTAATTTCATCCCTCAATAGAGTATATATTTTCATCTGACTTTTGATTGTAATTTATTTATTTTCTGAAAAAGGAGACATTGTAAATGTTAAATCCCGTGATGCCTTCCTTACATGTTTATTTTTGGTTTCATTAGAAAAAAGCTTTCAGACGGTTTCTGTTTTCCTGACATCATAGGTGCCTTAATTCTTTTAATTTAAAGTTTAGCTTCTGTTATTATTGGAATATGTTTACTTATGTATTTTTGATGTTTCCCATTTTGAAGGATAAAGAATTGGATGATTCAGTAGTTTCAACTGATCTGCTAATTTTTGTTTAGAATTGAAGATACTTAAATAACCAACCTTTTGGATAAGTGGCCTCCAAATACAGCTTTCTGCTTGTTTGTGAAGGTATTTGTTATTAAGGATTCATTCATTCATGTATTTACTTAGTGTCTGTTTTGCAAGGTACTCAGAATTTGGAAATGATTGAGCGAGTTGCTGCTCTTAAGGAGCTCACAGTTCACCACAGGAAAGAGGTGTATGAACAAATTACAGCATGGTGCAACAGAAGAAGGTATATGAGCAAATGTATTACAGGATGGTATAATCAGTGCAGCAGTGGAATCTGCTAGGAAATAGAGAAAAAGTGCAGAGCAGGCACAGAGTAGGGAAGGAAAAGGGGAGACTTCTCAGTGGAGATGATAGCTGAACTAGGTTTTCCAAGATGAACTGGAGTTTTCCCAGGTCAACAGGGAGCCAGGAAATAGAATGTTTTACCTTGATTTTGGATCCTGTGTGTGTGTGTGTGTGTGTGTGTGTGTGTGTGTGTGTATACACAGATGTGTATGCATTGGAGATGTTATAACGCTACCAAAGAATATTGTTAGAAAAATTAAAAATTGCTTATCTTACTATCCTCACGTTGATTGCTCTAGCTGTGAAAAGCTGCACATTTTCCCCTGTCCTGTCATGGTCAACTTTTCTGTCTCCTGTTTGATGCAGAAAGTAACTGAACTTAATTATATTATTTGGATACAAAGCCTAGTTTTTGTTTTTCTAAATGAATGGTCTTTGGAATAAGGATAATAGCCAACACCTTTATAGTATACTGTGGCCAAATGCTGTTCTAATTTTTATCTCAGCCTTGCAAAATAGGTACTTTTTTTTTTTTTGAGACGGAGTCTCGCTCTGCCCCCCTGGCTGGAGTGCAGTGGCATGATCTCGGCTCACTGTAAGCTCCGCTTCCTGGGTTCATGCCATTCTCCTGCCTCAGCCTCCTGAGTAGCTGGGACTACAGGTGCCCGCCACCATGCCTGGCTAATTTTTTGTATTTTTAGTAAAGATGGGGTTTCACCATGTTAGCCAGGATGGTCTCGATCTTCTGACCTTGTGATCCGCCTGCCTCGCCCTCCCAAAGTGCTGGGATTACAGGCGTGAGCCATTGCGCCCGGACTGCAAAATAGATTCTTTTATCATTCTAATTTTTACAGCTGAGGAAACTGAAGCACAGAGCAATTTAAGTGACTTGCACGATTGTGTGCTAAATGTGTGCTGGATTTCATCCCAGGCACTTTGGTTCCAGAGTCCCTGTTCTTAACCTGGGCGCTGCATCTCCTCTCTGGAGTGACAGTTTGAAGTTCATATTAACCTTTGAAGGCATGATTGTATAGGGAAAGGAGCTGTGATGACATTTAGGGGCAGTTTTATGTCTGTTTTAATTACACAAAGTAGCTGCCCCAAATAAAACTGTCCCGCCCCCCGCCCCGGGGAAATCAAAAGGAAATTGAGAGAATTTAACTAGAATTTTCTTTTTTTTCTTTTTCTTTTTTTTTTGAGACAGAGTCTTGCTCTGTCACCTATGTTGGAGTGCAGTGGTGTGATCTCTGCTCACTGCGATCTCCGCCTCCCGGGTTCAAGCAATTCTCCTGCCGCAGCCTCCCGAGTAGCTGGAATTACAGGTACCCGCCACCACACTCGGCTAATTTTTGTATTTTTGGTAGAGATGGGGTTTCACCATGTTGGCCAGGCTGGTCTCTTAACTCCTGACCTCGTGATCTGCCCATCTCAGCCTCCCAAAGTACTGGGATTGCAGATGTGAACCACCATGCCTGGCCTAGAATTTTCTTTTTGGACTTGAACATAATTCCTCAGGATGCTTTCCCCTTTAACCTTCCTTCACAGGAATTGTTATTGACTTTTTAGATGGGAATATAAAGGAATTTGGGATCCCATAGTCTGCTAATTCCATTTTCTTTTCCTGTCTTTTAACTAAAATATTGACACACTTTCTGTATGTTTGAAAAATATTTCATAAAATTTAATCCACTTAAAGAAACCCACTCCTTTCCCCCAAATCTTACAGCTAACCACTGCTCTGAATTTGGTGTTTATTATTCGTGTGTATTTCTGTACAGCTTTATTACACGTGTGTTTCCTTAGACAGTGTATAGTATTGTTTTGTGTATTCTTAAACTTTATATAGATGGTACTGCATGTATTCTTGTTCAGCATACTGTTTATTTTATCCCCACTCAAAATCACTTATCAGTGTGGTTTCATGAATTGAGTTTCAACTCAATTCATCAGTGTGGGTTCATGTAGATTTAGGTCATTTATTTTTACTGTGACAAGTTAGTACATTTTAGGTCTATACCATATTTATTTCCCCTTTGCTCTCTTGATAGACTTTTAGGCTGTTTCCATTTTTTTTGTTATTACAGACATTATTACCGTTAAGTATTATTGAACACAAGTCTTTGTTTTAATTTTTGACACTGTAGTTAACCTGTGCTCCTTTTTCTCTGTTCTTCACATTTTTGTCTCGGCCTTCCTCTAATCGTTTCATTATTTGAGCTAAGGTACCATTCTTTTTCCATTATACTTAACAGTACAAAACTGTAATGGGCACTTTTCCTCTAAGGCTCTTTTTAGTAATCTTTAGTTAACTTTCTTTGCTTTTTTTTTAAAATAAAAATATCTTAAAATATAGAAATATCTTGAACATATTTTACAGATATATATTATTTTACTTGTAATTCCGTGCATGACTGTAGGGATAATTCACATGTACCCTTTCTCTTGGGAAACGTTTCTGTGTTGATGTACATTTGATTTAGCTAATTATGTATTTTAGTGTTTGTTTCCTTTAAATATTTTCCTCTAAATGTAGTGCACTTTTTTCATTGCAGTTTGGTGGATGGGAACATGAGCTCAGAGTTAAGATTGCTTGGATTGGAATCCGGGCTCTACTTTTTAGCTGTGTGTCTTTGGGCAGCGTATTTAATTTCTATGTCTCAATTTCTTCATCTGTAAAATGGAGATAATAGAAATCTACCCGTAGATTGTTGTGAGATTCAAATGAGGTGAGTGTCTGGCATAGTCATTACTCAATACATATTAGCTATTTTTATTAGTTTTATTTCTTGTTAGAGTATGCAGTATTTTCTAAGCCTACTCAGTTTGTGGTGTTGCCTTCTTTTTTGAAGCAGCATTTTAACACAGACATCTATGCCTCAAGGAAATGTGTGATGTTTTATAACTGTTAGTGGAGATTGGGAAGAGATACTGTAAACTGTAGCAAACCATAAGTTGAGGTACATTAACTAGATTGTTATATTTTAATATCAATAATTTAGGATTTGGTTGGGCGTGGTGGTTTATGCCTTTAATCCCAGCACTTTGGGAGGCCGAGGAGGGCGGATCACCTGAGGTCAGGAGTTTGAGTCCAGCCTGGCCAGTGTGGCGAAATCCTATCTCTACTAAAAATACAAATTAGCTGGGTGTGGTAGCGGGTGCCTGTAATCCCAGCTACTTGGGAGGCTGAGACAGGAGAATTGCTTGAACCTGGGAAGTGGAGGTTGCAGTGAGCCAAGATCATGCCATTGCACTCCAGCCTGGGCAACAGAGGGAGACGCTGTCTCAAAAAAAAAAATTAGGATTTATCGTGTTTCAATTTTTTTGAAATACGTATAAAGCACATTGAAAGTGAGTTGACATGGTGAAATTCTCAGATAATTACCAAGGGTCTACTCTTGTTAGTTTTAAATACCTTTTGTAATATGACCCTGATAATGATTCAGATGGTGTTTCTAAGTATATTATCCTATGTCATCAACCTTGTGTTGTTCAGTGGAGAAGGAGCCATTGCCATCCGTGTATGTAAAGCTTGATAGGTAAATTTGAGCGAGTGACTTAACCTTTCTCAGCCTTCCATTTCAATTTCTGTAACATAAAGATTTCAATCCTTTTTTTTTTTTTTTTTTGAGACGGAGTCTCGCTCTGTCGCCCAGGCTGGAGTGCAGTGGCGCGATCTCGGCTCACTGCAAGCTCCGCCTCCCGGGTTCACGCCATTCTCCTGCCTCAGCCTCCCGAGTAGCTGGGACTACAGGCGCCCGCTACCACGCCCGGCTAATTTTTTGTATTTTTAGTAGAGACGGGGTTTCACCGTGTTAGCCAGGATGGTCTCGATCTCCTGACCTCGTGATCCGCCCGCCTCGGCCTCCCAAAGTGCTGGGATTACAGGCGTGAGCCACCGCGCCCGGCCCAAGATTTCAATTCTTACCTCACAAGGTTATCATGACTTATGTTAGTTGCTTCCTTCATCTCTCTGGCTCCCCTGTCTTCTCTTGTAACTTCCTTTTTTTCTGTTTTCCCTATGTATATTCTTTCTTCCTCTTTGTCCCTTCTCTGCCTGTCACAAGTAGTTTTTTGGTAAATGGTAACAAGACATTCTGAACCAGTGTGTGAGTGAACCCATTGTATTAATAAAGATACACATTATTTAAAGGGGACTAGGAAATGTTAATTCTGTAAGGACAAGAGGTTTTAGGCCATATGAAGTTACAGAGGAGATGTTGTAAATGTTAAATGAGCAGTATAAAGGACAGAGAGGTCATGTTTTGCTAGAGTAGCCAGGGAATGGTCAGCTGAGCAAAATGAGACTAATGTTAGATTTGAAGAAAGATTTGTGAGGAAGGTATTCACATAGGATGTCCAGGGGGCAGTGGAGTTTGGAAGATTGGCAAATAAAACTGAGCCATCAACTGCTTGGGAGGACTTAGGAAGCTGTGAGGATGAATCACATCCCATGGGGAAGAAAGGCACATGTACTTGGAGGACAAAAACAATTAAGACCTAGCATAACCTCTATTTATTGATTAAACTCTGAAAGTAGTTGTTGAATGAATTAAACCTTCTAGGAATAGAAAGGGAGAACTAGCAGCTAGCAAATGAAGAGAATTGAGTGGCTCTGAGTTGTTGCAGGAGGAGCTTTGAAGGTCTGGCCCGAGTTGTTTGTAACCCTGCCGTTGAGACTGGTGGTGTGGCATTGTCTGTGCCATTTAGTCTGACTGGACTTCTGGTTTTTTTTTTTTTTTTTTTTTTTGGTCTGTAATCCTTTCTTGCTTTTGGGGGATGGAGAGGGATCTGCTTCATCACTGTTCTTTTTATCTCCTTTTCCCCCTCCTTTACTTGACTCAGGATTTTTGTTACCTGTGCCATATTTATTTCTTAGGTGTCTTTGACTTTATCAGTTAGCCTTGTGCATTTCCCCATGTATTCATTGATGTGTTTACTACCTGGAATTTAATGGGGTGTTTGCATGAGTCTCTTCCTCTTTTGACATCTCAATAAGCAAGATTCTCATGGAAACCATCTCAGAGGCAGTGGGCAGTAAATAGATGGAGTGAAAGATGAGGCAGAACTGTTTCTCTGCGTTCTATATTGAGATGTACAATTGTTTAACAAATAATTACAAAAGAAAATGAGTGCCGTAAGAGAGTGCCCTAAGGGGTCAGCGGATGGGTAGAGAAGTTCAGGCTGGGGTTAGGGCCAGTGGAGGTTTGGGTATCAGAGAATGCCTCATCAATTTAGATGCTAAGAGATAACTAGGCTTTGAATGTATGCAGAAGAATAAAGGACATTCCAGGTAGAGCTAACAGGGCAAAATGAGCAAAGGCAGAGAAGACAGGTAAGGGAGACAAAGAAGTGGATGGAATTGATTTGTTTGTAGTGTGTGAGGTAGAGAGTTGGAAGGTGAGAGTTGAAAAGTAAGCTGACTTCAAGTTGTGGAGGGTCTTAAGTACTTGGCAGACGAGTTTGGAATTGTTTTTTTATTCCTTCTTTTTTTTCCCCTTTTGGACAATGAGGAGGGAATTGAGATTCTTGAAGAGAGGATTGATGTGAAATACGGGTTATAAGGGAGTGGCAGTGTCACACTGGCAACATGGATGAAGGATGCATTGATGGAGGAGGGGGAGAGGGGACTAGAGACAGGAATAGTTAAGGATACAGTTGAATTCTGCCAGGTGACAGGAGTAAGGACCTGAACTGATAAAGTAACACATGAGAAAGGGCAGGAGGCAGGGGATGACAGAGGAAGCAGAACCATCAGGACTTGGCAACTGACTGGATCTTTGCAGGGCAAGGGAAGGGAATATTACCAAATGCTTTTTAAGTTTTGAGTAATTTTAAGTTTTGAGTAAGTTCTAGAAATGGGAAGATTCAGCTTTCCATTTGAGTTGGGAAAGGTGAAAAGCAGAGTGACAGTAGAAGATGTGGAAAGGAGAATTCAGTTAAAAAAATTTATTTTTAAAAATGCGAAGTGGGATAGCTGGGATCTACTCAAAGAAAGCCACATGAGGGGTCATCTGGGTAGGCGATGGTGAGTGGCGGAGAGTGAACAAAGTTCTGGGCTTAGATGTTTATAGAACGAGGTGAGAAGTCAGTGAAAGATGTGTAAAGTGCTTATCACTAGGGGCCCAGTAGGCATTGTCTAGGGAGGCCTCAGCTAAGGCTGGGTCTCACAAACGTGGCATTGGTCCTGGCTGTATAACTCTCCAGCTGGCAGCCTCGTGAGTAGGAGTGAAGAAAATGCAGTGAATCTGCAGGGAGCTGTTGTGTTTTAGAGCTCTAGGATAGCAAGTGCTCAGGAGTCCTCCAGGAAGGACACCGTTGTCACAGAAACATTGGTTCCTGGGACTAGGCTTTCAGGGGACAAGAGAAGCCACAAGGGAGTTGGTGGCCAAGATGGAGTGGGAGAGCAGGTCTAGTGGGTGAGGGGTTGTGGGGTTACTAACAGCCTATTCTCATTCTGTTAATTTTTAAGGCTTGAATTAGTTTTCTAATGATAGGAGTCTTGGTGCTTTGGGACAACAGATGTGAATGTTATTATTATTATTTTTGCTTCTCTGCTTTATCTGTGGCATTACTGCTCTTGTGGCATTCCCCCCTACCCCTGACTCCCTTGTTTTTGGTGAACATAATAGTCATCATAAAAAAGATGTATAATTCTAGGGAAAAACTTAAGTAGGGCAAATGCTCAACAGGGAAAAGTTCACAATTTAGAATACAGGTGTGCCTAAGGTTATAAAATAGATAATAGTACTAAGACAATTAATTTTTTTTTTTTTTTTGAGATGGAGTTTCGCTCTTGTTGCTCAGGCTGGAGTGCAGTGGCATGATCTTGGCTCACTGCAATCTCCGTCTCCTGGGTTCAAGTGATTCTCCTGCCTCAGCCTCTCGAGTAGCTGGGATTACAGGTGCCCACCACCACGCCCGGCTAATTTTTTGTATTTTTAGTAGAGACAGGGTTTTACCATGTTGGCCAGGCTGGTCTTGAACTCCTGACCTCAGGTGATCCTCCTGCCTCAGTCTTCCAAACTGCTGGGATTACAGGTGCGCCCGGCCGACAGTTACATATTTTTTATAGAAAGAAAGTAAAAGTATTTTAGGAAAATTTAAATAAATTATTCTTCTTAACATCTGTCATCCATCCATCTGTTCGTCTATCCACGTGATGGATGCTCCCACCAGGTACTTTGCTAGTGGACACCAAGGATAGAATGATGAATAAGAGAAATATGGCCCTTCCCTGTTGCATAGAGTGGGAAGATGAACATTAAGCAGTTCCACAGTAATTATTTAATTACAGTTGCAATAGGTCCTGTGAAGGCAAAGTTGTGGGGTGCCAAGGGTGGGGAACCAGAGTAGGCTGTCTTGAGAGGCTTCTCTGAGGAAGTGGCATCCAACTGATCTAGGAGAAGAGGGATGGCAGTGGGGCGGTGTGGTGGTGGGGCAACTGGGCCGCTTTCTAGGCAGAGGCTTGAAGCAATGTGGGGTGGGGTGGGATGGTGACTTGGCTTTGGGGAAAATCCACAAGAAGGGCAGGAGTTTGTGCAGAGGTCCTCTGAGATGAAGCTGGATGCAAAAATAAATGGGCCACAGCATGCATGAGACAGGAATAAAAATAAAGCCGTCTCTTACAAGCCATCCATTGAGAGTAGACTGGGAAGATTAGGGAACTTGGAGGCTTGACTGTGCCAACTAGTTAGCAATATCTGTATCAAGTCAGTATGCTTCTTTGGTCCTCAGTTACTACAAAAAGTTTAAATTTTATTATTACAAAATTTGCAAACAGTTAACTTTTTATGATTTGAATTTTATGATTAGCAATGTTACAGTTTACCAAAATTATCTTCAGCAGTATTAAAACATCTATAAATATATGTAGCAATATACCTGATCATATATTATGTTGATTTTGGTATTGTTCGCCTGTTAAGGCCAATGGGAAACTTTTCAGCTAGATTGGATATTATTTCATAATTCCATAGAGTTGTATGTTTTGAACAGAAATATTTTTAGTGTCGTCTCTTAAGTTTACTATTCAATTTCTTGTTTAAAAGATCATAAATTGACCTAGTGTTTCAGGCATGTCAATACTGTTGCTATATAAATTTGTAGAAATTATAATGAATTTATATATTTGCTTTTTCTTCTAAGAATGTGTGTTTGATGAGAAAGTTTGGAAAATACGTAAAAGCATAAATTCTACATTCTAGATATAGCCAGTGCTGAGGTGCTTTCGGTCCTGATACCTATTTGTGTGTATGTTAACAAAAGTGGAAATATATTGTGTGTAAATATTTAACCTACTTCTCATTTATCATATCATGAGCAATTCCCATGTTATTGAATGTTTTTGAAAATATTTTTAGTGGTTGTATAATAATCTACTATATGTACATAATGTACTTTACCATTTCCCAATTATTAGATTTGCATATTTTCATTACCCATTATTATAAATAGCAAATGGAAATTCTCAAGTAAATTTGTTTTTCTTCATTAAATATTCACATAAGTGGAATTGTTTGGTCAAAAGGTATGAAAAATTTAAAGGCTCTTAATAAAAATTACAATTGCTTCCCAGAGAGGTTGTACTTATATCTGTGCCCGTTAGTTTGAGTGTGTCTTTCCATTGCACCTGTACTTGGATTTATGTTTTTATTTTTATTTTTTTTTGAGACGGAGTCTCACTCTGTCACCCAGGCTGGAGTGCAGTGACGTGATCTTGGCTCACTGCAACCTCCATCTCCCGGATTCAAGTGATTCTCAATGCCTCAGCCTCCCGAGTAGCTGGGATTACAGGTGCGCGCCACCACACCCGGCTCATTTTTTTGTATTTTTAGTAGAGACCAGGCTTCACTGTGTTGGCCAGCCTGGTCTTGAACTCCTGACCTCAGGTGATCCGTCTGCCTCGGTCTCCCAAGGTGCTGGGATTACAGGCATGAGCCACAAGGTGCTGAGATTACAGGTGTGAGCCACTGCGCCGGCCTTGTACTTGCATTTATATATTGAAAACCAGAAGAGAGATGTTGTTTCATATGAATAATATTTTGTATAATTAAAAAAAATTTCTTGGCTGGGCGCAGTGGCTAACGTCTATAATCCCAGGACTTCGGGAGGCTGAGGAGGAAGGATCACTTGCACCCAGGAGTTTGAGACCAGCCTGGGCAGTATAGGGAGACTTGGTCTCTATAAAAATAATAAAAAATACTAACTGAGTTGGGTGCTGTGGTTCCAGCTGCTTGGGAGGATTATTTGAGCCTGGGAGTTCAAGGCTGCAGTGAAAACTGTGATCAAGCCACTGCACTCCAACCTGCGACAGAGCAAGAGACCCTGTCTGAAAAAAAAAAAAAAAATTAGCAACCCAAGTATTTATTTTAGTTAAACCAGTCTTAATCTAGACCTGATTTAAATAAAAAGCAATAATTTTGCTTATTGGATATATCCTGCTGAAGGATTTGGAGAATAGAAATTTTATAGATTTACAGTTTTTAAATTACATTGGCTCACTACTGTAATCCCAGTACTCAGGAGGCAGAGATGGGAGGATTGCTTGAGGCCAGGAGTTTTGAGACAGCCTGGGCAACATAGTGATAACCCGTCTCTACCAACAAAAAAAGAGATATAAAAGTAAAAATAGAATTGAAGAATTAAAAATCTTCATTTATGTGAAAATTTGAATGGAGAGGTGAAGTTAGGAATAATTGTAAAAATGTAGCTTTTGATTTACTTTTTTTTGCGTTATGTATAACCTAATGTTAAAGATAATATATACAAAGTGATCAGAACAGTGCCTGGCACGTATTAAATGCTCAGTAAATGTACCTATTGTTATTGTTACTTTTAAAATGTCTCCTTCCAGCTCTCTGAGGATTAGCTCATATAATACAGTGTCTCTCAAAGTTTTTATCACTGATGAAACTTTATCACTGATCTTATCACTGATAAAATCAAGAAGATTGGGGACGGAAGGAATGGGATTTTTGTTTTTGGGTAAAAACCTTTGGAGTGGTGGGTTGGAGGGAGGAACCTCATATCTATTCGTCATGATTCAGATCAGGATAATAATGAGTTGATCTGTATAGTGCCAGTTGAAATCTTGATTTTTATTCAATGAAATAAAAAAATTCATTGGTTTGGCTTTTCACTGATTGATTTATATCCCATTCTGTATTCCTTTTGGTTCCTGGAAAAGAATAGGAATAATTTCTGTAAATTTGACCTTATTGGTATTAACCTTCATATGGCAATTTTAGCAAGAAGTTGGTGAGGCTTCTTTCCTCTTTAATTGCATTACGTTATAGCGCAGAAATGATCACATCTATGAACCTAGATGGCCTTAGTGATTGCCACTTGACTGGTTGTTGAATGAGCTGATATTGACCAGAGTTTCTACCCCTCCTCCCCTCCCCTTTTGGGTTGTCCAGTTCAGTGTCATAAGCACAGACATAATTCCTTAGCTTATTGCTGGGTTTTTTTTGATGATGTTTCTTTTTGTTTTTCCCTGTTTTAAAATTTTATTCATAAAATCAGCCAAAATTTATTGAACATATACTAGGTAATACTTTGTAGGTTTCTTGGGATTCATATTTCAAAGATGCATCATTAGAGTGTTTACCTCGTTGAAGTAGATAGAAAGTAAAACAGTAAACATACAATCCATAGTTAAAAGTGCCAATGTAGATGTATGTTCAAAATGTTTTGGGTTCTTAGAGGACTGCAAGTAGATATTAGAAGACTTCATAAAAGAGGTGACATTTGAGCTAGAGTTTGGACTGTTTCACCAGTATAAAAGTATTGGGATTAATAAGCAGGGGAAGGAGCAATAGTGTGTGATTTGTAAATCATAGGAGCAGCTTTGATTCTGGTACCCATTCCCTACCCTCATGTGGGATAGCTTTTCTCAACAGATGTTTGAGCAAGAGCTAGTTATTGCTTTATGGTTTTTTTGTTTGTTTGTTTGTTTTGAGACAGAATCTCAGTCCTAGGCTGAAGTGCCATGGCACAATCATGGCTCACTGCAGCCTCAACTTCCCCAGCTCAAGTGATCCTCCCACCTCAGCCTCCCAAGTAGCTGGGACTACAGGCGTGTGCCACCATGGCCAGCCAATTAAAACATTTTTTTTTTTGTAGACACTAGATCTGTTTTGTCCAGGCTGGTCTTGAACGCCTGGACTCAGGCATTCCTCCTGCCTCAGCCATGCAAACTGTTGGGATTACAGGCATGAGCAACCATACCTGGCCCTACTTTACGACTTTAAAATATTTTCTTTATGCCTATTTAAATTATAGAATATAAAATAGTATTTATAAAAGTATACATTTATTCATACCCGCTATGTATCACATACTCTGCTAGATTCTAGGAAAGCAGAGGAAAAAAAAAAAGTCCTTGCTTCAAGAAGCTCACAGTCTGTTGTGGGGAGACAGAAAAGCAAAGTTAAAATACAGTTGTAATAAGTTACGTTAATGGTATGCCTGAAGTGTTTTGGAAGCTCATAGGAAGGACATCTAACCCAGCCTTGATGGAGGAGGGGAGATAAACGATGGAGGTAAAAATAGATGGAGAGAGTTCATTCAAAATCTATATTCCTTTACTTCTGGATAGAGCATAGTTTTTCTGAGTTAGGAGGGGATTGGAGATGGGACCCAGGGGACATACCAAGCATAAAGGCATGGGACAAGAACACACATGGGGAATGCTTGGGGAACTGAAAGGGTGTGACAGGATAAGTCAATTAACAGTAGAGATCAGGCAGGGGGAGGCCTGATAGATTGAGAAAGATGGTGGAGAGCTCAAGGGGATTGGAGTTCTGGATGAGGTCAAAGGATTGAAGTGAAAGAGTTGGTGGAATAGGACTGGTTATGGTAAGAGTAGTTTTGAAGTTTTGTACTTGAGAGATGGTTTTGTACTTAGATTGTTTAGAGGGTGTTTTTTAAAAGTTAGTTTTGTGATTTTCCTTGTAATGAAGAGGTGGAGCAGATGATAGCCCAGATGGAAAGTTCCATGAGGGCGGGATCAGTTGAATACTCAGGGCCTGTTTATGTAAATCTGAACTTAGGTATTGAGAATGAAAAGCATAGCACATTCGTAGATTTACTTTTTTGGTGAGAAACATCTATATTGGCATTTGTTGTTTTTATTAGATACTAACTAACTACAGTGACGGCTACATATACACTTATACCTTTATAAATACCTAGTTCAGAAATGATTTTGTAGGCATGTAACAGTTTCTGTTCTTTGCATTGATGTTTCTGGGGAGAATGGTGGACATAGTGTAAAACTGGCATATGTAATGCCTATATATTATATACTACATCATGTGTTAAATTACATGCTAGAAATTTGGATGGAACACTACCCAGAATCGTGAGTCACTATTTGGGAATTGCCCTTGATGCATGGATAATTTACCTGTAGATAATTGGGAGCTGTGTATTTAAGTTAATAAAATTTCTTTGTATTATATGATGCCAGAGTACAGGCATGTTAACTATAGGTGATCACAGTTTTTGTTTCTTGTTATTAATTTCAAATAGCTTTATGAAATAATTATATTTGCTGTCTCTTTCTTAGATAAGTCAAGAACATAATGTGTTTCTTTTGAGCTCCTTCAGGGAGAGTAAGTTTAATTTATTCTTCCACTAGAAAGAAAGATACTGTGCTTTATTCACTGCTGCACACCCAGTGCCCAGCGTATAGGAGACACTCAACATTTGTTGAATGAATGAATCAGTCTCTGCATCCCTGCCACCTAGCGCAGTAATGGACATGAGATACTGAGTAAGCATTTATTAAATTGAGTTGAAAGATTTGAATATATTACCAGAAAATTTTTGGAAGGCCAAAAATCTCACATCAGAATGACCAGTATATACTTATTAATGGAAGCTCAGGAATTCCTGAAGAATAGCTTTTCTGTTGATAAATATGTACTAACTGGTTGAGTAATATATGCTAATGTAATTTAAAAAATTATGTGATTATGAAGGCAGGAAAGTGATGGATTGTTTCAGGCCAGGCCCACTGCTTGCTGTACTTTAATGTCATTGCTGCTTGTCGCCTTCTCTGCAGCCTTGTTGACACTCCTGACAACAAGTGTTTGTCTTTGGCTTCTAGGGCACTGTTTCCTGTTCCTTTACCTTTCTTGTTGGTTCTTCTGGCATCTGCCCTTAATCCTTTATCCTACAATTGAATATACTGTTTCTGAGGAATTCTGTGTTCTATGAATAGAGTCAATGGTGACTGTGACCTCTGCATCTTCAGCTGTTTGGAGCCCCAGCCCTGTATTTCTCACAATATACTGAATCTCTTTTCTGGTCTTTCCCACAAACTTAACATCCAGCCCTATATTCACGCGCTCATATTTGTGTCTGTTCTTCTTGTATTCCTCATTACACGCCACCATTCTTTCATTCTGGAAATGTAGACTTTAATTTTCAGAGCCCTTACTCTATACATCCTACCTGACAGGTCCTACTAATTTTACCTCAGAGAAGCCTGTACAGTTGGTCCTGTTTCTTCTGTGTCTACTGCCTTAAATTCTGCACTTCATCACTTGGGCTGTGGTAATAACCACATACCTGGAATCCCTTTCAGTTTATTTTCTGTGTTGACCCAAGTAATCATTCTTTAAAAAAAAAACAAAAAACACACATTTAGGACTGGGAACGGTGACTCACACCTGTAATTTCGGCACTTTGGGAGGCCAAGGCGGGTGGATCACCTGAGGTCAGGAGTTCATGACTATCCTGGTCAACATGGGTGAAACCCTGTCTCTACAAAAAATACCAAAATTAGCCGGGCGTGGTGGCGGGCGCTTGTAATCCCAGCTACGTGGGAGGCTGAGGCAGGAGAATTGCTGGAACCCAGGAGGTGGAGATTGCAGTGAGCCTAGATGGTGCCACTATACTCCAGCCTGGGGGACAGAGCGAGACTGTCTCAAAAAAATAAAATAAAATAAAAAACAAATTTAGTTAAATGCTTTACTTGAAAACCGATCTCATCCTATCTACAGCATTTTCATTGCTAACTCCCCCCATATATTTCCTGTGTTCCAGTGATCTCAGGCTACTTGTGATTACTCACTGTATGCTCACCCATGCCTCCCTGTTAGGCAGGAGTGAAGGAGGAATAAGAGCCTGGAGGGATTTATTCAGCTTTGTCTGTGGGTAATTATACTCATCCTGCATCTTGAAAGATGAGTTTATTTTGACAGTCCTCTTAGCTGCTTCTGTCTCTCTCCAATTCCATAACCCATTCCAAGTTTTGGACAGAAGAGTATGATTGGACCAACACATTCATGTTTTTGATAACAGGCTTCACTGGTCACAGGTCTGCTGGATACCTGTGGATGCACACATTTGCCGTAGTCTGCGGTGTTGGAGATGGGGACAGAACAGTATCACATATGTGAAACAGAGCCAGTGCTTCCCTTCCCAACAGTCATAGGCCAGGCAATGTGGACTGTGGGTTGACATCACTGGAGACTGTTTCAGAATCAGAATAAAGACCAATAATAAACCTTTTTTTTTTTTCTATTTATGGAATATGGGAGCTGTGGAAGAGAGGTATTACTAGGCTGGTTGTTTGCTTCAGGGATCTGCTTCTCATCTTTCCAGGACTTAATTCAGCTACTACCTCAGTTAAAATTTTTCTTTGATGCTGTGCAACTTACTGAATAAGTTTTTACCTGCTGATCTGCAATGTCACTATTGCCATATACAAAAGTCCCATGACTATTTCTGGTTTTAAAATTCTGTTTTAAAACAATTCGTGTTTTGATACGGAATAGGGCAAATATGCATTAAATATGCTGTTTCTCAAAGTTTTTTCTTCTAGATAAATGTTAGAATTAATATATCACATAAGCATACAAAACAAACACGTAAGAAAAATCCTAGTAGGATTTTCATTGGGATTGCATTTGGTTTATGGGTTAATTTTGGCAGAATTACATTTATCCTTTCTACTCAGGAGCAAGTCTGTCTTTTCATATATTCAGGGTTTTTTTGTGTGTGTCTATCAGTAGCATTTTACATACACAGACACCCATATGTAAATATGAATGTTATATTACATGAAGTATTTTAAACTTGCGTTTGCTATTGTGACTGTATTTCCGTTTCAATTTCTAACTGGTGATTAATAGTATATAAAAAAACTGTCCATTTTTGGCCGGGCGCGGTGGCTCATGCCTGTAATCCCAGCACTTTGGGAGGCCGAGGTGGGCGGATCACGAGGTCAGGAGATCAAGACCATCCTGGCTAACACGGTGAAACCCTGTCTCTACTAAAAATAAAAAAAAAATTAGCTGGGCGTGGTGGTGGGCGCCTGGAGTCCCAGCTACTCAGGAGGCTGAGACAGGAGAATGGCGTGAACCCAGGAGGCGGAGCTTGCAGTGCGCAGAGTTCACGCCACTGCACTCCAGCCTGGGTGACAGAGCGAGACTCTGTCTCCAAAAAAAAAAAAAAAAAAAAAAAATACTGTCTATTTTTATTATTTACTTGGTATCGAAATATTTTTGTGAATTCTCCCTCTGGTTGGATATTTTTCGAATGATTCCTTCAGATTTTCTTGTCAGACAGGCACTTATCTGCACACAATAATGACTCTGTCTTTTTCAGTATTCATAACTGTCGTTTATTTTTTCATTGCATTGGCTAAAGTGCATTGCTGTTCAGAAGACATGCATTGAGAGCCGTAAATGTAAGCCATATATGTAGTTTTACATTTCTAGTAGGCAATTGATTTCAATACATTTTGTTTAATGTATCCAAAATCTTATTTCAGTGTATATGTTCAATATAAAATTTATTAATTAACTATTTTACGTTCTTTTTTTACTACTAGGTCTTTGGAATGCCATGTGTGTTTTACACTTAGATCACATCTCAGTTTGGACTAGCCACGTTTCGGGTGTGCAGTGGCACTTGTGGTTACCGCATTGGACAGCATAGAGTTAGAGCCTTCTCGATGTATAATAATTATGATCATAGTTGGCCTTGTTGCCCCTTACTTGGATGGAAGTTGCTTTTCAGTATGATGTTTAATGTTGATTTCTAATAAATATACTGTTTTTAAGTTTAAGCAATTTTGTTTCTGAATAAGATGTTCCTTTAAAACTTAGTGATTGATATTCACTCCCCGCCCCACCCCTGAGATGGAGTTTCACTCTTGTCGCCCAGGCTGGAGTGCAATGGTGCGATCTTGGTTTACTGCAACCTCCGCTTCCCGGGTTCAAGCGATTCTCCTGCCTCACCCTCCTAAGTAGCTGGGATTACAGGCATGCGCCACCACCCCTAGCTAATTTTGTATTTTTAGTAGAGATGGGGTTTCACCATGTTGGCTAGGCTGGTCATGAACTCCTGACGTCAGGTGGTCCACCTGCCCAAAGTGCTGGGATTATAGGTGTGAGCCATTGCGCCCGGCTTCACTTTTCTTAAATACTTAAGAAAATGTATGGTGATGCTCACACCTTTCCCCTCCTACTTAAGCCTGTTAAATATAGAGGATGGTAGTAATAAAGAATTCTCATGGTGAAGCATCTTTTCACTCAGAGTAAACAAACCATGCTTGGTTATGGTGTATCATTCTTTTAACTCAACTGGATTAGATGTGCTGACATTTTAGGATTTTTTCCCTCATATTCTTTAAAGAGATTGTCCTATGTGGTATGTCACGTTTTGGAATCAGCATTATATTAGCTCTTGTAAACTAGGTAACAAAACTTCAGATCATTCTGGCTTAACAAAATTGTTTTAAAACTTAAAGGAATATATGCACATGATTGAGGACTTTTTAAAGTAATTTCTTAGCAAAATGTATTTGTGGAATGTAAATTTTCTAAGTCCTTGCAAATCTGAAAATTTCTTTATTCTACTTGCAATTGATTGGGAAATTAGCTGAGAGTAGAATTCTAGGTTAAAACTTTCCCTTAAAACTTTTAAGGCCTTGTTCATAGTTGCCTCCCTTCCTGTGTTTCTGAGACATCTGATGCCATTATGATTCTTACTCCTTTATAACAGCGGTCTCCAAGCTTTTTGGCACCAGGGACCCAGTTTCGTGGAAGACAGTTTTTCCACGGACGGGGGTCGAGGAGGCAGCGGGGTGGGGGATAGTTTTGGGATGAAACTGCTCCACCTCAGATCATCAGGCATTAGATTCTCATAAGGAGCGGACAATCTAGAACCCTTGCATGCTGAATTCCTGCTCCTGTGAGAATCTGATGCAGCTGCTGTTCTGACAGGAGGCAGAGCTCAGGCAGTAATACTTGCTCACCTGCTGTTGCCTATCTGCTGTCAGGTCTGTGGCCTGGGGGTTGAGAATTCCTGCCTTACAGGAAGGGTGACCATATATCCTGATTTGTCTGGAATACCTCCAGATCACTGTTTTTTTTTTTTTTTTTTTGAAGACAGATTCTCGCTCTGTCGCCCAGGCTGGCTGGAGTGCAGTGGCATGATCTTGGCTTACTGCAAGCTCTGCCTCCTGGCTTCGAGTGATTCCGCTGCCTCAGCCTCCTGAGTAGCTGGGATTACAGGCAGGTGCCACCATGCCTGGCTAATTTTTGGTATTTTTAGTAGCAATGGGGTTTCGCTGTGTTAGACAGGATGGGCTCGATCTCCTGACCTTGTGATCTGCCTGCCTTGGCTTTCCAAAGTGCTGGGATTACAGGCATGAGCCACCACACCCGGCCCAAATCACGCTTTTTAATAGTACCTCCTTTTATTCTGATATGTATCCTTCTTTGTTGATCAGTTATAGAATCACCTTATTTGTAGGTGGTTTGCTTTCTGTTTTTTTTTTTTTTTTTTTTTTTTCTTTTTTTGAGACGAAGTTTTGCTCTTGTTGCCCAGGCTGGAGTACAGTGGCAGGATCTTGGCTCACTGCAACCTCCCCCTCCCGGGTTCAAGCGATTCTCTGTGTCAGTCAGCCTCTCTAGTAGCTGGGATTACAGGCATGCACCACTATGCCTGGCTAATTTTGTATTTTTAGTAGAGATGGGTTTCTCCTTATTGGTCATGCTAGTCTCGAACTCCCGACCTCAGGTGATCTGCCCACCTCGGCCTCCCGAAGTGCTGGGATTACAGGCGTGAGCCACCACGCCCAGCCAGCCTTTTGTTTTTTTAGGAAGATTTGAGGATATTCTTATACTCTTCGCTTTGAGAATTTACGTGGCTCTGTCTAGAAGTCAGTTATTTTTTCCCTCATTCATCTGCCTAGTCCTTTCAAACCGAAGACTAGTATTTATCAGCTCTGGGATATTATATTGCAGAGTGCTTTAGGAATTTCTGCTTGCAAAATGCTTCAGGAATTTTTGCCTGTGTGTTCTTTTTTTCTTTTTATTTCTGGAACTCCTTGTAATGGAACTTGAATCTCTTGGATTAATTTAACACTTATTTTTTAAAATGAGAATTAAATTTTCTATATTCTACCCCTTGCTTTTGCTCTTTATCTGGAAAAGAGTCTCCACCTCATTTTCTGACACTTGTATTGACTCCTTAGTTTCAGCTGCTATTAATTTCAAAGAGCTTTTTCTTATTTTTATTCCTTCTGTTAATATATAGCATCGCATTCTTGTTTCATAGATGGCAATAGCCTCTCTTATGCCTTTGAGAATATTACATAGACATAATTTAAAATTTCCCACATTTCCTACATTGTCTGTTTCCACTGAGGCACCTTTTGTCTGCTGTTTGTCTCTTTCTTTGATAGTGATGGTTTTTCACAAATATCTGGTGATTAAGAACTTTATCTTCTGTCTGGATTTTGAATTTTTAAATGGTTTTCCTGTTTCTAGTTTCTTTTTCCACAAATAAATTCTCAACATTTGGCACCAGGTTTAATATTATGAAACAGATCCAAGTATGTCATCCCCCTGCTAATAAAAGTTAGAAGACTTAATAAGAGATCTGGATAATGTTTCAACCACTTAGGGCAGCAAACATTCACAGTGGCAGTGAGGCATTTGTCTTCTAGGGCCACTGCAACAAATCACCACAGACTGGGAGGCTTAAAACAACAGAAATTTATTCTATTAATGTTAATAGAGACCAGAAGTTCAAATCAGTGTTACTGGGTTGAAATCAAAGTATCAGCAGAGCTTTGAAGGCCCCAGGGAAGAACCTGTTCCTTGCCTCTTTCAGCTTCTAGTGGCTGCTGGCATTCCCTATTATCAGTCCCATCTTTCAGGCCAGCATCTTCAAATCTCTCTGCTCCATCTTCACGTCACCATCTCCTTCATGTGTGTCCAATCTCCTTCTGCCTCTCTATTTATAAGGACATTTGTGAGGGCATTTAGGGACCACTGGGTAATCTAGGGTCTTTTTCCAAATAAGGTAACATTTGTAGATCCTAGGGATTAGGGCCTGATACCCTTGAGGTCCTTTATTCAGCTTACTACAACTACTTAGAGTCTTCTGAAATTTCTCTTTTCTTGTATAGTTCCCTTCGCGTTTACAAATAATTGTTATTACTGCCTGCAGTTATTGTCTGCTTGAACAAAAATATATGCGTCAACTCAGTTTATAGTGATTTCCTTGACCTTGTCTTCTCCACCCTAGACAAAAGGCTGCAATTGCCTGTTTTCCTAATGCAGCTGATGCACTTCTCATAGTTTTTGCCATGTTAAAGTGATTTGTCAGGCTCTACCACTGACTAGGAATTTTCTTTTTTTTCAGTACTATGGTGTCATTCTTAGAATGCAAAGTGTCAGGTCTGGAGCTGAGTAAGGCATTTAATAAATATTTGTTGAAGAGATTTTTAACATTTATTGAGGGCCAATTACATACCTAGTAGGACCTGTCACCTTGGGCCATTTAATAAAGCAGGGTAAAGTAAGCATGGCACATAAGTTTCCCCAGGGCATATTTCTCAAAAGGGATTGCTGGGTCATAGGAGTCTACATTTTCAGCTTTTGCTAGATGCTGCCAAATTGCTCTCTTAACTGGCTGTACTTCCGTAAGTGTGCCAAGATCTATCTTGTTTGCCATATCCTTGCCAACACTTGTGAATTTTTTTCATTAAAAAAATTTTAATGTAGGAAATGATACTGTTTTAATTTGTATTTCCTTGATAATTAATGAGGTTAACCATTTTTAATAGGTAATAAACGATGTAGAATTTTCTGTTAATATACATAGCCTGCTTTCTCCTGTTGCTCTTTTTTATTTATAGAAATTCTACAAATATGGATATGAATTATATATAGCACTGTTCTCTTTTACATGTGAGGAAACTGGCACAAGAAATTAATAATAACAAGAAGATTTCTAAGTTATTTCCCCCCTGGATGAATAGATGCATGACCTTGTCTGGAGTCATAGCTAATAAGAAACAGCAGGGATTTTGAACCCAGTAGTATCTGAGTTTAAGGTCTGTCCTTTTTTTTTGAGACAGAGTCTCGCTCTGTCACCCAGGCTGGAGTGCAGTGGCATGATCTCGGCTCAACGCAACCTCTGCCTCCTGGGTTCAAGTGATTCTCCTGCCTCAGCCTCCAGAGTAGCTGGGACTATATGTGCACGCCACCACACCTGGCTAATGTTTGTAATTTTAGTGGAGATGGGGTTTCCTCTTGTTGGTCAGGCTGGTCTTGAACTCCTGACCTCAGGTGATCCACCCGTGTTAGCCTCCCAAAGTGTTGGGATTACAGGCGTGAGCCACCATGCCTGACTTAAAAAAAAAAAAAGTTTATTTATTATTTTACTTTAAGTTCTGGGATACATGTGCAGAACGTGCAGGTTTACGTGTATACATAGGTACACATGTGGCATGTTGGTTTGCTGCACCTTTCAACCCATCATCTAAGTTTTAAGCCCCACATGCATTAGGTATTTGTCCTAATGTTCTCCCTCCCCTTACCCCACCCACCTACAGGCCCAAGTGTATGATGTTCCCCTCCCTATATCCATGTGTTCTCATTCTTCAACTCCCACTTATGAGTGAGAGAACGTGTGGTGTTTCTTTTCTGTTCCTGTGTTAGTTTGCTGAGAATGGTGGCTTCCAGCTTCATCCATGTCCCTGCGAAGGACATGAACTCATTCTTTTTTATGGCTGCAAGGTCTGTCCGTTTTTACAAAAATTAATAATGAATTAAAAGTTAATGAAGCAGTGGTATGTTGAATTAAGTGATTCAAAAAAACTTAGCTTTTAGCTCTACTTGTTAATATATTCTTAAAAATAACTATATAATGACTGCTAACCTATTTGCTTCGCAGGTGATAGAGAAAATCATTGAAAAAATTTGAAAGTGTTTTTTAAAAACAATGTATTAATATCACCACATATACATCTTAATACATATTCTTTATCATCATCATGAGTAAATGAATGCAGCCTTTATAGTATACTTTTTGAGTTTTGGAAATACCTTATTTTTTATAATAGAGTTTATTTTTTAGAGCAGTTTTAGGTGTACAGCAAGATTGAGAGGAAGGTGCAGAGATTTCTCATATACCCCTTCCCCTACACAGGCATAGCCTCCCTCTTTATCAACATCCTGCTACCTCCCCAGAGTGCTACATTGGTTATAACTGATGAACCTACATTGGCACATCATTATCACCCAGAGTCCATAGTTTACATTAGGGTTCACTCTTAGTATTGTACCCTCCGCAGGTTTTAACAAATACGTGATGACGTGTATCTACCGTTATAATACATACAGAATAGCTTTACTGCCCTAAAAGTCCTTTTGTGCTCTGCCTATTCATCCCCCTCTGTGCTCTAACCTCTGGCAACCATGGATCCTTTTACCACCTCCATAGCTTTGCCTTTTCCAGAATGTCATATAGTTGGAATCGTACAGTACATAGCATTTTCAGACTATCTTCTTTCACTTTGTATTATGCATTTAAGTTTCCTTCATGTCTTGTCATGGCTTGATGGCTCATTTCTTTTCAACACTGACTCATTTTCCATTGTCTGGATGTACCACAGTTTATATATCCATTACTTTGTTGAAGGATATGTTGATTGCTTCCAGCTTTTGGCAATTATGAATCAAACTGCTATGGACATGCATGTACAGGTGTTTTTGTAGACATGTTTTCAACTCTTTTGGGTAAATACCAAGCACTGTGGTTGCTGGATCATATATTTGGAGTATGTTTAGTTTTATATGACACTGTCAAACTTCCTTAGTGGCTGTACCATTTTGCATTCCCGCCAGCAATGAATGAGAGTTGCTCCACATCCTTGCAAGCATTGGGTGGTGTTAGTGTTTTGGGTTTTGGGCATTCTTACTGGTGTGTAGTGTGTATACTATATGTTTTTGAAGAAAGGTTACATGATAAAAATTTTGTTTGCTAGCGTGATAAGTTGGTGTTTCCAGAAAAACTCACCGGAAACTTTTCATGTGAGGTTTAGAAGTAAAATACTTCCAGGAAAAAGTTGGCATTCGGCTCTGATTAACTAGACTATGAGTAGTAATGCTTGTCTTTTTTGTGTTTGTTTTGACAGGTTTTGACACAAGGGCGCATATCTTCAAAGCACCTAGTACCTCCTACCATTGTCAACTGGTAAAATATTTAATTTTTTATTACAATAGATTTCTTTTATTTGTTATAAAATAAATATTAAGTTAAAACCAATTATGGCTAAACTGACCAAAAAATTGTAATTCTCATTTTATGATTATATATGGAAGATAGTTTTATACTTACTTTAATTCTGAATAAATCAATTGGGACATTAAACCATGTCATTGAGCAGTATTGTCTGTCTTCCTTTCCTTAACTAGAATTTCACTAAGTATCTGCAAGGGATTTGAACTCAGTGGCCTCTTTATTTTGGATAGTTTAGCATGAATTAGACCATTTTAATATGTGATGGTCATTTAAAATTTGTATGAATGTTACTGTAAATTTCTAACTGGACATTTTAGTAGAGATTGTAGTTTCAAGGGCTTTTTGTCAACCCATAGAAGGTTCTGCATGGTTATTACAGTTGTCATGGGGCATAAGAAATATAGCACAATTTTATTCTTTCTGTGTCATCTGAAGTGAATTAGAGTTTATGAAATTTTAGGGCAAAAATTTAAGGACGAAGGTTTTTAGCATTCTGTGAAATGAAAAAATTGAGTAGGACTGCTGTAGGGAATAGTCTATGTTGGTAAAGTGCTTTGATGATGACGTAAAGGCAGTAAGCATTTTATCCATTAGAATCATGATAGTTGACATCCTTCTTTTCAGAATCTCATTTCGAAGTCTTTTTTCATATCAGTTGAATTTATTAATCTTAACATTTTTAACTGATTTTAAAAGGAAATCACACAAGTAATATGTTTATTATTAAAAACTGTAAGCAATGTAGGAGCATCTAAGTAAACAGGAAACTCCTATGTTACCCTGGTTCTTTTGCTAGGGATTATCCCTTATTTTCATAGAGTGTATCTTTCCAGACGCTTTGTTTGCGACGCTTTGTTTGCGTATCCAAGATTGCCATCTTTTAATGAAGTAGATGTGATGGAAAAAGGAATATACTTTGTCCACTTTAATAGTACGCCTCACTTTGTTTTAGACATGTCTGTGCCTACGTCTCTTTGAGGGATATACGTGATCAAATTAAGAGTGCTTTTGAAGTGACTAGGTAAACCCATTGTAACACAGTACTCCTCTACAAATTTCTTTTAGTAGTTAATGGGTTATGGGAACTCCAAACTTTGAATTCTTAGCTAAGAATGCATCAAGAGAGTTTAGCAGATTTACAATAAAATTGAAATTGCAAAGATAATTATGGCATATTAAATGATAGATTTTAAATAGGTAGACATTTATAGAAATGACTGTAATTACTGTTGAGGATCAGCTAGGTTTGCGTAGGTGAAGAAGTGGTTTTGGAGCTTCAGTGCATTTACGTGTGCTCAGTAGGGTACTTAGGATATTTGAGGAGGGAAAAGGCCGTCAGAAACTGATGTGGGAGGGTGGTGCACAGGAAGAAGTACTATGGTACAGTGACAAAGATAACTTTGTCATAATTTTGCCTAAAAAGAGAAATAAGACTCGTAGTCATGTTATATAGGTTAACTGTGCGATGAAGTAAAGGGAATGTCATGAACTACTTGGGAAACCCAGTGTCTTGAATCCCGAAACTTAGAACTCAACCTTTTCACGTTTGGGAATTGCTTATGTTCAGAAGTCCCATGATTTAAGAGATAATGTAAAAATGGAAGTTAATTCACATTTGTACGTGTCCTTTGTGCGATTGTCGGATTGAAACATTTTAAACTTCTTAAGAAATGTAGCGAAGCAAATTTGGATTTGTATGTGAAAGTGACCTAGATGAGAAGTATGGAAGGAGACGGAGACAGCAGCAAGTTTGCTCCTCCCTTGGTTTCAGAGGAAAATGTTTTTTAAGAGCTGGGCCAGATATTTCTCATAGCTACTTAAGGTGGATTCCTTTTTTCTGTGTCTTCTGTTTTTAAGTGTAATCTGGTTTTTGAGCACTTGCAGAAAAGCTGCAGAGGCCAGGGAATGACACAGCAGAGAATGGAGGTGAGAGGGAAGACAACTGGTGATCTTAGTTGCTTTGATTTTGAAATGTGTTGTTCAGGAATAGCTTTTCTTAGTGGTAAAATAATTGGGAATTTGTAGGAAGAAGAAAATATGTTGTAAAGAATTTAAAGATAAAAAAGCAAGTAATATTTGAATACAACACAAGACTATTGACTAAAGGAAGTAATCGGATGTTTAAACCTTATTTTTAGCTACTTAACCTTTACATAGTACAAATGAAGGCAATATGTTAATTGTGATGCAGGTTATTTATTCTGTATATTTCCACAACATACTTATAAGTTCTAATTATATGTTATTTTCCTTTTCTTAACTTTGTTTTTTTAGCTGGTCCATGCAAACTACAGATAAGAAACTGGGCTTTTGGGGGTGGGAAGGGGAGTGGAGGAAGAGAAAAGGAAACATCTAAGTAATCTTACTGAATGATATATAAATCGTTGAAATTAAAGAAAATATATTCTGGGTAGACTTAGCTTGCAAAATTATTTTAAGCTATTGTAGCTCTTACAAATGGAATAAGCATTTTAAAATCATCTTGAAAATCTTCAGAACCTTTAATTCTTTTACATTCTCAAAGGTTAAACATAACTGGAAGAGCTGTCTTCTCTCAAATATGCATACTTTGTTCATTAGATTTACTTTTGCTAACTTTTTTTTTGTATGTTTGGAACTGTTATATTTTTCCTCTGGCCTTTGAATTTTCTTTAATTTTATTTTTTATTTCACCCTGGGGGAAAGAGAGGTGGGTAGATTTGTTTGTTTGTTTGTTTATTTTTGAGACAGAGTCTTGGACTGTGGCCCAGGCTGAGGTGCAGTGGCGTAATCTTGGCTCACTGCAACCTCTGCCTCCCAGACTCTGGTGATTCTTGTGCCTCAGCCTCCCAAGTAGCTGGGATTACAGGTGCGTACCACCACACCTGGCTAATTTTTTATATTTTTTAATAGAGACGGGGTTTCTCCATGTTGGCCAGGCTGACCTTGAACTCCTGGCCTCAAGTGATCTGCCCACTTCAGCCTCCCAAAGTGTTGGGATTACAGGCGTGAGCCATTGTACCTGGCCGAAAAGAGGTATATTTAAAAGTGAATTTGTTACTTCAACTAACACAACCTTCACTTAAAAATTAGGCTGTCTGTTCACTCTCCTTAGTACAGGTTCATGTAATGCCAAATGTAGTATGTGGCTGGATTGAGTTGGAATTATGAAGATCCTCAAATATTCATGAGCCAGGTTGATGTCATTAAGTAATCCAATAGTTCATGTTCTCCTGAAATACTTATATAGCTGGCTTTCTCATTAATCATTTTGTAGGAAATGATTGGAATAAATAAGGAGTAGTACTGAAAAGAGTAAAGAATCCTATTCAGTATTGTCTTAATCAATTTTGGGAACCCTAGGCATCAGTAGAATATAGTCTTAAAATCGATCTAGTTGAACTGCATCAATATTAATGGTGAACAAATTAAGATTTAGTGACCTGCTCAAGATCTCTTAGTAATTGGCAGCAGAGCTCAGTCCAGTCTAGTGTATGTGTTTATGCACATATGCATGTGTGTATATGTATTTAAAATCCCTGTTGTGTATCTAACTGAAAAAGATATATATTCCCTTGCCTGATTTCTGTTTCCTGTTGATTTTTATCTAGAAGAGGGATAAAAGCTGTTTTTTAAAGAAATAGTGGGTCTTGATCAGTTTTGGGGAAATTGAGGGGACTGTATTTATAGTTTAGGGAGAGTACTCAAGAGTCCTACTGTTATTTCCGCTATCATACTAATAGTACTGAAACAGTTTTAAAATTACACTGGATAACTGAAACTTAAAAAGTTGGCTTTGTTAAACTGCTTTTTCATGTAGATATATTCATGGGAAGGACTTGCTATAATAAATGTTCCTCCCTCCCTCCTTTCCAATGTTTATCTTTAATGCCAACCTTTCATTTTCTGAGGTTAAAATAAATATAGGCTTAATAGTTTTCTTAAAAATAAAATACCAAATTATTATTTCCTCATAAAACTTCCTAGTTGTAAAGTGGAACTTTATCTAATCCAGATAGTAATATGACTAAACCTTCTAATAATGTTTTTAATTGATTTCCTGTCCAGAATCTTTTCGACAATTTTATTTTTGTATTAAGGAGGTTTTTGCATGGATTAATGATCTCGATTTCAGCCCTGTAGTCATTGCGATGTCATACATTGCAACTGTGTGGGCATAGTTGAAATCTTTGAAGTTGTTGAAAGATTGTGTTAGTATTTGAGGATTTGGAGAGGAAAAATTCTTTGTCTTTACTAAATACATAAGAACCACTGTATTACACATAATAAGTTAGTCTGTGTGTTGTTGATATTTGTAAGAATTTAAAACAACTGTCCTACTTTTAGGTCTGCTTTTTTTCGGGAGGGAGGCAGCAGGATATGTAGTAAGTAAATGTTTTAAAACCATTCTCTTGAACTAGGTATCTAGGTATGTATTTTTATTATGTGTTTAGCTTTGGTTGCCTGAGAAGCAAACATGTTTGTGAGAACCAGGGTGCCCCTCTAAAAAGAAACTCTTTCCTGATAGTAAATAATAGTCTCTGGTTGCACTTTCCATTATAACTCTGAGAGATTAATTCTGGGTAGGAAATAGTTCTTTCTGCCCTTCTTGACCCTGGTTTCCTATTTCATAATACATGATTTGCGTCATTCATCTGGGACTCTTAAGTCTCTGTAGAGTGTGTATGACTGTCACCTAACTTTTGTGGAAAGGAGACTCTCAAAAGTAGTGTATTAAAGGATACTTTTTTCTCCCCAACAATAACGTATTAACTATAGAATTTATTAAGAGAGTGTGGGGTCATTAAAAAGTTTGGACATGCCTTGGAGAGACATGTAGGTTAATATCCTACCTTACCTGCTAGCTGTAAGTGCCTTTGGGGACAATCTATTTGAAATTGGGTTTTGTGAGAATTAAATGAGATAATATAAAAAGTTCCCTTCACTGTGCTTGTTTGCCTGCACTCAGAATTGTTTCCCATTTATTGCAAGCTTGGTGAAAAATTCCAGCCACATTTCATACTAGCAAATACGGATTCCTTGATATCCAGCATTGTGCAAGCCACTCATTTATACTTCATTAGAGATAAAATGCTAAGCCATATTATTATTATTGTTATTTGCAGATATGAACAGTTGTATAGTATTGGTGCCTGAGTGTGGTAGGCTGAAAGAAAAATACAGAGGAGGAAATCAGATTGAGTGGTGGGCAGGATTAACTGAGAAGTAAATTGTGGCATATCAAGATGCACCGTCTGCAGTATTTTCTCCTTTTCTGTCCTCTCTTCCCCCTGTCCTCATCCTCTGCTGCCTTTGACTTTGTGGGAGCATTTCTAAGTGTTGGGGCTCTCTGCCTGCTCTGCAAGTTGAGTTTTCGGATTCCTTTTCATGATGGTGGTGGATGTGAGGGGCATAAAATGTCTGCTTGCTCTATTAGTAGGGTGTGAATATAATACCATTGTTGACTTCTTCCCTCCTGTAGACATTGTACATGTCTTAGATTCTGAGAGTGACTCCTGTTTTCTTTGTTCAGTCCATGAGTTTTGTGGAGGTTAATTTCACAGGTCTGCCAATTTTGGGTTGAGTTACCATGTTGTATCTCTCTTGCGCCTAAGAGATTCTTGAAACCCCAGATCTAAGCAGGTAGAACCATTTGATACATTAGTCTGAAAGTGATCCCTGTGGCAACCTACTTTTTTCCTGTTTTTCTCTTAGGAAAACACGTCATCTCTGATAGAAGATTTTCTTCCTTCTCTTTTCTTTTCTCTTTTTCTTCCTTCTCTCTTCTTTTCTTTTCTCTCCTCCCCCTTCCCCCGCTTTCCGCCTCCTTTCCCTCTCCTTCCCTTCCCTCCTCTCCCCATCCCTCCTCTGCCTCTTCTCACCTCACAGGGTTGTTTTTTCTCACAGGGTTTCTTTCTTTCTGACTTTGTCTTTTCACAAAGTCTTGCTCTGTTGCTCAGGCTGGAGTGCTTTGGTGTGATCACAGCACACCACAACCTCAACCTCTGGGCTGGAGAGATCCTCCCACCTCAGCCTCCATTGTAGCTGGGACTACAGTCATGAGCCACCGCTCCTGGCAAGAAGCTTTCATATGAGCATTTGTAGCGATTTTTGTTTTGAAAAATTGGGAGTTGTTACAGGGCATTTGACTATGATATTAATAATATTATTTAATAGCAATTTTTAACATAAAATTTTATTTTAACATCCACTTCATACCTTTTGGAAGTATATCATTTGAAAGTGATTTCCTGGCTGATGGTTAAGCTCCATTACTTTACTTACATTTGTTTCATAACACGAGATCTGAATAACACAAAATCCTGTCTGGTCTCCTTTTCCTCCCGTCTTTCCAAGTCACCTGTGTTCTTCCTCTCAAATAATAGAGGTCATACAGAGAAGAGATCTTCCTTGTGCTTGATCATTCTGATTTAAAACAATTGCTAATTAAAATATAAGATGTAAATAACTCTTTGATCTAATGCAACTGACCATTGGCATAGAACATTTTAAAAACACATTTCAAGTGTTGGAACCTAGCTATTTATCACACAATTTTATATTTCAAGATTTTGTTTGCTCATCTTTATTGTATAAGTAGTAATAGGTCATTTTCTTTTAATGCTGTGAAACTTAATTCATCTTGTTATTTTAATTAGCAGTTGTGAGAGTTTAGTGAAGTTGGGAGTTGTTAAATTCTTCATGGTGAAAGATTAATGGACTTAGACCTGCATTTAAATATTCAGGGATAATTTCTTAAAAACCTTGACTTGCCTATATCTTTTTCTATAGTCAGGCAAGAAGCCAGGCATGCCCGTGTATACATTCTTCTCAGTTGGCAAGGTATCATAGAAGTTCTTCTAGGTCAATGCATGTACATGTAGCTTACTTTTAATGGCTGCATAATAGTCTGTTCAATGGGTATATATGTTTTTCAGGCATTCTTTGATTAATGAATCTTTAGATCATTTTCTATTTTTGGTTTTTTGCCACCGAATCAGTACTGCCATGTCTCCCAGGTGTGTGTGTGTGTGTGTGTCCAAGTTTTATCTTCAGACTATATTACTACTAGTTGCAGTTAACTACTCATCCCCAAATCTGTAAATATGTCTTCCTGTGACCCTGACACTACTCTGTCGTGATTCTTAGTGATTTCAATATCCTTCTAACACTGTGGTCTTATTATTTCATACTCCAGCCTGCCTTTGCTATTCCTTTTCCATGACCATTCATTCTGCCACTCTCCTAGATGACTATTTTATACTTTCTCCTTAATTTTCTAATACCTTCCTTTCTGCCTCCCTCACATCCAATGATTTTGCTTCTTATTACTCTGAGAAAATAGAAGCACCCAGAAGAAAATCTTCTGCAAGCTCCTATTCCTGCACGTCTGTGTCCCTGTTTCTCCCACCCTCTCTCCTCCTCCAGAGGTGTGGCTCTCTTCTGCATAATACTTTCCTCTGCTGGTTCATAGCCATCAGTCTGCAGACAAGCTCTACTATTTATGTTAAAAACAAAAGAACCTCTTTTGTCCTGGCCTGTTACCATTACTTTGTTCTTTAGAGCTCTTTCTACTTACTGTCTTTCTGCCCTTTCTTGAACCCTCTTCATTTGAGCTTTGGTCCTTAACACTTAAGCTCTTTTCAAGTTTAAGGTCAGTGGAGACCTTCACATTATCAAATCCAGTGTTTAACTCCCAGGCTTCCTCTTTTATTTCCTCTTTTTTGGCTTCCCTGTTCATACTCTGTGCCCATTTTCCTTGTGTTGCTTGACTTTTATTTTAATTTATAGGCGCTCTTTGTATATTTTGTCAGCATTTTTTCCTGGACACTTGTTTTCCTTTTGATTCTTTTAAAGTTGTGTTTCGTCATACAGAAATGTTAACTCCTCTGGATTTTGTAGGAAAATAACTCTATAAGAATCAACTAGAATTTTGAAAAACGTGAGTAGTGAAGGTCTTACCAGATATTTAAAGCAGTAGTTCTCAAGCATTAATGTACAAAAACCTGCATGGTTGCATTTTAAAAATGAATCTGTCACAGGAGTTTTCAATTTTTAGGTATTGGGGCAGTAAGGAACATAGGGAGGCATACCTGAGGAATCTTCATTTTAAATGACCTCTAAGGTAATTCTGATATGATTGGTCCATGGGCCACATTTAAGAAAAACATTGCACTTTGGGAGGCCGAGGCAGGCGGATCACGAGGTAGGAGACCGAGACCATCCCGGCTAACACAGTGAAACCCTGTCTCTACTAAAGATACAAAAACAAAATTAGCCGGGCGCAGTGGCAGGCGCCTGTAGTCCCAGCTACTTGGGAGGCTGAGGCAGGAGAATGGCGTGAACCCGGGAGGCGGAGCTTGCAGTGAGCCGAGATTGCGCCACTGCACTCCAGCCTGGGCAAAAGAGTGAGACTCTGTCTCAAAAAACAAAAACAAACAAACGAAAACAAAACAAAAAAAGAAACATTGCTGTAAATTTATATTTGGTATAAAGGGGTATTAGCAAAGTAGTAGGCAAATACATGGCAGGAACAGAATGGTGTTTAGAAACACATCCAAGTGTGAATGAGAAATTATTAATGAAGAGGACATTTTGTCTATTTGAGAAAAGAGTGGTTTATTTAAAAATGCTTTAGGCAGTTTATCTGAGAGGAAAGAATTTAGCTTTCACCGTCATACGATATAGAAAAATAAACTCTGTTGAATTAAAGATCTAGATGTAAAAATTAGGTAAACACTGGAAAAAATACAGGAGACCGATAGTTTAACCTTTGGATAGCTGAGGCCTTTTAAAACTAGATTGGAAACCTAGAAGCTATGAAAGAAAAATTGACAGATTTAGCTGTTCAAGTTTACTTTTACTTTTGAAAGATAATGTTCTGTCTAACACGGTGAAATCCCATCTCTACTAAAAAATACAAAAATTAGCTGGGCGTGGTGGCAGGCGACTGTCATCCCAGCTACTCAGGAGGCTGAGGCAGGAGAATCGCTTGAACCTGGGAGGCAGAGCTTGCAGTGAGCCGAGATCGCATCACTGCTCTCCAGCCAGGCAACGGACGGGACTCTCTCTCAAAAAAGAATAAAAAATAAATAATAAAAAGAGAAAGATAATGTTACAGGACAGGGGTCCTGATCTAGACCTGAAGGGAAGGTTCTCGGATCTTGCGCAAGAAAGAATTCAGGGCGAGTCCATAGTGCAAAATAGAGGCAAGCTTGTTAAGAACATAAAGTGGCGCAAGAACAGCTACTCCATAGACAGAGTAGGATGCTCCTGAAAGTAAGAGGAGGAACGCGCCCACCCTGGGTACAGTGCTGGTGTACATGGGAAGATGTGCTCTGCTACAGGGTTTGTGATAAAGGAATAATTTTCTCAATTACTATATTAAGATAACATTGCAAAAATCAGTGTTATCTTTAAAGCAAAATTAGGAATGCCTTTGTTCTCCAGATATCGGGATATCTGGACACTCCCAAGTCTGGATCTGTTTTTTAAACATTATTAATTTGTTCCCTTAACTGGAAACACCCAGAGGCTCGGAATGCCTAATTTTCTGGGAATGCAGCCCAGCAAGTCCCAGCCTCATTTTCCTAGCCCTCACCAAAGACGGAGTCGCTCTGGTTCAAACGCCTCTGACAGTAATACTCATTCTAAGGTGTAGCAACATAAAGTATCTATGACTAGTTCTAAAGATTTTTTAGAGCCACCTAGCAAATAAGATGCGGTTGTCCAAATTTGTTACTTTACTTAATTTATCTAGAACATTTTAGAAAAATTAAATGGCTTAATTGAATGTGGCTGGTATCACTAGGCTGCATTTGACGCCCTTGAATACTTGCTCTGTGGCTCTCCCCTCCCTTGGCTTTTGCAACACTGTCCTCTCCAGTTTCTTATTGGTTTCCTCAGTGGTACTTTCTCCTTCTCGACCCCATGGATTGGTTTCTTTTCAAAGTTTTCTGTCCTTGAGCTTGATCTTGTAGATTGCCTATGTGTTCTGTTTGGGCATTCTCATTCTTCTCTTTATGGCTCCAAAATGTGTGCCTCTAGCTCTGGCCTCTCTTAAGTTTCACAGTTTGTGTATATTTGGATGACTCACAGGAATCTTAAACCCGTATTTTCAAGACTGTATTTATTTTCTTTCTACCAACCATCCAACCACTGACCACCTATTTTACTTCTTGTATTTCTGTCTTGGTGGAAGGCACCAAGATCATTTTCTCTCCTTGTATTGTTACAGCTCTAATTCATGACTTAATTCTATATTGTATTCAGATACAGAATTCGTTGTTGGGAAGGACTGGGGGAACAGCTGTAACATTTGCCACCCTCAGAAGCTGCTGGTCCTGTGTCACACCACGTTAGCCTCTTGATCGAGGAAGGTAAAGAATTACTTTCACTGATTTTTATCTAATTTCTTTGCCTTTCGTTTCTGCTGCCTTCACATTGTCTTCTACAGATAGTTATTTTCTAAACCTGCATTTGTGTACATTAGAATGCAAACTAAGTTCTATTCAAAGGGCACAGCAGTTCAACTTCATCTCCTCCCGGCCCTGCTCTTCTGGTTTATTTTTTGTTGCTTGAACAAAAGACAAACTTTTTGGTGCTTGGTCAATCTGTGTGGTGCCATAACTTCTAAAGCTCCATCCCTACTCCCACTCCCCTACACCATCTTCACTTGTCCTCAGCCTTTTAGGATCACAAAAAATTGCCATTTGATCCAAGAAGATTTCTCAGAAAATGCCAGAACTAGTCTCTACCTTTTACTGTACTCTTCCTGAAGCACCATTAACACTTGATTAATACTTACCTTTAGGTTGTATGATCAATTTGAGTTAACTTTTTGTATGGTGTAAGGAAGGGTTACAACTTTTGCTTGTTAGTTATTTCAGTACCATTTGTTGAAAAGACTGTTCTTTCCCCATTAAATTTTCTCACCACCCCATTGAAATTCAGTTGTCCATAATATAAGGATTTATTTCTGGATTCTTAAATTGACTCCATTGATCTATTTGTCTGTCCTTTTGCCAGTACCACACCATCTTAATTACTTTTCCTTTGTAGTAAATTTTAAAGTTAAGACATATAAGTCATCCAAGTTTGTTCTTCTTTTTCAAGATTGTTTGGCTGTTCTGGGTGCTTTTAATATCCATGTGAATTTTAAAATCAGCTTACTTATTTCTGTCTAAAAGCCAGCTTTTATACAGCTGAGATCTTTTTTAAGCTAACCTTAGATTTAATGAACTAGTTATTTAGGTCCAAAAGAAAAGGCCGGGCATGGTGGCCCACGCCTGTAATCCCAGCACTTTGGGAGGCCGAGGTGGGCGGATCACAAGGTCAAGAGATCGAGACCATCCTGGCCAACATGGTGAAACCCCATCTTTACTAAAAATACAAAAATTAGCTGGGCGTGATGGAGCATGCCTGTAGTCTCAGCTACTCGGGAGGCTGAGGCAGGAGAATCACTTGAACCCGGAGGCGAAGGTTGTAGTGAGCCGAGATCGCGCCACTGCACTCCAGCCTGGGTGACAGAGTGAGACTCGGTCTCAAAAAAAAAAAAAAAAAAAAAAAAAAATGGAACTCAAATATTGTTGAGGCAGCAAATATTCTATCATCTGAAACCTCAGTGGTAAACACAATACCCAAATTTAACATATTTTTGTTACTTGTTAAATACATGCGTGTAAATATATTCACTTAAGTAAACTAAGTGGACAAAATTAGATAAGTCTTTTTTCATATCCAACTTATTTAACTTGATACACTTTCCAGCTTTCAACATAATTGCAAATTTTTATAATCTTGTAAGATAATGTTATGTAATTCAACTTGTCAGTATTATTCTAGTGCTATTAGCTATATTAATTACATAAGGACATTGGTGTAAGGGGACTCAAAAATTCACAGGTTTGGGTAGAAAATGAGAACTAGACAGTGATTTCATCACTATAAAGTTAGTTGTTACTTAGCGTCCCCTAAGGCTAATGTATGGCAGATCCCTGTAGCCATAAATTGCATTCTGGGCTTTAAGGGATTAAAATATAATTCAAATCCTTCAATAAAATCATACCATTCACACCATTACCTTTGAAAATAAATACTTGGAATTCTAGTACATACCTTAGATCTTGTTTGTACATGCCATTCAATTTATTATAATGCTTTAAAAAAGATATCGATGCAGGATTCTTGCTCCTTAGTTCAGCTAAATCCAGGTTCTTGTCTCATGACCAGAAAAAAATTAGGCATGTGGACACATTGAAGGATGAGGAGGGCGGAATTTATTAAGCAAAAGGAAAGCTCAGCAAAGAGAGGGGTCCTGCAGGCAGGTTTCTACCTCACAAATTGAATACCAGGGCCACCACACAGGAGCTGAAGAGTGCAGACTTCTCCTCTGCGTGAGGCACAAATTCCTGGTGGCTCTACCCTAGGGCATTATTCAGAAAGAATCAGTCAGGAAACGTTGGGCAAACTGGGACAGACTTTCTCCCTCTGGGTCACGGGTTTCAACCTGGACCAGCAGTCCAGTCTTTCAGCCTTCAGGTTGCTTTAGGCTTGAAGGTGAGGTTTCACCGGGGACTCTACCCTATCTGCCTAGGTATTTGTCTGCCTCCAGCCTCTATCAATATGGTACTACAAATAGAAGGAAGAAAAAAAAGTCAAATCACACCTTAGGAAATTACAGCCTAGTAGCATCAGTAAAAATGGTACTGTTAGTCATGGCATGAAATAGACGTAAAATCGAAGGTTGATTTTCTTTTTTTTTTTGAGATGAGGTCTGGCTTCGTGGCCCAGGCCGGAGTGCAGTGGCATGATCTCAACTTATACGCACTTTTCATCTCCTGGTCTCAAGTCATCCTCCCACTTGATTCCGCCTCTTGAGTAGCTGGTACTACAAGTGTGTGCCACCATACCTGGCTAACTTTTGTAGTTTTTGTAGAGACAGGGCTTCGTCATGTTTTCCAGGCTGGTCTCAAACTTCTGAGCTCAAGTGATCCATTTGTCCTGGCCTCCCAAAGTCCTGGGATTACAGTTGTGAGCCACCATGCTGGCCTGTTTTTCAATTATTGATTGCTTTCAATTTGGAAAGTGCATTGTGAAACACTCAAAGATGTTGCTGGTATTATTGAGTTCTTTTGATACTATATAAATAAATGACAGAGTAACACCATAGTTATATGATTGGAACTCAAGAAATATTAAATGATAGGATTGAAAAGAGTTATATGAGTCATTTGTCCAGAATTTATAAATTTTTTTTCTGTATCCCAATGGAATAAATTTAAACTATGTATATTCTCTGAAATAGTCTTCCAGTTTGCCCAACATGCTTGCTCTCCTGGCTAGATATTAGCTAAAAATTAACAAAACAGTCTTTTTCCCTGTTACTGTGTGGTAAAGATGTAAAACCCTTTTTGCCAGCAGGGCTGCCCTCTACTGGACTATTTAAGATATTCAGTGAGCAGGTCAATATGACTATTTTACAAGAAGGTAACACAGTGGGTATAAATGTAAACATCCCATATCCCAAACAAACTGAAGTTCCCTGAATAGGTTTAAAAAAAAAAAGCCCTTTAATAAACTTTTACCATTAAAACAATTATGGTCGGCTGGGCGCGGTGGCTCACGCCTGTAATCCCAGCACTTTGGGAGGCCGAGGCGGGCGGATCACCTGAGGTCAGGAGTTCAAGACCAGCCTCAACATGGAGAAACCCCGTCTCTACTAAAAATACAAAATTAGCCGGGCGTGATGGTGCATGCCTGTAATCCCAGCTACTCGGGAGTCTGAGGCAGGAGAATTGCTTGAACCTGGGAGGCGGAGGTTGCAGTGAGCCGAGATCGCACCATTGCACTCCAGCCTGGGCAACAAGAGCGAAACTCCATCTCAAAAAAAAAAACAAAACAAAAAAACAAACAAAAAAAACAATTATGGTCATTTTGAGAACCGGTAGTGAAGTTTATACGGTCTTAGTCTCCATTTCAACCTTGGAGGCAGATCTGTGGCAATGAGAATAGTAATGTATAGGAACGGTGGGTCTGCTCTGATGTCAGTCTTTTATGATGATTTGTATATTAATACAAATCACGTTTTTGTGAGTCCATTCATGCTGTGGATGTTTTCTTAGGCATTAGCATAGGTCATAGTGGACACATACTGAATAGGTCATATCTGTTAAGGCTCTTGCTACAAAGCATCAAAACTTTTCAGAGCTATTTCCTCTGTGAAAATTCATTTTAAGTAGCAAGTTGTTTTTTTCTGTGGTTCATTCCCATGCCTGAGATTTGCAGTAATGTAGAACTAGTTTACCATCACTGCTGAAACACTCATAGAAGGTTCCAAATTCCTGGTCCAGGGAAGGAGCAAAAGCCTGACTCACATAAATAAACAACTGAGGTTGCAAGTTTAAGGAACTTTTTTGATGAAGTCAAGGAGTCTTTGGATGGTTCGAGTTCACTCTACTGCCTGCTTCTTTGTTTTCATAATAGGAACATGTCCCACAGCCTTTAGTAGGATGTCAGGTTTTTCTTGATGTTGCCAGCAGGATCCTGTGTCCCAGGAAACTACCGTGGAATAAGGGGGGTCTGAAGTGCCTGTTTTGGGGAGACCTCTAGAGTAAGTCCTTTGCTGCCAGCAGCAGTTAAGGGAGGTAGCTGTGACATTGTCTTCAGCTTCTGCCATCTTGTTAGGTCCCAGGTGAGATTTTGAAAAGGATTGTTCAGGAGTGGTAAGAGCTCAAACAGGCCTGCCTCAGCCTCACGATAAGCCACTGCATCTGGCTAATTTTTTTATATATATTTTTTGAGACAGGGTCTTGCTTTGTTGCCCAAGCTGGAGTGCTGTGGCAGGATCACAGCTCATTGCAGCCTCGATCTCCCTAGGCTGAGGTGATCCTCCCATCTCAGTCTCCCGAGTAGCAGGGACTACAAGTGTGCACCACCACACCCTGCTAATTTTTCTCTTTTTTGTAGAGATGAGGTTTTACTATATTGCCCAGGCTGGTCTTGAACTGCTGGGCTCAAGCAATCTGCCTGCCTTGGCCTCCCAAAGTGCTGGGATTACAGGCATGAGCCACCATGTCTGGCCATGATATTATTTTTAATTCAAAAACAAATATGCAAAATTAAATTTTAGTGAGAGAACTTAGTTGGATAACATCTTTCTTCTGGGTTATTAGGGTATGTTTATTCTTTGCAACTCTGATGTTCTAGGTGTAGCAAGACCGTTTGTTTTCATTTTGCCATTTTCCTGTACAGAAAGCTTTAATGTCTCCCCATGACCTTTATGGCAAAAACCAAATTCCCTCGACCAGTCTTTGGATTACTACACAATACATTGTCAAAGAAAATAGCCTGGAATGGTGAACAGAGCCTGAGGCTCAGTTGGGAGTCCTGACTTCTCACCAGCTGTGCATGAGCAAATTTGGAGGTGTTCCTTAACTTGTAAAATCGATTTGGATTTTTGGTATTTTAAGCATGATTTCCTTTAGTTCTTTTTTTTTTTTTTTCCAGAGTGCTAGAATTCAGTCTTTTAGTTCTTTGAACATATTTATAATAGCTGCTTTGCTGTCTTGTCTACTAAGTCTGACATCTGGGCCTTCAAGGACAATTTCTACTGCCTGCTTTTCCCTTCTTTCTATGTGTCATACTTTTCTGTTTATTTGCATGCCTCATGATTTTGTGTTGTAAACTGGGCATTTTAGATAGTATTTTGTAGCAACTCGGAATACTGATTTTCCCTCCCCTCTTCCAGGGCTGCTGCTTGTTGTGTTGTTTCCTTATTTGTTAACTGACTTGGCTGAGCTATTACACTGAGGTTTGTTTATTCTGCACAGTGTACCCTCAGATGTTTCTCCTCAAGAGGGTACACTTGGGCACGCACATAGTCACCCTGGACTGCCCTTCTTGAGAGACGATAGCCGATTTTCAGCAGGGCTTTCTTTAACTCTCAGATCTCCTTGTTAAGCTTCTGCTTTCATTGGTATCACCACCCAGCAACTATTCTTCACTAATTGCTAACTGATTGCTTTATTGTTTTGGACAAAGCTTTGGGCCATAAATTTCCCCACTTGTGATCCAGTTAAATTAAGATGCCCTTTGCATAGGGGTTGTGTTTGATGGCAGTCTTTGAGGCTTGTCATGTCAAGAAGGAGGATTCTTAGGTATCTCTTTCCCTGGTTCTCTGTGAAACTTCTACAGTAGTTGGTTAGTCTTTCACTTGCTGCTGTCACAGAACTACCAGCCTCATTTTTTTTTTTTTTAGATGGAATCTTGCTCTGTTGCCGGGCTGGAGTGCAGTGGCGCTATCTCTGCTCACTGCAATCTCCGCCTCCCAGGTTCAAGCGATTCTCCTGCCTCAGCCTCCCGAGTAGCTGGGACTACAGGCGTGTACCATCATGCCCAGCTAATTTTTGTATTTTTAGTAGAGATGGGGTTTCACCGTGTTGGCCAGGATGGTCTCGATCTCCTGATTTTGTGTTCTGTCCTCCTTGGCCTCCCAAAGTACTGGGCAGCCTCATGATAATTACTTACCACCAATGTCTGTGTTGTTTTTGACAGTGCCATTAGGCATGAACTTTTCCATTCTTTGTTCTAAATATAGTCGGTCTTAGAAATTGCTAAGGGGCTCTGTGTTCTTACAGCCTGCTTCTCCAGCCTGTGCAGAACCTTTGTGCCATTGTTCTGGAGCTGGGGCTGGGGACAGCAGCTTGATTTTCTTATAGTTATATCTGTTCTGTGAGTGGTCTACTAGGCCATCAATGTACCCATCAGTCTTCTCTGTTTGGAGCTTCTTGGCCTGCATGGAACCTCTGCTTTACAAGAGGTGAGGCAAAGATGATCTGTGCTTGGTGTCCTTGGCCTGATGCACCTGGGGTAGAGCTTCTGCCCTAAGAATGGGGACTGGATGAAAGAGAAAGGATTCTTCAGTTCTCTCATCTATCTACACTTGCCTGGAATAGAATTTCTGCAACACAGAGCTAGGGGTAGGAGGTGAAAAATGCTGGCTGCTTGCGTCACTTGGGAAGAAATCGTAGTCCTGGATTTGGAGCTGGGTAGGGTTAACTAGTTACTAGTTCGCTTCAGTTTTGTTTCTTCAAGAATGATGGCCGGATGTGGTGGCTAACACCTGTAATCCCAGCACTTTGGGAGGCTCAGGTAGGAGAATTGCTTGAAGCCAGGAGTTTGAGACCAGCTGGGGCAGCATCATGAGAGCCTGTCTCTACAAAAAAAATTTTGAAAAATTAGCTGAGTGTGGTCACACATGCCTGTAGTCCCAACTGTTTGGGAGGCTGAGGAGAGAGAATCGCTTGAGTCCAAGAGTTTGAGGCTGCAGTGAGCTATAATCTTGTACTGTACTCTATCCTGGGTGAGATCCTGTCTTTAAAAAAAAAAAAAAAAGGTATTATTACCCACCTGCCACACAATGGCTGTTCCCCTCTGCCCGGAGTGCTCTTTCTTACCCAAATAGGCACATGGTACGCTCTCTCTTCCTTATGAGTCTCTGTTCAGATATCACTTAGCTGTAGCACCTCTCCAACGTTGCCCCAGTCACTTTCTATTTTCCTTACCTGGGTTTATTTTCCTCATAACATTTATCACCACCTGGCACGTACACATGCATGCATGCATACCTACATATTTGCTTGTCTACCTCTCCCAGTGAACGTGCAGGTTGCACGAGAGCGGGAACTTAGGCCGTTTTGTTTACTGTTACTTTCGCAGTGCTTAGAGCGATATCTAACATAGTGGATTTTCAATAAATCTGATGAATGCAAAGTACGGAATGACCAAAGTATACTGCTTTCTTGCGTCATAGTTTAACCTAACTTGAAAACTATCTGTAGAGCCATTGTGGAAAATGAATTTTTTGTGTTTGCAAACTCCAGTTGCCTGTTGCTGACTAGAGTGAGAATGGGGCTCACAGGGAAGGAATGTGGTGATTATTTGGCAGTGGCTGCTGGGGCTGTGAGAGAGGATGGGTGTGTTGTATTTGTAAAGTACTTGCCATCCCTAATGCAGTGAGATGCTAAAGCACAGGAAATGGGTAAATTTTTGGTCTTCCCCCAACCCTCTTTCTGACTTGCTCCCTTTTTACTACTGGGAATGTTTGTGGATACTTAAGGTTTTGGTTGGAACAGCCGCCTGTTTACAGTATGATGTGGAAACTTTTCTTGTAATTCCGTCGTTAATAGATATTGTACAAATGAGTCTCTTAGAAATATCGAGACATTGTAGGGGACCAGCGTGGTAGCTGCTGCCTGATAGAAAAAAAAAAATCTTCATTTGCTGATGTAACTTCTCTTTAAATTATTTTAAAATGATTTTGAACTAACGCCTTTCTTTTTCTTCCTTCTAGATTCTCGCTGAAGTCTGTTAATTCTACTTTTTGAGTACTTATGAATAACCACGTGTCTTCAAAACCATCTACCATGAAGCTAAAACATACCATCAACCCTATTCTTTTATATTTTATACATTTTCTAATATCACTTTATACTATTTTAACATACATTCCGTTTTATTTTTTCTCCGAGTCAAGACAAGAAAAATCAAACCGAATTAAAGCAAAGCCTGTAAATTCAAAACCTGATTCTGCATACAGATCTGTTAATAGTTTGGATGGTTTGGCTTCAGTATTATACCCTGGATGTGATACTTTAGATAAAGTTTTTACATATGCAAAAAACAAATTTAAGAACAAAAGACTCTTGGGAACACGTGAAGTTTTAAATGAGGAAGATGAAGTACAACCAAATGGAAAAATTTTTAAAAAGGTAAGATGATCTTTCATTGCCTTTGAATTCTTTCTGAATAAAATATCCTGTTAGAAATGAAGTAAAAGGCAAGCACAGCCTGCCTCCATTAGAATTCACTGTTGAAGGAGAAGCAGTGTAGGAAGGGGGCTAGACTACCTTCTAATTTCTTCCTGTACTTACCAGCACTGATATGTTCTGAGTTTTCGGAAGGACATGGCGACCCAGTGGTGTGGAGCTCTTCCCCATTGTCTACCAGGGTTTGGAATGTCTAGGGCAGTTTTGAGTATGAAACCATACTCCCTGTCTCTAGAGCAGCTGGGTGCTGGAAATGGCTCCAGGTTTTGGGGTGGGACCTGCTGTGTTAAATGTGGCTTAGATGTGGGTTGCAGTGAGTGCTTCATATCTTTGTACTTTGGCTGTGGCAGTTGCATGGTTCTTAAAACATTTCTTTTCAGAAATATGGAGAAACCTGCCATTGTTGATTTGAAACAACGGGCAAGATGTTCTTAGAGGCAGTGTAACAGCGATTAAGAGCCTGGACTCCAGACCCAGACTATAGGTCTGAATCTTGGCTTTGCCACTTACTGGCTTTCTGACCCTGGAAAAGTAGGTTAACTAGTTTGCCTCAGTTTCTTTTTCTGTAATATGAAGATAATGATCATTACTGACACTCAAGAGCCAAGCTGTTCTAAGAGCTTTACATATATCATCTTAAGACTCACAGTTACCCTATGAGTTAGTTGTTATTATTTTCACTTTACAGATGACAGCACTGAGGCACAGATAGTTGAGGTAACCTACCCCAGGGACACTACAGCTAGGGAAGCTGGGACTGGAATCCAGGCCTTCTGGCTCCAGAACTCATACCCTCCATTCTTCACTGATCACAGCTTTCATGCTTGTGAGGATTGTGTGTGTGTGTATATATCTGCAATGTGCTTAGAACAATTTGTGGCACTTAATGTAAATGCTCTAGCTTTTATTATTAGATTACTATTATCTTGAGAATTCAATGAGGAAAATTATAGTAGAAAATTCAATGAGGAAAATTAGATCATGGAATAGTGTGTTTCACTGGTAGTATAGAAATGGTGTGAGAATGCCGTTTATGAACTTGGATATGTGACTTCCTTATGAGCAGTTCTTGAAACTCTAGTAAGTTAAAAATTGAAGATAAAGTATTTTTTAGAGGGGGTACAGTGAAGTGATGTGTAGTTGGTTGATAATTTGGTTAGGTAATAGGTTTAATATCTTTTAACCATTTCCAGCTACTTTGATCCCCAACTGGCTTTTTTTCCTGTCAGTTACAAGGAAACCGTCAACTCTTGAAGGAGAGTCCAAATAACTGCAACTATGGAATGAAAAACTCAGAGCTCCTCTTTTACTGGAGGGCCAGAGGGATGTTGCTTAACCTCCTCTATATATGGCCCATTAATTTTGCCACTTAAACAAATTTCATACATCATTTTCCTCAAAACATGAAGGAGATGCCAAGCAAGTTGATGTCAGTAATTCCTAGAAACTAAAAACATTTTAACTCGACAACAGAATATGTAAATTTCCTCACGTTTAAATAGAGTAGTTGTGTATCTTGTTTTATCTGAAACCATCCTGATTTATACTTGTTGCTGTGACATTAATAGTGCCCCCTTACAGTCTCAAAAGTGCCCTAGTTTGGATAGTTATGTGGTCACCTTATTTTTAAGACATATTCCCTATTTCTTTTGCAGACTTAGAAAAAACTGAATTTTTTTCTATTTAAGATCTCACTGAAGTTAATAGCACATTTCTAGAAATTGAAATCATGAGTTAAGCATGTTTGATTTTTCTTTTCTAGCCTATGGATTGTAATTTCCAAAACATTTTATCATAATGAAGTTTGCTTTTGTCATATTTACATATTTAGCACTGCCTTTTTTTTTTTTTTTTTTTTGAGATGGAGTTTCACTCTTGTTGCCCAGGCTGGAGTGCAATGGTGCCGTCTCAGCTCACCGCAACGTCCGCCTTCTGGGTTCAAGTGATTGTCCTGGCTCAGCCTCCCGAGTAGTTGGGATTACAGGCATGCGCCACCACGTCCGGCTAATTTTGTGTTTTTAGTAGAGACAGGGTTTCTCCATGTTGGTCAGCCTGGTCTCGAACTCCCAGCCTCAGGTGATCCGCCCACCTCGGCCTCCCAAAGTGCTGGGATTACAGGCATGAGCCACAGCGCCCAACCAACACAGCTTTTTATGGCACTCTGTTCTTGAGTCTGTTTTTGAGAAATCGGGTAGTTATGAGAAGGTACTGAAAACAGTACATTTTTATGTGCAAAAGTTTTCTACTTTTCTATCTGCTTATAGATTCATTTTTTTGTCTTTGATATGCTATTTGAATTCAAAGGTTGGATTCTCTTTTAGTCTAAGCATATATACAGAAGTCTTATTTTTCAGGAAGCTTAGTTTTTCTCCGGTATCCCACACATATTTTTTTCATTTTAATGTGGCTAGTATTGTCTTTCAGTCGTCATTCGGTATGTACAGCAGCAAACTAGTTCTCAATTGTGTAAAAAAAAGAAAAGCTTATGTGGTGAATATGAAATTTCTTCCTAATTCGTGTATCAGTATAACTGGACAAAATAAAATCCTGGAGCTATGATAGTTGTTTCCTAAATGTGCGTGTGTAAGTGTATGTGGCTCTTTCCTGCTTATCTTAACCATAGTGCCTTTGTATTCAATGATTATTCAACAAAGTATGAAGTATTTGAACTCATAAAAGTTAGGAGGTGAGACAGACTGTTTTTTAGCAACTTTTTCTGTCTATAGTTCATTACTGTGAAGTTTTATTTAGTTAGTAAAAGGAGGTTTTGAATTTCTATATGTCAGAAGATTTGCCTACTAGCATTTGCTATGAAATTGGCATTTGTGGTTCATCAAACTTTGTTCAGAAGGCTGTGTCTAGACTGTGTCTTGGGAACATGTTATAGTTTTCTTTAGGTTCATTGGGAAAGTAGAATTAATTTTTAGATTTTGCATATAATAAATGAAACAAGTACTTTCTCTTGGCCATACTCAAGAAGAAAGTGTGCAGTGTCGCTGGTTAGCTGAGGCTTTAGTTTCTGTTCATTCTGTGTTGCAGCTGTGGCAGTGATCTGCAGACTGTAGAGTGGGTATCTCAGCTGCATGTTAAACATGCTAGGCCTTTTTCGTTTTCCCCTCTCTTGGTTTCTTGTTACACCCATTGCATTGCATCAGTAGCAGCATCTGCCTAGGATGTTGAAAAGGGGAACTTTCACAACTGGTGGGTTAAGCTGTGTACTTTCTGCTATTAGTGCCTGCTAGCTGATCAAGCTCAGTGAAGTGTGTCTTCATTAAATAGTTTCCATATTTGAAGATAATCTTCAACTGGAAAAGAAAACGAATGTTGTAGCAATATTTAAAATATTTTTTGAGGAAGACTTTTGGGGATTAACCCCAGAATGTATCTGATACGGTTGAAGGAAAGATGCACAAGCCTTATTTCAAATTAATGAACTTTGAAGCTTTGTTTCCATCTTATCCCAACAGTCTATTTTGAGGTCCTGAGGGGAGGATGAGTGGATGAAAAAAGGCAGTGGCGATGACCCTGCTCTCGTTGTGTCCAAGGTAGAGTAGCCACCAGCTTCACTACGACCAGATTCTTCCTTGGGGGACAGAAAAACAAAAGGCACTTGGTTGCTTGGCAGGCCTTTTCAGGGTCCTTTTAAGTTTCATATGGTTTTATAAAACTGTAGCAGAGTTAAGAGCTGGAACCTGTGTCAGCATCACCTGATTCCAGTGTTCCCAGCAGTAAATGCATTGCACTAACGTCGTCTTGAAATGAACAGTGAAATGATTTCAGGACAACTTTAAAATACATGTATACCTGAAATAGAACAAAGCTGCAAAGACTAAAAATAGAAACAGAAAAGAGTACAAGCTGGCTCATATACTTTGTGAGCTATCAGAAACACTTGATTTTTTCTTAGATATTTTATAAAAATAAGAAGAGAATGAGGGATTATGTAATATGGTGCTTAGAGAAGACTTCACTATGACATTCCTTCTAAATTGATCCAAAAAGATAATAGAAACACTCATTTATGTCCTTGTAAGTTGACTTAGCTTTCTTTTCCTCTTTCTTAATGCCGTCTTTTGTGTTATTTCTTAGTCACATTTTTTTACCCTGTTTGTGTATGTGTATAAAACTTATTTTCTGATTTATTAGGACATTTGCATCATGCTATATGTAACAAATTATGGTCAGTCTCTTGGCTGGGATTTGTGGGTTGGTTATTATATTACTCTTCTCTTAGTTTCCCCTTCCAAACTGTCCCTCTCCTTTCATCCTATTTATTAAAGGCACTGCTGCATACCAAATTGTTGAAGCCAAAAAATCAAGGGTGTCTGATTTACATCCCTTACAGCCTCCCCCCGCCTTTTTTTTAGCAGGCCTCCTTGCTTCCACACTTGCCCCCAACTGTAATTCACTCACACACAGCATAAAAATGATTTTTCACAATTGTTAATCAGGCCACCTTACTCACCTGCTTAATAAGACCCGGACTTCTTTCTACAGTGCAGCTGAAGCATTGTGATTTTATGCTTAATCTCTGGAATGAGTTTGCCTGGGTTCATATTCTAGTCCCATTACTTATTAGTTACATGATTTTGAACAAGTTATATTTACTCTACATCTCCATATTCTCATGTGTAAAATAGGGATAATAATAGTAACAGTTTTTTACAGGTATGGTAAGAGTTTAATAAGTTAACACTTGCCGTGTCCTTAGCATGTAGTAAGCACTAATAAAGGTTAGTTACCCTCATTATCATTATCATGATTATTGCAACTATCCAGATCTCTTGAATATTTTTACTCTGTGGCTCCCCTCAGAATAATTTTTTCATAGTGATCTTCAGTTGCAGAGAGAATGGTTAAATGAAGCCAGGTGTACTTTACTGAAGAAGACAGGAACGTGTGTAATTTTGAAATATTTCTAAATAGTGAAAGTAAAACAAGTCCTAGTGCTTAAAGAGGTTTTCAGTAGGAGACAAGATTACCACCTGTAAATAGAGAGAAGGAAGGGTGGAAGGTGTGTGTGTACGTGTGTGTGTGTGTGTGTGTGTGTGTGTGTGTGTGTGTATTTTGAGACAGGGTCTCACTCTTGCCCAGGCTGGAGTGTAGTGGTATGATCATAGCTCTCTGCAGCCTTGAGTTCCTGGGGTCAGGTGATCCTTTTGCCTCAGCCTCCTAGGTAGCTGGGACAACAGGCATGTACTGCACATCTGGCTAATTTTTACACTTTTTTAGACATGGGGTCTTGCTGTGTTGCCCAGGCTGGTCTCGAATTCCTGGCCTCAAATGAGTTGCCTGTCTCAGCCTTCCAAAGTGTTGAGATTACAGGCATGAGCCAGTGCACCTGCCCAGAGGAGGCTATTTGAATAGAGAGAAGGTTTCAGAGGTATTTCAGAGGGTGAGAAAACAAATAGACCAGGGATGTATGATAGGATTGCTTCAGGGTGTCGAGGTCCTAGATTTAATAAGGTTGGCTGTTCTGCAGCAGTGTTCAATGATATTGGCAAGGAATAAATAGTTTAATCTTGTCTTGGGCTAGCCATAGGGACAAAGTTAGGATTAGAAACTTTTCCAGCACAAATCAGATACAATATAGAGTGGGTAGTGTCCTCTAAATGTAATATTTATGAAAAACGTAATTACTAGATGATTCAGTGGTTTAAAGAATTAAAATCATGAGATTCAGATTTCGTTTTATATTTTATTTTTTACATATGTGGAAATCTTACGCTCATTTGATTCCTTTGCCACATGGTGGCATCATTGCATGAGTTTACATATTTAGATTATATATCAAACACCTTTTCAGAACACACATAGTCTTTGAAATTTATAAATCCTGTCACTTACATATTAGAATCTGGAAGGTAGTGCATTCTTAACCTTTAGAGTGTAAAATTCTTAATAATTATAATCCAGTTCCTGCACATTTTGGCCAAGTTGTCATCTATCTTCTAACCCTCACAGAGCTCCTTTTGAAGTCATTGGAGCTCCCTGTGCTGAGCATTTCATGGGGGTAAAGAGCAAGGTGAGAGTTTGGGACCAGTAAAGTAAATAAGTACCATCTTAAATGCAGTTGCTTTATCCATCAAAATAAAAATTTATTTCTTAAATGCGTAATTGCATGGGACACTAGATGGCAGCATTTATCCTTTTCCGTTTTTATCCAACCTCTTCTAGAAATTTCTTAAATGTTTACATTTATAAAATGAACATGGTCAGATGATTTTAAGGTGTTTGAGATGTATATTACTGACACAGCCATGTTTGGGAATTAATTACCTATATATTTTTGCAGAGAGAGGAGCTTTTTATACAGTCCGTATGTAATTAGTTATTTATGGTTTTGTCTAAGTTGAGGAAAATTTCTAAAGACAATATGTTAAAAAACTTCAAAAGGGAGTTTTTACTAATGCATATTTGGTATTACCAGCACTTACGATAAACAGATAAAATATTGAAAACCTGGCGGTGCCAGTAAGCATTTAAGGCTTGAACAGAGGGACTTTGAATAATATAACTAGTCCACCTGGTTATGTAAACAGAAACTTGTTTACTTTGCTTTTGCTTATCCAGAGATTGATATGGCAATTCAAGTTCAGCAATCATAAAGATTTCTGTTAGCTTGGATAGAGAAAGTTTCTGTGAATCATTTTATACCGTCTGATACTGACATTTAGGAATTCCTAAATAGAGAGAAATTAAAATTTTGGCATCTGCGGTACTTGGTACTAGGCTAAATATTAAGTTAACACCTACATCATTTGAATAGATGAAATTTATAAGTAGATTATTAGTGTATGACCATTTGGCCAGGCAGTTGACCTTTACGAGCCTATCAAACTCTCAATATTTTTGAAAACCAAAAATAAAGCCAAAAAACCCCCCAGTTACAATATAAGATTTGAGTTGTTATAGAAGATGTCACAAAATAGCTAATTTTTAAAATAGATTTTTCACTCAAACTCAGTTTCTGGCTTTTTATTAAAAAAATAATTCTATGCAAACGTAACTTTCTGGTTCATCATAACATTTGGACGATATTCTGGTTTCTTTCTGTAAATTATTTTGATTACATTAAAAAAATTTTTTTTTTGTTTTATCAGGTTATTCTTGGACAGTATAATTGGCTTTCCTATGAAGATGTCTTTGTTCGAGCCTTTAATTTTGGAAATGGATTACAGATGTTGGGTCAGAAACCAAAGACCAACATCGCCATCTTCTGTGAGACCAGGGCCGAGTGGATGATAGCTGCACAGGCGTGTTTTATGTATAATTTTCAGCGTATGTAGACTTTCTTATCTTCTGGAAGAATGAACTTACAGATATTTATTGAAATACTTTACTCTGAAGAGGTTAAAATTCTGATGTTAATTTTCACCCAGTGTCCAGTTAGTGGAGAACTCTGTTGTGACTTGGAATTTTTGGTTTATTTTGGAAAATAAATCAATTATATGACAAATTGTACCAATCAATGTTGCAGTGAGGCTTGAACCTCTTCATGGGAGACTTTCAGGTCTTGAGAACTAGACCTACACTTAGGGGCCATTGTTCCAATACCATTTCTCAGGAATCCTCTTTAGAAGTTACTGTCAATTTTGTTCTGTCACCTCTATCAGTAACAACAGTTGACCTCCGAAACACTTCCATACTGAAACCTGGTGAACTTCAAGGTGCAAGTTAAACAATAGAGTTTTCATATTGTAATTATCTGAATGGTAATTATGGTGGCTCAGTCTGTGAGATAGTTCTGGAAGCATAAGTTCAGAGGTCTCGGTGCCAAAATGTGACAGGAATTTGTGGATGTTTAGTCTCATCCTTCAGATGAAACAGAAAATACACTTTCACCAGATTTCTTGCTGTAAATTCCTCCACCTTTTCTTTTTCTTTTTTTTGAGATGGAGTCTCACTCTGTCGCCAGGCTGGAGTGCAGTGGCACAATCTCAGGTTACTGCAGCCTCTGCCTCCCGGGTTCAAGCAATTCTCCTGCCTTAGCCTCTCGAGTAGCTGGGACTGCAGGCGCATGCCGCCATGCCCGGCTAATTTTTTGTATTTTTAGTAGAGATGGGGTTTCACCCTGTTGGCCAGGATGGTCTTGATCTCCTGACCTTGTGATCCGCCCACCTCGGCCTCCCAGAGTGCTGGGAATATAAACGTGAGCCACCGTGCTAGGCCTCCTACACCTTTTCTTTTAAACAAACATTCCATTTTTGTTGTCACAGGTTTGGATTTACATTGTTTCTTTTGAGGAGCTTTTAAAGAATTATTTTCAAAGTCATTTTGTGTATCTTTTTTGAGTTAGGCAGAAAGTAAATAAAAATCTACATTATTCATGTTATGTAATTTCAGCATTTCTGAGAATGTTTGTCTTTAGATATTTTTGCTTGAGAATAAAGTACTGCCACTTGTTTGTGCTCTTTTCTTGACATACACCGTAAATCTGACATTCAGTGTGTCATCCTATTTGTATATGTTCTTTTTCACATTGTAAAGCCAAGTGGCCAACAATTAAGAATTTGAAGTCTTAGAAATCAGTTATAATTCCTTCACAATGTGGTAGTCCCAGAGTAACATCTGTAAGTGAAACAAAATAAAAATTTAAATATCTTCATCTTTAAAAATTGGAAATCTTGGGGCATTTAGGGGAGGATGAGTAGGTGTAATGTTGATTAGTATGGTAAGATAACTTTAAAAAACATAACACTTATAGACTGTGGATTTAACAGTTTAGGGCTCCTAATGCTTTATTATGATTCATCTCCACATTCAGAGACTTTACATTTGTAGTTAAATGTTTGAATATTTGACTGGCTGCTGCTTTTCCTTTTAGTTGTTACATTATATGCTACTCTAGGAGGTCCAGCCATTGTTCATGCATTAAATGAAACAGAGGTGACCAACATCATTACTAGTAAAGAACTCTTACAAACAAAGTTGAAGGTGAGGACTCTAGTTACTTTCTAACTGTCTGATACTTTAGAATTTTCAGTGTCATGAGCCCTATTATTGATACTTAGTTCTTTTATGACTTTTAAGTCCTTAATCTTTGTGGACTTTTATGAATATCATACTTTATTTTTTCCTTTAGAAAATAAAAAGTAGATTTTGTATATATTCATGTATAAGTAATCCAGAGTTATAAATTGTTAAGATGCCTATGTTTAAATTGAAGAAATTACGACTACTTTTTCTCTTATTGTGCTCATCTATTTTCTAGTTTACTTTTAGTAAATTTGTAATTTTGAAGGGTTATATTTTAAACTAGTAATTTTTATTTTACTTCTGAAGCATTAAGTAATTACAAGTTTTCAGAATTGTTTGAAAGTTAAAAAGGGAGACTTTTAATGATATTACAGTAAAAAGAGGTTTCTTTGGTCTCTAGACAACTCCCAGAAATATCTGGGCTATTCTATATGGGGGAAGGAGGAGAAAATTCACATGTAAACTTGTTCAAAAAGAAAATTTTGAACAAGTTTACATGTGAATTTTCTCCTCCTTCCCCCATATATTTTTATGTAGTCTCTTGAAAATATGAGGGGCTTCTGGTTTCTCTACAGTTTAGGCAACCTGTGTTTACATGCCCATTTTATAAGGCAGTACCCTTCTTGATCAGGGTTTTACCAAAGGCCAAGGGTACACACAGTGAATCTAATGCTATAAAATAATAATTTAAATTCAGACCAATACTTAACCATCTGTAAAAAGTGATATTATGCCAGTGTACCCTTTCTTCTTTCTTTTTTGAGGCAAGAAATTACTTAATGATTCACCGAATATGGTAAACTAGTTTTCTTATTCGCTAAGCTGCTTGAAAAATAATGAACGTGATGAATGTTGGTGTATTTCTAGGATATAGTTTCTTTGGTCCCACGCCTGCGGCACATCATCACTGTTGATGGGAAGCCACCGACCTGGTCCGAGTTCCCCAAGGGCATCATTGTGCATACCATGGCTGCAGTGGAGGCCCTGGGAGCCAAGGCCAGCATGGGTATGTTACACTTTTCTAATTCCTTACCTGTGCTTTCTGGTGACCACATTCTCCAGAATTATGCCAAAGTTTTGATTCTGAGGTTAGCTCAAATGACACATCAGTTTTCTAACATCAGTTAGGAAAACAGGTCCCTCTAGGTATACTTTCATCTTGTCTTTAAAGAAAGTTTTAAGGAAAAATATAAACATTAATTATTAATGTTTTAAAGGTAGTATTTATTTGAAATTTAAAATATTTTATATTCAGTTTTCATTTCTTTTTTATGGTGATAGTTTTGGGTGGTTTAAAGTTAGTTTATAAATAATGACATTTATCTTGTCCTATGTGAATTACCTGTAAGTGTTAACAGAGTGGCTAAACCTGGAGGCCTCCTTTTACTCCCTGTTCCAGTTCTTCCCTTTCCTGAGGTGAAAACCTTACCCTCCAACTAGCACACCTAGGCATGGTGACTCTGCAAGTTCCTATTCTCAAAAAAGCATCAGAAAATGTTAGCTAGTGTACTAGTGTTTAGAGATACTGCAAAAGCTGCTGGGATGCTGGGACTGCATTTCCTCTGTAGTTGGAAACCTAGTAATTAGATGTAAGCATTCACTCAGCTCAAATTTTAGGCACCTGGAATTTGAGTGGTAGTGGGATATTTAGATGCAGATATATTGTGGACAGTGGTGTGTAAAAGTCTAGTACTCGAGTTATGTTTGGACTTAGAGATTTGGAAGCTAGAAGCAGTTAGGTTTTAATTATAGCTGTGGGAGTAGGAGGTGAGGTCACCAACAGGGAATGGTGGCTTCAGAGGCTACTAAGGACTAGTCAGAGAGGAAATAAGAAAATATCTAGTAGTATGTGGTTCCTGGAAGCCAAGGGAAAGGAGATCTTGGTGAGTCATCAGCAGGATCAGGGGCTGCATGCAGAGGTCAGATGACACAAGGATTGTAATTTCCAAGAAGTGGTGGTGTTGGAGAAGGGTGCTGTGCATTGAAGGAGTGAAGGGCTGATTTGGAAGTAAAGACTTCCAAGTGTAAACATTATTTAAGAAATGTATCTTGACTGACAGGAGAGGAAGGGTATTCTATTGGGAGTACGTTTAAATAATTTTTTCACACTGATTTAGAAGTTCACATGTAGAGTAGTTCTGGGAGTGGTTCAGACATATCAGCAATGCCAACCATGACCTATTTCTCTTTGTTCTTCTGCTGTGCCACCTCTATAGCCTCTCAACTGTTGTCCTTAGGCTGGTACTCTTCTGATTTCAAATGGTTCACATCGTGTTTTAATGCAGGACTCTGAGTGTAACCAAGTTAGTCACCACTCTGAAGCAGTGAGTAGTTTTTAGCAAACACCTAGATACTCTAGTCCAAAGCTACCTTTATTTCTTAGTTGAATTACTGGGATAATCTTGTCTCCCTGATACCTTTTCTCCCCTTGTAAAGTTAGCCACACAGCAGCCAAAGTGATCTTTTTTTTCACAGATAATAACATACTCCTGTTCAAAACAACATTGCTTTACATCCAGAACGTAATCCAGAGTTCTTCCCGTGGCCTTTGAGGTCCTATGTGTGGTCCCTGATAGTCACTTGACCATTGTTTCTTGCCACTCTTCCTCTTGCTCACTCTGTTCCAGCCACACTCCTTGCTGGTCTTTAGATATGCTGAGCACATTCCTACCTTTGGGTCTTTGCATTTGCTTATTTTTTTCTAATTAGAACACTCTTCTCCCAGTTCCAGGGTTTCCATGGCTCCCTTCCTCACTTTATTCAGGCCTTTGCTAAACGAAACTCTACAGAGACGCTCTCCAGGCTTTTCCATCCAAATAGCATCTATTGTCATCTTCTCACCTTGTCTTGCTTCAGTTTTCTTCGTAGGTTAATCTGTTTGTATATCTCAATAGAATATATCTCCCATACGTGCAGGGACTTGATCTATTTTGTTGATCTCAGTATAACTAATATTTGTTGAATTGAGTTAAATTAACTCAATTTGATTGAGTTATTTATTTGATGATAATGAAAAGAAATAGTTGATACAGCTGAATCTCATAAAAGTGTATGTGTGTGTTTTTTCTCTTCAATGCAGAAAACCAACCTCATAGCAAACCATTGCCCTCAGATATTGCAGTAATCATGTACACAAGTGGATCCACAGGACTTCCAAAGGGAGTCATGATCTCACATAGTAACATTATTGCTGGTATAACTGGGATGGCAGAAAGGATTCCAGAACTGGGGTATGTCATAGTAAAGTAACATTGAGTAGTTAAGTATTTATGTCTGTTATAATGTTAGCATTTGTGTCATTTTATTAATATATGGCTAAATTAGTCCTTCAGAGTCTGTTTGTAGTAGGCATTTCCTTAAAAAATAAAAAAGGACATTAAAATTAATGGCAAAATAGTTATAGTTGTGAGGTTGAAAATATATCATATAGATATATTTTAAAAAGTACAGAACTTAAATTTGTATAGTTGTAAATCCTTTAAGTTGTTTTAATCAGCTTGTATTTGCTGCTGTAGTTTTTTTTATATCTAAATACAATTCAGGTGAACAGGTAACTTAATTTATCCACTAAGTATTTGTTGAGCTTCAGTATTCGGTCTCTGATTTTTCTTGTTAATACAAACTCCAGTGGTAGCAGCGGAAGGTAGAGTGGAGTGGGAAAGAGACTGATGGAGGAAACCAGATGGAAGTTTGAGGGACTGTCAAGGAAACATTGCCAGAGATGCAATTGGTATTCTGATGACCGATAGGGTACAGTGGTTGGATATTTTTGATGCTTTTATGCACAGAAATTACAAACATACACGCACACACACACTCACGTAATTGCTATGGTATTGAACTTGGGGATGGAGGAATGTCTCTTACGTATGCATACATTTCAGAAAAAATTAAGTGCAACAATTTTCTTACAGGTTTGCCTCAGTTACCTTCTATATTTTGGTTATGGGGGCAGCTCTTGAAGTATATACAAATACTTACACATTTTCTGTATATTAAGATCTAATTTATTACGTAATCCAATTCCCACAACAAGAGTCTTATCTGTAAAATTTCTGGCAGATAGTTGCGGATTCTACTGTAACTCTTCTGGTTGGCAACCCACTAGATGTAAAGACCATTTCCTCCTTGGATGATTTCTTCTGTTCTTCAAAAGAACCCTATATTATTATTTGTTTAAGCCACTGTTTCTTGTGCCTCAGTACTTTGCTTCAGCAACGCTTATAATTCCTGAGTGCTTTTAAGTAGGACGGGAAACAGCATTCCTTCCTGCAAGTGTGCGCCTCCTTGCTTTTAGGTTGAGCTGTAATTCTTTTTCCCTCCCATCCCCAGCATCTGTCTATCCTCTGTTTTCACCTGTCTCTCTCTCTCTCTCTCTCACAAACACATACACACTTGACCAGCAAATTGATGCCCTGGGGCCCTTCCATGTGCCTTCAAGCTTGCTCCCATTATAGGGCACTTTTGGCACTTTTGTTTCTGACGTCTCCCTTTTCTTTTAGAGAGGAAGATGTCTACATTGGATATTTGCCTCTGGCCCATGTTCTAGAATTAAGTGCTGAGCTTGTCTGTCTTTCTCACGGATGCCGCATTGGTTACTCTTCACCACAGACTTTAGCAGATCAGGTAAGTTCAATGTCTGTGACTTGAAATACTAAAAAATCATAGTGAATTGTAATGCATTTTTTTCAGTCAGTATGACAGTATATTGCGAGAGCGATGGTTCATTTTAAAATGAGCTTTAGCCTTTTAAGTGCTTCTTAGACTATAAGTACATTAAAATAATTTATAATAGGCTTTTTGATCTAAGAATACCATTGAATTTTAAAAATAAGGATCACTTTATATGGATCACTTTTTCTTATTTTGTAGTCTTCAAAAATTAAAAAAGGAAGCAAAGGGGATACATCCATGTTGAAACCAACACTGATGGCAGCAGTTCCGGTAAGAAGTGACCCTTATTTAATATTGAGTATTAAAGAAGTATCACCCGCTACAAAGCATTAGTGCTAGTGAAAAATATATTGTTGACAAGGTAGTTTATGTAGGATTTATTCCTTATTGATTATGAATCTTGCTTTAGGCGCTATGGGATTTCTTCAGTCTTGTTTTAGCTTGCTTTCTTATTTACTAAGCACTCAACTTAATTTCAGCTTCTGTGTGTAATTATCAACTCGTTTGCCTAAATACCTTCTTGTTAAAATAAAAATTATTTTCATGATATCTGTTTGTGAATTCATTGACACTTGAAGCCTATTGAGAGCTAGGAGGGAAAGTGTGAGATCACCTCCTTTTAAGCAAGCTGTATAGTTACCTCCTGAGTCCTCAGGGAAAGTCTGGCCTAAACACCAAACAAAGTGACAGAGAAGCTGGTGCAGCTTTGAAGGACTTAAGAGGGGCTGTTCATCCTTACATAATATAGGGGCCGGGGAATAAGACAAGGGAAATGGGGCAGCAGTGATTTTCTGGCTCCTTATAACATAGGCTGAGTTTGTTTGGAAATGATGGGAATTATTGTCGGGTACCTAAATGCTTACGTCAAGAATAATTACATAGTTACTTCAAAGTCAAATATAAATAATCAGTAGTTTCGTAGTTTCTTTCTATAATTATAATTTCTTTAGTATCCAACTTAAATTCTTAGTTCACTTAAAAATGACGTATAATTTAAAGTTGTGGAGGAAACATTATTTTAAGTCATTAAAGTATACTTCACAGTAATGGACCTAGCAAGCAAAATGCAGCACAGACAAGGAAAACTTCCTGGTGCAATATCGAAAGACAAATAGCCAAACAAAAACCCCCAAACGTTGCATGGTCTTTTTGTGAGCAAAGAATGTGGTACTGTATATTTTTATAAGATAAAGTTAGGACATTTTGAAAAACCATTTCAGACGGTTGTTCGTTTATTTTGTGAGTAGGTTTTAGTTCAGAATTAGTAAGATAAGCAAAGCAATATAAAGAATATCTTACAATTTATATGAGTATCTAGATATATTTCTGCTTTTAAAAATTATTTTTGTGGAAACTTTATTTTTAAACTAATTGTGGTTCGATTTTAAAAGTTTGATCTTGATAGGATACATCTTTTTGAAAAATTCACAAAAGGTTTTTTCCTTCTTGCTGAATCACATCCACAGTTGAAGAGTACTTCTTTTAAAATGCCTTAATATTGCTAGAAATGTTAATCTAATGCTAAGTGAATATGTAAGGCAGCTGTTATTAACTATGTTAAACTCATTTTTATACATTTAGGAAATCATGGATCGGATCTACAAAAATGTCATGAATAAAGTCAGTGAAATGAGTAGTTTTCAACGTAATCTGTTTATTCTGGCCTATAATTACAAAATGGAACAGATTTCAAAAGGACGTAATACTCCACTGTGCGACAGGTAAGTAAAGACTCTCTACCTCCTTCTTTCTCCTCTTGATAATTTAATCATTTAGTTCACATTAATAGCCCAATTAATTGAGATAGTTATAAGAAAGAAATATATTTCATAAAGTCAAGAGAACTCTTTAAAAAAAATCCATCCCAGGCCGGGCGCGGTGGCTCATGCCTGTAATCCCAGCACTTTGGGAGGCCGAGGCAGGTGGATCATGAGGTCAGGAGATTGAGACCATCCTGGCTAACACAATGAAACCCCGTCTCTACTAAAAACACAAAAAGAAATTAGCGGGGCTTGGTGGCGGGCGCCTGTAATCCCAGCTACTCAGGAGGCTGAGGCAGGAGAATGGTGTGAACCCAGGAGGCGGAGCTTGCAGTGAGCCAAGATTGCGCCACTGCACGATCTGTCTGCCTGGGCGACAGAGCGAGAATCTGTCTCAAAAAAAAAAAAAAAAAAAATCCATCCTGGCTGAACACGGTGGCTCACTCCTGTAATCCCAGTGCTTTGGGAGGCCAAGGCGGGCAGATCACCTGAGGTCAGGAATTCAAGACCAGCCTGGCCAACGTGACAAAACCACATCTCTACTAAAATTACAAAAATTAGCCAGAGTGGTGGCATGTGCCTGTAGTCTCAGCTGTTAGGGAGGCTGAATCAGGAGAATTGCTTGAACTCTCTCGGGAGGCAGAGGTTGCAGTGAGCCAAGATCGCGCCACTGCACTCCAGCCTGGGCGACAGAGTGTGAGACTCTTGTCTCAAAAAAAAAAAAAAAAAAAAAATCCATCTTGACATGGGAGGATTGCTTGAGGCCAGGAGATCAAGACCAGCCTGGGCAACATAGCAAGATTCCTTCTCTGCTTAGCTGAGCATGGTGTCATATATCTGTAATCCCAGCTACTTCAGGGACTGAAGTAGGAGGATTGTTTGGGCCCCCAGTGGGAGGATCATTTGGGCCTGGGAGCAATGACTGCACCACTGCACACCACCCTGGGTGAAAGTGAGACTCTGTCTCTTTAAAAGACAAGCAAACAAAAAACCTTTGTAATAGTATGAGCAGTTTAAAAAACCTGCGATGTCATTAAAAGTGTGTTTTCACTTAAGATTTTGCTATTTGTGAGTTTATATTTTCTGTGAACACTTAGGGAGTTTTAATTATTTTGAGAAATAGTTTCTCTTTTGCTTTTATATTTATTTCAGTATGAATATAATTAAATGTTTTGTATTTAAAGCTTTAAATGATCAGTTTTGTTCCAACTTGTATTTGTGTAGTGTTAATAGAGTACATAGATTTATGATTTGATCATAAAATAGCTTAGAAGTTAGAAAATGGAAGTATGACATTCAAAGTATTTTTTATGGTAATATTAATATAGTTTTCAGATGCTTCACATAATTTAGAACTTAGTAATTTTTTTTCCTGCCTTACGTTAGTTATTTCTTCAGTGAGTTGTAAAGTCGGCCCTCTGTATCGACAGGTTCCACATCTTTAGATTCAACCAACCGTGGATCAAAAGTATTCTGGGGAAAAAACAATAAAATATAACAATATAACAGTGGAAAAGAAAATACAGTATAACAACTATTTACAATGAATTTATATTGTATTAGGTATTATAAGTAATCTAGAGATAATTTAAAGTATTTTGGAGGATGTGTGTAGGCTTTATGCAAATACTATGCCATTTTATATAAGGGACTTAGGCATCTGAGGGTTTTGGTATCCAGAGGACTGGATGCCAAGGGGTAACTGTAAAAGCTGATTTGAAAAGTCTGTTAATACCATTTTTTAAAAATTGTCACCGTGTAGTCTTCACCTTTTGCAAAGATTTTTTTTTTTTTAAGTACTACCTCTCCTTTTTGATCAAGGCAGTATGCAATCTTTGTATTAGTGTATTTTCAGAAACATCAATTAGATGTTTAACTTGTTTCCTTTTTAAAATGCTTCACAGATAATTTACTAGATTATTTTTAACAAACACTTCAAAGCTTGAATTAGTGAAACTTTAAAAACAGATTGTGGTATACAAATTATACACGTTTCTAATAAAGTACATTAAAGCAAAAATTAATTTGATTTTAATACATTTCATAAAGATGATAGAATTGTTCAGCATTAATATATGATAAATATTTTATGTAAATAATGATATAAAAGTGGCCATAAGCAAGGGTTTTCCTGTCACTATACAAAACTAAACCTGACGATTCAAATTCGAATATTACTTGAAAAGCTCTTAAGAGGAAATAATAAATTCTTTACCTTGTTGAACTTCAAAAAATTAACATTTGGGGCTCAAGAGACTCTCCAAATTGGCTGTGTGACCTTGGATAAGTAACTTAATCTCAAAATCTCTCATATCAAAACTGGGGGATTAGTTTAAGTGATTTGGAAAATCCCATTCAGTTTTAAAATCCTGTGGTTCTCTAATTTTTTTCTTTAGCTTTGTTTTCCGGAAAGTTCGAAGCTTGCTAGGGGGAAATATTCGTCTCCTGTTGTGTGGTGGCGCTCCACTTTCTGCAACCACGCAGCGATTCATGAACATCTGTTTCTGCTGTCCTGTTGGTCAGGGATACGGACTCACTGAATCTGCTGGGGCTGGAACAATTTCCGAAGGTAGTGTTCTCCATGGTCAGAGGCTGGAGTGTGATGCCAGACGTTTTTTTGGGGTATGGGATATTTTCTGCAAATATATAGGAGAAGAGTAGTAAGGTGTTTGTGAGGCAGAATAATGGTGGATTCCAAGTACTATGATCATTGATATCAATTTTTAGAATGTATTAGATGCATCTAGAGTCAATAATTTATCTGGAGAAGTTTTTATATCAAACTGATAGGTAATATTAAAAACCACTTAGCATTTTGGAAAAGAAACTTTAGTAACAAACACTGACTGTTTTGTGTACATTTATTTTCTCACATCAGTGATTAAATTTCTTTTTATGTAGAAAACTTAAGGTGCTTTTGTTTATTTGTGTAGGTGAGTATATTAAGGCTCAGGTTCAGAAATGTTAATGAGGATTTCTCTAAGTGTTAGAGAAGGAACTAGGTTCTGGTCTAGGGAATATTATTACCAGAGTTTATCATGTGGTTGTGTTTGAGGAGGAGATCTACCAACTAATCAGCAGTTCTGAGATGAATCGCATAGGACCTCATGCGTCCCTTTTATGGGAGAAAGTTATTTTGCTTTCCGGTACAGGATACAGCTGTGCTTCTCCTACTTTGTATTTGCTATATACGGATAGATACAAAACCTCATAACTGATTTTTCCCTATTTATTTTGAGTGGCTCTGTATACCATTTTCATGTATTACTTCATTTTTCTGTTCTTCAGTTATGTTCTCTGTTTTCGTATATTTTTGGAAGCTAGTTCTAAGTCATGTTTTGTAGGAAATAAGCAATCTTAAATACATGCATAGGGGATTTCTTTCTTCTGAGGATCCTTAATTTCTTCTATTTTTAAGATTCAAATTGAATGATTAATCAGTAACAGTTTATGTGTTAAATAAAAGTCTTTAAAATGTTAAATATCAGCCTTTCATTTCTGATATTTGGTCTTTGAAGAGGAAACATAATGCAATAGTAATTCATAATAGTGGAGGGTTCTTTCCTCACATCCTTGAAAGCCACCAGTCTTATTCTTCAGTCTGGCTCTTGAGCTATTGCTGTATTAATTTTAAATAGGGTGTGATAGCATAAGCTGATGGAAGCCTGCAGAGATCTCACTTTGAAATGGTGATACATTACATGGGAAAAGATTAGAGAGGTGTTTTATACTGCACATCGGTGAGGCCTAATAAGAAAGTAGAATAGACGTAAACCATTGTTTTCATCATCCTTTAAGACAGGGATTTCAAACTCAAGAACCAGGCAGCTACCTATTTAAATGAGTCAAGTGGGCCCTAATGTAAGACAATGTGATGGGTAAGGATTGATTCTGAGGGAACAGGAGCAGGCATGCCCTCTCTAACAGAGGCCGTCAGTTCTGCTGTACCTGAAATGTGGGCCCATTGTTGCTGGCGATTCCACACTTACATCTAAAATTTCCTGATTTTTTAAGAATGACAATAACTAATTTAAAAAACAAAACAAAACAAAAACCTCAATGTAGGCCAAAAAATACGACTCTACAGGCCTCACAGCCTGTGCTTCACCAATATGTGACTTCTGCTTTTAAGGAATAGCTGGGGATATCTCAGCCTTAGGATAAATAATCATTTTTGGTAATTTAGAAAAATGAAGCAATGTATTAGCTACTGTTCTCAAATACCCTTTTTTTCATTTAATTCCTAGTGTGGGACTACAATACTGGCAGAGTGGGAGCACCATTAGTTTGCTGTGAAATCAAATTAAAAAACTGGGAGGAAGGTAATATACTATTTTAACCACAGCATTAATTTTTAAAGTATTAAACTTGAAAATTAGTGCTTCACTTTCTTGCTTTAGAATGTAAACACCCATAAGTGCTCATTTTTGTCCTTTGTGATAGACGTGTTTTATCTCGAACTATATGAATGCATTTATTTTTCTTGTTTCAAAGATGTTTCTGAAGAACTATTATTGTTTTCATTTTACTTATTACGTAGATGCAAGTAAGAATTATGGCAAAAACTTGAGAAATGTACTAATAAGTGAATAATGTCAATAAATTAGGAGTGATCATAACTTTATTTTGCAGAAGTAAAATTATAAAATTTATGAAATTGTGGATTTTTAAATGATTTTTTTCTTTTTTTTCTGAGGGCTTCAACCTTGTATTATTAGAAGGAAATTTTCACTGCAATTCCATAGAAGTCTGTTTGTTCTCATGCCATTTAAAATAATGGTCACTTAAAAATTTATTTGATCCTGTTAAAATATACAAATTATCTGTGTTTTATTGGGATGCACCTTTCCTCTACATCAAGTAAAAATAAAAATTCTGGCCGGGCGCGGTGGCTCACTCCTGTAATCCCAGCACTTTGGGAGGCCAAGACGGGCGGATCATGGGGTCAGGAGTTCGAGACCAGCCTGACCAACATGGTGAAACCGTCTCTACTAAAAATACAAAAATTAGCCAGGCGTGGTGGTGCATGCCTGTAATTCCAGCTACTTGGGAGGCTGAGGCAGGAGAATCACTTGAACCCGGGAGGTGGAGGTTGCAGTGAGCCAAGATTGCACCACTGCACTCTAGCCTGGGTGACAGAGTGAAACTCTCGTCTCCAAAATAAATAAATAAATAAAGATTCTAAGGCTTGGATGTCTTTTAGCTATCTTTAGCAGAATTAGTGGGAATATTTAATAAATTTAGGCTTGGAGTCATTTTGAAATTATCTATAAGAATAAATCTTAATGTGTAGTAACTCACTTTTTTTTTTTTTTTTTTTTTTTTGACACGGAGTTTTGCTCTTGTTGCCCAGGCTGGAGTGCAGTGTCAATGGTTTCAGCTCACTGCAACCTCCACCTCCTGGGTTCAAGCGATTCTCCTGCCTCAGCCTCCCTAATAGCTGGGATTTCAGGTGTGCGCCACCATGCCCGACTAATTTTTTGTATTTTTAGTAGAGGTGGGGTTTCACCATGTTGGCCAGGCTGACCTCAAACTCCTGACCTCAGGCGATCCACCCTCCTTGGCCTCCCAAAGTGTTGTGATTACAGACATGAGCCACTGGCCCAGCAGTAACTCATTCTTATATAGGGATTTGTTCTATTAATTGCATGACTTAATACTTCTGTCAGTTTATCAATATGATATTTAAGATGTTGCAGAATCTTTCAAATAATTTGTCTCTTGTATTTATAATTTTACACAACAAATGGAAGATGTTGGGTTTTAGAGTTTAATTTTTTTCTCGGAATAGAAGTTTGAAAACATAAATACTTATGGTTTAGCAACTGAGATTTTGTGCCTACTGTTAAATTGATAAACTTTGTTCATTCATAGTGTCTGCCTTTTTTCCTTTGGGAAGTTCTAATTGGATTAAAATAAGATGACTGTTTAGAAACTAATAGTTTCAAATTTTCATGTGTTGTATTTAACTCAACTATTAACTCAATTATTATTTTATTAGGTGGATACTTTAATACTGATAAACCACACCCCAGGGGTGAAATTCTTATTGGGGGCCAAAGTGTGACAATGGGGTACTACAAAAATGAAGCAAAAACAAAAGCTGATTTCTTTGAAGATGAAAATGGACAAAGGTGGCTCTGTACTGGGGATATTGGAGAGTTTGAACCCGATGGATGCTTAAAGATTATTGGTAAGTCATCTAATATTTTTTTGAAAATGAATGTTTCTGAAATAGTTTACACAAGAAGCACAATATATTTAGAGGAGGCGCTGAATAATATAAATCTTTATGTAATCTTAGTTTGGGTTGTTGCATCACTCCTGGAATATAAAATATTACGGACTGTGGAATTTATGAGGCCTGACATGTTATGAGTTCTCAAAGATGGTTCAGCAGCAGTGGTATTTTAAATTACTCTTAGATAACCTTTAGTCATTCTTTCCTGCCTGTGTTTCTGACATCTAGAGATTAGTGGATGGAGCTCTCACAATCTGAACTGCACCCTTGCCTTGCCCAGGAGAACAAAGGAAAGCCAGGCAGCTCAAGTACTATGACTCATATGGGTTGAAAAATACCTTATTCTGCTTCTCCTTTTAGGTTCTTTTTTTTTTAAAAAGTTAATGGCATTTCAGTTAGCCGTGTGTGGTGTCTTTGTTGGGCACCTGTAATCCCAGCTACTTGGGAGGCCGAGGCAGGAGAATGGCATGAACCCGGGAGGCAGAGCTTGCAGCAAGCGGAGATCGCGACACTGCACTCCAACCTGGGCAACAGAGCAAGACTCTGTCTAAAAAAAAAAAAAAGTTAATGGCATTTCTATCCCTGTCTTGCTAACTAGAAACCTGGGAGGAGACTCAAGACTGTTCTCTTCAGTCAGCTTCCCATGCCTATTTTATATCCCACTAGTTTATTTTTTGAGCTATGTCTCAAAATCATACTCTTCTCTCTTTGTCTCTCTTATTTGATCATTGGTCAGGCCTGTACCTTCTGCCACCCTCTCCCAATAATTTCTCTGTTGCCATGCTTACCCCCTTAAACACACCCTCTCACTGCCACCATGTAATTACTAAACATGGATCTTACTGGCCACAACCATTTAATGTCTCCTAGAAGCTCAGTTCAGGGTGCCCCTGTTAACATTGTTCCCCTCTTCACCTTCATCGTCAGTTGTTTTCCTCCTCCTCCTTGATGCAGCTGAAATTAGAGCTGATGTTCTTCTGGCTTTTGCCAGTGTTGTTGCACCTGACCTCTCACTTTTCCCTTAGGACTCGGCTCAAGCAGCTGAGCATAGTGACTCAGGCCTGTAATCCCAGCTTCTCGGGAGGCTGAGGTGGGAGTATCACAGGAGCCCAGGAGGCCGTGATTGTGCCACTGCACTCCAGTATGAGCAACAGAGTGAGACCCTGTCTCAAAATCTCAAAACCAACCAACCAACCAACCCTCAGCTCAGGCCTCACTTGCAAGAATTTTTTCCAAATCCCCAGGTTGGAGAGTCTTAACACTTAGCACTACCATTGTAGTACCAATGTATTGAAGTAATACGTTTTTGCATTATGCATGTCTCCAGATAGGTTGTGAACTTGCAGATGGCATTGAATATCTTCTTCACCTGCCTGGTACTAATGGATACCAGAAATAAACCTGTTCAGAAGAACATACTTGAAGCCCTGCTAATGGAGTCCATTAAGTAGAAGTTAATTGTTTTTCTTTCTTTCTTTTTTTGAGATGTAGTCTTGCTCTGTAGCCCAGGCTGGAGTGCAGTGGCATCATCTCAGCTCACTGCAACCTCTGTCTCCTGGGTTCACGCAATTCTCCTGCCTCAGCCTCCTGAGTAGCTGGGATTACAGGTGTGCGCCACCACGCCCAGCTAGTTTTCGTATTAGTAGAGACGGGGTTTCACCATGTTGGCCAGGCTGGTCTCGAACTCCTGACCTCAAGTGATGTGCCTGCCTCGGTCTCCCGAAGTGCTGGGATTACAGGCATGAGCCACTGCACCTGGCCTGTTTTTCTTTTAAAAGCATGTATTTAGCTGTACAAAAATTAGGGCCTAATTTTAATATGTGCTTTTAATTTCAGCATAACCATTAATGCTTAATTTTGCAAAGTTTTAAATAATTTGATAGCAAATTACTTAGAGAATGGCCAGTATTTATATATGTATTAAATGTTATTAATATTATTACTCATTGTTTTCCCCTCTCCACCTTTCTTTGTTTTGCAGATCGTAAAAAGGACCTTGTAAAACTACAGGCAGGGGAATATGTTTCTCTTGGGAAAGTAGAGGCAGCTTTGAAGAATCTTCCACTAGTAGATAACATTTGTGCATATGCAAACAGGTAAGAACGTGGAATTCATACTACTTTTACTTAAAATATTTGATGTCCATAGACATTTCCTACCTGTATGGACCTTCTTTGTAAAAATGTTCTGAGAACTCTTCCTATCTGTTACTTGTGGGAATGGCCTCCTTCTCATTGCAGCCATTAGCTGACTCTTTTCCTTGTAAGGCTTCCCCTGATCTTTCTCTCTGTCCCTGTTTTCTGCTTTACGTCTCACTGCAGTGTCCCATGTAGGGAGGTGAAGAAAATAAAATCTTCCTTCCTGCTGCCTTGGTACCCCTACCTACCTGTCCCTCAGCAAGGGAAGCTTCACAGAACTACTCCAGAGGAATGGGGAGTAAAGAAGTGGCAGTGAGGAGTGTGCTGCTTACTTACTCCCGCTCTACACTTGAGCCTGCTCGGCACTCCAGGCAGGTCTTGGGGCTCCTATGTAAGCTGTGTTAAGCTGCAGCCTAAACACACAGCCTCCCCACCTCATGATGATGAAGAGGCAGCTGGGAACCTGTCTACGACAGTTGACATGAATTATTATGGGAAAATAAAATCTGTTATCAGAAAAACTAATTTAGAAACAGATGTTGGGGGTACAGCCCAAGTTAGAAATGAATTGCATTTATTTATAAATGATTCTGGTCTTTAGCCATTTAGTATTTTCTTTAGTGATGATACAGATCTGGATTTATTCATGTGATAGTAACCAGAAGCATCTTCTTTCTGATGTTACTATTTTATGGCCTTCAAAAAAGTATTTGCCTTCGTTGGGCATAGTCAGAGTTCCTCTATCAATACAAATTCTGATGATAACAAAAGAAAAAAAAGAATATATTCACATCATTTTGATTTGTTGCTGAATTTTTAAGATAGTTTTTAATTTATGTTAAATTTTAGTTTTTTAAAACACATGCTATGAAATACTGATAGGGTTTAAAGGTGAATATTCTAATATTTGTAACTTTCTTTTAAAATGTGTACATGGCGGTATTCATAACAGTTTTTCATAGTTGAAATTCGTCATGAAATGTCAGATTGAAGTTTATTTAGCAACGAACTCTGCCAAAGCATTGGAAAATATTATGAATCAAACAGTAAAACTGGCGGTTGCATGAAATGGATATGCCAGTGCCAAGTATGGCACATGCATTTTTAAAAAAATGAGGAGTTATTTACTACTTGTCACTGTAATAATAACTGCAGTCAACACAGTTTACCATTTTGTTCCTTATCTGTTATCCTTTCTATATTTCAGTTATCATTCTTATGTCATTGGATTTGTTGTGCCAAATCAAAAGGAACTAACTGAACTAGCTCGAAAGAAAGGACTTAAAGGGACTTGGGAGGAGCTGTGTAACAGTTGTGAAATGGAAAATGAGGTACTTAAAGTGCTTTCCGAAGCTGCTATTTCAGGTGAGTATTCGGTTAAACTGATACTAAAAGCTGAGATGGGAAGAGAGTACTTACATGCATTCAACCTGTTTTAAGGTTTAGGGTTCATTACTTTCTGCTCAGAAACCATTTCTACCATTAGTATATGGAAGAGTAAACTTATCAGTCCCCCATTCAAGCCTTGCTACACAAATTAACCACTCCCACCAAACTGATGTACATGTATCTTGAATGTTCTTGTCTCTGCAACCTTTGCTTTCTGGGTTACCCTTTCTCTTATGTCAGCTGTTCTTCAAGGCCTTGCTCAGTTTTCTGGCCACACTAGCCCATAGTGATCAGGCCAAAACTCCTTTTGAAACTTTATACAATGTTAGAGTACTGTTAGTTGGTTGTACTAATAGTTTCATAACCATTTTTGGTGGGGTGAGGAGTGCCCAAGACTAGTTTAATATTGTTGGTCTAATAAAAACATCTGTGTCTTTTGAATTGTTGTGTCAAGCATAAAACAAGCGTGAATTATTTTTTATTTTATTTATTTTTTTAAGAGACAGGGTCTCTTCTGTTGCCCGAACCAGAATGCAATGGCAGTCATAGCTTACTGCAGCCTTGAACTCCCAGGCTCAAGCGATTCTTCCCTTCAGCCTCCCAAGTAGCCGGGACTACCAGTGCATGCCACTATGCCTAGCTAATTAAAAAAATTTTTTTTGTTGTTTTGTTTTGTTGTTGAGATGAGGCCTCACTATGTTGGCCAGGCCAGTCTTGAACTCCTAGGCTGCAGCGATCCTCCCAACTTAGCTTCCTGAGTACCTGGGACCACAAGCATGTGTCACCATGCCAGGCTCCAGCATTTACTTTTTAGTCTCTTCACATTTCAGTAATGTCAGATTCCACACAGTCTTTTAAGTCAGCCCTGTGGTACATGCCTTATTGATTTTGCTCATAGTGTATATTCCTTTGGAAACCACTCCTGAAATATTTTTAATCTTTGAAGACTGAAACCTTGTGTATTATTTCTATGTTTACTTTTACAAGTTAGAGTTAATACATCTTTTTTTACTCCCAAGGCACTTTATGTCTTTAATTTTGCATATTTCTTTCTTTTATTGTAGTAAAAATCTCATAACATTCAATTTACTATCTTAACATTTTAAGTGTACAATTCAGTAGTGTTAAGTGTATTTACATTATTGCACAACTGATCTTTAGAACTATTTCATCTTGCAAAACTGAGACACTATACCCATTACACTAATTCCCCTTCCCTCTCTCCCCCTTCCCTCCACCTTTTTACTTTATGTTTCTAAAATTTTGATTACTTGAGGTACTTCATACATGTGGAATCATACGGTATTTATTCTTTTGTGACTGTCTTATTTAGTGTAGTGTATCTTCAGGGTTTATTCATATTGTACCATGTGATAGGATTTTTCTTTTTTAGGTTGCGTAATACTCCATTGTATGTATATTGCACATTTTCTTTATCCATTCATCTGTGTTTGGACATTTGGGTTGTTTCTACCTTTTGGGTATTGTGAATAATGCTGTGATGAACATAGATGTGCAAATATGGCTTTGAGATTCTGCTTTGAATTATTTTGGATATATACCCAGAAATGAGATTGTTAGATCCTATGGCAATTATTAATACTATATTTAATTTTTTCAGGAAACTCCATACTGTGTTCCTTAATGACTATTGATTTACATTCCCACCAACGGTATTAAGGGTTTCCATTTCTCCACATCCTCACCAACATTTGTATATTTTTTTCTAATATCCATTCTAACAGATGTGAAGTGATATCTCATTGTGGTTTTGATTTGCATTTCTCTTTTTATTAGTTACGTTGGGCATCTTATATATACTTGTTGGCCATTTACATATCTTCTGCAGAAAATTGTCGATTCAAGTCCCTTGCCCATTTTAAATCAGAATTCCGCACCCTCCCCCCCCCACCCCACCCCCGTAGTTAAGTTGACAAGTTTCTTACAAATTCTGAACATGTATTAGTCTGTTCTCACACTGCTATAAAGACATACCTGAGACTGGGTAATTTATAAAGGAAAGAGGTTTAATTGACTCACAGTTCTGCATGGCTCGGGGAGGCCTCAGAAAACTTACTGTACATTTGTGGCAGAAGGGGAGAGAGGGAAGCAAAGGGACATCTTACATGGCGGCAGGCGAGAGAGCAAATGAAGAGAGAGAGAAAGCGAAGGGGGAAGAGCCCCTAAAACCATCACATCTTGTGAGGTCTCACTCACCATCACGAGAACAACATGGAGAAATCGCACCCATGATCCAGTCACCTCCCACCAGGTTCCCCCCTTGACATGTCGGGATTATGGGGAATATAATTTGAGATGAGATTTGGGTGGGGACCCAGAACTAAACCTTATCAGGACATTGCATTTATTTGTGTCTTTTAAAATTTCTTTTAGCAACATTTTGTAGTTTTCAGGGTACAAGTCTTTCACCTCCTTGGTTAGGTTTATTCCTAAGTATTTCTTCCTTTTTGATGCTACATTAAATGGTATTGTTTTCTTAATTTCTTTTTCAGAACAGTTATTGTTAGTGTATAGACATGCAATTGATTTTTCATGTTGATTTTTTTTATCCTGCAACTTTGCTGGAATCTTTATTAGTTATGAAGGTTGTGTGTGTGTCTTTAGAGTTTTCTACATATAACTTTTCTTATTGATCTTCTGATTGTTCTATTCATAAATGAAAGTGGAGTATTGAAGTCTCCTACTATTATTGTATTGCTTTCTATTTCCTCCCCTAGTTATGTCAGTGTTTGCTTCATATATTTAGAAACACTCAAGTTACGCGTATATTTGTAATTGTTATATCATCCTGGAGAATTGACTCTTTTATCATTATATTGTAATTAATGTCCTTCTTTGTCTATTGTGACAATTTTTGTCTTAAAGTCTGTTTTATTTAAGTATGGCCATCCCCTTTAGGTTCTTATTTTCATGGAATATCTATTTCCATCCTTCACTTTAGGTTACGCATGCCCTTAGATCTAATGTGTGTTTCTTGTGGATGGCATATACTTGAGTCTTGTTTTATATTCAGTTGGTCAATCTGTGTCTTTTAATTGGGCATTTAATTTACATTTCAGGTCATTATTGATATGAAAGACTTTTCGTACCTATTTCCATTTTGTTAACTATTTTCTGTATATCTTGTAGCTTTTCCTCTCTTGCTGCCTTCTTTTGTTTTGTTGATTTTTTGTGTGTATAATTACATCTTTGATTCCCTTGTCTTTTATCTTTGTGTATGTTCTATGGACATTTTCTTTGTGGTTGTCAATACAGTTACATAAAACATCTTAAAATTATTAACAGTATATTTTAGTTTGATAACAGCTTAATCTTCTGTCTCATATAAAAACTTGACTCCTTTGTAACTCTGCTCCTCCCTCAAAAAAGACCTTTTTATTGTGTAGTCATTAATATAGATTCATAATTACTTTTTATGTCTTTGTTTTTTAAATTCTATACAGATTTAAATGTGACTTATACACCTATATCAAATTACTTTCAGAATTCTATATTTGCCTATGTATTTACCTTTACCAAGGAGTATTGTAGTTTCTTATGGTTTTGTGTTACTGTTTGTTTTCATTTTGCTTTAACTTGAAGTACTCCTATCATTATTTTTTGTAGGACTGGTCTAGTGGTGATAAACCCCCTCTATTGTTGTTTATCAAGGAGTCTTAATTTTTCCCTTATTTTCGAAGGACAGGTTTAGGTTACAGTATTCTTGGTTGACAATTTTTTTTTCTTTCAGTATTTTGAATACTACTATTTTCTAACCTGCCAGTTTTCTGCTGATAAATGATAGTTCAATGAGAGCTTCTTTGTATGTGATGAGTCATTTTTCTCTTGCTGCTTTCAAGATTTTTTGTGACTTTTGACAGCTTGATTACGAGTGTGTTTTGGTGTAGTTCTCTTCCTAGTGGAGTGTTTTGAGCTGCTTGAATTTATACTCCCATTTCTCTTCTCAGATACAGGAAGGTTTTGGCCATGATTTCTTCAAATAGGCTTTCTGCTCTTTTCTGTCTTCTTTTTCTGAACTCCTATAATGAGCATTTTTCCACTTGATGGTGTCCCATTCATTCCTTAGGTTCTCTTCATTTTTACATTTTTCCTCTCTTAGTAATTTCAGAAGTCCTGTCTTGGAGTTCATAGATTCTTTTTTCTACCTGGTCAAGTTGCTGTCGATCCTCTAGTGAATTTTTCAATCCATTTATTGTATTTGGTTCCAGAATTTCTATTTGGTTCTTCATTTTAAAAAAATTTCTTTCATTTATACTTTCATTTTGTTCATGCGTTGTTTTCTTGTTTTTTTTTCAGGTGTCTGTCTGTACTCTCTTGTAATTCATTGAGCATTCTTATGACAGTTATTTTGAATTTGGTAATTCATCTATCTCCATGTCTTTCTGGGGTTTATTTCTGGAGATTTAATTTGATCTTTTGATAGCCTGTGTTTTTCTATTTCTTTGTATGTCTTTATTTTTGTTGGGATGTCAGCATTTGAAAAATCAGCTACCTTTCTCTGTCTTACAGTCTGCTTTTGTATTGAGAGGACTTTGTCCAGTCAGCCCTACTATGGATTCTAGAGCCAGCCATCTTAAGCCTTTTCCGAGGCTGTGTCCTTTTTGAGTTTGTGGGGTACAATCTAATTGAAGAGGTTTGCTGGTTTCTACTCAGGAGCTCCCTCTGGTGTCTGTCTGTGATATTGTGGCCTCACTGGTGCTGTAGTTGGCCATGGTACTGGAGCTCTACCTAGTGTCTGTGATACTGTAGCCTCTGGTGCATGTTAATCTTTGTTCTTGACAGCTCCCAACCTGGTGCCCTGTTCCTGTTATTTAGATTCAGGAAAGACAGAAGCAAGTTTCTTGCACCCCAGAAGTCAGAATATTGGATGTTGTTCCACTCCTTCTCTTACGGATTTCTTCCCTATTACTTTGTACTGTGCTGAGGGGAGGGTCTCTGGCAAGCGAATGCCTTGCATTTTTCTACCAGCCTTTGATGCGGTTGGTTTCCTTCTGTCCCGGAGTGTAGGAACTTCTTAAGTGGTTTCTGAGTTTCTTATACAGGCAATAAATAGGCCCATATAGCATTGTTAAATCCATGTTTCTGTAGGGGAAGGAGGGACTGCGTTTTCCTATATTGTCATCTTGCTGACATCACTCCTTAACACATTTCTTTCATGTATCATATGGCTAGCTGTTTACCCATTTCCCTTTGTTAGATTGCATGCTACTTGAAAGCAGAAACTTGTCATTTTTTGCATTTTTAAAAGAATGTTTAGTAAAGCACTTTACATGTAGTAATAGTTTTTTAATATTTGTTGAACGAATGCTTAGAAAAATAAGTCAGTCCTACTGACGACATACGGTTTTTCAAAACTACATCTGCCCCTTAATCTCCTTTAAATGTTTTCCTTTCTTCCCTTCCTTTCTCCCTTCATTTGCTGCTATCATGAATCTCCTTAGTATTAGGCAATATGTTAGTGACACAATAGTGAGCAAGCATTCTGTATCCACATAGCTTGTAGGGAATATCCTGGTTCAATGACATAATTTGTCTTAAACTTTATTATTTTTTAATTTCTGAAGTAAATGTGCTCTGCATAATAAATTCAAGGAAAACAAATAGGCATAAAGGAAAAGGTGAATTTCCCCATTTCCTTTCTCCTGGATACCAGGCTCTAGAGGTGTGGAGTTTATAGCTTGGTATGTATCCTTCTCCTCACATCTAGGTGCATATAAGTTTATGCAGCCTGTGCTGGAACTTGTCTTTTTTTTTTTTTTTTTTTTTTTAACCTAACAATAGGCATTTATGCAGCATATAATGAAGTTTCAGTCAGTGACAGACACAGACTGCATATATGACAGTGGTCACGTAAGATTATAATGTATTTTTACTGCCTTTTCTATGTTTAGATACGCTTAAATACACAAATACTTAACTATTGTGTTACAATTACCTATGGTATTCAGTACAATAACGTGCTGTGCGGGTGTGTAGCCTAGGAGCCGTAGGCTAGATAATGCAGCCTAGATGTATATATAGTAGGCTATACCATCGACATTCGTGTAAGATACGCTACGATGTTCCCATGATGGCAAAACTGCCAAGTGTGTGATGCATTTCTCAGAACATATCCCTGTCATTAAGAGATGCGTGACTATATTGGATACCCTATTAGATACCTGTCTAAATGTAATTTTTTTTTTAAATGAGATGGGGTTTCGCTCTGTTGCCCAGGCTGGAGTGCAGTAGCACGATCATAGCTCACTGCATCTTCAGATCTCCTGGGCTCAAGTCATCCTCCCGCCTCAGCCTCCTGAGTAACTGGTACTACAAGCGTATGCCACTATACCCAGCTTATATTTTTTATTTCTATTAAAAAATATTTTTAAGTTACTTATTTTAGAGACAAGGTCTCGCTGTGTTACCGAGGCTGGCCTTGAATTCCTGGCCTCAAGCGATCCTCCTGCCTGAGCTTTCAGAGTTACTGGGATTACAGGCATGAGCCATCATGCCTGGCTCTAACTCGTTTTCAATGACAGAATGTATATTCTATTTTGTTCCTATGTCATATTTTATTTAACTCATTTTCCTCTTGATGGGGACTTGTTAAATAGTTTATTGTTTTACTTATGTTTGTATTTTGAGGAATAGATTCTTTAGAAGTGACATTCATGGTTCACTTGTTGGTTGTGCATTTTGATGGATACGCAAAAAGTGGGGAAGTTACACCATTTGCTAAGAACTTAAATACCTTTTCTTCTTCTTTTTTTTTTAATCATCTTAGCAAGTCTGGAAAAGTTTGAAATTCCAGTAAAAATTCGTTTGAGTCCTGAACCGTGGACCCCTGAAACTGGTCTGGTGACAGATGCCTTCAAGCTGAAACGCAAAGAGCTTAAAACACATTACCAGGCGGACATTGAGCGAATGTATGGAAGAAAATAATTATTCTCTTCTGGCATCAGTTTGCTACAGTGAGCTCAGATCAAATAGGAAAATACTTGAAATGCATGTCTCAAGCTGCAAGGCAAACTCCATTCCTCATATTAAACTATTACTTCTCATGACGTCACCATTTTTAACTGACAGGATTAGTAAAACATTAAGACAGCAAACTTGTGTCTGTCTCTTCTTTCATTTTCCCCGCCGCCAACTTACTTTACCACCTATGACTGTACTTGTCAGTATGAGAATTTTTCTGAATCATATTGGGGAAGCAGTGATTTTAAAACCTCAAGTTTTTAAACATGATTTATATGTTCTGTATAATGTTCAGTTTGTAACTTTTTAAAAGTTTGGATGTATAGAGGGATAAATAGGAAATATAAGAATTGGTTATTTGGGGGCTTTTTTACTTACTGTATTTAAAAATACAAGGGTATTGATATGAAATTATGTAAATTTCAAATGCTTATGAATCAAATCATTGTTGAACAAAAGATTTGTTGCTGTGTAATTATTGTCTTGTATGCATTTGAGAGAAATAAATATACCCATACTTATGTTTTAAGAAATTGAGATCTTGTGAATATATGCCTGTCAGTGTCTTCTTTATATATTTATTTTTTATTAGAAAAAATGAAGTTTGGTTGGTGATGCATGAAACAAAATAGCAAGAGAGGGTTATAGTTTAATAGTAAGGGAGATAACACAGCATGTGTAGCACCAGTTGATAATTGGTCTCTAGTAGCTTACTGTCAAAATGTTCAATGAAGTCTTCTATTCATCTGTTGAAACTAGGAAAATACCCAAACTTAAATGGAAGAATTCTGAAAGAGAGGATAGAATTTAAAAAACAAGAGTATATAAAGTTATTCTTTGAATATTTCATTGAGTATATGTACATTGAGTTATCTATTTGTAAACAAATTAGTCATGGAAAATTATTCTATCCCAAAGTCTCCTTTTAGTCTAGATAATCATTATTTCATTTTAAAATTAGTGTTTTTCATAGTTTGCACTGATGCGTGTATGGATGTGTGTGAGTCAGTGGTAGCTTATTTAAAAAGCACCTTATCCTTTCTCCCATAACCTTTGTACACTAAAAAATGAAAGAATTTAGAATGCATTTGATGATAACATTCTCACTAAGACACATGAGAAGTTAACTTTATAACCGCGTGAGTTAAGATTTAATTCATAGGTTTTGATGTCATTGTTGAAGTTATTTGTAATTCAGAAACATTGCTTGTGTGATACATAGTAAGTCTCTTCATTTATTACTGCTTGTCTGTTGTTATTTCTGGATTATCAAAAGCAATAGTGCACCAATTAAGATGTGCTCAAATCAGGACTTAAATCATAGGCACCACATTTTTCATGTCAGACTAGTTACTTTGCTGATTCTCAGTTACTGTAGGCATCAAAAGGCAAAAAACAAAAAAAAGAAAAAAAAAAAAAGATGAACCTAGGTCTGTGTAAAGTAAGGGGAGTGTTAGGAGCAGCCAGGACTGTGTAGTGTGTGTTTGGTTGCATCACAAACATCGTATGTGGAGACATTGCAATACAGTGTTTTTTGTTTTCAACTTTTCTTGTATTCTTGTATATTTGTATTATGTTTTGAATGCTTTTCTCTTTTCATAATTAAATATTAATGTTTGGGATAACTGCCAAGAAGAAGTAAAAATATTGAATGGAACTTCTATATGAGGATGCTGTGATCTAAAAATTAAATCTCAGTGGGCGGAGAGAATTTGTTTCTGATGCCTTGTCTTTAGAATAATTGTTTGCTTTCAGATGATTAAAAAAAGGAGATTGTATCTAGGAAAAAAGTGTGAATGCTTCAAAGGAGAGATACTGATAATTGTGACTTGAAATAGTGTCAGATGAATTATGTAGCTGATCACTGATGGAACCATCTAATGAGGCAGGCTTAAACTCTATCTAGTTTCGTTTGTTTTCTCATATGAAGTTTATAATTCCTTTCAGTCCTAAAATGTCAGATGCCAGGTGTCAAATGCCACAGTAGAACGTGAAATTAAGTAGAGTCCCCTTTTAAACAAATTTCTCTGTAAGCAAAACTATCTTTAGTGACTTAAAAAATAATATCCTCTAAAATTACCCTTTCAAGAGGAAAAAACTGTTCAATGAAAAAACCACTCAATTATGACTCATATAAGAAATACTGGTTTAACCAGGAGATATTTGGGGAGCAAAATTTTAAGGAATTTCAAATTGCTAAATCTAATACAAATATCTGACAATAAGATACAGATCTAAAAGAATGGTTCTTAAGAACTATTGTTTACTGGGAATAAACTAAGCTCTATGAAGAATTCGTAAACATTACATGTTCCAGTAAGTTTAGCAACTTAGAGCCAAGACTGGTGGCCACCTCCATTTATTTCCCCACTGCTCCTCCACTTGACATCCTTCTTAGCAGAAACTTCATGAAAAAGTTTTTGCTGACACAGAACAAACCTGAAAGTAGTATCTACTTTCTAAATACTACTTTGCTTTTCAGTAGTGGATTTGATATTTATAATGTTCTCTAAAGCTTGCAACTTTTTCAGCAACGTTTAAAAATAGATTAACCTGGAATAACTTACTTGTTTGCTGCTAAAATACTCAAGATTTTGCCATTTTTAAACAACTAGTCCCTGTGATACAACTTTGAAAAATTTTTAAAAATCTCTGATGTGTGGGCTCCTTTTTTTCCATAAGAATTATGTACATCTGTGATGTTTTACAGGGGGATCCGCTTTTAAACAGTGTACATATTGGACCACACTGAAATGTCATATATCCTTTCTCTACTTAAAATTGGTTATTTACTGTGAGTTCATTTCCTATGTGTTCTTGGTTGTTGCTGTTTTCTGCCTGAAGACGTGTATCATAAAGAGCTACATGGTATGGACTATTTATTTGTAATTTGACATAAAGTTTGAAGAATAAAGATCTATAAAAGTTGAAGTTTCTGATATTAAAGCTCTTAATATATTGGCTTTTTTTTTTTTTTTTTTTTTTTTTGGTTTTGGTTTTTAAGAAAAGCTGTTCCCGTAAAAGTGAAACTTTAATTGACATTCCTGAAATACTTGTTGAAGAAGGAGTTTGGGGAATTTTCCATCCTGACCTAACAACCTAACCAAAGGAAAACTTTTTATTCTAGAAGTTCTGTTAATAATCTATTTCCTAGCCTTTTTATATTCTAACTTTCCCCTAACCCTTCCCGAATTGCTCCTTTCCATTCCTCCTTTTTGGTTCTGACTGCCCAGAAGATATACTGTCAGCATTTTAAATTCCAAAATATTCATGCAGCATAAAATCTTGAATAGAGATGGTAAATTAAAATTTGGCATCAAAATTAATGGGGTAGAATCTACAATGTGGCAGAAATATCTAAACTTTGTGCCAACATTTAATCCAATAATTGTGGGAGGAAGAGTTGTATCATGCTGTATTTCAGAAACTAACCTCCCTCACCCACCCCATCTTTGACTGCCAGTCAATATTTGTGGGTATATGTAACTTTATCATAGCATACTTTTGTCTCGGTGTGTAATCCTGTAACAAAACCAGTTAAAGCTTTCTTTACATAAACATTTGGCATCTTTGTGTGTTTTGCATTAACTTAGACAGTTGTGCCTAATTTCTCTTCATTAACTTTGCTCAGGTTATTCTTTTAAACATTGGTAACAATATTTCTACCACACCAAATATGCAAATGATTTTAGGATGAGGCTGGTCTATAGTGTCATGGAATGGTTTTTATGGCATAACATGAAACCGGTTATATGCAGATCTATAGTCTGATTTATGTAATAACATTATCTTCAATCTGATAAAATCTGCCTCTGATTTCCTCCTAATTAGTTGGTCCACATGCAAGCATATAGTCTGCAAGGGCCTGTCCATTTCAGAATCGCCTCTGTAAACCAGATGCCTTAACATGGTGCATGCACGGCCCCCAGAGGAGGTGTTTGGTAACTGGTTTTGAGTGAATTTGAAGTGTTAACGAAATTATTATAACAGTGCATACATATCCTCTAATGTTACATGCCTATTTCTGGTTTGGATTTTCGAAAATGCTTTTCAGCAAACCCTTCCCCATTAGTGTCTTTATTTAGTGATTTTGAATTATGTTCCCTTTGGTGGGATTCATTCAAAAGCAACTTCCTGCATTTGGTGATTTTTTTCTTAGATTCATTCTCATTTGTTTGTGAAGAAAGGTGGTTCTGTGTGGGTTTTTTGTTATTCTATAAAAAAGTGACTTTTCTGCGTGGATTACTTTTATAGAAACAAGGTTTGTCTCCCATATGAATGTTTTGATGCTGAAAGTTTTTCCATGTTAGTGCACTTACCGTTTTTCTCTCTGGAATGTACCCTCTCATGTTGAGAGAGCGAAGAGCTATAGCTACAGGTTTTCCCACACCGTCTGCCTTTGTAGGTTTCTTCCCAGTGTGAGTTCTTTCGTGTTTAATCAAGGCGAGCTACAAGGGAAAAATTCTCCACATTGACCACATTTGTGGAGTTTTTCCAGTATTCTTTACTGGTTACTAAACGACGCTTTTTGCTTAAGATTTCCCCTCCTTCTTTATATTCGTAGGTTTTTGGTTTTTTAACTTATATGAACTCTCACATGTTGAATAAGGGAGGAGCAGTCTTTAGAGATTTTAGATACTTTATGTTCACAGGATTTCTCGCCTGTATGATTTTTCTCATGTTGATTAAGGCAGTAGTTCTCAAACTTTCTGGTTTCAGGACCTCTTTATGTTCTGAAATAAATTATTGAGAACTCCAGAATGTTTGTTTATGTGGCTTATATCTATCAGTATTTCTTTGTAAAGGGTTTGTATTTTATCATGAAACATGTAGAAGTAAATCATTCACTTTGATTTTTCTTCATGACCATAATCATATTAAGAATACAAAAGGTATAAGAGAGTGGCACAGGATAAGGGTTCATTAGGAGGGCTGTATGTATGCCTTCCCCACCCCTGACTCCCAAGAAAAAAGATTATAGCTATCAGAAGAACATAGCTTTGCAAGATTTGTTCTGTGATAAAGGCAAAATTCCACATTTTTCCTCAAAATAGAAATGGAAAACATAACTATGTTGTCCAAATAATTTGATGCCCCAACTTTCAAAATGTTTATGTATAGAAGCCTATAGCTCCAACGCGCTGCCTAGCCCTGCCACTTTGTCAACCCCTTGGCCATATTCTGGGCCCTGTTATCGCTCAGAAGGCCCTTGTCTGGAATCTGGGAAGAGGAGGATGTTGAAGACTTAAAAAGTCCTAATGCCTTTAATGGGGGCCTGGAAGGATGGGACTTCAGGCCTGGCGGGAAAGGAATGGCTCTAACAATCCAGCAATGTGCTGTCCTCAAAGCTCCCAACCCCGCTGTGAGTCACTCACCCCGTTTGAGGACCTCCATGAGTGGCCAGGGCACAGTCCCTTATTCTGCTAGATGCTCTGCCTGCCCTGTATAATCCCTCTCTGCTCAGCCTTAGCACTAACGCCATCCTCACTCCAGTCCTCTCTTGGTTTGAATGTTTTGGATGTCTTGAGAGCATTGGGGCAAGAACTCCGAGAATTTTTTTTCTGTTTTCTTTTCTTTTTTCTTTTTTTTTTTTTTTGAGACAGTGTCTCACTCTGTGGCCGAGGCTGGAGTACAGTGGTACGATCTCAGCTCACTACAACCTCCATCTCCCGGTTCAAGTGATTCTCCTGCCTCAGCCTCCTGAGTAGCTGGGATTACAGGCACCTGCCACCACACCCAGCTAATGTTATATTTTTAGTAGAGACGGGATTTCACCATGTTAGCTAGGCTGGTCTCGAACTCCGGACCTCAGGTGATCCACCCGCCTTGGCCTCCCAAAGTGCTGGGATTACAGGCGTGAGCCACCGCTCCTGGCTTTAGAATTCTTTTAAACGTTTCCACAAATGTAAGAAAAGATGGCTATTTGGTAGCCATGGTCAAAAATAGCCACCCAAATCTGTTTTTACCCTGTTCAGCACATCAGCAGCTCACCTCATGTAGGAAAGTGAGATGCACCAGAGGCTTAAAAAAGTTCCTATGGTTTGCCCACTAATTCCACATCTAGGAAATTGAGATGCACCAGAGGCTTAAAAAAGTTCCTATGGTTTGCCCACTAATTCCACATCTAGGAATCTGTCCTTAGAAAATACTCAAGAGACGCGGGTTGAGATTTCTTCAGGAAGACCTTCATTGTGAAGTTGTTTATAGCAATCCATCAATTGGAAACAAGTGCACTAAAGTAAGATATCAGGTAAATATTAGACACTATCCACTTGATCATAGAGGCGCAAAAAATGTTTATACAGCTTTTTATATTGTGAGGAGGACTTCATACTATGAATTTTATGGGGGAAGAAAGGAATCAAAATTTAGTAGGCGCTTTATGTCATAATGTGTGTGTGTGTGTGTGTTGTGTGTATATTTCATAGAGAAAAGTCTAGAAAGAAATGTGCCATCATTGGCCAAAAATTATAATTGACATTTTTCTCTTCATACTTTCAAAATTCTTTACGTTGGCTTTACTTACTCCTACAATAAAAAGTCAAGCTTGTGTAAAGAAGCCTAGCTTAAAGTATGGACCATGAGCTTTAAAATTTTTTATCTTAGCAAAATTATCAATTGTTAAGAAAAAATATTTGAAGCTATCTTAAGTGTTCTAGTAAAGAAGAAACTAGAAACCCTTTTATTTTCTAATCCCATTCATATTTATATAGTTTTTGAAAGCTCCCTTCAACTATACCCTTGTTTATCAATCTTGTTCTGTTTGTTCCAGCTTTATAACATGATATATGGGTATCTGTGCCTGTCTTCTGTATGTGCATTTTTTTTTTCTGGTAATTCTGCCCATGTTCTGCATATCTTTATTTTCATGTTCTTAATCCTTTTATTTACTGCTTCATGACTCAATTTTAATTTTTCTGTAACTGAATTATGTAGGACCTTGGCCCCTAAATAGCTCTTTTCAAGAAGATTTTCTTCTTGTGTGTCCAATAGATTTGCTATGCCCTTTCTCCTCCTCCTGTTAAATGTAAAACTTTATTAGTATCAATATCTGATATAGTTTGGTTGTGTCCCCACCCAAATCTCATCTTGAATTGTATCTCCTACAATTCCCACATGTTGCGGGAGGGACCTGGTGGGAGATCATTGAATCATGGGGGCAGTTCCCCCATACTGTTACCGTGATAGTGAATAAGTCTCACGAGATCTGATGATTTATAAGGGGTTTCCCCTTTCCCTTGGCTCTCATTCTCTCTTGCCTGCCACCATATAAGACGTGCCTTTTGCCTTCCACCATGATTGTGAGGCCTCCCTAGCTGTGTGGAACTGAGAGTCCATGAAAATTATTTTTCTTTGTAAATTACCCAGTCTCCAGTATGTCTTTATCAGCAGAGTGAAAATGGACTAATACAATATCATATTGTATATTTTTCTGTAGATCATCCATTTTAAAAAGAGATGATTTGCTAATTTTTAAAAACAGCTCCTATAAGAAAAGGGAAATTCAGAAAGATGCTTTTCTTCTATCTTTTCCCTGAAAGTTGCCCAGTTCTTCTTTGCCTTTTGGTTGTTTTATTGGCTGATTCTAGCTCTGGGTCTGGTGTCAGTGTTGACCTGTGATCCCTCATCAGGGCTGGTGCTGAGACCTGTGGATGATTGCACCAGACGTCCTTTACAGACCAGGCTTGAGGCTCCCTGCTATTGTGATTTTTTTAAAGCTTATTTGGAATGTTAGACAAACAGGTGTAAAAATACCATATTAGTTTTTGAAAGATTTTCTTATTTAGCATAACATGAATTTATGCTCATTATAAAATTTCTAGTAATTTGGAGATATAGACTAAAAATGGAAATCCTCCCTATATACACAGGGTTTTTAGAAAACACATAATGAGTTAAATTTTGTCTCTCCTCCCAAATGTATATGTTGAACTCCTGATCTCTAGTACCTCAGAATGTCAGTAAATTTGGAGATAGGGCCTTGAATAAGGTGATTAAGTTAATATGAGGTCATTAGTGTGGCCCCTAATCCAATATGACTAGAGTCCTTGCACAAGGAGATTAGGACACAGATATCCACAGAGTGAAGAGTGTGGGATGCCAACCCAAAAAGAGAGGTCTCAAAAGATACCAGCCCTGCTGACACCTTTATCTTGTCCTTCTAGCCAACAGAATTGTGAGAAAGTAAATTTCTGTTGCTTAAACCACCCAGTCTGTGATTTTGTTATGGCAGCCCTAGCACACTAATACAGACCGCAGTTAGATCCTGGTCTAGATTCTATAACTTGCCTTTTTTATTGTGAGCATACATTGGACATCTTCCTATGTCAGTACGTATATAATGGACCTGATTCATAAATAACCTTGTTAACGGCGAGGCAATATTCCACAGAATGGGTGTATCACAATGTAAACCATTCTCTCATTGTTAGGCACTTAGGTTATTTCAGTTTTTACCATTAGAATCAGTGTGACAACACAAAGCTTTTACTCACATTTTTGTGCTTAAGAGGAAGCTCATCTACAGGACAGCTTTCTAACAGAGGAATGGCTAGGTAGATCAAACCTTAGCAGTTTTGTAAACTATCCAATTGTTATTTGGTTTTGAGTGTGTGTGTGTGTGTGTGTGTGTGTGTGTGTGTATGTACATATATATCTCCTGACTTCTCAGATAAATTTAAATTCCTGAGGAATGGGTGTTTTAGTGATTCTTTGTATCCTCCAAGTCTAGTGTCATATGACTTTCTTCTAAGAGATTCTGAGTGAATGTTGGGTATACTATCGTTTTCATTAATTAGCCTTTTATCATCAATTAGCTAAAATGCGAGAAAGAAGGGGAAACATGGTGTGTAGTGTGACCCAGGCAGGTCCCATCCCTCTGAGCCTTTGTAGACACTGTGTTAGTTTTCTTTTCTCCCTTTTTTTTCTTTTTGAAATAGGGTCTTGCTTTGTCACCCAGTGTGTGATCATGGCTCAAGCAATCCTGCCTCAGTGTCCCAAGTAGCTGCGACTACAGGAGCGAACTGCCACATCTGGCTTATTTATTAATTAACTAATTAATTAATTTAATTATTTGTAGAGAAAGGGACTCACTATGCTGCCCAGGCTGGTTTCAAACTCCTGGCCTCAAGTGATCTTCCCGCCTCCACCTCCTAAAGTGCTTGGATTACAGGCGTGAGCCACCGCACCCGGCCCTGTGTTAGGTTTTTTTTTTGTCATGTGTCTCTTTTTTCCACCTCCTTCCTTCCTCCTTTCCCTCCCTGCTAATAAACAATAATTTCATATGCCTTTTGAGTCATTTGAGAAATTGTTTTGTTCTACCTTCCGGGAATATGTTAATAATGAGTAAAATAAAAATGGGCAGGAATTTGATGTAAAATCCGAAGGCAGATTTGTGTTTGTATATCTCATCTTCTCTCCTCTGCGGCATTTACAGGAAGCAGCAGGGCTGCGTGGGTGATGGATGTTGCTGTCTGTGACCGTCTGCCGCCCATTCCTCTTCTTTGAATCACCAGCCTATGGGCTGTTCACCATGCAGCTGATGTTCACCAGCTCTGTAGCTTCCATCTCCCCAAAGTGGCACGGACACAGAGCCTTGCTCATACACAGTGATGGGAATCTGGTGCAGTAGAAAACAAAATTTTCTTATTTTTCTCCCACCCCAAACCCTGGCAATACTGTTTTCACAGGTAGAGATGGTGAAGAACGCAGACTCATAGCAAGACACCCATGATCACCAGTCACCCGTGTGTCTGTGATGTCGAGGCTGACAATTAGATATGATTACAGATATGTGAAAAAAGGACAGTTTTTTTATTGTAGTACTGGTAACAAGAATTGCTTTTTGAATTTTTTAATTGGGATCTCCTGTTTTTCCCCCCTCCAAGTCCTTCCTGCTTTTTCTTTGCTTTTAAGGATACAGAAAGATGATCACTTTTATTGGAAAAACCTGTTGAGAAGCTATGCTTGCGAGACATTAGCAATCCTCATGCTTGTGAGTTCCGGAACATTATACAGGCTGGGCATGGTGGCTCATCCTTGTCATCCCAGTACTTCGGGATGCTATGGCAGGAGGATCTCTTCAGCCTAGGAGTTCAAGACCAGCCTGGGCAACATAGGGAGACCTCAGCTCTACAAAAAAAAAAAAAAAAAAAAAAAAACCAGATGTGATGGTGCACACCTGTGGTCCACTAGGGAGGTGGGAGGATTGCTTGAGCCCAGGAGGTTGAGGCTGCAGTGAGTTGTGATCGTGCCACTGCACTCCAGCCTAGGCAACAGAGAGAGACCCCTGTTTCCAAACAAACAAACAAACAAAAAAACCAGAACAACAGGACACAACAGTTAACTCAGAATTTGCCAAATATTTGATACATGTTACCTCCATAAATCCGCATGACAGTGACACAAAAATGGGTGTCCTTATTCATGCTGTTTTACAGATTAGGAAGCTGGGGCTTACAGCAGTTAAAAGAGTAAGTGACAGCTAGGTTGGAACCTTGTCTGTCTGAAGCTCACTGCACACTAGTTTGATGTGGTCTGGTCCCCCGACTCCAGCCTTTTGACTAATGCTGCCAGACCTTCTTGAGCCATCCTGTGGTCTTGGCTTGTTGACTCCAAACCCCTCAACCCCACCCCAGCACCTTGCTGACCCATGATGCTTTACTGTATTCTGCCCACCTGGTCTTCAGTTCCAAGCATGGCACTGACCATCCGCCCTGAGCAGTTAATAAAACAACATTTGGCTGCTGGCTTGCCACCTGCCTGGCACTGTGCCAGGTGCCTTGTGTAGCACCAAGTATAAATGGACACACTAGATATGTGCAAACCTAAAGACTGCTGTATCCTTAGAATGGAGTTCTGTTAACTTTGGCTTAGAGTAGGCAACATAATTATTCTGTTCTTGAGACTTCAGTCATTCTGGCTATTTCTAGCTTGGGTTGCATATTAAAATTGAGGCCATATTTTATGATTAAATTTTCCATCTAAGGATTTTTTCTTTTTTAAAATAGCTTTGACCAGGCGCGGTGGCTCACGTCTGTAATCCCAGCGCTTTGGGAGGCCGAGGCGAGTGGATCACGAGGTCAGGAGATCGAGACCATCCTGGCAACATGGTGAAATCCCGTCTCTACTAAAAATACAAAAAATTAGCCGGGCGTGGTGGTGGGCGCCTGTAGTCCCAGCTACTCGGGAGGCTGAGGCAGGAGAATGGCGTGAACCTGGGAGGCAGAGCTTGCAGTGAGCCGAGATCACGCCACTGCACTCCAGCTTGGGCGACAGAGCGAGACTCCGTCTCAAAAAAAAAAAATAGTTTTATTGAGGTATAATTTACATACCATAAAATTCAATCATTTTAAAAGTGTATAATTCAATGATTTTTAGTAAATTATAGAGTTGGACAATCATCACTACAGCCCAGTTTTAGAACAAGTTCCTTACCTAACAGCAATGCCTCATGCCCATTTATGGTTATTCTGGGGGCTTTATTTGCTCCCTCCTGGCCCCTGGCCCTGGACTTTTAAATAACTTCACAGGGAAGGGGCAGGATTCGCACTGTAGACCCTCTGGCTTTTCCTTGTTCCCTCTCCCTGTGGTATCATTTCCAGCTGGTGTGGGACATCATTGCTAATAGCCTGGATGTTGGTTCTTTAAAAAAAAATTTACTTTAAGTTCTGGGATACATGTGCAGGACGTGCAGCTTTGTTACATAGGTAAACGTGTGCTATGGTGGTTTGCTGCACCTATCCGTCACCTAGGTATGAAGCTCCCAATGCATTAGCTGTTTTTTCTGATGCTCTCCCTCTCCTCGCCACACTGACAGGCTCTGGTGTGTGTTGTTCCCCTCCCTGTGTCCCTGTGTTCTCATTGTTCACCTTCCACTTATGAATGATAATATGTAGTGTTTGGTTTTCTGTTCCTGTGTTAGTTAGCTAAGGATGATGGCTTTCAGCTTCACACATGACCTTGCAAAGGACGTGATCTCATTCCTTTTTATGGCTGCATAGTATTCCCTGGTGTATTTGTACCACATTTTCTTTAATGCATGTTGGTTCTCTCAACCTCTCACGATGTTCGATGCTGGCTCCTTCAGGTGAACTCAGACAAATGCAGCCTGTCTCCTGGTGACTTCCCCCAGAGCCTCCTGCTGTGGGGCATCTATGGGAGCATGACACCCACCTCAGTCCCAACAGGATTTCTACCCAGCCTTTCTTTGGGTCCCCTTCACTTTGATGGGGAGGTTCTAGGGGAGCAAAAGCATACTGCCATGCCCTTAGCTACCTCTGGCATGTCCTTAGCTATCTCTGGCAGCCTTCTCTGGGCCCATGTTTGCCCAGACACCTCCCCACCTCCATGCCCATGCCCATGCCTACCTCTGCACTGGGGAAATGGTGGTCGCAGTGGTGCTGCTTCCAGGGATTCTCCTGGGTCAAGAGGCTGCACTGTCATCTTTCCAGTGTCTCTGGAGTGGCTTGCTGGTTGGTCCAGCTGTTATCAAATTGCTAGTGAGGTGTAAGTGCACCCTCCCACCTTACCCCAAGAGATGAGTCCGGGGTCAACATGTTAAGCTCCCTAGATCCCTCCTTTCTGCCCACTTTTTTTTTTTTTTTTTTTTTTGAGACGGAGTCTCGCTCTGTCGCCCAGGCTGGAGTGCAGTGGCGCGATCTCGGCTCACTGCAAGCTCCGCCTCCCGGGTTCACGCCATTCTCCTGCCTCAGCCTCCCGAGTAGCTGCGACTACAGGCGCCCGCTACCACGCCCGGCTAATTTTTTTGTATTTTTAGTAGAGACGGGGTTTCACCGTGTTAGCCAGGATGGTCTCGATCTCCTGACCTCGTGATCCGCCCGCCTCGGCCTCCCAAAGTGCTGGGATTACAGGCGTGAGCCACCGCGCCCTGCCCACTTTTTTTTTTTTTTAATTTGCAAAAGATGTCAAAGCAGATCTGCCTCTTACGGATTCTAGTGTGAACTGAGATCCTTACTCCAGGAACTGGGCTCCTGGAACTGAGCCTTGTAGAATATAGACTGCTGTCGCCAAGTGCTTTGTCCACAGTAATCCCTCCTCCTTCTGTTTGGGTCCTTCGCATATCAGTGTTACAAGTCCGTGTTCAACCCTAGGTTTGCGGAAAATTGAGACTCAGAGATGTTAAGGAGACTTGGCATGGCCACACAGTAGACATACACACAAACTCATCTTACTCCTGACTTGGGAGGAGCAAGGAACAAAGAAGAAAGCAGCAACAATCTATTTGCCAACAGCAGGGAAAGAGATGAAAATGATGGTACAGTCCTATGATGTTTTATGCAATCATGAAAATTCACCTGTTTAAAAATATTTGAGTATCTGTAGCAGTTAGAAGTCGTGGACTAAAGGGAACTTAGAAGCATGCTGAGTAAAACATTAAGGACAGCATGAGCTGTGGACGATGCATGCATTGCACAGAGCTATGTGCATTACAGGAGCGCATACAAACGAGGAGAATGGGATGAAGGGAATGAAGGTAAAAAGTACTGTTGCTAAGTACAAGTATAACACACACGAACGTGTCATTCACTGGGGAATATGACTGACTCAACCCTCTCCACCTTTAAAAAATTTTAATAGCAAGAGCAATGCTTATAATATTCCAAAACTAGGAGCATATAAAAGTGTATAAAACATGATCTGATCCTATCCTAATTTTATGAAAAGGCACATATAAGTGTGTACACAAATATAATGAAAACTAGCCTATCATCTGGTTTACAGCTTTCAGCATTTCCCACATTTTCTTGAATGAATTTCCTTCTATGTTTTTTGAATAGAAAAGTAGCAAACTTTAATGGCAAAAGGGGTGTTAGTCTGGCAACTTCGCCCCGGAAACTGTAATTACTGTGTTGTAAGTTCCTTTTTTGTAAGGGACACCAGTCTCCCTGGACTGGTGTTTAATACAGTTTGAACTCTAATAACCAGCCACAATTCTGTGCCACCTTCAGGATTCCTGAGCTAACATTTTTTATTGGCTTCTTTAAAATAATTTTATATTTTGAAATAATTTCAGACTTACAGGACAGTTGCAAAGATAGTATAAGAATTCCAGTATGCCCTTCATCCAAATCCTTCAAATGTTAACATTTTACCGTATTTGCTTTACCATTCTCTCAAATTTTTTTCAGAACCATTTGAGAGTAAGTTGTAGACATGATACTCCTTTACTCCTAAGTATTTTAGAGTGTATATCCTAAAAACAATATTATCTTATATGGCCACAATTACCTAAATCAGTTAGTTAACAATGACATAGATTTTATTCAAATTTTTCTAGTTGTCCTGTTAATGTCCTTTAGGGCAAGAGAAAAATAAGTAAATAAATAAATCCACCTCCCCCTGGGGGCCAGGACTCAATTAAGATCTAGGTGCTAGATGTACTCATTCCTACTGGGGGAGGGGGTCACTCTTTCTAGGCTGTCTCAGAGGACAGCATTAATAAATACACATATGTATTCACACACACACAGACACATACACACCCTGTATTACTATCTGTATCTGTCTTCCTTTCTTCTTTGCTTTATTCTGTCTGTCCATCCTTCTATCCCTCCTAAAACCTTGAGTTCATACTGGTACCTCCAATACTAACCCAGCAACACAAGGTTCATTCTAGCCTTCCTTCTTTCCGTGTCTGTAACACTCTTCAACAGTTATAAACCTGGCTCCCCTTATTCAGAATAGAGTCACTTAAATCCTCAATCTTAGAACACACAGAAAGACATTTTTTTTTTTTTTTTTTTTTTTTTTTTTTTGAGATGGAGTCTTGCTCTGTCACCAGGCTGGAGTGCAGTGGCGCCATCTCGGCTCATTGCAACCTCCACCTCCCAGGTTCAAGTGATTCTCCTGCCTCAGCCTCCCAAGTAGCTGGGATTACAGGCATGCACCACCATGTCTGGCTAATTTTTGTATTTTTGTATTTTCACCATGTTGTCCAGGCTGGTCTCAAACTCCTGACCTCAAGTGATCCTCCCACCTTGGCTTCTCAACGTGCTAGGATTACAGGTGTGAGCCACCGTGCCTGGCCAGAAAGTCATTGCAGAATGGCTAACCATATCACTGTGGAAAGTGAAGATATGAACTAGAATTCAATGTTTGTTTACAGTTCATTTTTGACTTTAGCTTGAGGGTATATGGTCAAAATTCTGAATTCAAAAGTTACTCCAGTAAGTGTTCAACCCCCTTCAGTGTATTTATATAATTTACTTGAAAATAGGTTAATTTATTTCTGCTTACTTTCAATTTTGGGTATTTTCCTACTCCTTCTCATTTAATTATCTATCTATCTGTCTATCTACCCATCCTTTTTATTTGGATATGTGAAACGTTAACGTGATTCTACATATATGCTATAACATAATTATACCAAAAGGTACACACTCAGGAAATTATCCTTCCCCTAAACTCCTCACCCTGCTCCCACCCCCACCCTTTAACCCTCATTACTACTCACCTCCTGGAAGTCATGGTACCAGCCAGGGTTCTCCAGAGAAACAGAACCAATAGGAGACTATACATGATTGATTATGGGAACTGGCTCACACTTATGGAGGCTGAGAGATCGTACACTATGCCACCTACAGCCTGGAGAACCAGGAAAGCCAATGATGTATTCAGAGTCGGAAGGCCTGAGAATGGGTGTAGCCTGGGGGTGGAGACCTGTTAATAGATTTAGATTCCTAATCCATTTTGAATTTATTTCAGTATGTGGTCTAAAGTATAGATTTAATTTTCTCTTAATCTAAATGGCTAATTAGATATGCAAGTACTGTTTATTAAAAGGTAAATTTTGCCCTAGTGATTTGAGATGCTGCTTTGTTATATGCTAAATTTCCATATGTATTTGGGTCTATTTCTGGACTTTCTATTCCACTTCATTAGTTTATCCACTCATGCACCAGTACCACACTGTTTTAATTATGGAACCTTTATAGTATGTTCCAATGTCTGGTAGGGATAGTCCTTCCTTATAGAATTTCATTTTCAGTGTTTTCTTTTCCAGTGTTTAATGGTCATTCTTGCATGTTTGCTTTTCTATATAAATTTCAGTATTAATATCTCTAGCTACATAAAAATGCTTGCTGGAATGGATATTACATTTATAAAATAAGGATACCTGATATCATTATGATATTGATTCTTCCTATTTAAAAACAAGGTGTGTTCTCACTTATTGTAGGATCCAAAAATAAAATCAATTGAACTCATGGACAGAGAGAATAGAAAGATGTTTATGAGAGGCCGGGAAGGGGAGTGGGGATTGTGGGGGAGGTGAAGGTGGTTAATAGGTACCAAAAAACATAGAAAGAATGAATAAGGCCTACTATTTGATAGCACAATAGGACGACTATAGTCAATAATAACTTAATTGTATTTTGAAAATAACTTAAACAATGTAATTGGATTGTTTGTAACTCAAAGGATAAATGTTTGAGGGGACAGATGGATACCCCATTCTCCATGATGTGCTTATCTCACATTGCATGCCTGTATCAAAACGTCTCATGTACCCCATAAATATTTACAATGGCTATCTACCCACAAAGATTTTTCAAATTTATAATAATAGAAAATAAAAATATATTATGTCTCTCATTCGTTCGTGTCAACTTTTCTTTTAGAATTGTTTTAAAGTTTTTCTTATGTAGATTTTGCACATTTCTTAAGTTTATTGCTATACCTTCTTTGTTGCTATTGTGAATGAGGTTTTATCATAAAACTTTCTAATTGGTTATGGCTTACGTATATGAAGACTATTGATTTCTGTACATTAGCTTTATTATCCTGCTATCTTATTTGAATCTTTTGAGCTAGTTTTATCATTGATTCTCTAAGATTCTCCAGGTATTCTTGCATGTCATCTGCAAATAGCTGTAGTTTCACTTTTTTCAAATTTGTATGATTCTGCTTAGTTTATCTTATCTAGCTGTACTGTCTAAGATTATAGTACATGTTGAAGAGTAGTGGAGATAGTACAGATAGCTTTCAACAAATTACTCAGTGTTTCAGAGGGCTGATTTCCTATCCCACTTTCTCACTCCTTCTTGGCAACAGAACCCCAAACTCACTCAGTCAGCAGTGGATTCAGCTAAAGAACTGCAATCTAGATGTAACTTTACCTGGGTGTGATAATGAGACTAAATTTTGGTAAAAGAGAAATAAGTGGAATCATTATATGGTACTTTAGATCCTTCTCCTTCACCACTTTGCTACTACCTGGAATTGGGATGTAATGGCTGGACCTCTAGAGGGCTTTTTGGGCCGCAAGGTGACTTTGAGAATGGAAGCCATGCATCAGGATGGCTGCATTAGCAAGACAGAAAGAGCCTGTGTCCTTAATTATCAAGGAGCCCCATACCAAGCCAAGACTGCCTGCCACTGGACATTTTTACATGAGATAAAAAACAAACTTTTAACTTGTTTATGTTACTATTTCTTGGAGTTTCCAGTCACATGCAGCCAATCAAAATTCTAATGGAGTTTTGGTTTCTTCATCTGTAAAGTGATAGTATTTTACCTCACTGAGTTATCAGGATTAAATGAAATAGTTCATGTAAAAAAAGGCTGCATGGAGTAGGCACATTAAAAAAGTCTCCCATGATTTTGTGAGGTTTGAATGAGCTCTGTATTTGAGTGCCCTTTGCAAGTTGTCAACGGAAGGCCAACATTTTCATCTGTGCTTTGCACCTGTTCTCTTTCTTCTTTCTCAACTCTTCTATGATCAATTATCCTTTCATTTCTTGAATAGCTTACCTCTCTCTTTCAACTTGACTCTTCATGTTGATTTTAAACATTTGTGAGTTGTTCCCATTAAATCAAAACTGTCCCTTTTCCCCTCCAGCTATGATTTTGTCTTTCTCCTATTCTTCAAAGTCAAACTTTTCAAAATAATGTTTTCTTATCTGATGTATCGGACAGTGTTGGCTGTCCACCCAGACCTTTGAATCCCTGCTTTGTGTGTGTGCCTGCCCCCCTTCAGCGTGCTTTTGCTTCTAACACCCAGCACTATGGCTTCATGAGGACTGCCTTTGGGCTATGAGAACCACTCAGCTCCCACCTCCACCCTCCACAGATCCAGAAGGCCTTGGAATATATTCTAGGTAATTTCAGTACATTCCAGAAGTTCCTAGAATTTACTCAGGGTGACTCAGGGGCAATGCTTGAAAGCCACGCTCCCTCGCCTCAGGCTGGAACAACTGACACCCCAGAGATCCCCAGTGGGATCCAGGATCCGGCTGAAGCCACACTCTGCTGGCGTTTCCTGAGATTGCACCTTGGTTGGCCTCCTTCTCTTGTCTTCTTTGTTCTCCTTTCCCTCCCCTGACTGGCATTTTCTTGGGGCATTTTAATCAATCACTTGCACTTGAATGTCCCAGTCTGCATCTGAAAAACCTAACCCAAGACACCAAATCTCCATCTCCTCCCCTCTTATTCACTCTCCAGCCCAACACAATTTGGCTTCTGGGCACATCACTCCAGGGAAGCAGCTCTTTCAGACAGCCCCCAAAACACGATGTCACTGAATCCAGTGCACACAGTTTAGTTCTGTCTTCCTTGACTTCACAGCACCATTCAATGCCACAGATCCATGGTTCTTGAAGCCCAGGTGTTCCCTGATGACGTCCCTGGCTTTCCCCTACATTTCGTGGCCTTTCTTCAGCTTGTCCTCTTCTATCCAGCCATTGAAACAGAGTGAGTTCTTTAGGCTCAGTCCTCTTTTCCCAGGTGGTCTCACCCAATCTCAGAGCTTCATTGCTACATGAAGGTTACCCACACATGTCTGTTGTAGCACTTCCTCTATTTGCTAAACATCTTTGCTTGAATGTCTCAAAAGTACCTCCAAGCTAAATTCGTAATAACCCTGTGCACAGAAGCAAGCTTGGTCCTCTTGCACTCTGCTCTAATGTGGTGAGTGTAGCACTTCTCCATCTGGCTAGAACCTGGGAGTCATGCTGGACTTCCCCCTCACCCTCGTGCACGTAGCCAACCAAGCACCAACTCCTGTGTCTTGTGCCTTCTGAGTCTCTCTCGAGTGATTCACTTTTCTCTACCACCACCTCCACTCGTGCCTTCTGTCATTGATAACCACGTTGATGGTAAAAGTAGCCTCTTCACTGGCCTTTCTGCATTCATTTCTATACTCCTCTAATTTTTTCCCCCATGACTGCCCGGCTGATCTTTCCAAAACATAAATTTAATTACATCTTAAAAAATAACTTGCTGAGATATAATTCACATACCACACAATTCATCTATTTAAGGCATAAAATTCATGCTTTTTAATATATTCACAGAGTTGTGCAAACATCACCATAATCTAATTTTAAGATTATTTCCATCATCCCAAAAAGAAACCCTGTATTCGTTAGCAGTCACCTCCTGTTCCCCCACACCCCATTCCTGGGCAACCACGAATCTACTTTCTGTCTCTATGGATTTGCCTATTCTGGACATTTCACATAAATACAATCATATAATACATAGTCTTTTGTGACTAGATTCTTTCACTTACTATGTTTTCAAAGTTTATCTATGTTGTAACACGTATTAGTACTTCATTTTTTTTGGCTGAATAATATTTTATTGCAAGGATATATCACATTTTGTTTATTCGTTAATCACTTGATGGACATTTGGGCTGTTTCTCCTTTTCAGCTGTTCTGAATAATGCTTCTGAGAGGTTCACATATAAGAGTTTTTGTTATTTTTTTTGAGATGGAGTCTTGCTCTGTTGCCCAGGCTAGAGTGCAGTGGCACTATCTCAGCTCACTGCAACCTCTGCCTCTGGGGTTCAAGCAATTCTTGTGCCTCAGCCTCTTGAGTAGCTGAGATTACAGGTATGTGCCACCACGCCTGGCTAATTTTTGTATTTTTAGTAGAGACGGGGTTTTACCATGTTGGCCAGACTGGTCTCGAACTCCTGACATCAAGGATCTGCCCACCTCAGCCTTCCAAAGTGCTGGGATTATAGGCATGAGCCACTGTGCCTGGCCTCACATATAAGAGTTTTTGAGCGTAGATGTGTTTTCATTTCTCTCAGATATATACTTAGCAATGGAATTACTTGACCATATGCTAATTATATTATATTCTTTTACAAGCTTTTCAATGGCATTTCATGGCTGTTATGATGAATTCAGTCTCCTTTTTCTTGGTGCCCAAGTTTCCATATGGTCTGACCCTCACCTGCCTTGCTGCTGGTGTGGTCCTTGGATAGACTGTGCCATTTTTTTGTTGATGTCTGTGTCATATTTTGGCTGGAACAATCTCAAATATTAATCTAAATCAACCTTAATCATTTACTGATTTCTATGATATATCTATCATATATTACATGATTAGTCCAATCTTACTGTCAGACTGTGATATGGTTTGTTTGTGTCCCCACCCAAATCTCAACTTGAATTGTATCTCCCAGAATTCCCAAGTGTTGTGGCAGTGACCCAGGGGGAGGTAATTGAATCATGGGGGCCAGTCTTTCTCATCCTATTCTTGTGATAGTGAGTAAGTCTCATGAGATCTGATGGATTTATCAGGGGTTTCTGCTTTTGCTGCTTCTTCATTTTTCTCTTGCTGCCGCCATGTAAGAAGTCACCTCCTGCCATGATTTTGAGGCCTCCCCAGCCATGTGGAACTGTAGGTCCAAGTAAACTTCTTTTTCTTCCCAGTCTCAGGTATGTCTTTATCAGCAGCATGAAAACAGACTAATACAGTAAATTGGTACCAGTAGAGTGGGGTGTTGCTGAAAACATACCCGAAAATATGGAAGCCACTTTGGAATTGGGTAACAGGCAGAGCTTGGAACAGTTTGGAGGGCTCAGAAGAAGACAGGAAAATGTGGGAAAATTTGGAACTTCCTAGAGACTTGTTGAATGGCTTTGTCCAAAATGCTGATAGCAATATGGACAATAAGGTCCAGGCTGAGGTAGTCTCAGATGGAGATGAGGAACTTGTTGGGAACTGGAGTATATGTGACTCTTGTTATGTTTTAGCAAAAAGACTGGTGGCATTTTGCTCCTGCCCTAGAGATTTGTGGAACTTTGAACTTGTGAAAGATGATTTAGGGTATCTGGTGGAAGAAATTTCTAAGCAGCAAAGCATGCAAGAGGTGACTTGGGTTCTATTAAAGGCATTCAATTTTATTAGGGAAGCAGAGGAAAACTTGCAGCCTGACTATGGAATAGAAAAGAAAATTCCATTTTCTAGGGAGGAATTCAAGCCAGCTGCAGAAATTTGCATAAGTAGCAAGGAGCCTAATGTTAATCCCCAAGACCATGGGGGAAATATCTCCAGGCCATGTCAGAGACCTTTGAGACAGCCCCTCCATTCACAGGCCCAGAGGCCCAAGAGGAAAAAGTGGTTTCGTGGGCCAGGCCCAGGGTCCTCGTGCTGTGTGCAGCCTAGGGACTTGGTGCTCTGTGTCCCAGCTGCTCCAGCCATGGCTGTAAGGGGCCTACGTACAGCTCAGTTAGCAGCTTCCATGTGGTGTTGAGCCTGAGAGTGCATAGGAATCAAGAATTGAGGTTTGGGAACCTCCACCTAGATTTCAGAGGATGTATAGAAATGCCTGGATGCCCAGGCAAAAGTTTGCTGCAGGTGTGGGGCCCTCATGGAGAATCTCTGCTAGGACAGTGCAGAAGGGAAATGTGGGGTCGCAGCCCCCACACAGAGTCCCTACTGGGGTACTGCTTAGTGGAGCTGTGAGAAGAGGGCCACATTCTCCAGACTCCAGAATTGTAGATCCACCGACAGCTTGCACCATCCATCTGGAAAAGCTGCAGACACTCAACACCAGCTTGTGAAAGCAGCTGGGAGGGAGGCTATACCCTGCAAAGCCACAGGGACGGAGCTGCCCAAGACCATGGGAACCCACCTCTTGTATCAGTGTGACCTGGATGTGAGACCTAGAGTCAAAGGAGGTCATTTTGGAGCTTTAAAATTTGACTGCCCCGCTGGATTTCAGACTTGCATGTGCCCTGTAACCCCCTTGTTTTGGCCAATTTCTCTCATTTGGAATGGCTGTATTTACCCAATACCTGTACCCCCATTGTATCCAGGAAGTAACTACCTTACTTTTGATTTTACAGGCTCATAGGTGGAAGGGATTTGCCTTGTCTCAGGTGAGACTTTGGACTGTGGACTTTTGGGTTAATGCTGAAATGAGTTAAGACTTTGGGGGACTGCTGAGAAGGCATGATTGGTTTTGAAATGTGACAACATGAGATTTGGAGGGGCCATGGGTGGAATGACATGGTTTGGCTGTGTCCCCACCCAAATCTCAACTTGAATTATATCTCCTAGAATTCCCACGTGTTGCAGGAAGGACCCAGAGGGAGGTAATTGAATCATGGGGGCCGGTCTTTCCTGTGCTATTCTCATGATAGTGAATAAGTCTCATGAGATCTGGTGGGTTTACCAGGGGTTTCCACTTTTGCTTCTTCTTCATTTTCTCTTACCATGTAAGAAGTGCCTTTCACCTCCTGTCATAATTTTTGAGCCCTCCCCAGCCACGTGGAACTGCAAGTCCAATTAAACCTCTGTTTCTTCGGGGTCGGGTGTATGTCTTTATCAGCAGCATGAAAACGGACTAATACAGACGGATTTCTATTTCCTCTTTTTGCTCCAGGACTTTGGGCCACAGTGGGCTTTTTTTCATCCCCTGTCTTCACTAAACTGTAGGTCTGGAAAGTTCTCTCTGGGCGTTAAAATTTTTTCAGTTAAAATATGACATAGATATCAACAAAGAAATGGCACAGCCTATCCAAAGACCATACCAGCAACTGAATAAAATTTCACTGGTGGCAGGTAACTTCTCAACAGTGGATGAGGTCAGGAGGCTTATTGGAAAGTGAACTCACCAGGGATGAGAATGTTGTTTCTCATGGAGCAAGGAACCCCAAGGTCTGCCACCAAACTAAATTACTCTAGGGTAAAATGATGTGTATTTCTTAGGGTCAGAAGCTCATAGCTTGGTTTTGTGACAGGACACCTCCACTGGCTTCCTGTCTAATCCCTGCATGTGCCTCAGAGGGATTAGAATATAAAGTGAGTGTATTTAATTAGAATATAAACTGAGTGTCTCCTCCCTTCCCCTAAACTATGAAACAAGAACATTTTACAAAGAGGATGCTTCTTTGTAATTCCCCCAGTGGGTTTTAAGGAATAAGGAGATAAACAGCTGCACTGAGAGCAAAGTTCTGGCTGCCTTCTGAACGCTGAGGCTTCCTTCTTGCAGTTCTCTAAACTCCAGGACAGGAAATTTCTGCACGATAGGCTGTGGAGCAATAATGCTAACTCCTAAAGGAGCCCCTGGGTCATCCTCAAGATCTCTTGCAGACCAGAGGAAACTTTCTAGACTCTGGGAATAGCTTGAGTCTTGTCTCGGAGCTGCTTCACAAGGCCAGATACACATTCTGTGGGGCCGCTGTGCCCAAGCACCATGGTCACTAAGGAGTAAGTCTCCTCATCGCATCACACGTGGGCCTCTGAGTCAGTCTGTTTTCACGCTGCTGATAAAGACATACCTGTGCTGGGCGCAGTGGCTCACACCTGTAATGCCAGCACTTGGGAGGCCAAGGCGGGCAGATCACCTGAGGCCGGGAGTTCGAGACCAGCCTGACCAACGTGGAGAAACCCCATCTCTACTAAACATACAAAATTAGCCGGGCATGGTGGCATATGCCTGTAATCCCAGCTACTCAGGAGGCTGAGGTAGGAGACTCACTTGAACCTGGGAGGCAGAGGTTGTAGTGAGCTGAGATTGCGCCATTGTACTCCAGCCTGGGCAACAAAAGTGAAACTCTGTCAAAAAATAAATAAATAAATAAATAAATAAATAAATAAAGACATACTCAGGACTGGGTAATTTATAAAGAAAAAGAGGTTTAATGGACTGACAGTTCCACATGGCTGGGGAGGCCTCACAGTCATGATGGAAGGTGAAAGGCACGTCTTACATGGTGGCAGGTAAGAGAGGCTGAGAGCCAAGTGATGGGAAACCCCTTATAAAACCATCAGATCTCATGAGATTTATTCATTACCATGAGAGCAGTATGGGGGAAACCACCCCCATGATTCAATTATCTCCCACTGGGTCCTTCCCACAACATGAAGGAATTATGGGAGCTACAATTCAGGATGAGATTTGGGTGGGGACACAGCCAAACTATAGCAGCATCTGAGGGCTAATCTCCTCCCATTCCTTCTCCTTCCGCTGTTTCAAGCTTGCTCTTAATTTTCCCCTATCTGTCTCAGTCTGGGGTCATCAGAGGCAGACCTTAAGATGAGGGTGTGTGGGTGACAGGTGGAGGATGCACTCCCAGGTCCCCAGGAGGGCATGGTAGGAGCAGCAGAACACCGGGAGGCCAAGTGTGAGAGTGGTTCTCCCATGTCCACAGAAGGAAGCTCCCACTGAATCCTGCAGGGGGCCGTGGAAGGGAAGAGATGCTCTAGCCAAGGCCCAGGAGTGGGCTGTTACATCCCTGTCCCCATCCATTGTGGGTCAAGGGCCTGAGGGGGTTGGCAGCTCAGAGCTTCTCCATTTCCACTCCCTGCACCTGGGCCAAACCTGCCCCAGGAGCCCCGGCCTCTGAAGAAGAGCCACAGGTGCTGGCGTAAGCACAGGAAACAAAAGTACAGGAAAGAAGGTGGGAAACACAAAAACAGTAAAAAGGGACCCAAGGGGAGGAGCACGGACAATGTCCCCTTACCCTGCTAGGGTGTGCATTACAAGTAAAGGTCAAGGCCAAAGACTTCATGTGCATTCCCCGCACACTGCTGAAGCATGCTTGAATTCTCGTTCTTTCGTTCCACTGCCAGCTCCCACGGGCAGATCCAGCTCCTTTGTGTAGGAGCCATAGTCACAGCTTCAGAGGTCTCTTTCCCTCCCGACTGCTCCAGCTGCTCTCAGCTTTATCCTCTTCAAACACCACCTTCACTGTGTCATTTTCTTTTCAGAAATCTCCTATGGCTTTTCATTGCTTTAATGATACAGTTAGAAATCCTGGCCAGGTGTGGTGGCTCATGTATGTAATCTCAGCACTTTGGGAGGCTGAGGCAGGAGGATCCCTCAAGGCCAGGAGTTCAAGACCACCCTTGGCAACATAGTGAGACCCCTGTTTCTACAAAAAAAAAAAAAAAAAAATTAGTCAGACATGGTGGCACATGCCTGCAGTCCCAGCTACATGGGAGGCTAAGGTGGAAGGATTGCCTGAGCCTCAGAGGTTGAGGCTGCAGTGAGCCATAATCTTGCCACTGTGCTCCAGTCTGAACAACAAAACAAGACTGTGTCATATGAAAAAAAAGAACTCCTTTACTTAATATTTTAGGCCCCTGAAAATCTACCCTCAACTTACCTTTCTAGTCATAGAGTCCTCTTTTTAATTGTGAGAACTCTCATCCCTGGTGAGATTTATGAGTGAGGGACTTAGAGCCTGGGGTCATCATAGGTGTGAATTCTACTCTAGAATCAACCACCGTGTGACATGAATGCATTACCTCTCTCTCCTAGGCTGAGTGTCCTGAGCTATACATGAGAGCTGTGAGATGGTTGTGAGGATTCCATTGGGTGCAGCATTAAAGGGGCTTGGAAAAATGTCTGAAGATGCCAATGCTAGAGAAATGGTGGTTGAATCTGAATCTAGGCAGCTTCTGTAGGCATAACTCATGCTCTTTCTGGTCTGAATTCTTTGCTTGCTGGGCTTTGTATCTTGAGACCTCTCTTTCTTCCCACTGGTCAGAATCCTGCACATCCTTCAAGGCTGGGCTGAAAATTTCCCTCCTCTGTGCCGACTTTTCTGACTACCTGAATCCTCAGTGATTAGTCCCACTTCTCAATTCTTACTGTCTTCTGTTATGTCTTTGATAATTTCTTCCTCTCTCTCTGTCTCTTCTGGTTTCTCTTTTTTCGTATTAGTTCTATTAGTCAGATACTGGATCCACAGATTGGTCTTCTAGGTCTCTTATTTTTTTCTATTACCTTTTTTATCTCTTATTTTGAGATCTGTTTTTTGGGAAGTCATCTGGATTTTATTCTCCAACCTTGTAATGAATTTTCCTATTTTTGCAGTCATTAAAAAATTTCCAATAGCTCTTTTTTTTGGTATCTGATTTTTCCTCTTGATATAGCATCTTATTTTTGTTTCATGGGTCTAATTTCTAATTAGAGGATTTTATTTTGTGTTCTATAGCTTAACTTATCTTTGTTTTGGTTGGAGTCATTTAAAAAACTTGTCTCTATTCTGAAATAACTGCACAGTCTTCATCCTTGTTCATTTAAGTCGAAGTGGAAGGCAATGAAAAACCATGCATGTGAACAAGATCTGTCAGGTAGATGGTTTTGCGTCTGGGAGATTGAGGACATCCTAAATGCCAGAATGCAGAGATGTTTCCAGTGGGGCTATCAATTTGTTTCAAGGAGGACCCTTTGATGCTTAGACTGGGGAGTAAGGTGGGGTAGGCCAGGGAGATGTCTGGTTTCTAGTGTGCTGGGAGAGTGCAGTGGGACAGGGCAGCCCATGTCCACACCTTCATTTCACTGCCTTCATTATTCTGTTTCTGAGTGCTGAAACCTATCAGAGTCTGGCAAGGTAGATGGGCGTATCGCCTCCCATAAAGACTCTAGGCCATGGTTCCTCTGATCTACTTCATCTGTTTTCATCCATCTTCTAGTCATTTGTTGAATTTCTATTCAGTGACAGCCCTTCTTTTACTTTCTTTATCGTTGTGCATTAAATCCTTTTAAATTGTCTTGCTGTCATTTTAAAGAGAACCCAGCTGAAGATGGAGTTAAACAGCCTTCCATTTAGAGCTGGAATTCCCCTGTTCTATCCTATTTAATGAGCCATTCAAATCAAGATAGTTTTCTGTTGATGGGACTGGCTTTTCAAAAAGGCACAACTAGATTATAATCCAGAATGGGGAGGAAATAATGCCTTATTTTTTGTTTTGTGGAGGCTAGCCCAGTATCTTTTATTTGATAGGTGCTCAATTAATGTCTATCAATTGAGTTTGCTTTAACATTTAAGCTCTACCATTTTTTTTTTGTTTCACATTTTTGTCTGCTCTCACAAATGTGATTTCTCTTAGAACAGACTCAAACATCTGGAGAGCCATTTGTATCTCCATTTTTATGGCCTTTTATATTTTCAGTCTTGACTATACACTTCTACAGGATTTGAAAGAAATGAGAAAATACAGTAAGCACCCTATGTGGAGAGATTCATATTCCATAACTTGTCTTCAAAGTTATAGTCCTCTTGACTCACTTTACTTGCATGTAAAAACATAACTTGGGCATTTTATTATCCCTTATTGCTTGCTTCTCATTTTGTTGCTGTTCAATAGGGAAAGTAGGTTGTTTCCTATTGTAATTTCCAGAGTTCTTTGAGTTAAGGGGTGATTTTTCCTCCCTTCCCCATGGCTGTGAACACGTGGATGTGCACACTTGCACGTGTCCCTCACCCCCGTGCATATCCCAGTATACTCTGGACATTTTTCTCTTCAAAAGAAAACCAAGTTTCTGATTTCAGGTCATCCAAATAGATACCATCAAGCAGAGCAGCGTGACATGGTTCTTAAGTCCCATAGGTCACGTTTTTGGTAAATAGCTGTGTCCTGTAACTGTCATTCCCGTCATGTCCAGCTTACTCACCAGTGAATGCATGACATTTTCTTGGCCTTGGAATGCTCCATCTCAATTAAAACTAGAGGAAAAAAAAGCCATTCTTCATACTGTAAATATGAGAAGAGTACCTCATGGAGACTTTTCTCATCAAACTGTAGAGGAAGAGCCTGCCCTGCTGGGGCCTCTTGGGAGACATACCTGGTTCAGGATGGAACCAGCTCAGGAGGACTGGAAGAGTCCTTTTAGTTTGTATTGTGTATTGAGAAAATTTATCGTAACATCTTTTCCTTTTGTACTGCCGTAGTCAATAAAACTATATAATTAATTAATTCACACCTATTCAACACATGTTTTGCACAGAGTAAAATTTAGCAAAATACGCAATACAATAAACATAGAATTAGACAACATAATAGAAGGGATATATATATATATATATTCCTTCTACAAATATAAATTGTAATATATATTTAAATTGTTATATATATATATATTTAGGGCTAAGAAAGACATGACTTTGAATAGTAACCCAGTACCATTTTCTTTCTTTCTATCTATCTATCTATCTATCTATCTATCTATCTATCTATCTATCATCTATTTATCATCTATTCTATCATTGTGATAAATATACATAACATAAAGTTTACCATTTTAACCTTTTTTTGAGTGTACAATTTAGTGGCAGTAAATACATTCTCAATGTTATGCAATCATTGCCACTATCCGTTTCAAGAACTTTGGCATCACCCCAAACTGAAACTCCACACCCGTTAAACACTAACTCACCATTCCTCCCTCCCCACAGCTCCTAGTAGCCTCTATTCTACTTCTCATCTCCATTAATTTGCCTATTCTAGGTACCTCAGTGGAATAATGCAATATTTGTCCTTTTGTGTTTGGCTTATTTCGTTTAGCATACACACTTTGAAGGTTTATCCATGTTGTAGCTTACATCAGAATTTCATTCCTTTTTAAGGCCTAAAAATAATACATTTTCTGGGTGCTGTGGCTCATACCTATATTCCCAATACTTTGGGAGGCCGAGGCAGGAGGATCACTTGAGCCCAAGAGTTTGAGATCAGCCTGGCAACATAGAGAGATCCCATCTCTACAAAAAAGTTTTGAAAGTTAGCCAGGCATAGTGGTGTGTTCCTGTGGTCCCAGTTATTTGGGAGGCTGAGGCAGGACGATCACTTGAGCCCGGGAAGTTGATGCTGCAGTAAGCCATGACTGTACCATTGCAGTCCCACCTGGGTGACAGAGCAAGACCCTGTCTCAAAAACAAAACAAAACAAAACAAAACAAAACATTGTATGTTTATCCCACATTTTGTATATTCATTCATCTTTCCATTGGTATTTGGGTTATTTCTACCTCTGGGTTATTGTGAATATGATGTTATGAACATTAGTGTACTAATATCTGTTGGAGTTTGTGCTTTCACTCTTAAGTATGTATTCAGAAGTGAAATTACTGGATCGTATGGTAGTTTTATGTTTAACTTTTTGAGGAAACACCCAACTGTTTTTCACAGCATCAGCACACCATTTTACAGATCAGGAAAATGAGGTTCAGAGAGGTTAAACTACTAGCTCAGGACCACATAGCTGGCCTCTAATGAGGGTTATTAAATTTAGGTTTGTAAACAGCCTTCCATTTAGAGCTGGGATTCCCCTGTTCTATCTTATTTAATGAGCCATTCAAATCAAGGTAGCTTTCTGTTGATGAGACTGACTTTTCAAAATGGCACAACTAGATTATAATCCAGAATGGGGAGGAAATAATGCTTTATTTTTTGTTTTGTGGCTGGATAGTGTGTTCCATAAATGGGCTTTCAATAAATCTTTATTCTCTTCCCTTCCCCTCCTGATGCTAATTCATACATACTGGTCTAAAGTTTAAATTTACTTATGAGTCCACACTCTTTCTTCAATTTTCTTAACATATTACAAAAGCAAACAATCTCTTTGATCTTGGCTAAAATGATTCTAGAACTTTCTCACACCTCAGAAGTGCATGCTTCTTTCAAACAAATCATGTGCTGGTTACAAATCATGGCTCTTTTTCCACTGTCTTTCCTCAGGCAAGCTTGGATGACTGTAGTTAATATAGTTCGAGGGTCTTGAGGTAGTGGAATTGCTGTACAAACCCTTGGAGTGTAGAATTTTCACAATGAGGATGGATCTGGCCCTTTTCCCCTCTTCAATCCCAAACACACAGGATGGAATCAGTGAGTTGACACTATGCATGGGTAGGCCGAGTAGGAGGGAAATTGTAAGGTGTGTGCAGTGGAATTTGGAGGGTCAGGTGGCCTTTCTTGTCCCAGACCTGCCTTCCCCACTAGGTGACTAGCGGCCTTTGTCTGCCCTCATTCTCCACCTCCTGCCTGTAGGTTGGCTGTTGGTCATTCGGGTCGGTATGACTGGACATTAGTGCTCCTCTCCCAGGAGTGTTTACATCTAAAACCTGAGTTCTGACAGTGGAATAAAAGGCATATTACAGAGGGCCCACCGGACTAGGGGGTGGTGTGCTGGCCTCACATGGTGCTGCTGAAATCATGCCTCCTAGGACAGCCCCTTTAGATACTGAAGACTCATCTTACCTGCTCAGTTTCCTGATTCAGAGAGTGAGCTAGATGCTGCTGCTAAGGGAAAGACACTCTGGGAGAAGCCAAACCGCAAGGAGCCTTCAGTTCTCTCCTTACTGGGCCAGGAGGAGGAATTTTTTTTTTTTTTTTAACTGAAAAAGGGAATTACCAGCTTAAAACACAACCAAGAAGCCTTTAGCATTGAGGACTGGTGAGGAGAGGAGGTATTCATTTTGGTGTGGGGAGGAGACATCAGTAAGCGTTTCTTTCTCGTGTACACACACACACACACACACGCACACACACACACACGCTGGGACGTAAAAGACGTGTTTCAGTATGTGTCATTCCCAAGCTGTCCACAAGATGGTGCAGAAACCCTGCTCACAGTCTGTCCTCCAAGGGCACCACCTCTGGAGTGATTTGCAGCCTCTGCCAGGCTGCTGGTAAATTGAGGTTTGGAGAGCAGCATGAAGCTTTCACCGCGGTGAAGATACCTTTGACATTTTTGGGATTCTGATTGTAAATTCAATTAAAAATCGATTGGGTTCCAGTAAACAAAATGAAATGACAAATGTGTACAAAAGCTCCTCGTGCAGGGCTTAGCCTGGAAGAGAGATGGAGGTCATATAGGAAGGCGTGGAAGGAGACCTGGGTAAGCTGCTGTGGGTGATACGACACCTCCTGTTCCTGGGGAATCTCGAAGTCTGCGGGGGGTTCAGCTGTGCATCGCTGGGCATTTACCGTGGATGGCACTCGTCTGCATGCTGTGGAGACAGTCATACGGAAGAGTCCCGGTCTTTAGAGAGCTTGAATCTGTCAAAAACTCATACCAGAAAAATAACGAGTGTGCCAGATGGTGGTCAGCACTACGGGAAAGATATTACAGCCGACCACTGGAGGTGCAGGGTTTCACTTTTAAATAGCGTGGCATCGGAGACCTCTCGGAGCCAGTGACATTTCAATAAGACCTGACGGATTGATGGTGTGAGCCACGGGGGTTTTAGGGGAAGACCATTCTAGGCAGTGGGCACAGCAAAGGCAATGGTCCTGGGGTCGGGAGGTGCCTGGAGGAGGCAGGGAGGACCCAGGAGGCTGATGTGGCTGCTGGGGCAGGTGAAGGGGCAGGGCAGGATATGAGTCAGAGAGATTCTAATGGGGGAAAAGCCGGAGATTTCGAAGCTGAGTGATCACACGAGACCTTGCAGCATAGTATAAGGACTTTCGACTTTACTTTGGAAATTGCTGGAAGCCATTGAACGTTCTGAATAGAGGCGTGGCATGATCTGCCTTGCATTTTGTAAGGATCACTCCGGCTCTTGCATTGAGAAGGTCCTACAGGCAGGAGCCGAAAGACCAGTTAGGAGACAGCTGCCCTGTCTGGGTGAGAGATGGTGGTGACCAGGCCCAAAGGGAATGACAGTGGAAGTGAAGAGAAGTGGTCAGATTTAGGATATCTTTGGAGCCAATAGAGTTGATGGTAGATTGAATGAAAATTTGAGAGGCAGAGAGGGGTCACGGATGACTTTGAGGTTATTTCCCTGAGCAATTGGGCAGATGGAATGGCAATTAACTGAGATAATTTGGAAGGGCAGGTTTTTGGGGGAAAGATCAGGAACTCAGTTTGGGATATGCTGAGTGCGGGATGCCTTTCAGATGTCCAAATGGAGATGTTTAGATCTATGAACCTAGAATTCAGGGGCAGGGTCCAGTCAGATATAAATCTGGGAGTAGCAGGTCTGAAGATGATATTTAAAGGCATAGACTGGAGTGACAATGGGTAGACAAGAGATAAAGCCCAACACTAGTGTGCTCCAATGTTTAGAGTTTGGGGAGGTGTGGAGGAGCCAGCAGAGGTAACTGAAGAGGGTGGACCAGTGAGGTCGGAGAAAACTCAAGGCCGAAGAATGTGGTGTCCTGGAAGCCAAGTAGGTAAAAGGCTGAGGAGGAGGGAGAGGTCTACATGTCAGCACGGCCAATGTTTGGGGCTGGATAATCCTTTGCTGTCAAAGGCTGCCCTGTGCATTATAGGACGTTTAGCAGCATCTTTGTCTTCTTCCCACTGGATACCAGCAGCACTTCCCTCCCTACTAGGTCAACTAAAAGTGTCTCCAGACGCTGAGTGCCACAAATCCCCAAAGGACAAAATCTTTTCTGATTGAGAGCGCTGTTCTAACTCAAGAAGTGGAGAACTAAATTCTAGCACAGGAAGCTCTCTCTTCACCCAGGGCAGAGGAAGCTACTGGAGAGGCTGACATGTTTGAGTTGAACTTGGAAGGTTGGGTAGTGTATTGACAGAGAGTAGCTGGGGTTGAGTGCGGAAGGCAGCTCAGCCTGGGAAAGTTCCTGATGCCTGACAATGTCCCTGCACAGAGAACCAGCATCACTTTTTGAAGCCACGGAAATAGCGATATCACTTTTACCATCTCTTGCTTTAGGCACAGGCATGGTTTCCATGACCTCTGTCTTCCCAACAAAGGAAAGGAGATTAAATGAATTTTTTTTTCTAAAATATAATTTAGGGAGATTTAGGCATGACCATACATGTCACACTATTTAAAAAATGTTATTAAAAAAAGAAAAAAAACTGCACCCCTGCCCTCCTCAGCTCTCCCACCTCCTACCCCTGGCATCTTTCCAAATTATAAATGAGAAGCTTGTCTTTCCCTCAGGTTCCATATACGAGACCAAATTGTTTTTTTCCATCATTGGAATATAAATTATTGCTTTGTTTAAATTTGATTAAAAATCTCTCTCTTCCTTTCAACACACGCACAGTCACGTACACACACGCACACGCACACACACACACAGAACTGAAATACAACTTTGTTTTTTTAAAAATTTATTTTAAGCATCTACTCCATGCTCATTAGGAGTTTTACTGAGCACTTATTGGAGCAATTCTTTTTCTGGACATTTGGCCAATATGTCCAGGGGACGCACTCATGTTGCATATATAAGAATCTCAACAGAAAAAGTATTCAAGGTGAGAAGGGGTAAATTGGGTTTCACTTTGAGAGGGGGGGAGGTTTAGATATGATTCAAGGCCAGTTTAAGTGGAAAGTGTCAGGACTTTGGAAGAAAGGAAAGACTTTTGCAGCAGAGGAGAAGGGAAACTCCTGGGTAAATAGGAGGGACTGGCTATCAGCGTTATGTTATCTTCTTGAAACTTGCTGGGCAAACTTCCTAATGGCAAGTTATAAGGAAATGCATTAATTAATGAACATGACATTCAGATGCAGACTCTGTAAATCTGGGCATGAAAATGGCCTGTTTCAGGGGTTCCCAAGACTGGCCCCTCATCATGATCATCAGGGGTGCTCAAAAGGATGGAACCCTCCCCTAAAGATTCTGGATCTATCCACGTGGGGTAAGCTCAAGGCATCTGTAAGTTGTAGAAGTTTCCCAGGTGCTGCATATTAGTCCTGGGCTCCACATTGCCATTTGGGAATTATTTGCCTAATTTTAACAGAAATGAAGGAGCTTCAGGTCTTAGCCAAGAAAGAGAGTCTGTAACTTTGTGAACCTGACTTCCCTTTTTTTTTTTTTTTTTTTTTGTTTTGAGATGGAGTCTCACTCTGTTGCCAAGACTGGAATGCAATGGTGTGATCTTGGCTCACTCCAATCTCCACCTCCTGGGTTCAAGTGATTCTCCTGCCTCAGCCTTCCAAGTAGCTGGGATTACATGCATGCACCAACACACCCAGCTAATTTTTGTATTTTTAGTAGAGACAGGGTTTCACCATGTTGGCCACACTGATCTCAAACTCGTGATCTTGTGATCTGCCTGCCTTGGCCTCCCAAAGTGCTGGGATTACAGACGAGAGCCACCGCACCTGCCCCCCCTTTTTTTTAAGTCAACAATTTGGTGGCTAAATGAAGATGGTAAGATCTGAGCAGATATGTAGTTCAGAAAATAAATTTTTGACTTTTTATTGTAAGGAGACTTGAGTTGAGCATGTGGCAAACTTCTCCTTTCCTGTTTTCATCCCTCCTCTTCGTCTTGGCAGTGAACCCTATCATCCAGCACTATTTGTGCTTTGGTCCATGATGCTCTGGCCAATGACCTGGTGTGTAGGTCACAGCCAGTAAGTGAGACTCTGCTTCTGCCAGTAATTTATATACACTGATATGTGTTTGCCATTCATATGAAGTGATAGTGACATCATGCATTTCCTCTTTTGACCTCTCTTGAAGAAATGCCCACTTCTCCTAGTGTCCTCTTCAAAATGTCCCTGGTACGTAGGGCTGGATAACCCTATTCACCAGGGATGGGAAAAGCCAAGAGTTTCCCAAAGAATGGCCACCAATACTCTGGTAACAAACCAGCACCAATCCAAGAGATCCTTCTATGCTAGCAATGGAAAGAACAAGACAAGCGGAGGACCCCTCTTCAAAGAGCTTGGCTTGCTTTGGAACCATAAACCTACAACGACATGTGATATTTAAAAAGAGGTCCTTTTTAAATCTTAATGGTCTCCTGACAGGTCCTCAGTAGCCTCGGTCACAGAGCTGTCTTCTAAGCATGTAGGTTGAAATCTATATATATGACCAGCTCATTTGGTATCTTCCTCTATCAACAGGAATCTCTTCTCTCCTTGGATGAAGTAATGAGACATGGTTTATACTCTGTAAAGACAGATGGCTAAGTTGTAAGACATTTTCACAGGCTGCTAATAAATATAATGATAATATTAGCTGATGTCTGTTAGCACTTCATCAGGAAGTAGGCACTACATGAAGCCTTTGCATGCAATATCTCATTTAATTTCCTCAACAATCATATGAGGTGGGTACTGTCATTATTACCATTTTACAGATGAGTAAAGTGGAGGCTCAGAGGGGTTAAGAAGCTTGCTTGAGACTGGTAAGGAGCAGATCTAGGAGTCAAACAAGATCTGTTTGACTCTGAGTTCATGTTCTTAAAAACGTCTTTGCTTTGCTGTCCTGTATGAGCTTTTGACACATTTGTTGCACAGTAAAAACAATGGGGTCCACACGCATTCTGATCACTGTGGATTCCTGCACATCTTACCAAGAACACCTGTCTGTACTTCAAGACTGCTGACCTTAACGTGTCTGTTGCTGGGGAGGGGGAGGAGGAAGAACGTAAGAGGATACAGTTCTTCCTTCTGCTTTACTGCATCACCCAGATCCCCACATAAAGGATCTATTGAAGAATAAAATAACCCGTCTTATTGTTCATCATCTAATCACCCCAGGAAATCAAGTTAAAGATTAAATCCTGAACGCACCAATGTTATTAGACATCACCATCGAGGGCTTTAGCCCATTAGGTAATATCAAGCTCCTGACAGGTCACTGATTTCTTAATTGGCAGCTTGTGACTCATAGCTAAAGAAGGGAAGAAAAGCTCTATGATCCTGCAATGTCCTAATTGCCAATTGAGTTTCTCTCAGAGGGCATGCTCTGTGTATTTTGAAAACCTCATACTGCCACCTGCAATTTCATGATCACCCAGGAAACTTTCAGATATCTTCAAAGATGTTACTTTCCTGTAGGTGTTATTTCCACTAATGAGACCAGCAGGTAAGGCGACCTTGTCTTCCTCCTTCTGAAACTTTGTCTTCATCCTTCACTGTCTGCTATTTACTGCCACAGGGCTGTCTTTACCTAGTCCCTATTTCTCTGAAATTCTTCTTGAATTTTAAACACTTTATTTTTACCCTTTTCAGAGAAGCAGCAATGCCTCTGGCTCAAAGGCAATGCATTTGGGTACAACTGGCTGCCTGCAGGGTGAACCTCACCCTTCAGGCCTTGTCACAGCAGAGGAGTGGCTCAGGCACCAGGGCCCAGGCGCCGGGCACACCTGCTACATTCCTCCAACTGTGAGTAGCCGTGGGGGAGTTGGGGGCACACAAGATGAAAAGAACATTTTTTTTTTTTTTTTTGAGACAAGGTCTTGCTCTGTCACTTAGGCTGGAGTGCAGTGGTGCAATCACGGCTCACTGCAGCCTGGACCTCCTGGGCTCACACGATCCTCCAACCTTAGCCACCTGAATAGCTGGGACCACAGACGTGTGCCACAGTGCCCAGCTAATTTTTGTATTTTTTGTAGAGACAGGGTTTTGCCATGTTGTCCAGGCTGGTCTTGAACTCCTGACCTCAGGTGATCCACCTACCTTGGCCTCCCAAAGTGCTGGGATTACAGGTGTGAGCCACTGTGCCTGGCCAAAAGACCTGCTTTCTGTCTTCAGAGTGTTTACAGTCTAATGTGGAGGAAAATAAAAGTCTATAAAAGAAGCACAGTACAAGAAAAAATGTAGCAGATTTCTTAAGAAATATCTTCACCAAAGTGCTATAGAAATTAAGAGAAGAAAATGGTATTTTCATACAAGCCATGTCAGATGCATTGCAGAAGCCCCCTGCTTTCAAAACTCTTCTCCAGCACAGTATAAATACACTATTAAGCCTAAACCAACCTGATTCTAATTTTTCCCTACAAGTGAATGTGTGTTTAACAGCCCAGGTTGTTCCACTTAACGGCAGGTGTTGCCCAGTATTGCCTCTGCTTCATTCTGTTCCTTTCTTCTCTGCATTTGGCTTGGTGCCCCTGAAGGTCACTCTGTTGTCCAGCTAAAGATGGTGAATGTTCCCTCTCCAGGCAGAAGCAGGCCATTGGGTGGGTATTTCTGAAGGGCTCGGAACATCGTTCCAGAGGGTCCCCAGATTGCTCTGGCTTCTGACAGTGGTACCTGGACATGACACTCAAGTTTCCTTGAATGGAGACATGATGCTTCTCCAGCAAGTGTTAAAGTTACCCAGATACTTCTGAAACTTGTGAAAAGATATGGCTTTTTCATGTATGTTATTTTCACTAATGAGACCGGAAGGTCTTTCCCCTCTATCACCCTGTCTCCATCCTTCTTTATCTATGTCAACATGAAATAATCAAAAGGATCAGAATCCAGTATTCAAGAGTTTGTTCAAGTGAAAAGCTGGGAATAACCATTTAGAAGACACAAACTCCAGAAAAATGGGTTCAGTCCTCCAAAATTAAAAGTTACCTTCCTGCTTATATTGGCAGAAAACAAAGAAGCTTGATAGGATTATAGCATTTTCTATACAGGGCTTGTTGGTGATTTACAACAATTTAATTCATTATAGTTTGTTTTCTTTTCCACAGGGCTTGTTTTCATTTTCTTTCCAATTTAAAAGAACGTATTCAACATTCCATCTTTAGAAAATGTGATAACCATCAAGTCTTTGCATGAGAAAGGTAAGAGGGAAGTTAATCTATAATGAAGATCAACTGTGAAGAGGGAAGGGGTCTTCCCTGCCTCCCTTTAGTCATTTACAACATTTAAAAAAACAATGCAGGTAAGGAAGAAGTCTAATCTATAATGAGAGAAACAACAGTTACACCTGCCCAGGTTACAGATGCCTCTCACATGACTCAGGCACTATAGTCCTATTTCTTTAAAACTCAAAATAATTTGGAGTCCCCACAGCCTAGATTTTATTTTCACATCTGCAAGTCATTGAGAACTACTCCTGTCTCCTTGTCCCTCCCGATACCATTTCCTCCCCCTTCTCTGAGTTCTTTTTCCCAGTCTCCTTTGCTGGGCACCTCACAACCCCCACTCGTCCTTACATGCTGAAGTCATCCAGGATTTGCTTCCAGATTCCTTGCTTCTATTTCTGAACCCACCTGTTCCTTTTAACCATTTGCCTGGTTTAATTCCCATTGCCTTTCCCCTTGTATGTAAAATTTGAAGTATGACTTACTTGCCTTAAAGTGCACACTTCTTAAATATATATGTGATGAATTTTTACTTATATGTACACCTATGTAGCTGCCAGTTAAACCAAGGCTAGAGAATTTCCAGCTTCCAGAAATGCTCCTGCATGACCATCTCAGCCAGTACCCCACAACGAAGCCTCGAGTCTGACCTCCACCATCATAGGTTAGTTTTGTTTACTTTTGGACTTCATATAAATGGAATCATACCGTGTGTACTCTTCTGTCTTTAATTTGTTTCATTGAACATTATGTCTATGAGATTCACACATGTATCAGTAGCTTATTCTTCTTACTTGGAGTGATTTCAGATACTCCCTACTGATAGCATTGTTTCATGAGCATGAGGCAGTGGGGGAAGAGGAAAATTACAGATAAAAATATAAATAACACCAAATCTGCTGACTATAACGGTTTGAGAATTCCAAGGGAGTTTGAGAATTTTGAGACTGTCTCAGGCAGTGAGTCTTTGGTGGTTAAAGTAAAGCCAGAACTGTTTCCAGCCATTTGACCCTTTGAGTCCAATGGTACTTTAGAGTTACGGGAAGTTGTTTACCTGGGAGACGATAATGTCCACATCTCAGTGTCCAGTGCCCTGGTGTTGAACACCTGGACACCTAGACTAGTACTTTCTATTTTGAGCAAAGATGGGACCTTGTGCTCCTGGGACCTTTAAATTTTTGTGAGGAGCCAGTGGATATGTCGGTGTACCGGCATTGAGACTACATGAATACTACGTCTTGCAAATGTATTTATTGCCACTTTTGTGGTCTGCATAGATGCTCTTCTGATTAATAAATATAAAAGTACTAGATGTATCATTGACTCCATTGTTTTCTGCCATTTAGATAGCTTTTTAAAAAATGAAGCAAAAGGAAAAATATGATGACATTCATGTAGAAGTGCTTTGGAAATTTTCTGGTATTAAGATATGTTCTTTTATACTTAGAAAGGTTAGAAACCATCTCAGTTTATTGTACCCAGAAAGCGTTTAGGGCTCAAAATGTGCTCGTTGAATGTTGAACAAACAAGGAGATGGGGCTCCTGGGAGAGTAAGTGACTAGACAAAGGTCTCACTGCAGTTAATGGAAAAACTGCACAGGAAGGCAGGTCTCATGGCATCAAGAAAGTCTAAATTTTTACCCCTAAGGTTTTGCATAGATAACGGCTCCTGGGAACCATCTTCTACCCTCCTTGTGTGTCTGGGTCTTTCTAATTAGGCTTTCTCCCTTGTGTACCAAATTCTCCCACAAATCACTAAAGATTTTATAGGCCTTAAATTGAAAACAAGATGATATCATTTTGTCATAGTGCACAAGTTAGTAATAAAATAGTGTGATTGCTTTTTAGTGATTTGATTTGAGAAGTTTGTCGTTATTTGTGCCCAGACAGGTTAACCAGTAACTGCTTAGCCAGCTTGTCTGCATTCAGTTCACTCTTTAGAAGGAGCAGCCTTTTACTAACCTCTCCCCATTTCCCCCATCCCCAGCCTCTGGCGGCCACTCTTCCACTCTATTTCTATGAGTTTGACTTTTTTAGATTCCACATAGAAGCAAGATCATACCGTATTTGTCTTTCTCTCTCTGACTTATTTCACTTGGCATCATGTCTTCCAGGTTCATCCAAGTTGTCGCAAATGGCAAGATTTGCTTCTTTTTGGCTAAATAATATACAATTATATATATACACACACACAAACACACATATACATGTATTTCACAATTTCTTTATGTATTCATGTCAATGGACACTTATGGTGGTTATACCTTGGTTATTGTGAACAGTGCTCCAATGAATAACAGAGTGCAGCTATCTCTTTGAGCTATTGATTTCATTCCTTCTCAACACCATGCACACACACACACACACACACACACACACACACACACACACTGGTAAGTAGGTGAGGTGATGGATGTATGAACAAAATTGATTGTGGTCATCATTTTTTCACAATATATACATATATCAAATCCTAATATTGTACATCTTAAACTGATAGAGTTTTGTCAGTTAGTTATACCTCAATAAAGCTGGAAAAAATAAATAAAAGGAACATCCTGCTGGCTGTCTCCGTGGGACAGCCTGGCCCAGCAGAGCCACTCTCCAGACACTGCACATGCGTGTGTCCCTGTAAGAAGCCACTGCTGTTCCTTCCTGAACAGTGAAGCTGGTCCCTGTGAGATGTTGCTATCCTTGGGGGAATACCTCAAGTGGCTTCTGCAATGTTCAAAGGCTTCTGCGACAACCTCAAACCCACCTCTAGCCCTCCAAAGATTGTGCTGGACTCTGCCTGGAAGGGTGAGGGAGGTGCCCATTTTTTCTCTTGCCCAAAGACCCTCCCCTTCTTCCATGTGTGCCTGAAGCTGTCTTGAGGCACCAGAGAGCCCCTGTCCGTTTTTCACTCATTTCTGCTAAGCCTGTGTTCACAGAGCGAGGTAAACCCCGCTGGAGAAACAGAATCTGCTTTCAGCTTCATCTGCAGAACTAGGTCACTTTAGTCTTTTGCTAACCAGATTACCAATAAAAATTGCCTGGAAAAAGATGGAGAATGAGGTTCAAAAATGAAAACAAACAAAATGAAACAACATTAAGACAAAAGATAAATCTGTGATAATTTCTTGAGTATAGCATGTTTCTATTTCTGCTTCTGTGGTTCAGATATTAAAGACTTAAAGTAAATCTCTTTGTTGTAAGATTAAAGAGAATTCCCCATATTAAATAAAATTAAAAGCTTGGATTAAAGGAAGCAACACTATCAGCTAGTTTCTTCCATTGGTTGCATCATCGACATCTTTGAACCCCAGGATTTAAGATGGAGCAACTTCCAAAAACTCTTGTCCTTTCAAGCCATTTCTGCGGTGACACTGAGGCTGCTGGGGAATCTGTTTGGCCAGTGGAGGGCACTTCAGCCTCTTGCTCTGGGTGTAATCACTTTGCTTTTCACACATGACCTGGCAGAGCTGATGCAACTCTAGTGCCTCACACAAACAGTTCCATTTGCAACCTACTGGATTGTGTCATTCATCTCTTTTTGCTCTTGCATTTCCTTCTAATATTGAAGGTAGACTTGCTGGCTTGGAAACCTGACATCTGTGCTTTGAAGTCTAGGAGGATGAAAAAGTCTTGAAGCCAGGACAAGATGGCCCGCAAAGGGATCAGGTTTTATTCTGACCAAAATAAAGACTTTTTAAAGACTTTTGAAGCCTTGTTTATGCTATCAGGGCTCCAATTTAAAAGATGTCACCGTCAGTAGATGTCTTCTGATTTTGAGAAGCACACGTGATGAGTTCTGGGTCACTCACCTTCCCATGGCGTCCTCGGTGTTCCCAGCCTCATTGTTGCTCTCAGCCAGCCTCAACCAAAACCACTTCCTCTGGAAGCCTGTCCCTTCCCCCACTCCCATTTGCGAGTCTTCCCAGCTGCCCTTTTCTAGTGCTTCAACCACGGTCCCCCACCTGCCTCTCCCTCTACCTGCTCCCTTAACAGCTCCACCTTGCCCCTCCTCTTAAGGGTGAGCAGTAGCTATAGGTAGAGAAATACTTAACGTCATGCTTTTATTTTTGGACTCCCCAGTAGACCTGAGTGCTTTATTCAAGGAGGACATCAGCATTGATTTTCCCTCTCAGCAAAGTGCTTTAAAGGTGAAAGTGCCTTTTCACAGAGCTGGGGCCACCTTGCATCATAGCCTTGGAGCCATTTCTGTGTGGCAGAGAGAAGGCTACCCCCTCCTTCCCCACTTCCCGTCTCCATTGACAGCCTTTTCTTTGAAGCTGATGTGTGCCTCTGACTTTCTGCAACCCTGAACTTTCAGCATTGTGTTTTTCGGCTAGCCATTCTACAGCTTGATCATCTGAATGCAGATATGCATAGAGGTTCTGCTCGTGACCATGTGACCCACCTTTGTATCCTGCAAGAGCAATGGGATTGGTGTGGAGGATGAGAGCTGGAGCTCTGGAGTCAATATGCCTAGAGGGAATTGTGGATTACTATCATGTAATCTTCAGCAAGCTAATTAATGGCTCTGTGCCTTAGTTTCCTCCTCTGCAAAATGAAGGTAGTAACGGAAGCTACTCATGGGATCATTAAAAGAATTCTATGAGACAGTACTTATTATAAATTTAAAGTGGTTTGTGACATATAGTAAATGGTCAAAAAATGTTAGCTAGTAGTCAAAATAGAAGTAGGGTGAGATTTAATTACATTTATAAAAATAACTCAAGCCTGCAAATGCCCAGTGCACCTGAGGGAGTGACAGAATCATCGTTGTCCAAATCTAGTTCCTACTTGTCCCAAGCAAGAAAATGTCAGGGCCAACAGCTCCGTCCTTCCTTCCTCCATCTGTGAGGTAGCAATGTGAATGCCTCTCTTCCTTTTTCTCTAGGTACCCATAGTAGGAGAGACAATGTATTCTACACCAGGACTTCTAAAATGTTCATATGCATAGAACTCACTTGGAAATCTTAGACAAATATGGATTCTGATTTAGTAGTTCTGGGCTGGGGCCTGAGAGTCTACATTTCTTTTCTTTCTTTTCTTTTTTTCTTTTTGAAATGGAGTTTTGCTCATTTTTCCCAGGCTGGATTGCAATGGCATGATCTCAGCTCATTGCAACCTCTGCCTCCCTGGTTCAAGTGATTCTCTTACCTCAGCCTCCCAAGTAGCTGGGATTACAGGCATGCACCACCACGCCAGGCTAATTTTTTGTATTTTTAGTACAGATGGGGTTTCACCATGTTGGTCAGCTGGTCTTGAACTCCAGACCTCAAGTGATCCACCCACCTCGGCCTCCCAAAGTGCTGGTATTACAGGCATGAGCCACCATGCCTGGCTGAGATTCTGTATTTCTTTCAAGGTCACAAATGCTGCTGTTGCTTCTGGTCTGGGCACCACATTTTGAGTAGCAAAGATCTATACGATGATCTGACCTGGAGGCAGGAGCCCATCTGGGTGAATATTAGGTGGAAAAGAACACCAGGAGTGGCTCAGCTGCTAGGGCTCAGAATGGTGTTTCAGGCTCCTGTGTGGTTATACCCCAGAAATGCAAATGGACTCTTGCTAAAAGGTTCTGAAATGGCCACAAATATTTGAAAATCCTGAGGCCAAGGCCATCTTATTTTGGGCTCAGTCTTTATGTATTTTTATTTTAAATATTTATTTTATAGATCTATCTATCTATGTATCTAGCTATCTAGCTATGTCTGTGGTCCCCCAGCCAGAGATGGACTCAGTACACAAGGGCCATTTTCCACACCCCTGATTGCAGTCACAACCAATTAGCAGGACCCAAGGACCCATTCCCTAGTCCCTATATATATGTACACACACACGCACACACACTCACACACACACTTTTTTTTCAAGAGAATCATAGTAAACTTTAAAAAGGGACTCAAACATGCATTTTGAAAGCAAAGGTAGTCACAGTAAATGCAGTACATTTTTGAAAAAATGATTCAGATATACATTTTAAAAGAAAAGTCACAATATTTTCAGCATTTTAAAGTTTTAGGAATACATGACATAAAGTTCTTGTGACTCTGGAGCCCTACTTTCCTCTTTATCCTCCCTTCTGTGTATGTACAAATCACACATTCATATCCATATTTCATTTGGCTAAAATGATAAGTTTCTAAGCTTGTAATTCTTCACTGTTATTGTAAGGGGAACTTGAGGGAGGTGGTCAAAGTGCGGGGCAGGGAAGGAGCCCTTCCCGGTGAGCAGTAGCAAACTACCACTGGAGCAAGGTCAAGACTGTCTTGATTTGCAGCTAGTTCCATCAGCCCAGAGTTTTTCAGAGCACACCAGCAGCTCTGAAGTTTCCTATCCTGTGTTTTAATGTGGTTTTTTGAGATTTAATTTTGGTGAATCAGATCCTCAGGGGCATACATTTTTATATTCTAGGCTAAAGCTGCCACAGGGAGGGAAACGTAGGGATTCTTTTTTAGATTAAGTGGTATCTGTCATTTGCAGATACTCCTCTTTGCAGATGCCCATCTTTGATGGCACTTTTTATGTAGGTAAGTTTTGTGGTCCATGGGTCTCTGGTTCATAGTACGTGGCTGACTCAGAAGAGAGACTCTATCCCCAAAGGTGTAATCACTTGACAGCCTCTTTGTGCCTGCTGCACAGACAAAACCAATTCACTGAGACCACGGTATTGCAGTAAAGAAAGAGTTTAATTAATGCTAGGCTAAACACATGGAAGATGGAGTTATTACTCAAATCAGTCTTCCCAAAGGCTTGGAAGTTAGGCTTTTTCAAGGCAGGGGACTAGGGAATGGGTCCACATGATTGTTTGGGGATGCAGTCATAGGGTGTGGAAAATGGTCCGTGTGCTGAGTATGCCTCTGGGTAGGTTTAGGGGGTGCAGAAGATCAGTTGGGTCATGAGCCATGAGTCTAGGTGGGATTACTGAGTTTCCAGAATGCAAAGGTCTGAAAAGCATCTCAAAAGACCAATCTCAGGTTCTATAATAGTAATGTTATCTATAGGAACAATTGGAGAAGGCACAAATCTTGTAACCTCTGGCCACATGACTCCTGAGCAGTAGGAGGTTATAGAAACTATATCTACATTTTAGTGGAGTTCAGGCTCCTCCCATAATCCTAATCTCATGGCCTTTCACCAGGTTTTTGCACTGAGCAAGGGGAGAATTAGTTTTAGGGAGGAACTGTTCTCATCCTTGCTTCCAAGTTAAACTATAAACTAAATTCCTCCCATGGTTAGCTTGGCCTACACCCAGGAATAAGCAAAGACAGTCAGCCTGTGAGGCTAGAAGCAAAATGGAGTCAGCCCTGTTAGACTTCTCTCACTGTCATAATCTTTACAAAAGAGGTTTCAAGGTTGCCAGGAGAGTTTCACAGGACCTGGTCCGTTTGGATGTAAGACACCTCTTTCTTCAGACTTCCTCCATGTGGACCCATTCTGCTGCTGGACTGGATATGTTGGTGTGAAATTTGCTGTTGACGTGGCAGTCTACATTCATGCTGCAGAAGGACAGTCGTAGCAATGTATTTCCTGAGTATTGGAAGAAACAGCCAAAAAAGAATTGACTTCACCTTGAGATGAACCCCGTACCCTTGAACCTGTAGATGTATATTCATGAAAACAAATGGAAGGACTTTGCGCACTTGACCTCTATTTTGTTACAATTTATATTATTAGCAGCAGAGATTTAGGCCAGAAGACTGGATTCTTGTTTGTGACCTTGATAGAACGTATTAACTTTATTTATGTTGTAATGTGAATGATTCTTTGACTTTAGGAGAGGGAAGTCCACTTCCTTGAATGTAAGTTATACATTTTATTTTATTTTTCTGTCAACTGGGAGAAGTCCATCTCTCTACTAGGCTGATAAGCTCTTACCATATGTACATGTCTTTCCTTTTATATGTTTAAATCTTTGAATTTTATAGAATACTAAGAATTGAAACTTTATGCACTTTTGAACCTTTGAAACCTTTTTTTCTGCTAGGACCATACGACACTTAAATATACCTAAATTATATCTTATTAGATTTTGAATATTTTATATGGCTCTGTCTGATTTGATGCCAGAACTCATTGGGTAATTCTACTATTATTCTCCCTGGAGTTAAAAACTACTTTTTATTTATATTCACTCTTCCTAATCTTTGTCAGTACACAAATGTGATTGAATAACAAGGCTCAACAGAAATACATGAAAGTATTTCACTCTCTTTTAAAATGTTTTATGTTAACTCTTTTTCATTTTGTGTACAACAAGTATTTTTCTAAAAACTTTGTTTCTCAGACCCCTTTGAGAATCTGACAGGCTGTAGATTCTCTTTCTAGAAAAATACACACACATATAAGACATTTTGTCCCGGCTCTTAATTATTGGTTATTACTGGGTTATATTAAATTCTTTATCTGGACTTCACTTTTTGTGCTATTGCTGTCTTCCTATTTTTTCTTATATTTTCTCATTTATTTGTTCTTTCTTTTAATCAATTTACTTTCTTTCAATTTAATATCTAAGTACTATAACACAGCTATGAGCGCATTGCTATAGGCACATAAAATATTGAACAACGAGCTTCCTCTTTGGGATCAGAGAATATTGCCAAGAGGCAGGAGGAACTTTGAGCTGGAAATTGAGAAATGAGCTCAAGTTTCCAAGGCAGAGTAGATAGAGGAAAAGATGTGGCCCTCCACTCCAGCCAGGGTGAAAGAGAAAGACTGTTTAAAAAAAAATTAGATGAAACAGCACATACTAGGGCAATAAAGTGTGGAAAAGTTTGTGAAAGTCCAGTGAGAAGGGGCAATGGCAGTACAGGGGACCAGGGCTGTGGTTGGTATGCTGGAGAGAAGAGCAAGTGTCAGCAAGAATGAGCATAAGGAGACCTCTTGCTCTATATTTAAGTTCCAACATCATGAACACAGTGAGTGTTTCTGTTCCTTGGTCTGGGGGTTTAGCAGTCCCTGAAGTATCCCATTTGAAGCCAAGAATAGCCTCAATCAATAATAGTATCTTTATTTCTAAATATACAACTTAAACCTTTTGAAAGAATAATTGGTGTTCAATTCTGATTTAGTTAGTTTGGGTGGTCATTACAAAGTATCTTAGACTGGGTAATTCATAAACAATAGAAATGTATTGCTCACAATTCTGGAGGCTGGAAAGTTCAAGAGCAAGGCATCAGCAGATTCAGTGTCTGCTTAGGGCCTGTCCTCATGGCTAGTGCTTTCTATGTGTCCTCCCAGGGCAGAGGGGATGAATAGGCTCCCTCAAGGCTTTTTTTATGAGGGTGCTGTATTAGTCCATTTTCACCCTGCTGATAAAGACATACCTGAGACTGAGAAATGTACAAAAAAAAGAAGTTTAATGGACTTACAGTTCCACATGGCTAGTGGGGGGGAGTGGGGTTCACAATCATGGTGGAAGGCAAGGAGGAGCAAGTCATGTCTTACATGGATGACAGCAGGCAAAGAGAGAGAGAGAACTCATGCAGGGAAGCTCCTCTTTATAAGACAATCAGATCTTGTGAGACTTATTCACTATCACAAGAACAGCAGGGGAAAGGCTTCCCCCCTTATTCAGTTATCTCCCACAAAGTCCCTCCCACAACAGATTGGAATTGGGTGGGGACACAGCCAAACCATATCATTCTGCTCCTGGCTCCTTACAGGTCTCATGTCCTCACATTTCAAAACCAATCATGTGGCCAGACACAGTGGCTCATGCCTGTAATCCTAGCACTTTGGGAAGCTGAGGTGGGTGGATCACGAGGTCAGGAGTTCGAGACCAGCCTGACCGATGTGGTGAAACCCCATCCCTACTAAAAAATACAAAAATTAGCTGGGTGTGGTGGTGCGCACCTGTAGTCCCAGCTACTAGGGAGGCTGAGGCAGAATAATTGCTGGAACCCAGCAGGCAGAGGTTGCAGTGAGCCGAGAGCATGCCACTGCACTCCAGCCTGGGCAACAGAGCGAGACTCTGTCTAAAAAAAAAAAAGAAAAAAACAACAACAGAAATCAAAACCAATCATGTGTCTTAACTCATTTCAGCATTAACTCAAAAGTGCACAGTCCAATGTCTCATCTGATACAAGGCAAGTCCCTTCCACCTATGAGCCTGTAAAATCAAAAGCAAGTTAGTTACTTCCAAGATAAAATGGGATACAGGCATTGGGTAAATATAGCCATTCCAAATGGGAGAAATTGGCCAAAACAAAGGTACTACAGGCCCCATGCAAGTCTGAAATCCAGCGGGGCAGTCAAATCTTAAAGCTCCAAAATGATCTCCTTTGACTCCATGTTTCACCTCGAGGTCACACTTATACAAGTGGTGAGTTCCCATGGTATTGGGCAGCTTCACCCCTGTGGCTTTGCAGGGTATAGCCTCCCTCTTGGCTGCTTTCATGGGCTGGCGTTGAGTGCCTGTGGCTTTTCCAGGTGGACAGTGCAAGCTGTCAGTGGATCTACCATTCTGGGGTCTGGAGGATGGTGGCCCTCTTCTCACAGCTCCACTATGTGATGCCCCAGTAGGGACTCTGTGTGGGGGCTCTGACCCCACATTTCCCTTCTGCACTGTCCTAGCAGAGGTTCTCCATGAGGGCCCCGCCCCTGCAGCAAACTCCTGCCTGAGCATCCAGGCATTTCCATACACCCTCTGAAATTTAGGTGATGGTTCCCAAACCCCAATTCTTGACTTCTGTGTACTGGGAGGCTCAACACCACATGGAAGGTGCAATGACTTGAGGCTTGCACCCTCTGAAGCTGTGGCCTGAGCTCTACATTGCCTCCTTTCAGCAACTGCTGGAGCAGCTGGGATGCAGGGCACCAAGTCCCTAGGCTGCACACAGCACAGGGAGCCTTGGCCCAGACCACAAAACCACTTTTTCCTCCTAGACCTCCAAGTCTGTGATGGGACCTTTGAGTCTGCCTCAAAGGTCTCTGACATGCCCTTGAGACATTTTCCCCATTGTCTTGTGGGTTAACATTCAACTCCTTGTTACTTATGCAAATTTTCTGCAGCTGGCTTGGATTTCTCCTCAGAAAATGGAATTTTCTTTTCTATCACATTGTCAGGCTGCAAATTTTCTGAACTTGTATGCTCTGCTTCCTGTATAAAACTGAATGCCTTTAACAGCATGCAAGTCACCTCTTGAATGCTTTGCTGCTTAGAAATTTCTTCCACCAGATGCCCTAAATCATCTCTCTCAAGTTCAAAGTTCCACAGATCTCTAGAGCAGGGGCAAAATGCCACCAGTCTCTTTGCTAAAACACAACAAGAGTCATCTTTGCTCCTGTTCCCAACAAGTACCTCAACTCCATCTGAGACCACTTCAGCCCAGATTTCACTGTCCATATCATTATCAGCATTGGTCAAAGTCATTCAACAAGTCTCTAGGAAGTTCCAAACTTTCCCACATTTTTCTATGTTATTCTGAGCCCTTCACATTGTTCCAACCTCTGCCTATTACCCAGTTCCAAATTCGCTTCCACATTTTCAGGTATTTACAGCAGTGCCCCACTCTACTGGTACCAATTTACTGGATTAATCCGTTTTCATGCTGCTGATAAAGACATACCCGAGATTGGGCAATTTACAAAAAAGAGGTTTAATGGACTTACAGTTCCATGTGTCTGTGGCAGGGGGTCACAATCATGGCAGAAGGCAAGAAGGAGCAAGTCATGACTTACACAGATGGCAGCAGGCAAAGACAGAGAGAGAGAACTCGTGCAGGGAAGCTCCTCTTTATAAAACAATCAGATCTCATGAGACTTACTACCATGAGAACAGCATGGGAAAGACTTCCCCCCATGATTCAATTATCTCCCACTGGGTCCCTCCCATGACACATGGGAATTCAAGATGAGATTTGGGTGGGGACACAGCCAAACCATATTGGGTGCTAATCCCATTCACGAAGGCAGAACGCTAATGAACTAATTACCTTCCAAAGGCTCTATCATCACCTTGGAGGTTAAGTTTCAACATATGAATTCTGGGGGGACACAAACATTCAGAGCATAGCAAATTTAATTTATGGTAGTTAAAGGTCTGCTCTCATATTCTAAATGGGTTGTCATTGTCATCATTATCATCATCATGATAACAATCATGTCAATAATGATAACCACCACCACCACTCACTTTGGGTGGAAGAGCTTAGGTTAGGTTCAGGATAAGGTAATTTTTAATAAAGATAAGCCCAAAACACACATAATCCTTGCCTTAAGATGCAGACATTCTCTTGCCTGATTCCACATTACAATATTAGGCAGGAAAAAAATATTACCTTAGGAACTGAGTGATAAATAATACTAAGCCGTCTTTTCCAAACCCACATCACTGCCTTTGTTCAGACCCTCCTGATCTCTTGCTTGACTTTGTAGTACCTTCCTCACTAGTTTCCCCACCTCTGGTCTAACCCCAGTTGCATTATCCCTGGTACTGTAGCCAGAAGGATATTTTTATTTATTTATTTATTTTTTTAGATGGAGTCTTGCTCTGTCATCTAGGCTGGAGTGCAGTGGTGCAATCTTGGCTCACTGAAACCTCTGCCTCCTGGGTTCAAACAATTCTCCGGTTTCAGCCTCCTAAGTAGCTGGGATTACAGGTGTGTGCCACGATGCGTGGCTAATTTTTGTATTTTTAGTAGAGAAGGGGTTTCACCATGTTGGCCATGCTGGTCTCAAACTCCTGACCTCAAGTGATGTGCCTGACTCAGCCTCCCAAAATCTTGGGATTACAAGTGTGAGCCACCTCACCCAGCCCGTAGGGATCTTTCTAATATGCAAATCTGATCATGATGCGTCCTAATCTAAACCACTTAAATTTCTCTAATTTTCATGCAACAATGTCCAAACCACTAAATAAAGAACGTAGAGATTATAGGATGCACCATGCCCTGACTTTTTTCTGCTTGGGTAGTCTCATCTCTAATACTGCTACCGAACACAGTTCCCTGAATACATAAGCTAGTCTTCATCTTCACATTTTTAAGTTGACTTTCCTTTAGCCTCATAAACTCTTTCCTTTTTTTCTTGGTCTGGCTAGAGAATCATTATTCATCCTTTAAGAGCCAGCTCAAATGTTGTTTCTTCCAAGAAGCCTTCTTTGATATCTCTAGAGACAATTAAGAGCTTATTTCACCATATTCCCATAATGCCTTGCTTCTATCTGTATAAAAATCTTAAGACCAGAACAAATTATTAGAACACTGGGAGGCCTAGGATAGTGGAGTTTGTGCTTAGTTCACCTTAATATCTTCTCCACAAGGCTGAGTACAGAGTTGGTATTGATAGTTATTGAATGAGTGAAAACACACATATTATTTAAAATAATCTTTGAGTATAAGCACCAAAAGTTTATTTTTCTGATGAGAAAGTCATCTTTTTCCCCCCTCCTGAGAATTCTTTTCCCATTTACTTTGGTGAGAATGGGATGGAGGGCTAGGAACAGAACTATGAGGGACAGGAGAGATGAAGGGAATTAGAAGAGACTGGAGTGTAAAGAGTGATAATTGAGACAGAAAGGAAGTGAAAACAAGGCTATTCCTCTTTATGTTAGTGTATCAGGCTGAGGTCCAGAGAGAAAAATCCCCGTGGGTTTTCAAAAAGGAACTTGGGCTCCCAGTATGTGTCCATGTAGCAGAGCACTGTCTATCTGTCCCTGCTTCCGAGGGAGGAAAGGAGAACGTGTGAGGTCTCTCTGTACAAAGTTCAGAAGGAACTTGGGTATCCACACTACAGCTGTCTCTACATTCTGTTTGTTTTCCTTTTCATTCTCCCTCCCAGCACTTAGGAATCTTCCTTTTCAGCCTGTTCAGCTGAAGATGACCAGGAAACATAACCTAAACAACCCTAAGCCTTTGGGCCAAGGGCATTCAGCCTTCCATTGCTCCCAATCCAAGAGCTAGATTTTGATCGTCTTCCATTAAGGACCCATTTTGCTTGAGAAATGTGTCCAGTGTCTTGGCAGTGCTTGGTAGCCCTCTGGAAAGATGCTGGCTTTTCTAGTGGCAGGACTGAGTGGCATGTAGGTGAACGGGCAGTAGTGCTGTTGGCCCGCCTGAACATGGGGAAGTAGGTTTGGGGGAAGAATTAGTGCTGTGTGCTTTTACCCTTGAGGATGTGAAGACAGCCTGGAAAAGGTACTCTTGGACCATGCTCTTGCCTTAAGAAGAGAATGTCTTGGTGGAGGCAGGAGCACCTGGAGCCTGGCTGCCAAGATCGTTGACTTTTATCTTCCCAGAAAATTGTGCTCCTATAGTTAGCTCTGTAAGTGGAAGCTCCTCTCTCACAGTAGATTCTGTTTTGTGGTGGGCTAATGACTTAGCATAGCTCCTTTCTCTGTCCTGAAATATCTAGGCCTGTTGCCCACTTTTTAGGACCTAGCTTCAAAGGAGCAGAGGTGAGGGAAGGGGCCTATCCCTCATTTGAAATAGGAATATGGACAAAAATTGGTTAAATAAAATGTCCAAGATAGGTGTGGTCAGTGATTATCCCTGGAGAGGTATTTCTGAGATGAGATACCAGAAAGGGATAACAAGAAACTTGAGGGGTGAAAAAAGAGACAATGGGTGATGGTGTTCATAGGAGACTTTTAGTTGCATTTTAGGGACCGACAGACAACAGTTCTATTTCAGCTGCTAGCTGATAATTTCCTGATTCCTTCTTTCACTGATATGGTAAGGCTCTCCTTCCCTAGAGTGCTGGTCTTGATGAAACTGTCTTCATTTGCTCCTTTTTAGAGATGTTTCAGTTCTTTCTCACAAAGGGAAAAAAAGATAATTGAATATTAAAATATTCAAATGTATGGTTTATCCCCGGGATAACTAGACTCAAAATCTCCAGTTAGTAGGATATTCTGACCAGACCATATTATCCTTTCATCATCTAGCCAGCTACACATAGACACGAGGTCATATTTTCCTGGTCTTTGATACTTTAGGAGCTTTACTATTTCAGAAGTACTTCAGAAGCAGGGATTCAATGAAATACATGCACATACACAACACACATATGTACACACCAGCCTTTTTCATGATTAGGATTGGTATGGAGGAAAATTAGGTAATGTCATTCATTTATGAAATATGTTTTGAGCACTTCTATGAACTAGCTTTTCTACTAGGAGCTGGGATACAGCAGGGAGTAAGTCAGAGGCTCTTTATTTGCATGTGGTTCAAAAACCGATAAACATCAGGCAAATAATGCAAATCTCTATTACTCCTACAATACACTATTCCAATTTAATTTTTTTTCCCTCTGTTTTCTGTTGTGGGAGTCCTCAGGGTCTTGGCAACTTTCCAGTTCTAGAACAGATGCATGGAAGGCACAGTCAGGGATGTGTCTTAACATCGATTCATCTCTGCCAGACAACTGGATGAGCCAACGGGTTTCTTGGGAGCGTCTGTCTCCCTGACCACATTATGAAAAAGCCGATACCCACCCTAACCAGGACGCCCATTCTGTTGACTTTCAGCACTGCCCTGGTTTCAGGAAGCATCTGTGGTGCTTTTGCCCATTAGCGTTTCATGCTGTCTGCCCAGTGTCCATAGTTATGATGGGAAGACCACCTGGTCAGAGGTGGCTTGCTCTGTCTCACAGTGGAATCCTGGCTTCTCTCTCCATCTTGTTTATAAAGCTGCATCTGCTCAGTCTCAGATGAGAAGAGGACACGAGGCAGCACTGCTGGCAGCTCTTAGTCACTCTGCAGAGAGTTCTGGTAATTTTCCTCTGTGAGAAAGGGGGCTGGTTGCCAGCCTCAGTCTGTGATTCCTGTGCTGTTCCCTCCAGTGTCAGCTGATGAAATAAGGCCTTTTGATTTCCTTCACTGTTACATTCTCTGGCAAAGAACCACCAGGGAAATGAGACTAGGAACTTTCAGGCTATCCCAGGCAGCTGAGAAGTATTCATAGAAACAAAAATATTAGATTCGTTAAATATTAGGTGCCAAATCACAATGATACACTGGTGCTCATGAATGTATTACGCATATGTAGATTTGAACATAACGTTTGCACTTGTATGTTTTTCTCCCCAGAAGTTTGCATCAGTTAGGAAAGAATAATATTCCCTTTGCGTTATCTTGGCTCTTTCTGGATGAAAAGCAAAAACACCATTTAGCTCTTGGCCCAGAGGTGTTTCTCTTCTGTACATTTTTGGGGCAGGGTTTTCTGAGGGAATGTGGGCCTTTCATTTCTTCTTTATAATCCTATATTCCAATTATTGTAGAAGCCTTTCCTCTTGGAAGATGTGGGTTTAGGGTGTCTAGCACTGCACACCCTGGTTGAAGTATTAAATCTCTCATATTTTAGATTTGTGATTCTGGTGGGACAATTAATTATAGGATCCTCCTCCTTTCCTATAAGCTGCACAGTATAGGCCTGGTTAATCATAAATTCCCATTTTCTTGACCACTCTGATGATACAGGTAAGAGCCTGGTACCTGAGCCGGACCAATCTTTCTTTAGGGTTCTTCTGTTTGGAGCTGGAGCTCTGAGAAGAAATCTTGCACTGGGTTTGAGAACAGGAAGCACAGTAATTAAAAATCTACTTCACCACTGATACGTTTGGCTCTGTGTACCAACCCAAATCTCATCTTGAATTGTAGTCCCCACAATCCCCGCGTGTCAAGGCTGGGACCAGGTAGAGGTAATTGAATCATGGGGGCAGTTTCTCCATGCTGTTCTCGTGATAATGAGTGAGTCCCATGGGATCTGATGGTTTTATAAGTGCCTGGCATTTCCCCTGCTTGCACTCATTCTCTCTCCTGCCACCCTGTGAAGAGGTGCCTTCCACCATGATTGTAAGTCTCCTGAGGCCTCCCAAGCCATGCAGAACTATGAGTCAATTAAACCTCTTTTCTTCATAATTACCCAGCCTCGGGTATTTCTTCATAGCAGCTTGAGAATGGACTAATACAACCACCATACAGAGAAAGTCTGTCTATGCCACTGAAGAGTACTTCCAAATAGAGAAAATCAGAGAGTGGGCTGGACTGGGAGGCAGAGGTTTCCTCATTTATGTTCCTAGACACAGTCAGCAATGGAACTAAAAATGTCGTACCTAATTGATAAGGTGAAGCAATGTGTTCCTTATAACATCTCTCTGTTTTAATATAACTTTGCTGATCAGAAAGGAAAAGGCAAAAAATTGAATCACCACTAAAGGACTTATCCCTGTGACCAAAAACCAACTGTTCCCTCAAAATGATTGAAATAAAAAAAGTCAAATACTATATAACATTAGCAGAATAAAACATTGTTGCTATTATGAGTTAATTTTTTAAACTGGTTATTATAAATACATATAAAAGTTGTTAAGTTTTGAATATTTTATTTTATTTTTTTAGATGGAGTCTTGCTCTGTCACCCAGGTTGGAGTGTGATGGTGTGATCTCGGCTCACTGCAGGCTCCGCCTCCTGGGTTCAAGCGATTCCCCTGCCTCAGCCTCCTGAGTAGCTGGGATTATTAGCATGTGCCACCATACCCTGCTAATTTTTGTATTTTTAGTAGAGACAGGGTTTCACCATGTTGGCCAGGCTGGTCTCAAACTCCTGACCGCAAGTGATACACCCACCTCAACCTCCCAAAGTGCTGGGATTACAGGTATGAGCCACCATGCCTGGCTGAATATTTATTTTATAAGCAGCCACTTTACTGAGTGCTATAATTTGGCCACAGTATTTTTTAGTTGATTTTCTCTGGTTTCACCAATAGATAAATATATTACCTACAAATAATGATAATTTTGTCTTTTCTTGTTAGTTATATCCCATTTGTTTTTGTGTATATCTTTTTCCATCTCTCTCTACTTTTAACCCACCTATATTATTTTATTTAAAGAGAGATTTTTAATAGCATATAGTTGGCTCTTCAAAAAATTTATTTTGGCAATCTATGTCCTTTAACTGCTGTGTTCGGACAATTTTCATTTTATGTAATTATTGCTGTCTTGATTTGTTTTCTGTTTATTCCTCCATTAAAAAAATTTCTTGTTATCCTTTTTACTCTTGTTCTTTAGATTCATTGAATTTTTTTAGTGTTCTATTTTGATTATTATACTGAGTTTTTGACTATTTCTGCTTGTATACTTTTTAATGTTTGCTCTAGGGATTGCAATATATATTCTTAACTTTTCATAGTCTATTTAGAATTAGTATCTTATTACTTTCTGGAGGATGTAGGAATCTACTACTATATAAAATCCCTTTATCCTCCCCTCTTTGTGGTCTGTTTTTCATATGTATTATATTTGTATACATTTTAAATCTTATTATACAATGCTATACATTTTCCTTTCAACTTTCATGCATATTTTAAAGAAATTAAGAAGACAAAAACAGTCATCTTCTGGACCATTATCAATTCTGTTGCTTTTCCTTTATTCCTGAAGTTTCAAGTTGCCCTCTGGTAACATTTTCATTCCATTTGAAGTACTTTCTTTAGCAATTCTTTTAGACCAGGTCTACTTGCTGCAAGTTGTCTTGGCTCTTCATCTGATAGTATCTTTGTATATTACTCTCATTCCTGAAGGATATTTTGATGGATATAGAATTCTTTTTTTCTTTTTTCTTTTTTTTTTTTTTTTGAGACAGTGTTTGCTCTTATTACCCAGGCTGGAGTGCAGTGGCGTGATCTCGGCTCACTGCAACCTCCGCCTCCCAGGTTCAAGTGATTCTCCTGCCTCAGCCTTCTGAGTGGCTGGGATTACAGGTGCACACCACCACACCCAGCTAATTTTTTGTATTTTTAGTAGAGACAGGGTTTCATCATGCTGGCCATGCTGGTCTCGAACTCTTGATCTCAGGTGATCCACCCGCCTTGGCCTCCCATAGTGCAGGGATTACAGGTGTGAGCCACCGTGCCTGGCCATGGATATATATAATTCTATGTTGTCTAATTCTTTTATTTTAGCACTTAAAAATGTTATTCCATTGCCTTCTGACCTCCATGAATTCTGGTGAGAAATCCATAGTCACTGGAATCGCTGATCCCCTAAATTTAACATCTCTTTTTCTTTTTCTGGCTGCCTAAAATATTTTTTCTTTTTGTTTAGTTTTGATAAGTTTATGTTTTATCTGCACATGGATTTCTTTTAGCATAGTCTCTTTGGAGTTTAATGAACTTGATCTGTAAGTGTATGTCTTTTATCAAATTTGGAAAAATGTAATGTATTATTTTCTCAAATATTTGTTCTGCACTATATGCTGCTTCCTGTCTTTCTGGGACTAGAATGACATGAATATTAATTTTTTTGGTATTATTTCACAGGATCCTAAGGCTTTGCCCATTTTTAAAAACACTGTTTCTCTCTGTTATTCAGGATGAATATTTTTATTACTCTTTCTTTAGGTTCATCAAATCTCTCATCTGTTCTCTATTAGATCAATTCAGTGAATATTTTACTTCAATCATTGTGTTTTTAAATTTTTTCCATTTAGCTCTTTGTTATATCTTCTATCTCTGTTGAGATTTTCTATCTTTCCATTGGCTTCAAGAGTTGTTATCCTACTTCTTAGAGTATGCTTAAAATAACAGCTTTAAAGTCTTGAAAATTACAACATTTGTGTCATTTTGGGATTGGCATTTATTTTCTTTTCCCTTCTGAGATGTTGAGATTATTCTCGCTCTTTTTATATTGAGTGCTTTTAGATTGTATCATGGAACCTTTTGAATATCATATTATGGGACACTGGGTTTTGTTTAAATCTGATGGAGAATATTGATTTTGTTTTCTTTTCTTGTTTTTAGTTCATCAACCTGCTTGAGTTGAGGCTGCAAGTTCCTATCCATTTTTGTAGGCTGTGCTTTTGAGGCAGTTCATTTTTCAGTCTTTGTAGCGCTATTTATACCTGTCTTGTATATTCACCACCCAGCCTTGAATCTGGAAGTGGTCCACCCTGTGGTTCAGTTCTCAAAACTTTTGAGGAGTGAAAGCCTTTGAGAATTACTTTAAGGTATGATGTTCTTGAGCTCCTACTCTCTCTGATTACCTGCAACTAGGGATGCCTCCCTGCCTTGGACATCTGACTAGACAGCTGGGACTTATTTTCCCCACTCTGCTGCCCAATTCCTATAATTGCCCATCCCTTGGTGGCCAAGTGGTTAGATAACGGAAAGGAAAAAAGCAATGCGGATACCTCCCTCTTGCCACTCTTGGAGCCATGCTTCTCTGGTCAGAGACTAGAGTTCCCTTCTCACAGAGTGTTAGGAGCCTGCATGGTGGGCTTAGAGTTTTATGTGTGTACTGAGTGCGCACTTCTAGGTTTTAGAATGCTTTTGAGTCCAGGCTGGGAAAAACTGGAGGACAAATGTGATACTTATCACCACTTCAGTGATACTTTGAGATCTCTTTTTTCCCCCTGTAATCCTCCTGATTCCATTTACTTTCCAAAGTCTTCAGAAAGGAGTTCTATGTACCTTTTCTCCTGTTTTAAATTGTATCCAGTGGATACATGTATCTGTCTTAACAGGAACTGTAATCTTCTGTTACTTCTTTTAATCAGAAATAAATTGTGATCTTAAGGTAATTATTTGTTTCAATCGAAGGAGAATTGGAGAATCTGAAATTAAAAGTCTTTTCATATTGTCAAAGTTTCCTTTGAAACCTTCAAGCCTTATAATTTTAATTTTTCTGAAAGTGCAAATTAGTCAACATTTATTCATTTATTTGTTCAACAATTATTTGTCTGGCTATGCTATAGATGTTGAAAATATAGCACTTATGGAATTTATGATCTAGGTTAATTTACCCAAAGTAAAATTGTGTAGAGTTTACATACACACACACACACACACACACACACAATTTGTTATTAAATAATATTACCATTTACATTGATCCCTGAAATGGCAAATGCTGCTTTGTTCCCACCTGGTACTAAAACATATTGGAGTGACAACTGTGGTACTTTTAAGGAATAAAGAAAGCCTGTTGTTGCAAAAGATAACTAGAGAAAGAAGACTAGGGGATGAAAAAAAGAAGCCCCAGACAAACTCAAAAATTATAAGAAGAAACAAAGTTAATAAAAGGAAACCTGTGTAATAATGACAGAGAAGATATTGTGGGAGAAGAGAAAAGGATGGTTCACAAGAACATGGAAATCTTCTTTTCATCTAGAAATTTAAGATTTAACTCTCCAATTTATATCAGTAACTTTCCCTATTTTCATATAGTGAACGAGGGAAATGAGAGGTCAGTGGAGAAAATGAGGGCTCTAAGATGTCCCATTTTATACCTTTTATAATGGTTTTCTTTTAGCTGAGATTTAGCACAAAGTTTTCTTTTTATTATATCTTTGTATGTAGGTGTAACCTGTCCCTGTTCACACACCCTCCTTGCTGTTTTATTAAAGGTGAGACAAGGAAGAAATGAAGGGAATGGGTTTTGTTCTATCACATGCTTGGGGAGAGGTGCCTGGCTACTCTGTGGATGTTTCTGCCTAGTCACCTACATGAGGTGGAACCATCTTAGCCAAAGCCCTTCAGGCAGAATGGAGCACCATACCTCCATGCCGTCTTTTCTAGATGGAATATATCCTTAAAAATGATAAAATTTTAAGCATCTCTTTGACACAGGGGTTGGGTAAATATCTAAAAATACTACAGATGAGGGAAACGGGAAGTTTGTTTTTTCTCTATCCAGATCTTTTATACCCTCCAAGAGTTGGGAAAGGTCTATGAGAAGAGGCTTCCTCATGTAGAATGCTCTTACTATTCAATTTCTTAGTCCTTCAAGCTCCCTTCAAATCCCACTGTGCACAGCCCTCAAACTTCTTTCTCAGGAAAATCTACTCTTCCCTGTGTGAAACTTCTCGGGCCTGTCTCTATTTTGTGAATTCTAGTGAAAGTTTACAATGGATGCTAGAGGTTGATTTCCTCATGCCCTTGTCAGCCCCAAGTCAGGAAGGGAGGTACAAGTCCAGTGAATTGATGGGAAGATGGTGGATGTTCCAATTCTAGTTTAATCTCTGCCATCAGGAGCTCTGGTTGCCTTTTAAGTATATCTCACCAAAGAAGTTAAGTTTATGTGTGTGCATTTCTTTTTAACAGTACAGTCTAGTCTTATATACGGAGAGCATTGTTTCTCTTAGCATTAAAACTTTAACTCTTCCCCTTGCTAAAGAATGAAGTTAACACTATTTCTCTATAGCGATTTGGCTCTTGTGCCTATTTACCTTAAAGAACCTCCAAGGAGCTGAGAATGGCTCTCTGTGAGCCATCTGAAACAAGTGGAGTCAACCTTAAATACATTATTTCTGATTCTCAACTTTCTCCTTTGATAGAAAGGGGCAAGGGGCTCAGTAAACGCTGACAAGGATTTTTAAGTTGCAGACACATCTACATGGATAAATAGTTTAAACAAGTTGATCAGTGCATTCGTTTAAGATAGTAAAATATATACTTAGTAAAAGGTACATTTCAGATTGATTCCTTCTTCAACTATTTTGCTCTAAACCAGTCATTTAAATGAAAAGATCAATTTGGTTGGTTGCTGTCATATAGATAGGACACCTTTCTTCTTAACTATGCTTTTCCCTCTTTGGTAGTGGCCATAGCGGGTATTACGTAATCTAAAGTGATTCAATTGGTCAATTACTACGATATTGCGCATTCCTAAACTTTTCAAAAAGGAACAATTGCTTTTTAGAGTTATCAAGGGATCATTTTATCAGTCTGTTGGGATCTAGGAGAGAAAACGCTGTCTCTCAGAGGACATTTCACTTGATTATTAGCTTCACCTGAAGGAACACAGCATCCCTCTCTAATAATCAGCCAAGGTACCATGTGGGATCATTTAGCTAAGTGATATGCAGTCATCCTCCATTCCGTGACACTTTAATTTCTGGAGCTGCAGTTGTTGTCATACCTTACAGGTAACTATGGCAACGGACACTGTGCTCACAAGCTCTGTGTCTACCATTATTAGAGATGCGACAGTCTTGTCAACTATAATTAATTGGGATTTGTTTTTTTTAGGTGGGTGGATTTGTAAGGCAATTGACGTCAGCCTTTCCAGGGTGCAAATAAAAACATTTTGGAGATGGAAAAAAACCAGACTTGATTTTAAAATTGTGGCATTTACTCAGAGTGTCAGCTAAGCGAGAGAAATTCAAATGAAGAAGTGTCAGTTCGGTCTGCCTCAGTCCTTTCAAAGACAGGGAGCTTGTCATGTTTCTGTGTGAAATTTGAGCCTATGGCCTTAGACATATCTGTGGGCAAAACTGCTATTTTTTTCTTGCATTGTCTAGAGAGAAAGCATCCCAGAGAAAATTTTAAATGGTTATATCATGATTCGAACAACCCTCAAGATGGCTTTTTATCAGCCTTTCTAATGAGTTGTTTGCAGTTTTATTTCTCTAGAGTTTGTGGTGAAAAGTAGTCTGATTATTTACCTTTGAAACCCTATTTAATGGTATTTTGATGTGTCAGAAACCTTAGGCAAGGGAATAGGGCTTCAAAAGAACTCTTCTGGGCATATTTAGCACTGTGGTAGGGTTAGGAGAAAAGTTTGTCTTGGTGTCTGTTGTAAAAAGCTAAAAGGTGCCCAGGAAGAAATTTCAGGGGATTCAAAGTTTGTAAGCATTTATTGAGTACCCATGAGTACCTTAAATAGTGCTAGGAATTTTCACATTTATTTCTGCACTTAAGAATTTAGTATCTTTATTAAGGTAAAAAAAAACTCTTAAAATTACAATTGCATGTGTGTGTGTGTGTGTGTGTGTGTGTGCATGCATGTATGTATAAAATATATGTACTTTTTGACCCAAGGAATTAAAAAAGGATAAAAAAAGACCCTGATTCATTGAATATAAATAGCACTTGATACAGAAAGAAATATAAAAACAGAGTCCTGCCAACATTAGAGTGATTTTTTTTTTTTTTTTAAATTTAAAGATGGAGTCTTGTGCTGTTGCCCAGGCTGGAGTGCAGTGGCGCGATCTTGGGATCTCGGCTCACTGCAAGCTCCGCCTCCCTGGTTCACGCCATTCTCCTGCCTCAGCTTCCGGAGTAGCTGGGACTAAAGGCGCCCACCACCACGCCTGGCTAATTTTTTGTATTTTTAGTAGAGATGGGGGTTTCACCGTGTTAGCCAGAGTGGTCTCGATCTCCTGACAACGTGATCCTCCCGCCTGGACCTCCTGAAGTGTTGGCATTACAGGCATGAGCCACTGCGCCCGGCCTAGAATGATTTGTATCTGGTCAAATTAGGGGCCTGTTACCTCTAGTACTTGACTTTCTTCCCGGAGTGGCATCCTCTCTACTAATGTGGTAGGCCATTTCTCCACTTCTTCAAGGTAGGAGTTTTTTTCAGTGATGCTTGTTTCCTGGCAATTGAATTTTTCTCACCTGAGGTGTTGCTCCAGGAAATTTGCACCAGGTCAGTGATTAATTAAAATCTTCAGTCCCAGGCTGTGCTTATTTAACTGTAAAATCTGAGGCTACTTGATTTTTTTTTGGAGTTTAAACCTGGGGTCAGAAGAAATCAGGCAATGGGCCTCATCGGATTCAGACCGACAGACACACAGAAAAGTGTCATTTATGCTTTAGGATCCTGCTGTAGAAATTTCTAGGAAGCTACTTCAAGGTAAAAGATTGTTAGGTTTGGAGCTGCAAGATTTGGATTGGAATCCTAGTTCTGCCTCTTACTCTCTTTGTGGCTTGGGGAAGATTCTATTTTTTTTTTTCTCATTTTCTAATCTCATACTGAAAAATGTGGTCAACCTAAACATAAAATGAGATGGAGTAGGTGCAAGATTTCTGTAACGCTAAAACAGTTTTGCAAAATTCACTATGGGAAAGAATTAGAAAATACTATCTTGGAATCAGAAAAGGAAAAGGAAGACAAAATGATTGATATTGGAGTAGTTTTTGTTTGTTTGTTTGTTTTTTTGTTTTTAAGATGCAGTCTTGTTCCTGTTACCCAGGCTGGAGTGCAACGGTGCGATTTTGGCTCACTGCAACCTCCACCTTCTGGGTTCAAGCGATTCTCCTGCCTCAGCCTCCCGAATAGCTGGGATTACAGGGACCAGCTGCCACGCCCAATTAATTTTTGTATTTTTAGTAGAGATGGGGTTTCACCGTGTTGGCCAGGCTGGTCTCGAACTCCTGAGCTCAGGTGATCCACCCACCTCGGCCTCCCAAAGGAGTAGTTTTTTTGCAATGCATTTTTGGACAAAATATATACAATGGAGACAAAATGTACTGAACCTTATTCCACACTCTGCCAGTTGGGGGGTTGGAAGAAGAGATTGAGAAGGACCTACAAAGTCGGGCTTGAGTGTATGATGCACTTTGATATTTTTGACACAACATTGTCTTTGGTGGGGTGATGTTCCTCTATAAGTTGGGCAAAGGAGACAATAATGACAGCACCGTTTTTTTTTGAGCGTTTACTATGTGATAGGCACAGGATAGAATGCTTTCCAAAAATTCCCTTGCTTATTGCTCACAACAAATCTACAAAGATGGACTCTTACTGCCCTGTGCCACATGCAGGAGAGCAGAGTGTAAAGAGGTTAACTAATTTGCTCAGGGGTATGTCTGTAGGAGGTTGCAAACAGAACTCAAGCCCACAGAGGAGCCCCCAGTCACCAGCGCCTCAAATAAACATACTCTGAATTGAGTTGAACAGAGCAAAATTACAACTTTACTTATATAAATGAATCTTGTATTTATTATTTCCTTACTTATTAATAATGAATAATTTTGCAAGTTTCTGTATGAGGGTCTGGAGATACAAAAATGAGCACCTGAATCCCCTGCAGCTTCTAGTCTACTAGAGAGGACTGACACATATGAAATAAATTCTTAAATAATCAATAAATTTATTATTAAATACAAATGTGATAACTGCAGCACAAGGGAGTATGGGCGCCCTGATTTTGGGTACAGAGGGTCGGAATGTAGCTAAAGGGTTAGGTCAGGCTTGTTGGAGACAGTGACACTGAAGATAATTCTTGAAGGATTGGAGTAGCAAGATGAGTATACATAGATATAATCTAATTTCCCTCCATCTCCTCTTATACACATGTTTTTTGTTTGTTTGTTTGTTTGATACAGGGTCTTGCTCTGTTGCTCAGATTGCAATGCAGTGGTGCAACCATGGCTTACTGCAGCCTCGACCTCCCTGGCTCAAGTGGTCCTCCCACGTCAACCTCCCTAGTAGCTAGGACCACAAGTGTGTGATTATTTTATTTTATTTTTTTTGTAGGGCCTTATGTGGCCCAGGCTGGTCTCAAACTCCTGGGCTCAAGTGATCCTCCTGTCTTGGCCTCCCAAAGTGCTGGGATTACAGGTGTGAGCCACTGCCCGTATCCATGTCTTATAAACAGTTCTTCAAAACTCAGCTCAAATGTGGCTTCTTCGAGGCTCTCCCAACTGGACATAACCTCTTCTTCTGAAGTCCAGGAATTCTATTATTAGTGAGCATTGACTGTGTGCCTACTTTGGGCTAAAGTTTCTAAATGCCTTAAATGGATAATTCCATTGACCCTTACAGCACCCCTCAGGTAGTTATGACTGCCACCATTTTGCAGATGAGAAAACTGAGGGAGCTACAATAACTTGCCCATAGTTCCACAGACCCAGGATTCAAAGCCAGGCAGTGCTGCGCAACCCAAGAGAAGAGGATCTTAGCCACTTGGCCATGAAGGCTTTAGCCTCTGTGCCTCTCTCACATGACTTAGGCTTTCTCATTGGTATTAAACTGCTTTTGGGAGGCATCCTCTTCCTTACTGAACTGTAAGCTCTTTAATGAAATATAATTTATGTGCAACAAAACGCACAGATTTTAAGCCACTGTCCTTAAGTCATGAAACATTTTTATCACTCTGGGATGTTTCCTCAATCCCCTTTCCAATTAAGACCTCACTCCCCCATTCCACCCCAGGCAACTACTCTGCTGAGTTACATGCTCATTGTATTAGTCTGTTTTCATACTGCTATAAATAACTGCCCAAAACTGGGAGGTTTAATTGACTCACAGTTCAGCATGGCTGGGAGGCCTCAGGAAACTTACACTCATGGTGGAAGGTGAAGGGGAAGGAGACACCTTCTTCACAAGATGGCGGGAAGGAGGAGTACAAGCAGGGGAAATGCCATATGCTTATAAAACCATCAAATCTCGTGAGACTTAGGCATTATTACAAGAACAGCATGGGAGAAACTGCCCCCATGATTCAATTGCCTCCATCTGGTCCCACCCTGGACACATGGGGGTTATGAGGATTACAATTCAAGATGAGATTTGGCTGGGGACACAGGGCCAAACTATATTACATATAGTTGGTTTTTTCTGATCTAGAGCATTGTATAAATGGAAGTACACAGTATGTATTATTTTGTGTCTGGCTTCTTTTGCTCAACATATGTTTTTGAGATTCATCTACTTTGTTCCTTTTTATTGCTGAGTAGTACTCCATCTTTAAGCTCCTTACAGACAAGGCCTGCCTAATTTTGTGTCCACCATTGTACTTGGAACCAGGATGATATTAAATATATTTATCAACAGAGATGACATGGGCACACATCAGAACAGATATTGGCCTGGGTGCTGCAGCAGGATCTTGTGCCAGAAATTAACTTTTAGTCATTGGATTATGAGGAGATGAGGGACCTGAGGGAGGGGTCATAGGAACAGAGATGGCCAGGGCTATTGAAGGTGGTGATGGGATGCTTGGAGGCTTGGGGCAGTAACTACCAACCAGCATGGGAACTTTCACTATTTTAACAGTTGTTGGTACAGTCGTGCTAGTGTATGCTGCTGAATATCAGCTCTGCTTAGCAAAGTATGTCTGTATTTACACAAAAAAGACATTCAATATACTTTTTTTATTGAATGGGTGAATAACTACAGATTAAATGTAAATTGAGGATACCTGCTTGATATCATTTAAAATTAGAATTGATCTGCCTTGCAAGTATTTCTAAGTACTTTGTCTTTATCAGTAGCTGCATGATATAGGTTGTTAAATCAATTTCAGAGCCTTTAGCTAGGTAGTAGCATTTGGTTCAAAGTTGACACCTACTCATGGGATCAAAGACTGACGAGTGACCAATAAATGCTGCAAAGCTTTAATTGAGTTCCCAAATATGAGAATCTTATGCCTGGGAAATCATAGAGAAAAGAATCAGGACATTCAGAAGAAGAATGTGTACCTAGGAGAGTACTTGGCACATAGTGAAGGCTCAAAACTATTAGTTGAACAAATGATGATGTGACTACTTGTGTTGTATGCATTCTGAAGAGAAAGAGGTCAATAGGACTTGGAGTATCCAGAGGACACTTCTTGGAGAAAGTGGGTTGAAGGTAGGGACATAAGAATGGATGGGCTTTAGATCAGAGGATCAGAGAGCAAGAAGAGTGGATGGCATGAACAAAGGAAGGGCATGAGGCCTGCAGAGGATGCCTGATTCTTTTGCCTGCCCAGCACCCTTCTGCCTCCTTTTGGTGGACTCATATACACTTTACTACTTTCAGGCTTGGTGGGACTCTCAATCAAGGAATCCTGTCTTATCTGGAAAAGAAGTGGATGGGTGATTCCAGCTACACTGGTAAGAAGCTCCATCCCTAACATGTGGATCTCACATGGAGTTATCCAGAGGATTATGGTCAAACCAATGAATCCTGATGGCTATGCCCTGAATTGACAGTCCTTTGGTTCCTGCCACCTGGATCTCCAGAGCTGATTTCTGGGTTTTCTGAGTTTTGACCTCTCTGCTTTTCCTTCATTTCTGTGAGTTATAACCTTTCAATATTTTTTATTTTCTCTTTTTTTTCACGTAATATAGCCAGAGTCCATTTCTGCTGCTTGCAATAAACAAACTCCAACTGATTTAGGCAGTTTCCAGCTTCCCAGCCCCTACCAGCTTTTCAGGATGTGCTGACTGGTCACTAGCTGATACAGAATACTTTTGAATGTGTACTTTAGAGAACAGAATTCCCTGCTCTTTCCTTACGAGCAGAACATGTTGTCTTACTACTTGAGTCATAGCCTGAGATGTCTGGAAACTGAATGTTTCTCTTTATAACTCAGTTTCACCTTTTGCTAGGCATAACTCCCCAAAAGGTTGTGCTTTGAAGGGTTCCATGAAGATTGAAAGATAATACTGTAGACTCTTAACAACAAAGACACAATCATATTTTTTTAATGTGAATATTCTTAATTTTATAGCTGTGGCCAGTGGCTGTCTTGTGATTTTCATCTGGTTTCATCTACGTGTTTCTGTCCCAACCCAACAAAAGTAAATATTTTCCTTTCTTTCTCAAGCCCCCTTTATTGGGTGAAACTATTATTGGGGTGTTGCTCTCCATTCTTCTTTTTTTATCCTCTGCTAACTTTTTCACTAGCTTCATCTCTTGCTTCTTACTCGAAACACTTCAAAGTTTTCTTCTGATGAGTGCTAATTGGACTATACTCCTCATTTTTTCTCATGCATCCTGGGGAGAGTAACATTTTTCTCCCCAAGGGAAAATGAAAACACGACAGAAGACTGAAGTAGCTATTATGTAAACAAGAGAGGAATCACAGAACAGACTTCAGTGGCCTTTGTGCAAAAGGAAAGCGGAAGGGAGATGAGCAATTCAAGTCCAGGGCCTGGCCACGTGGACTACCCTTTTTCAAGGACAGCACGGCATGAGAAAAAAGGAGGGCCTGTCTCAGAGGAAGTGCATGTGGGATGGCTGTGCATGTCCTTGTTGTTACAGTCTTCAGGAGACTCGAGGATGAATGAGAAAAGCCCTAAAGAATCTGTACCTAAGAATTTGTGTAAATTCAAGAGAATTTGCACAAATTGAAATGAAATTTATTTTTTGAAATAAATAAATGGGATTCTCAACAATTTTATTATGGTTCATTGGTTGATAATAAGCACATTTAGCAGGTAGAATATAAGCATTTGCTTGGGGAAGGGAAACCTGCCCTTCTGACTTCAGTGTAAACACCATATTCGTTAGCGCCTTGACAAGTATCTGCCATGTCCTTCACTCTTGTTTCCTCTCCTTGTAATTGATCTAATTCAAGCTCTCGTCATTTCCTGGCACAGTTTTCTAGTGGTCTCCTTTTTCCTTTTCCCTGTTTCCTCATCCCTCCAGCCTCTTCTCTCTTCTTCCAGAATAAGCAAGACCTGATCATGTCAATCCCCTGAGTAAAAACCTTTGATGATGCCCCTTTGTCCACAGGACCTAGTCGGACTCTTTACTGTGACAATCAAGACTCCTCCATGTGGGTCCACATGCCTCTCCGACCCCATTTCTTGTTACTTGCCTCCCTTCTTCCTGCACACCAGTCTATGTGCTGTTCTGCAAACATGCCAAACACTGTAAGGCCTCTGTGACTTTGCTCATCTGTTTTTCATTGTGGTCTCATCAAATTTTCTCCAGAGAAGTCTCTAAATGACAGACATTCAATGTCAAGAATCTCTACCCAGAAGAATCATGTCTTCCTCTGTGCATAACTAGCTTTCTGTTCATACTAGGCAAATGGCACATATACTATATCAGTGTAGTCCAGTAGACATATAACATGAACTGCAATATTTAAAATTTTTTGGTAGCCACATTAAAAAGCAAAAAGAAGCATGTGAAGTCAATTTTAAGAATGTACTCAGCACAATGTATAGAACATATCATTTCAATGTTTGTATTAGTCAGGGTTTGCCAGAGAAAGAGGACCAAGGGTGTGTCAATGTGTGTGTATAATATAGTTTTATTTATTGTAAGGGATTGGCTCACATGATTGTGCATATTAAGTCCCAAGAGATGCAGAGTAAGTTGACTTAGGACAGCCAATGGTGTAGTTCAGTCTGAATACTGGCAGGGTCGAGACTCAAGAATAGCTAATGTTTCAGTTCTAGTCTAAAGGCAGGAAAAAGCTCATGTTCCAGTTCAAAGGCTGCTATAGACTGAATGGTTGTGTCCCTACCAAAATGTGTAATGTTGAAATCCTCGCTGCCAATGTGATGGTATTAAGAGGTAGGGTCTTTGGTAGGTAATTAGTGCCCTTAGAAAAGAGATGCTGGAGAGCTCTCTAGCCCCTTCCACTATGTTAGGGCACAGCAAGAAGACAGTAATCCATGAACCAGGAATCAGGTCCTCACCAGAAACCAAATCTGCCAGTCTGTCCAAATCTGTCCAAATCTTGGACTTGTCAGTCTCCAGAACCTTGAGAATTAAATTTCTGTTGTTTATAAGCTATCCAGTTCATGACATTCTGCAGCAGCTCAAATGGACTAAGACAAAGGCCATCAGGCAGGAAGAATTCTCTCTTACTTGGTGGAGGGTCGGCCTTTTTGTTCCATTCGGGCCTTTAACTGATTGGATGAGGCCCACTCCCATTATGAAGGACAAGCTGCTATCCTCAGTCTACCCCTTAAATGTTAATCTCACCTGACATTCTCACAGAAACACCAAGAATAATGTTTGACCACATGTCTAGTTACCACATGGCCCAGTCAGTTGACATGTAAATTTAACTATCACAAACATGTAGTTAATGTAAAACTTATTAATGAGATATATTATGTTCTTTTTTGAATGAATTCTTTGAAATCTTGTGTGTGTTACATACAGCACATCTCAGTTCACTCTGGCTACGTTGAAAGTGCTCAGTAGTAACGTATGGCTAGTGGTTACTATTACATATTGGGCAAATAGCACTATATATAAGTCACTGTATACTGTCTCTCCTGTTCAGCTGTGAATTTCTTGAGAGATATCCCTTATTCATCTTTTGGTGTCTGATATATAGTCCCATGTGGGGAATATAGCGGCTCAGTAAATGTGTGCTGAGTGGAAGAATTATTTCTAAAAGTCTTGGAAATCTATGAGTATTGGGCCTACAAATGAACCATTATATTTCCTTTTTTGTCAAATTCCCTTGGTGATCTCAGGGAAGGCTATAAAATGATGTTCAACAATTCCCTTAAATCAGTTGCCAAATGGTCAATGGGGTGGTGCCTAATAGAAATGGCCTGAAAGGAAGACTAGTTGCACTGTTCAAATTCCATTAGGCTGTCGTAAAATTACTATAATTGTTTGAATACATTATGACTACTATGATTGGATTGTAATTGCATATCTTTTGGGTATTTTTGGTCATGACTTGGACCAGATGAATCAACCATGCGTGTGTGATCTAAGCTATTATGGAAGGCTTTCCTAAATGTGTTCAGGAAAAGTGGAAGTGGGAGGGAAAAAGCGATTGGTTAAATTCAATTATATTTGATTGTTGTCTTTGAATTTGTAACCCATACTGCATAATAGGTATACAAAATGATCCTGTGGTACAGGGTCATGAGGGAATCCAGTCTCTAAGAGCCATGGAAGCACACTATTGGTAAAAAGCTTGTTCTTTAATCTTTCACTGATACAACCTTCAATACCACATGGACAACATCTATGGGGAAACTTGGGATTTGGGGATGAAATCACAGAATACAAAGTACTGTAACATACATCTAATGTACTGTAAATATTGTCTCTTCTTGTCAATATAAAGTCCTTGAAAATCATTTAATGAGTCAAAATACAAATAATTATTACATTTAAAAGAATTACCCCAAACACATGGTTTTGAATACCTTAACCAAAAGAAAGTCCCTAGTTTTTATCCCCTAGAAGATGATATTAAGATGAGATTCTAGTCATGTCTGTTGCCATATTTAGCTTTCCAGGTCATTTTGCCTTTCCAGTATTTACACATGGTTTAATCTATCATTCCCATACACTCATGCAAAAATATGTGTCAAACCATTACCATAATCACTTGCAGTATGATTTATATTGGCTATGGAAACTATTTTACCTACTCTTTTGAAACTATTTTACCTGTTATTTTGCAACATGGAGATAGGATCATAACTAATTTCTCTCATGCTGTAGTAAAAGGAAAATCATTTAAAAAGAGGCAACAACACTAAGACTTGAGCCCTCTTCTTGCCTCTGTCTGTGGAAGAAACTCCTGGTTGCTGAGAGCAGGAACAGATGGGGCCTTGGTGGAAAATGCCTAGCAATGTGGAGCATTATTGCCTCAGTTTGTGCAAAAATAGAATTACCTTGGTATTTCTCAAAAGACTCAGCACAGCAAACTCTTGTGTGCTGAAGAGGGGAAGAGACAATCAGAAAATAATGTCAATTTCCAGCCCATTTAAAATCTAACCATTAAAGTCATAATGTATTTGACATTTTAAATGTTCAAAGTTAGGCCAGATGTGGTGTCTCACACCTGTAATCCCAGTGCTTTGAAGGGCCAAGGTGGGAGCCTCACTTGAGGTCAGGAGTTCAAGACTGGTCTGGACAACAAAGCAAGACCCCATCTCTACAAAAAAATAAAAAAATTATCTGGGCATAGTGGTACACATCTGTATTCCCAGTTACTCGGGAGGCTAAGGCAAAAGGATCCCTTGAGCCTGGGAGTTTGAGGCTACAGTGTGCTATGATCACACTATTGCACTCCATCCTGGGTGACAGAGCAAGACTCTTTCTCTAAAAAACAAGATATAACACATGTTCAAAGTTTAATCAAATATGTTTTAGACGTTTTCTCCCTGGACTTAGACATTGATAATATGAGTGAAATTTTAGCCTTGTTCAAAGATTAATCAAATTCTAAAGTTGATGGAGTATGAAGTGCTCTAAGGAACCATCCCACCTGCTCCTCCTGCTAAGAAGGATCTCGTGGTTTGTTGGAGAAATGCTGCATGTCCCACAGCATTTGCCTGCTTTGTTTTTGGCCTTCTCCTGGACATCTCATCCTTGTGGATTGAGTGGTGGTGGAGGGCAGGGCTCTGGTGTCAGATGGTGAGTATGTGGCTCCACCACCTGCTGGTTGCGGGACTTTAGGCACATAACACTGTTAGGTAAACAATGATGGCTTTTCTTTATATTCCTCTTGATCCTTATCAGTTGCATATATGAATTCAAGGCAAACATCACTGTTAAAACATTTTGAGATTTTTCAATGGCAAATTTGATTTTGGCTTCTTTCCCAATAGGTAGCAAGGGGAAAAATTCTACTCCCTATTGCATGCTATCAGTCTTAGACTATTGATCAGATCAGCTGGCAGAGTCATTGGCATGGCTAATTTGGAAGAGCATAAAAACCAACATAACCTTTGCTTGGAATCCTTTTTGTACTTGGGTAATTTCCAGTATGTCAGATAGCCCTGCAGTCAAGCTTATCAAATACATGAACAGTTTTTCCTCAATTTTAGGAAATCTAAAAACAATTATCAAAAGTTAGCAAATAGGGAATGGTGATTTTCTCTAGCAAGAGAAACATTTAGATTATGGTTTATTATTGGGTTTCCTCAAATCAAGCATTCTCAGAGGGGCCAGTTCTGCCCCCTTAGGGAACATTTTAAGTGTCACAGTGATTGAAGTATCACTGACATTTAACAGGGAGAAGCTGGTGGTGTCTGTCCCAGTACTCAACAATCCTGCACAAATAAATTATCTCTTAGCCTGCACAATTGTCAAATGCCCAGTGGCACAGTCACATGGGTGTATAATCTGTTTTTAATGAGCTAAGTCTAGAATCTAGTTCCACTGCACATATCACTATGGTTTGAATGATGATGTCCCCCCAAAAATTTATATTGAAACTTAATCCCCATTGGAACACTATTAAGAGGTGTGGCCTTTGAAAGATGGTTAAGTCATGAGGGCTCCTCCTCATGAAGGAGATTAATACCCTTAAAAAGAGCTTGAGGTTGAAGGAAATGCTCTCTTGCCCTTCTGTCCCTTCTGCTATCTAAGGACAGTTTTCATCCACTCCAGAGGATATAGTGATAAGGCACCATCTTGGAAGCGGAGATCAGGCCCTTACCAGATAGCAGTCCTGCCAGCACCTTGATCTAGGACTTCCAGCCTCCCATGAGAATTACATTTCTATTGTTTATAAATTACCCAGTCAGTGGTAATTTGCCATAGCAACACAAATGGACTAAGACAGATATAAAAATAATGTGGGCTTGGTAGCTGGGGGCATAGTTTTAATAACATACAATAACTTTTCCAGGAATCCAATTATCTTGAAAATTGAGGGAAGATTATATTCCATTGTTTGGTTTAGAAATTTACTAAGAGTAGATGGCTGTTACAGATTGAACTGTGCCCTCCCCATCCCCAAATTCATATATTCATATATTGAAGCCTCAGAATGCAACTTCATTTGAAGATAAGGCCTTCAAAGAAGTGATTAAGTTTAAATGGGGACATTAGGATGGGCCGTTATCCAATATGGCTGGTGTCCTTTTAAGAAAGGGAGATTAGGACATGGACAAAAAGACATCAGGCACATACACACAGTGAAATGACCACGTGAGGACATGGTGAGAAACAGCGATCTGCAAGCCAAAGAGAGAGGCCTTAGAAGAAACCAAACCTATTGACACCTTGATCTTAAATTTACAGCCTCCAGAACTGTGAGAAAATAACTTTCTGTTGTTTAAGCCACTCAGTCTCTGGTATTTTATTATGGCAGCCCTAACACACTGATACAATTGCTTTATTTTTGGAAAATCACACTAATGATGATAAAGCTGTTTATTGCATTTGCATCTCCCACATAACACACAGGTGTCAATCTACATTTGTAGCTGTTGCATTCATGGTGATTCTGCACATAGTGCCAACATCTGACCATGGGTAGTATTGTTGTGTCCAAGCACTTGCTCCATGATGCTCATATTATGTTATTATAAAATGCCTTTCTGTACTTTACCTTTAATGTTAGGTTAATACATGGATAGTTTTTGAAAATTACATGTATAGGCAAGTTATATTACTTGCAAATTTTAATTCAGAACATAAAGAAGACATTTAAAATATTTATGAAAAACAGCAGCCATTGAGTCTGCAGAGGTTGAGAAGCAGGGCTTTAGATGGGTATCACCAGAGGTAAGTTTTAGGTTTTGTTTTGCATGCTAAACAGAAATCCCTCTAAGGCGGCGGTTCCAAGATGGCTGAATAGGAACAGCTCTAGCCTATAGCTCCCAGCGTGAGCAACGCAGGAGATGGGTGATTTCTGCATTTCCAACTGAGGTACTGGGTTCATCTCACTGGGGCTTGCCAGACAGTGGGTGCAGGACAGTGGGTGCAGCGCACCGAGCATGAGCCGAAGCAGGGCGAGGCATTGCCTCACCTGGGAAGCACAAGGGGTCAGGGAATTCCCTTTCCTAGCCAAGTGAAGCTGTGACAGATGGCACCTGGAAAATCAGCCACTCCCACCCTAATACTGCACTTTTCCAATGGTCTTAGCAAACGGCACACCAGGAGATTACATCCTGCACCCAGCTTGGAGGGTCCCACGCCCACGGAGCCTCACTCATTGCTAGCACAGCAGTCTGAGATCAAACTGCAAGGTGGCAGAGAGGCTGGGGGAGGGGCGCCTGCCATTGCTGAGGCTTGAGTAGGTAAACAAAGCAGCCAGGAAGCTCGAACTGGGTGGAGCCCGCTGCAGCTCAAGGAGGCCTGCCTGCCTCTGTAAACTCCACCTCTGGGGGCAGGGCATAGCCAAACAAAAGGCAGCAGAAACCTCTGAAGACTTAAATGTCCCTGTCTGACAGCTTTGAAGAGAGTAGTGGTTCTCCCAGCATGGAGTTTAAGATCTGAGAATAGACAGACTGCCTCCTCAAGTGGGTCCCTGACCCCCAAGTAGCCTAACTGGGAGGCACTCCTCAGTAGGGACAGACTGACACCTCACACGGCCGGGTACCCCTCTGAGACGAAACTTCCAGAGGAATGATCAGGCAGCAACATTTGCTGTTCAGCAATATTTGCTTTTCTGCAGCCTCCGCTGCTGATACCCAGGCAAACAGGGTCTGGAGTGGACCTCCAGCAAATTCCAACAGACCTGCAGCTGAGGATCCTGACTGTTAGAAGGAAAATAACAAACAGAAAGGACATCCACACAAAAACCCCATCTGTACGTCACCATCACCAAAGACCAAAGGCAGATAAACCACAAAGATGGGGAAAAAACAGAGCAGAAAAGCTGAAGATTCTACAAATCAGAGCTCCTCTCCCACTCGAAAGGAACACAGCTCCTCACCAGCAATGGAACAAAGCTGGATGGAGAATGACTTTGACGAGTTAAGAGAAGAAGGCTTCAGATGATCAAACTTCTCCGAGCTAAAGGAGGAAGTGCGAACCCATTGCAAAGAAGCTAAAAACCTTGAAAAAAGATTGGACGAATGGCTAATTAGAATAACCAGTGTAGAGAAGTCCTTAAATGACCTGATGGAGCCAAAAACCACGGCACAAGAACTATGTGACGCATGCACAAGCTTCAGAGCTGATTCGATCAACTGGAAGAAAGGGTATCAGTGATTGAAGATCAAATGAATGAAATGAAGCCAGAAGAGAAGTTTAGAGAAAAAAGAGTAAAAAGAAATGAACAAACCCTCCAAGAAATATGGGACTATGTGAAAAGACCAAATCTATGTCTGATTGGTATACCTGAAAGTGACCGGGAGAATGGAACTAAGTCAGAAAACACTCTGCAGGATATTATCCGGAGAACTTCCCCAATCTAGCAAGGCAGGCCAACATTCAAATTCAGGAAATACGGAGAACGCAACAAAGATACTCCTCGAGAAGAGCAACTCAAGACACATAATTGTCAGATTCACCAAAGTTGAAATGAAGGAAAAAATGTTAAGGGCAGCCAGAGAGAAAGGTTGGGTTACCCACAAAGGGAAGCCCATCAGACTAACAGCGGATCTCTTGGCAGAAAGTCTACAAGCCAGAAGAGAATGGGGGCCCATATTCAACATTCTTAAAGAAAAGAATTTTCAACCCAGAATTTCATATCCAGCCAAACTACGCTTCATAAGTGAAGGAGAAATAAAATCCTTTACAGACAAGCAAATGCTGAGAGATTTTGTCACCAGCAGGCCTGCCCTAAAAGAGCTCCTGAAGGAAGCACTAAACATGGAAAGGAACAACCGTACCAGCCGCTGCAAAAACATGCCAAATTGTAAAGACCATCGAGGCTAAGAAGAAACGGCATCAACTAACAAGCAAAATAACTAGCTAACATCATAATGACAGGACAAAATTCACACATAACAATATTAACCTTAAATGTAAATGGGCTAAATGCTCCAATTAAAAGACACAGACTGGCAAATTGGATAAAGAGTCAAGACCCATCAGTGTGCTGTATTCAGGAGAACCATCTCATGTGCAGAGACACACATAGGCTCAAAATAAAGGGATGGAGGAAGATCTACCAAGCAAATGGAAAACAAAAAAAGGCAAGGGTTGCAATCCTAGTCTCTGATAAAACAGACTTTAAACCAACAAAGATCAAAAGAGACAAAGAAGGCCAATACATAATGGTAAAGGGATCAGTTCAACAAGAAGAGCTAACTATCCTAAATATATATGCACCCAATACAGGAGCACCCAGATTCATAAAGCAAGTCCTTAGAGACCTACAAAGAAGCTTAGACTCCCATACAATAATAATGGGAGACTTTAATACCCCACTATCAACATTAGACAGATCAACGAGACAGAAAGTTAACAAGGATATCCAGGAATTGAACTCAGCTCTGCACCAAGCGGACCTAATAGACATCTACAGAACTCTCCACCCCAAATCAACAGAATATACATTCTTCTCAGCACCACATCGCACTTATTCCAAAATTGACCACATAGTTGGAAGTAAAGCACTCCTCAGCAAATGTAAAAGAAAAGAAATTGTAACAAACTATCTCTCAGACCACAGTGCAATCAAACTAGAACTCAGGATTAAGAAACTCACTCAAAACTGCTCAACTATATGGAAACTGAACAACCTGCTCCTGAATGACTACTGGGTACATAACGAAATGAAGGCAGAAATAAAGATGTTCTTTGAAAGCAATGAGAACAAAGACACAACATACCAGAATCTCTGGGACACATTTAAAGCAGTGTGTAGAGGGAAATTTATAGCACTAAATGCCCACAAGAGAAAGCAGGAAAGATCTAAAATTGACAACCTAACATCACAATTAAAAGAACTAGAGAAGCAAGAGCAAACACATTCAAAAGCTAGCAGAAGGCAAGAAATAACTAAGATCAGAGCAGAACTGAAGGAGATAGAGACACAAAAAACCCTTCAAAAAATCAATGAATCCAGGAGATGGCTTTTTGAAAAGATCAACAAAATTGATAGACCACTAGCAAGACTAATAAAGAAAAAAAGAAAGAAGAATCAAATAGAAGCAATAAAAAATGATAAAGGGGATATTGCCACTGATCCCACAGAAATACAAACTACCATCAGAGAATATTATAAACACTTCTACACAAATAAACTAGAAAATCTAGAAGAAATGGATAAATTCCTGAACATATACACCACTCCAAGACTAAACCAGGAAGAAGTTGAATCTCTGAATAGACCAATAACAGGCTCTGAAATTGAGGCAATAATTAAAAGTTTACCAACCAAAAAAAGTCCAGGACCAGACGGATTCACAGCCGAATTCTAGCAGAGGTACAAGGAGGAGCTGGTACTATTCCGTCTGAAACTATTCCAATCAATAGAAAAAGAGGGAATCCTCCCTAACTCATTTTATGAGGCCAGCATCATCCTGATTCCAAAGCCTGGCAGAGACACAACAAAAAAAGAGAAATTTAGACGAATATCCCTGATGAACATTGATGCAAAAAGCCTCAATAAAATACTGGCAAACCGAATCCAGCAGCACATCAAAAAGCTTATCCACCATGATCAAGTGGGCTTCATCCCTAGGATGCAAGGCTGGTTCAACATACGCAAATCAATAAACGTAATCCAGCGTGTAAACAGAACCAAAGACAAAAATCACATGATTATCTCGATAGATGCAGAAAAGGCCTTTGACAAAATTCAACAGCCCTTCATGCTAAAAACTCTCAATAAATTAGGTATTGATGGGACGTATCTCAAAATAATAAAAGCTATCTATGACAAACCCACAGCCAATATCATACTGAATGGGCAAAAACTGGAAGCATTCCCTTTGAAAACTGGCACAAGACAGGGATGCCCTCTCTCACCATTCCTATTCAACATACTGTTGGAAGTTCTGGCCAGGGCAATCAGTCAGGAGAAGGAAATAAAGGGTATTCAATTAGGAAAAGAGGAAGTCAAATTGTCCCTGTTTGCAGATGACATGATTGTATATCTAGAAAACCCCATTGTCTCAGCCCAAAATCTCCTTAAGCTGATAAGCAACTGCAGCAAAGTCTCAGGATACAAAATCAATATACAAAAATCACAAGCATTCTTATACATCAATAACAGACAGAGAGCCAAATCATGAGTGAACTCCCATTCTCAATTGCTTCAAAGAGAATAAAATACCTAAGAATTCAACTTACAAGGGATGTGAAGGACCTCTTCAAGGAGAACTACAAACCACTGCTCAACGAAATAAAAGAGGACACAAACAAATGGAAGAACATTCCATGCTCATGGATAGTTAGAATCAATATCTTGAAAATGGCCATACTGCCCAAGGTAATTTATAGATTCAATGCCATCCCCATCAAGCTACCAATGACTTTCTTCACAGAATTGGAAAAAACTACTTTAAAGTTCATATGGAACGAAAAAAGAGCCCACATTGCCAAGTCAATCCTAAGCCAAAAGAACAAAGCTGGAGGCATGACGCTACCTGACTTCAAACTATACTACAAGGCTACAGTAACCAAAACAGCATGGTAGTGGTACCAAAACAGAGATATAGACCAATGGAACAGAACAGAGCCCTCAGAAATAATACCACACATCTACAATAATCTGATCTTTGACAAACCTGAGAAAAACCAGCAATGGGGAAAGGATTCCCTATTTAATAAATGGTGCTGGGAAAACTGGCTAGCCATATGTAGAAAGCTGAAACTGGATCCCTTCCTTACACCTTATACAAAAATTAATTCAAGATGGATTAAAGACTTAAATTTTAGACATAAAACCATAAAAACCCTAGAAGAACACCTAGGCAATACCATTCAGGACATAGGCATGGGCAAGGACTTCATGTCTAAAACGCCAAAAGCAATGGCAACAAAAGCTAAAATTGACCAATGGGATCTAATTAAACTAAAGAGCTTCTGCACAGCAAAAGAAACTACTATCAGAGTGAACAGGCAACATACAGAATGGGAAAAAATTTTCGCAATCTGCTCATCTGACAAAGGGCTAACATCCAGAATCTACAAAGAACCCAAACAAATTTACAAGAAAAAAACAACCCCATCAAAAAGTGGGCGAAGGATATGAAGAGACACTTCTCAAAAGAAGACATTTATGCAGCCAGCAGATACATGAAAAAATGCTCATTGTCACTGGCCATCAGAGAAGTGCAAATCAAAACCACAATGAGATACCATCTCACACCTGTTAGAATGGCGATCATTAAAAAGTCAGGAAACAACGGGTGCTGGAGAGGATGTGGAGAAATAGGAACACTTTTACACTGTTGGTGGGACTCTAAACTAGTACAACCATTGTGGAAGACAGTGTGGTGATTCCTCAAGGATCTAGAACAAGAAATATCATGTGACCCAGCCATCCCATTACTGGGTATATACCCAAAGGATTATAAATCATGCTACTATAAAGACACATGTACATGTATGTTTATTGTGGCACTATTCACAATAGCAAAGACTTGGAACCAACCCAAATGTCCATCAGTGATAGACTAGATTAAGAAAATGTGGCATATATACACCATGGAATACTATGCAGCCATAAAAAAGGATGAGTTCATGTCCTTTGTAGGGACATGGATGAAGCTGGAAACCATCATTCTCAGCAAACTATCGCAAGGACAAAAAACAAAACACCGCATGTTCTCACTCATAGTGGGAATTGAACAATGAGAACACTTGGACACAGGAAGGGGAACATCACACACTGGGGCCTGTTGTGGGGTGGGGGCAGGGGAGAGGGATAGCATTAGGAGATATACCTAATGTAAATGACAAGTTAATGGGTGCAGCACACCAACATGGCACATGTATACATATGTAACAAACCTGCACGTTGTGCACATGTACCCTAGAACTTAAATTATAATAATAAAAAAAATTACTTGTAAAAAAAAAAAGAAATCCCTCTAATATCTAAACAGTGATTTTTAAACATGGATTCATGTTGTTAAGAAATTGATGTCTGGGTTCCACTTTGAGAAATTCTACTTTAGTTGGGGCATGACTTGGGCATCAGGATGTGTAAGAGTTCCTCAGGTGACTGATGCATAGGCTGGGTTGAAAACCGCTCTGGCGAGTTGAAAACATGACTGCAAATTATTTGATACTTCTTCCATCAAAAGGTGGATCTAATTCCCCTTGAATTAGGATATGATGTTTGGCTTAATGACTCCTTTCTAATCAATAGAATGCAATTGAATTGTCCCTTTGAGACTTTCAAGGCTGGATTGTAAAAGGCAGGCAATAGAGCATTCACTCTTCCTGTCTTGCTTTGTGTTTCTGTATCTCTGACTCTTTCCCCATGCCTTTGAAGCTCTGAGCAACCACATAAGAACAACCTATGCAAAAGCCGCCATGTGAAGGGATTGCATAGAGAGACAGCCTAGAGGTAGAGAGAGATGTCCAAAGACTGCCAGCTATTCCACCCACCAATGTTTCATTCTTCCCAGGCACCAGAGGTGTAAATGGACAAAGCTGCAAGATAATCTCTGAACTGCAACTATAGAAAGACCCCAAATGAGAGCTGCTTAGTGGAGCCCAGTCAACTCTGCAAGCATGAGGGAGAATATGTGATAGTTATTGTAGTAAGCCACTGCCGGGGGAGATTTAGCAATAGAAAACTCAAGCCCTGTTGTAAAGTAAGACACGTTGATATTTGCAAAGCCATTTCTTTGATGAAATTAAAGAGTTGCTCTATACCTTCACCCTCTTCTCTGGAGCCCATTAGAATGGGAGTCATCCTCTCTTCATTCTGGCAGGACACATGAATTCGCTGGACTCTTGTCTTCCTTTGAATCTCTTCATCAGGCCTCACTTATTTCTAACCTGCTAATGGGAGAAGAGGCAATTGTCAGTCCAGTAGAGAAAAGCTCTGTGTTAGTCCATTTTCATGCTGCTATGAAGAAATACTCGAGATTGAGTAATTTATAAAGAAAAACAGGTTTAATGGACTCACAGTTCCACATGGTTGGGGAGTCCTCACAATCATGGCAGAAGGTGAAGGAGGAGCAAAGGCACATCTTACATGGCAGCAGGCAAGACAGTGTGTTTGGGGAACTGCCCTTTATAAAACCATCAAATCTTGTGAGACTTACTCACTATCATGAGAACAGTACGGGAAAACCCACCCCCCTGATTCAATTACTTCCCACTGGGTCCCTCCCATGACATGTGGGGATTATGGGAGGTACACTTCAAGATGAGATTTGGTTGGGGACACAGCCAAACCATATCACTGACCAAACCTAAGGTAATGGACAGCACTGTAAGAGTACATTGATTAAAAAGACACAGAGGTAGAGAAACTTGTAATTGTTTTGCCTCCTGATTCATTCATATCTTACACTCTGTGCTTCCAAAAGTTCCTTTATAATCTTTCCCTTTTCCCACAGATTTCTGGCACATCTGAATGAGTTCCCGTTAGTCCAAGTGTAAGCAGATAAGGACTGGGATTTTATTTCCTCCAGTGATCTCACTGCAAGCTGCTCAGCTTTGACACAGCAAAGGGTAACAGACAGGCTATCTCTCTCCAGTAAAGCCAGAGTGACAGGGAAGTGCAGTCCTGGTTCACAACGTGGCCCTGAGAGCTCCGCCTGAGTCCTGTGAGAAGAAGCTGGGCAATGTGCCAAATGTCATAGAAGCTTTGTGTAGCTTTCTCTTGAAGGGCCAACGTAGAAGACAGAACGCACAAATAATGAAATAGTGGATGAATCTTGTCTTTTTTGAGACCACTTTCCTGTGCCAACTTCCATTTATTTCCTTTCCAAATGGTGGCCCTGTGCAATGATCTGTTCCTCACCAAGAGTGTGGTTCAAACCAAGGTGAGATTAGGTGCTCATGGAAATTTGGGAGTTGTGGTCTTCTAAAAAAATTGATCAATCCTTCTGCTAAAATCTTTGGGAGTCTAGGATTTAGGTTTCCTTACACTGTTCCTGGGGTGTTTGGGGAGGGCCTAACACTAAGCTGACTAGTGTTCTCCCCCGAAGCACGTCTTCTGAGGAACCTATCTATAGAAAAGAACCTGGGTTATTCAGTCTATGAGACTGCTGGTACCCATCTTCTGAGGAGGCGTTTTTAGAGGGTAGTGGAGACAGGGGGCACTATTTGCAAGGAACTGAAATGGTTTTCTCCAGGCTGAGGGTGAAGCAGGATATCTGGAGAATAAAAACTATGCATAGGTGAAGGAAAGTAATGCTGCATGAATTTTGCAAGCTGCAGAGAGGTAGGAATATTTTCATGGGGCTTTCCAAAAGGAAAGGAACAGGGCCGCCGATAACCTTTGGTTGAGACTCTCAGTTACTGAAGTCTCTCAGCTTAGACAGCAGATGTGGCTGCAATCAGTGGCCTCATCTTGAGAGTAGAAAGTAGAAAGAGTAGAAAGTTCTACTCATCTTGAGAGTAGAAAGAGACATGGCCAAGTCAGATGGTGGAAACACTGTGTACAAAGAGAGCAATCAGGCCCTGGGATGACTGCATGTGGTGAATTAGAGCACTTACCCCAGGAGCCGAGAGGGAGAACTGGGTGTTGAATTTCCTGCTAATGTGTATATGTGCCAGCTAGGCTATAATTTGTTCTTTTTTGGGGGGGACAGTGTCTTACTCTGTCACCCAGACTAAAGTGCAGTGGCACAAAGATGGCTCACTGCAGCCTCAATCTCTTGGGCTCAAGCGATCCTCCCATTTCAGCCTCCCGAGTAGCTAGGACTACAGGCACAAACCATCACGCTTGGCTAATTTATTTTTTAACTTTTTATAGAGATGGGGCCTTGCTATTTTCCCAGGCTGATCTCAAACTCCTGGGCTCAAGCTGTCCTCCCACCTCAGCCTCCTAAAGTGTTGGGATTACAGGCACGAGCCACCTCACCCTGCCTAGGCATCCCCCACAGAGAATCAGGCCACTAATATTAATGTCTTTAGGTTTGAATACATGTACGAATTGATTTTGAATTAATTTTTTCACTTACGTCTCATAACAATTTATTGATGTTGGTGGAGAAGGTATTATGTGTGTGTTGTTCCCATTTTACAGATCAGAAAACTAGTCAAGGTCACCCAGGGAGAAAGCAGTTGTCTACCAGTAATAGTGGCTGACACTTACTGAGCCCTTTCTATGTGGCAAGCACAGCAGCAAGCATCTTAATTATATATTAATTCATGTAACCCTCCCTATACTGCTACTGGCATTATTATTTCCCTTGTTTTACAGAGGAGGAAATGTCAGCAGCACGAGGCAAGTGACACACTGGACGGTCCCATTTGAAGCCCTCGTACATGAAATAAGAGGACTCTGTTCTGAGGAGCAGACTCTGCTCATTGCCTTTGAAAATCCTGCATTCACAGCTGTTATTTACATTTAAATGTGGCCTCTGTGTGATGTCAGGGACATGGTGCCCTAGGCTACTGAGGGGAAATTAGGGTGACCTGGTGACAATTTACAGCAGATTGCACCATTTCTCATACACTTTATAACAAGAGTTTGAATGAGGAAGGAATGCATCAGGCTAAAAGCCTGGAAATCATTCCTCCAGTTTCCAGTTTTCATGACATGCTATGTGAAGAGCCTGGTAATTTCACAGGAGAGGATCCTGATTCCATTTAGTCCCAATCCCTTTTGCCAGACAGAACATGCTGGAAACAGCGTGACAAAGAAGGTTATAATACACATTTTCAGAGTTTCTAGACTGAACAGTGGGAGCTTCAGGAGGTGGTCCCTGGGATAAAATGAGTTATGGAGAGAGGGGACATTTGTTCTGGGGTTCAATCCACTGACCTGCTGGGATATCCGTGTGGGATAGGCTTCAAACGAGGTCTCTGAGTCAAAACACCAGGGTTCATGACAGCAAATTAATTAACCTCTCATCATGCCAGCCTCAGTTTTGTAATCAGCAAACTAGGGATAATAATATCATCTCCTATAGAATTTAGGGAGGATTAAATGAGTTAATGCTTGCAAAGCCCGAATGCCTGGCACGTGGAACATGACTTTATGGTACTCATCTATATTAGGGTTTCCCAACTCAGCATCATTGACACCTGGGCCTGGATAATTCCCTGTTGTGGGAGCCATCCTGTGCATTGCAGGATGTCAGGCAGCATCCTTAGGTGCCACTGATTAATCCCTACCTCCCGGGTGTGACAACCAAACATGTCTCCAGGCCGGGCATGGTGGCTCATGCCTTGTCACCTCATCCCTTTGGGAGGCTGAGGTGGGCAGATCACCTGAGGTCAGGAGTTCAAGACCAGCCTGGCCAACATGGTGAAACCTTGTCTCTACTAAAAATACAAAAATTAGCCAGGCGAGGTGGCAGGCACCTGTAATCCCAGCTACTTGGGAGGCTGAGGCAGGAGAATCACTTGAACCCAGGAGGCAGAGGTTGCAGTGAGCTGAGATGGCACCACTGCACTCCAGCCTGGGTGACAAGAGTGAAACTCTGTCTCAACAAACAAACAAACAAACAAACAAAAATATATCTCCAGACATGGCCAAATGTCCCATTTGGGCAAGGTTGCTCGTGACTGAGAATCACAGATTTATATAAAATTATATAAATGTATATGTAAAATTATATAAAGGCATTATAAAATTATATACATGTATATAATTTATAGTTACATAAATTGTATAAATGTGTTAGGGCTGCCATAATAGTTTCACAGACTAGGTGCCTTAAACAACAGAATGTATTTTCTCACAGTTTTGAAGGCTAGAGTTTGAGCTCAAGGTGTTGACAGGATTGGTTCCTTCTGAGGCTGAGGGAGACTCTCATGCCTCTCCCTGGCTTCTGGTGGTTTGCTGGCAATCCTTGGTGAATTCTTGGCTTGTAGATGCAGCATCCCGTCTTTGCCTTCAAGTTCATGGCATTTTTCTATGTGTGTATCTCTGTGTCCAGGTTTCCCCTTTTTATAAGGATCCATCATATTGGATCGGGGCACATCTTAATTAACTCATCTTAACTAATGGCATCTGCAAGGACCCTAATTCCAAATCAGGCCACATCTTGAGGTATTGGGGTCAGGACTTCAGCATGCAAATTTTAGAGTGACACAATTCAACTCGTAGCATGAATACATTTATATAAATGTGGGGACTACAAACTCACATGCCCACAGCGGCAGGTAATATAGTAACAAGATGTGATAAGTTACAGCAAGTAGATAACATAAAAACAATACCCGATCTGGGAGAAGGCTGGGTTGGCCTGGAAGCTTGGGCCTAGGCAATTGCTGTCAGGAGGGATTGTAGCTTCATTGATGGCAGACCTAATCTTTCAAGAGAACCCTCCTAATCCAGGCTTTCAGGGGAAACTTCTCATATTAAAAATGCCGAAGAACTCAACCATTTTTAACTCAAGTTAATTTAAAAACAGTTCAAACACCCCTCCCACCCCAACCTACACATCTACAAGTAGTATCTGGCCTGTGGACAGCCAGCATGAAAGCGTAAGAATCATTAAATTAATGAAGAACAGAGTTCAGAAACATTAATTTTTACCACTGAGGAAGAATGGGGATTAGTTAAATCCCCAAGCTTTGAGGGACCATGTAATGTAGTGTCCAAAGTGGAACATTACTGATAATGAAAGGAAATGCTATGAATAATTACATGTAGACTAGACTCAGACCATGCAATTGGGATATATAATCATGCTATCTAAATTGCATCTTAATAGAGATAAACTTATTTCAACCTGGATGATCTCAGTGGTTGAGGAGGGGCAATGGGGTGGTATGGAGGGGCCTCAAGGGCTGTGGGGCAGCCACTCCATACCACCACGCTCTACCAATTACTCTCTAGTAAATGGGGTACCAATTACTCTCTAGTAAATGCAGTATCACTGTGTTGCCCAGGCTGGTCTTGAACTCCTGGTCTCAAGTGATCTACCCACCTCGGCCTCCCAAAGAGCTGGGATTACATGTGTTAGCCACTACACCTGGCCTTGTTCCTTTCAAGTAGGGCCTCTTCACTGGTGTTGGTCCCAAAGTCAAGTCTTTGTTGATACTGACCTCATTGCCCTTTTCTACTCCTCTGCAGACCACATCTCACTGATCACAGGAGTCCTTTCCTAACCTATAGCATCTTTGGATAACTATCTATCTTGCCTGTGGCACTGATGATCAATCTCAACACTTTCAACAGGGACCCCTGCACCACCTTCCATCTTACATTCTGTCTTGAGTGTGGTTCCTTTTTCTCTAGCTGAGCTGTAACCACTCCGATAACTCCTTCATGGATGATAGTAATAATACTAGCAATTTACACTTCTCTAGCACTTTACTATTTACAGGCATACTTTGCTGTTTAAAAAACATTAGGAGTCAGAAGAAAGAAGACGGTAAAATGGACGGTAGAGAAGAGATTTCATTTTGTCAGTCCAGCCTCAAGGGAGATGAAGCCAAGGCAGGGCCATTAGAAGCTTGGAGCTGTCCCCTGGACTTCTGGGAGGAAGCTGACATGTGATTGATAGGGGAGGCAGGTCAGTGTGCTATGAAGGGATTTGCTTTGCTATAGTAGGGAGTTCTCCCAGAAGCCAGAACCAACTGACCCAGTGCATCTGGAAAGGAGCCAGAGAACCCCTTGGCAGGCATGGGAGCTTCTTTCTCTGGTTCAGGATTTTACCAGAAGTTTGCCCACCACCACTCCCTGAACATCACAGCCATGCATGGGAGACATGGAGAGGTTAAGCGGTTTGGTCCAACATTCCACACTTTGAAGGTGGAAGAGCTGGGTTTTGAACACATCTTCTTGCCATTAATGACTATGTACTTTCCACTATGCCAGCGCCATATGTAGAAGATGGTTGGTTAAGGATGGTTGGTTAAAATGCAGATTCATGCTCAATCCAGGAATCCACATTTTTACTAAATACCCCTAGTAATTCCAAAATAGGTGGTCCATGCGTCACACTCACATTGAGAAGCCCCTTTCTAGTCCAAGCTGCCTCTCAGACATGGCTGTTTATAGCTCTAAAGTACTCATCAGTTTATAAAGTGCCAGGACAAATACATTCTCATTTGGAAAATGAGTTATTTTACAAATGCCTCAGAAAGTAGATGATCTTTGGGAGCCTTCCCATCTCCAAGAACCGATGCATCTTTGCTCACAGGACTAGCGTGAGAACTTGGGTCGATGGTGGAACATGCAGACCCTGCTCTCTGTTACCTCGTTTGGCAGGCTCCCACTCCAAGGACGTGCTGGTCATCCTTTCATGAGATTTCTGTACATCGGGGTTCTGCATGTTTACAGCAGAAGCAGCTGTATATTTGACCTCAGAACCAGAAGATAAGTGTCAATGGAAATGCTCCCAATACAGGCAGGAAACTCACAGGCCCAGAGATTATGTGAACACATCTAGAGAAGTAGCCTGTTGTCTTTCGAGTAGCGAACTGGGAGTCTGGAGACTTGGTCTCTATTCTGGCCCAGTCACTAGCTTGCTAAGTGAATATGAGCACGTCACTGTGCCTCAGTTTCTTTCTGGGCAACATAAAGCAAGAAGACGGAACTAGATTGGTGGTTTTCATAATATGGTCTTTGGAGCCCGAGGGTTTGGAAGAGGAGCCCTAGCGGACACCGAAGAGAAAGGGGTCAGTGGGTATAGGGACTTTGGAACCTCCAACCCTGTTTTATTAAATAATTACAGCAACTCAGAATTTACTTACTTTGTTTATTTGGCTTCTGTGTGAGTTATCTTTAATAATATGGGCTCCAGGCCGGGCGTGGTGGCTCATGTCTGTAATCTCAGCACTTTGGTAGGCCAAGGTGGGTGGATCACGAGGTCAGGAAATGGAGACCATCCTGGCTAACACAGTGAAACCCCGTCTCTACTGAAAAATACAAAAAATTAGCCGGGTGTGGTGGCGGGCGCCTGTAGTCCCAGCTACTTCGGAGGCTGAGGCAAGAGAATGGCGTGAACCCGGGAGGCAGAGCTTGCAGTGAGCCGAGATCGCACCATTGCACTCCAGCCTGGGCACAGAATGAGACTCCACCTAAATAAATAAATAAATAATAATAATATGAGCTCCAGTGCTAAAAAGTCATTAGAAAGATCATCCAACTAGATAATCTTTAAATATTCTCTCCCTTAACAGTCCCTGTGATTGATCTTTGCAGTTCCATTTCAGCATTACCAGACTTAAAATTAAAAAAAATTTTTTTTGTTAGATCTGTGATATATTTCATGTCCTTGCTTCAAGGAAAGCTGAGTCTTCAAGTCACTGAAGTTAGTGTCTCTGGAACCCCAAACTTTGAGTGACTCCCCTGAATTCAGATGCAAATCAGCACATCAGAAACATTTAATTCATTGACCCTACTTCCATGCAACTAAGAACCCCAAGTTCAGGTGAGCAGGAGGGGGTTGAATAGTAAATATTGGACCTAGTTAAGGCCAATATGTAATTTAAATAAACACAGCTGAGCAAACAGAAGACTTAAGCAAAGGCTGGATTTACGTAGCCATTTCCTTAGTGTGTTATGTGCCAAATGAATTCAATGGCTTTTTGACGTTTTTCCTTGTGATCTTAATTGCAACCTGTTTGACTGAGTTGATGAAACTGATTGAAAAGTCAAGACATTAAAAAAACTGGAAAACCTTTTTTGTTAAGAGCATGTTTAGCTACATGTTTCGTAATTTAGTGGGGGCAAAACAGGGCTTAAAGAACTTCTTGAAATTTAAAACAGAATTATTTGTGTGTCTTAATATTTTCTACATTCTTTACTGCACTTAAGAAATGGTAGAAAACATTTTTGGGACTGTTACATTCATGCAATCTGGATGCTATGTCCTGGGTGACTCAGCAAAATCTTCCAAAGTAGCTATTGGGGGTTTTCCTGGGGCTGGTCTGAGTTGGAGCGTTGCTGTTTCTTAGGTGAGGGTGCTGATGTTATAGCTTGAGATTCTCTAGCAGTTTACACTTCTCTAGCACTTCACTATTTGCAGGCATACCTCACTAGTTTTTTTTTTTTTCTTTTGAGACAGGGTCTCACTCTGTCGCCCAGGCTGGAGTGCAGTGGCGCAATCTCGGCTCACTGCAACCTTCGCTTCCTGGGTTCAAGCAATTCTCCTGCCTCAACCTCCCTAGTACCTGAGACTACAGGTGCCCACCACCGCGCCCAGCTAATTTTTGTATTTTTAGTAGAGACAGGGTTTCACCATGTTGGCCAGTTTGGTCTCGAACTCCTGACCTCAGGTGATCTGCCCACCTTGGCCTCAGAAAGTGCTAGGATTACAGGCATGAGCCACCACGCCTGGCCACTTTACTGTTTAAAAAACACTAGGAGTGAGAAGAAAGAAGGGGATAAAATGGATGGTAGAGAAGAGATTTCATTTTGTCAGTCCAGCCTCAAAGGAGATGAAGCCAAAGCAAGGCCATTAGAAGCTTGGAGCTGTCCCCTGGACTTCTGGGAGGAAGCTGACATGTGATTGATAGGGGAGGCAGGTAGGTCAGTGTGGTACGAAGGGATTTGCTTTGCTACAGCAGGGAGTTCTCCCAGAAGCCAGAACCAACTGACTCAGTGCATCTGGAAAGGAGCCAGAGAACCCCTTGGCAGGCATGGGAGCTTCTTTCTCTGGTTCAGGATTTTACCAGAAGTTTGCCCACCACCACTCCCTGAACATCACAGCCATGCATGGGAGATACGGAGAGGTTAAGCGGTTTTGTCCAACATTCCACACTTTGTAGATGGAAGAGCTGGGTTTTGAACACATCTTCTTGCCATTAATGACTATGCACTTTCCACTATGCCAGTGACATATGTAGAGATTCTCAAGCTATAGCATCAGCACCCTCACCTAAGAAATATGTCTCATCACTTAATTAACACACAGAGTATGCAGACAGGGTCTCCATGTAATTTATGGCTTGGGATACATTTTTATGTTTTGAGGTGCTTTTCATTTGATGCATGCATTAGTAATAATGCAAGCTTCTATAACAGCTGAACTCCCAAACCTCAGTGGTGATACAGTAGAAGCTGTTGCTCACTCATATTGAGTCCAAAGTAGGTTTAGGCCTTTTGCCTTCCATGCAATGTAGGCCTTTTGCCTTCCATGCAGTGATTCAGGGACCCAGCCTTCTTCCACCTTGTAGACAAGGCACACTGGCTTCTTACCTGTTTTAGCCCAGATGTGACATTCATCACTTTTGCTCATGTTCCATTGATGAAAACTAGTCACATGACCTTACCAATAGAAAAGAGATAGAATACAGTCCTGGCCTGGCAGCCATTTTTCAACAAAAACTCTGTATAATAGAAAGGAAAGCACAAGTCTTTGATGGGCAATTAGTTACCTTTGCCACAACTAACAACAATATACTTTTGGTTGTTAGATAATCATTAACTAAGCATGCAATTTTGGCTGCTTCAGTCCCAGAGTTTGATGGCATTGTCAACGTTAATCAAAGCAACTAATGAGAAATGCTTAAGACAATGACACATTTTCAGGCTTGGAGAAATGTTCATTCATCTAACTTGGTATTCTTTAGGGCAAAACCTTGTCTTTATGAGCACTGTACTAGCAAAGGGTAGCTTCCTTCATGCAGGTCTAAGAGCATTATTTCCTTTCTTTGTGTCTCAGCTTTCTTTTCTGCAAAATGAAATTGTTGGAGTAGATAGTCTCTAATACCTATGTTCTAGCAATATGCATTTCATTTCTCATGTTATTGAAATCACTGAAACAAACATATCTGTCTTTGGTGTGATTAAAGGTTGTTCTTCAGGAAAGGCATACACAAACGTGTTCTAAAAACTAGCCAGAGGCAATGGGGAGCTAAATGTTTCCTTTTCTCAATGGGTCTTGGCCATCTTTCCACTTATTTAAATGTAAAACATGTATTATTTAACCACAACTTCAATGCTAGGAGCAAACACATAAAAGCAGATGGTTAAACAGCATGTATTTTGGAGTTTTAATCCCAAACCACCTATACATGCAATTTTCAAATAAGAATAAGCCTACGTTTCAACAAATGTGAACTTTAAGCGTTATTATTTGAACTTTAGTCTTAGACCAAATTTTCACATAATAAATTTTGTGTGCAACTACTTCATGCCATTGTTGGTTTTTGAAAAAGACAAAGAGTTGCAAAGTGGTGAGGTGTCCCACTGAATCACTGCCCATAATAGGACTCGATCTTGAACCTTTGGGGCAATGCAGTCAATCACTCATTCTGCCACTGAGAAGGTGGCTTTTCCTCAAAAAAGTCCCCCCAGCTTGCTCCATCACTGTTCACAGGGCTTTGGGTTGGTAAATGCAGGGAGGCGTTAATGTTTTAGTGCAGAAGCACCACTGATGCAAGTTAAAAGAGGAGAAAGACTTGTAACGCACAACTGCTGACAAATACATTACTCTCTGGGGTTGATATGTGGGAAGAGGCTTTGTCTCTTCCATGGGACAGATCCCTCACTCAGCTGCAGGCAGAAGGAAGAATGACAGTGGATGCTTCCTGGGGGACAGTTTTCGTGTCTGCTCAACAAACAGCTTCTTTTGTCCACATTATTTATTTTTATTTACTTATTCTTTTTCTTCTATAGCTCCTTTGTCCCTTGGATTCCTAAAGGAAGAATTTTAACCTTTAAATGCTCTCTAGCTCCTTTATTTCAAGTGACATCAGGGTGCAAGAAATTAGCATAGTGCTGGAGTCAAAGTCACCTGGGCTTCATTTTGGGGTCGCCACCTGATAGCTTTGTGATCTTAGGCTGTGTCTCAGTTATCCCATTTCTAAGGTGGGTCATTGTAAAGTTTGAATAAGATAGTTCATGCAAAGCACTTGGCACATAATAATGACTTCACCCATCTGTAATAGGTCATTCTTGCATTGCTATAAAGAAATACCTGGGACTGGGTAATTTATAAAGAAAAGAGGTTTAATTGGCTCATGGTTCTGCAAGCTGTACAAGCATGGTGCCAGCATCTGTTTGGTTTCTGGGGAGGCTTCAGGGAGCTTTTATTCATGGCAGAAAATGAAGCAGGAGCAGGCACGTCATACAGAGAAAGCAGGAGGTAGGGGGAGGTGCCACACATTTACACAATCAATACTCAGGAGAATTCACTCCCTATCAAGAGGATTGCGCCAAGACATGAGGAATCTACCCCCACGATCCAATCGCCTCCCATTAGGCCTACCTCCAACATTGGGAATTACATTTCAACATGGGATTTGGAGGCGACATATATCTAAACTATATCACTATCCATCCATCCATCCATTCATCCATCCATCCACCCATTCACCCATCCACCCATCCATACAACTTATCTACCTATTTATCCTGTCTTCTCTCTATATATATTTATAAAACGTGTATCGGTTAAAATGTGTATAGGTTAATAGGTAGAAAGAGAGAGGAGAGATGGAGAGGGCTGAAAATGGTAGTGGGAGAGGTGCTTCAATTCTTTTGGGGTAACTTCCACTTAGACATTTGGTGATGAAATATTTCAGACATACAAAAAAGTGAATCTTCATACATATTTAAATGAATCTGTGAAGTAACCACTAGCTTGATTAGATGATTGCTTCTCCTGTGCAAGATTATATACTTTTATGTCTGTATCCACCAACAACGGGCAATATAAACTTTATTTTATCATTACCTTTTTGGAGGCAGAGTCTCACTCTCACCCAGGCTGGAGTTCAGTGGCTCCATCCCAGCTCACTGCAACCTCCGCCTCCTAGGTTCAAGTGATTCTCCTGCCTCAGCCTCCCGAGTAGCTGGGATTACAGGTGCATGCTACCATGCCTGGCTAATTTTTGGTATTCTTAGTAGAGATGGGATCTCACCATGTTGCCCAGCCTGGCCTTGAACTCCTGAGCTCAGGCAATCGACCCACCTAGGCCTCCCAAAGTGTTGGGATTGCAGGTGTGAGCCACCATGCCTGGCCTGACAATATAAACTTTAGGTAAATGATAAAATACCGTATACCTTTTTCTGCTATTTACTTTCAGTGTCTAATATTATATTTTGAGATGTCTGTGTTGACATAGTATGTCTAGTGTAACCACCTTAACTTCTGTGTAATATTCCATGTGTTTTCTTTCTTTTTTCTTTTTCCTTGGGGCGTTTCTTTCTTCAACCTTCCTGCCTCGTGCCCTGCTTTACTTGTTCTCCTGTCAGATTTCCCTCCCTACATCCCTCCCAATAAGATGGTGCATCAGTGAAAGAGGATGAGAAAAGCCACCCCTTGGTTTATGGTTGACCCATGAGAGTGAGCTGTGTTCTGCTTACCATGATGGAGACACAGCATTTTTGGTGTGACTTAAAAAGCACATCACCCACCTGTCAGGCATAAAAACATTTTACTAAATAACAGATGTCCCTGCTCCTGGAGTAGGGGTCTGGAATGTGTGTTCTGCATATTTTATGGCAGGAAAAGGCCCTGTTTAAGGCGCCTTTCCAGAATTCCCCTCTATGCTAGAACAAACCATTATCAACATTATCAGGGTACTTTTGTTCTCCTGTCTGCCTCTCTCCTCTTTAAGGAAATGATGTAGATAAAAGTCCCTCACCTGTCCTGTCCTTTACCCTCTTTGAAAAATATTACATTTGATACATATTAAAATATATAATGTATGTATATGTGTGTTACAAATCAAAATAGCATAATTGACATTCATGAAGCCATCTGTTCACCTGAGAACTAGAACATCCCAACCCCAGGGCTTCACTGTTTGACCTCCTGGAGGTGAAGACATCATTTAAGGCATTTCTTGGCTCTAGTTTTGTGCATCTGTTCTGTGGTGGAAGGTGCGATGTATCAGGGAGCAGGTGAAGGATGAGCCATTCTGTTTTCACCTGAAATATAGCTGCAGGAGGCTAGGTGTGAGCCTGGTTAGTGGCACTGGAAATTTAGATCTGTGAAGATACCTGTAGGTAAGTGCTTAATTCATTTCCTCTCTTTGGGCCTCCGTTTTCTTGCCTGTACATGGAAAGGGCTAGATTAAATAATCTCTGTGTTCCCTTCTGTCCGTTGAGTAAAACATGCTTCTTTATGTTGCATCTCTGTATCTTCATTGTAAGCACCACTAAGGTAGCACCAGTCTGTGGAAAATGACACTCAACTGCATCATCTGACTGCTCTGTCCAGTTACAGAATGTCCTTCCTTGGGTGCTGATACGGTTTGGCTCTGTGTCGCCACTCAAATCTCAAATGGTAGTTACCATCATTTCCACGTGTCGTAGGAGGGACCCTGTGAGAAGTAATTGCATCATGAGGGTGGGTCTTTCCCGTGCTGTTCTCGTGATAGTGAATAAATCTCATGAGATCTGATGGTTTTATAAAGGGGAGTTTCCCTGCACATGCTCTCTCTCTTGCCTGCTGCCATGTAGGATGTGACTTTGCTTCTCCTTTGCCTTCCACCATGATTATGAGGCCTCCCCAGTCATATGGAGCTGTGAGTCAATTAAAGCTCTTTCCTTTATGAATTACCCAGTCTCAGGTATGTCTTTATTGGCAGCATAAGAACAGACTAATACAGGTGCCATTCACAGGGGTGAAAGAATTCCACTGCTTTCCCTGAGTATTCCAGGGGTTTGTATCTTTCTTCCCTGAAAGTGACTCATGGGATCAGGGAGCTGAATCCTATCCAAACCTCAAACCAATCCTAGTCATTTGTTGTCTTTGAACTCAGTTTTTCCTTTTTTTTTTTTTTTTTCAAATTTCCTTTTCCCTAGTGTCTAGTTACTGAGTCAAGATCATGGTCTCTTTTAGGGTATGAATATTTTTAAGCAGAGGAAAAAAGTGATTTGGAGGTGGGTGAAGCAGAGGATGGATCCTCACTTCAACTATTTGTGGGCCGATCAGGTTGAGGACAAAGGAAAATATTCTAAGATAGCCACATACGGGAGAGCAATGACTCATCAAAAGAGGTTCCAGGGATGCAGCTTTGGCTGATACAATAACTTTCTGACAATTCTAGCCATCTTGTGAGGAAGCTCTTTGTCCAAGAAGGCGTTTGAATGTTGAGTAATTGATTAGATCAATAAATATGTAGTATAAATATAATCAGGCCTTGGCTAGGTTCCATGAGGGAGGCAAACATGAATAAGACATTGTCCCCACAGACAGGGGCTTATAACCTGATAGACACATACCATATTCTACTTTGCAAAAGAATTATATGCTCATCTTCAGAGCCAAAAATCAACCACTGGCAAAGCACTTCAAAGAGCAGAGGAGGACGACAGGCCAAGGAAAGAGGAGCCATGATTGTGAGGGGTGACACAAGGTCCTCCTGGCCCTTGAATTAGGTCTCGCAGGTAGAAAAAAGGTGGAGGTGTGGCAGGGGCTGGGGGCAGAGACAGTGTTCCTGGGTGAACAGTTTGGGGACCAGGAAAATTGCAGCTCAGAGGAACATCATCATTTAAGAGCTTTCTGGGCCATGTGGGGTGAGTTACCACAGCATGCTGCTGGGCCCTTGTGCCCAAGGGAACACACCATTGGGATATCTCAGCATCCTTCCAGCTTCTCTGTTCAATCAGGCTGTGAACCTCAGTGTTTCCTTTGACATTCTTCCTTTCTTTCTACTACTTTCAGGGTGCCCCAGTGCGGCCTCAAGGTGAGTTCATGGACATTTTCTTTGAACCCTAAGCCAAACCACCCAGCTCCAGGATACACTGAGGAATGGGGTAGTTTGTAGAGTCATCTGGAGAACACATTCTTTTTTGAAAAATATAATTTCAACTTTTACTTTGGATTCAGAAGGTACATGTGTAGGTTTGTTACCTGAGTATATTGCATGATGCTGAGGTTTGGAATACAAATGATCCTGTCACCCAGGTAGAGAGCGTAGTACCCAATAGTTTGTTTTAAACCCTTGCCTCCCTCCCTCTCTCTTCTTGTAGTCCCCAGTGTCTTTCATTGCCATCTTTATGTTCACTAGGACTCAGTGTTTAGCTCCCACTTCTAAGTGAGAATATGTGGCATTTGATTTTCTGTTCCTGCATTAATTCACTTAGGAAAACGGCCTCCAGTTGTAACCATGTTGCTGCGAAGACATGATTTTATTCTTTTTTGTGTCTACATAGTATTTAATGGTGTAGATGTGCCACATTTTCTTTATCCAATCCACCATCGATAGGCATCTGGGTTGATTCCATGTCTTTGCCATTGTGAACAGTGCTGCGATGAACATATGAGTGCATGTGTGTTCTTGGTAGAATGATTTATTTTCCTTTGGATATATATCCAGTAATGGTATTGCTGGGTTGAATGGTAGTTCTAAGTTCTTTGAGAAATCACCAAACTGCTTTCTGCAGTGGCTGAACTATTTTACATTCCTACCAGCCGTGCATAAGTGTTTCCTTTTCTCCATAGCCATGTCTGCGTCTGTTGTTTTTTGACTTTTTAATGCTAGCCATTCTGACTGGTGTGAGATGGTATCTCATTATGGTTTTGGTTTGCATTTTTCTGATGATTAGTGACGTTGAGCAGTTTTTCATGTTTGTTGACTGCATATATTCTTTTGAGAAGTACCTGTTATATCTTTTGCCCACTTTTTAATGTTTTTCTTTTTTCTTTGCTTGTTGAATTGTTTGTTCCTTACAGATTCTGGATATTAGACCTTTGTCAGAGGCATAGTTTGTGAATATTTTCTCATATTCTGTAGTTGTCTGTTTACTGTGTTGATAGTTTCTTTTGCTCTGCAGAAGCTCTTTAGTTTAGTTAGGTCCCACTTGTCAATTTTTGTTTTTGTTGCAATTGCATTTGAGGACTTAGTCATAAATTCTTTCCCAAGGCTAATGTCCAGAATGGTGTTTCCTAGATTTTCTTCTAGGACTCTTACAGTTTGTGGTTTTACATATAAGTTTTTATCTAATTTGAGTTAATTTTTGTATAGAGTGAAAGGCAGGGGTCCAGTTTCATTCTTCTACGTATAGCTAGCCAGCTATTCTAGCACAGTTTGTTGAATAGAAGGTCCTTTCCGTATTGCTCATTTTTGTCGACTTTATCAAAGATCAGATGGCTGTAGGTGTGTGGCCCTATTTCTGGGTTCTCAATTCTGTTCCTTTGGTCTATGTGTCTGTGAACAAGTTCTCGAGGTGCAAGTGGCAATTACCCTTCCCACTAGATGATCTGTGAGGTGCCAGCAAGTCTGGAAGCATAGGCTGAGCCGTGGTCCACCTCAAGCAAAGGGCAGCCTGCCCCTGAGCCATGATGGTGGTGCCCTCCAGCAACTTGAGTTGGCACTCACATTGCATGCCACTCTTCCCTGCTTGTCACAGAGGGCTTTTTCTCTGCCCAGAAACTTTTCTGAGACTTTGGCAATGGCCCCAGTGTGGGACAGGAGACCTGGAACCCAGGCATCCAGACCCTAGTTCCCTAGGGCACCCTCCTGAGTTTACCTTTTCTCTCTAAGCCCTAACACTGCAGGATGCATTAGTGCTCTCATCTTTGGAGATGGCTACTTTCCATGCCCTAGAGAGGATGCTGTCATACTACACACACAGACACTTAAGGGGGCAGAGTGGAGTGGGTGGCGGGTAGGAAGTGACCCTTAGTGCCCTAAAGATGATTTCAGAGAAAGAGAGAAAGAAAGAGCAGTCTGATCTGTCTGTGGATTCCCACAGCATTATTAGCCCCCACTTCCTCCTCTCTGTTCCCACTGATTCCACTCCAGTTTTCTTCCCAGGAGCAGAGCACTAGCCTTCTAGCCTTTTCTCTCCTCCATTCCTTGCTGATCTGGGCCACACTCCCCTAAGACTGAATATCAGCAATATCCCTGGCTTTGTCAGCTCCAGAATGACCCCTGACTATTCCCAAGAGTTTTCCTACCTGTCCATGGCCCAAGGGCATTTTGACCAAAATGAATGAGGAGCTCGGAATGTTTGAGTGTGGTGACCCCACCAATCTTGCCTCTGTTGGGAAGGGTGTCTGGCCTCCACCACCAACATGACTCTGGGGTAGAAACCACCCTCCAGCTCCTCCTCCAAATATTGACCCGTTAGTTGACCTAGGTCTCACATGTGAACATGGGGTGCTCTGTTTCCAAGTTCTGCAGAGTATCCCCTTACCCACATTTGTATTGTGTCCACATTATTTGGTCCAGGATAAAGGCCTTACATGCTGTAGGTCGCACTCTCCTAGTACTCACTGACATGTACCTAGCTCATCTCTGAACATACTCTGTATCCTCTTCTTCCCTGAGGCTGTTCCAGCCTCCTGGATTGCACATGTATCACCTCCCCACATGCTCATTTCAACTCCTAGCAATACCTAGCACAGTATCAGTCAGTGCTGTCTGATCCATCCAGGCTGAAGGACTGTTTCCTTCAGAACCTCCTGGACTTGTGGTTTCTACCTCATTGATGGTCCTTGGAGTTAATGGCACTCTACTGGCTTGAGCCCTTTTCTCATTTCCATACTTGGTTTTTACATTCTTGAGGCTGGAGACTGCTTCTTATCTTTGGACTCCCTTCTATCAACAAAGAACCCTTCTAGGGGTGCAGTGTCCTTTGCCCAGAGAGAATGTTCAACATTTGTTTGTTAAATGGAACTGTGTAGGGCAAATGGAGGGAGGGGCAGAGGTTGGGAGTTGGCCTGCAAGTGTTTTGCATTCCCTGCTGGGGCTCTTCATTGACGCAAGGCAAGTTTGGAGTGGTGGGCCATGTCACTTGGATGCCCCAGACTCTAGAAAGCAGGCAACATAAATACGAATTACAAGTATAATATAAATTGGAACTGATGAGGGAGTCTTTTTCCTCCCAGGGGAAAGTGAGGTGAAAATCAATACGGAGAAAAACATATTTTCCCCTCACTGATTGGTACTCTTTGGAGCCCTTTCTTCATTTCCACTTTTCCCTTTATTGGCTCTCCCTAGGATTTCCTTTGTACCATATGCACATATTGTAGCCATCCAGTGGGTTCACCTTGCCTGCTGCCTAAACAGAGCCGATTTATCAAGACAGGGGAATTGCAATGAAGAAAGAGTAATTCACGCAGAGTTGGCTGTGCAGGAGACCAGAGTTTTATTATTACTCAAATCAGTCTTCCTGATTATTCAGGGATTAGAGTTTTTAAAGATAATTTGGAGGGTAGGGGCTTGGGAAGTGGGGAGTGCTGATTGGTCAGGTTGGAGATGGAATCATAGGGGTCGAAGTGAGTTTTTCTTGCTGCCTTCTGTTCCTGGGTGGGATGGCAGAACTGGTTGAGCCAGATTTCAGGTCTGGGTGGTGTCAGCTGATCCATCCAGGGCAGGGTCTGCGCAATATCCCAAGCACTGATCTTAGGTTTTACAATAGTGATGTAGAATCCCCAGGAGCAATCTGGGGAGGTTCAGACTCTTGAGACCAGAGGCTGCCCAACCCCTAAACTGTAATTTCTAATCTTGTAGCTAATTTGTTAGTCCTGCAAAGGCAGACTCGTCCACAGGAAGAAGGGGGTCTTTTAAGAATAGGGCTCTTATCAGTTTTGTTTCAGAGCAAAATCACGAACTGAATTCCTTCCCAAAGTTAGTTTGGCCTCTGCCCAGGAATGAACAGGACAGCCTAAAGGTTAGAAGCAAGATGGAGTCAGTTAGGTCTGATTTCTTTCACTGTCATAATTTCCTCAATTATAATTTTGCAAAGGTTGTTTCGACACAGCCTTTTGCTCTTCCTTCTCTGCTGAGTATAGAGAAAAAAGGGAGATGTGATGGGAGTCTCTGGCTCTTGGGATCACAATTTGTTATTTTTGCGTTTAGGCCCTGACTTCCTTTATGGCTGGCCAGTGGCATATGTGGGCATAAACTTGGAGTCACCTTGCATCTTGCTTTATAGCAGCACAGTCAGGACTTCCAGCTATGTGATCCCTGGCAAGTTTCTTAGCCTCTTTCTGCCCCTCTTTATTGTTTTGTCAAATGGCTAGGATAATAACCCCTCCCCCAGTCATGTTTACGGAAATGAAATGATAACAATAATAGCAGCAGTAATCAGAATTTATTGAGTAGTTACCATAAGCCAGGCCTTGTACTATGGTTTTACATGTATTAAGTATTTTAATCCTCGTGGCAATCTTACGCAGTATATATAGGAGTATTACCATCTCTACTTCATAGAGAAGGAGACTGGGGCACAGAGATGGTGAGAAACTTGATTATGGTGACACAGCCAGTAACTGGTAGAACTAGGATTTGAACCCAGGCAGTCTAGCTGCCAGAGTTCAAGCTCTGACCACCATGCAATGGTCTATAGCAAATGCCAGGTGGAAATGATGTCAAAGATCATGGCAGAGCAAGGACTTCTGAAAATTATCTCCTTCATAAAAGCAATAAGAAAACAGACATAAAATATCAGAACCAACAATTTTTGGAACTTTAAATTAAAGGTTTGTAGAAACTTGGGGGGTGTTTATTTAAAAAAAAAAAGGCTAAATCTCAGAACAATAAGCTTTATGGTGTTTTACGCTGCTCTGTTCCCATCTCTGCCTCCAGCTCTGCAGTAGCTTTGAAAATTCACAGCCTGAACCTAAATGCAACTTGCTCATGAAGTCCTTGCTAATCCATCCCCTGGACATGCAGTTCTTTAGAGGGTGGCTTATGACCTGACTTTAACATTTATTTTAATTTCCTTTGTATTACAGCTAGCCAATTATTTAGCTATATCCTCATCTCAGTTGAAGGACTTTGAGGCTAGGGACTATTTCTTATTCTTCCTTCATAGTATATACCAAAGTGCTTTGTATCTAGAAAATGCTCAATAAATATCTTTTCATCAATTAAAAAAAAGAAAATTCACAGCCTGAAAATGAAATTACACTGAAATCTAGCAGTCTGGCAGCCACCCGTGGGAGAGGAGAGTGGGCCTGGAGTTCCTGCAAAGCCTCATTCCCACAGAATTGTCACTATTTTACCTGGAGGATGCTGCTTACAAGGCTGTCTTTGTTTGCTTGACTTGAGCTTGTCCAGTGAGAAAAGCATTTTACCCAGGGACCCCTGTTGAAAACAATTAGGGGTAATTGATAAACTCTGTGAGGCAATGGATAGCTGCTGGGACAAACAATAAACTTACAAGGAAAACAAAAACCAAAGCTTAAAAAAGAATAAAACTGAGGAATGAGATGTTCACTGGGACTTTGAAGAGCTTTGACATATTCCAGGGAATCCAGAAAGGCACACACATTTAGAAAGGTGTGTGCATACTCAGGAAAGACCTCAATAGGACCTATTCTCTCACCCCTGGCTGACCTTAAGGCTCTGTGCAAGGGGGAAGTGAAGGCTAACATAGAGTTGTAAACTAGCTATCGGAGTGTTGAAAGTATGGCTGAACATGTAAATTGAGCTCCATGGTAAAGACTAGGAGATTTATTGGTTCCAGAAGTTTAAGAGAAATAAATTTCTGTCTAGTCATCATCTGGTCATTAAACTGAGTAGAGACTTCAGTGGCCACACATGAGAAAGAATGTAGACAATACAGAATTAGTTCAGAAAAGTAACTAAACAAATAAACAACATTTAGCAAGAAAAGGAAAATTGAAAAGTAAAAGTAAAACTGTTTCTACTAGATCTTATGTAGATGACATGATCTTATATAGAGGGCATGATCTTATATAGAGAAAAATTTAAAGAATCCACTAAAATTTTATTAACACTAATAAACAAGTTCAACATGGTTGCAGGATATAAGAATAATGTACAAAATCAATTGTATTTCCATATACTAGCAGTGAACAATCTGGAAGTAAAATTAAGAAAGCAATTGCATTTATCATAGCATCAAAAAAATTAAAATGCTTAGGGATTGTGAAAGGAAAATAAAAAATTGGGACCCCAATTCACTATGCCAAAAGAAAAAAAATTAAGCTGAAATCTGAGTCGTGCAAGAAGCTGCCTTTCCTTTTGTTCCTAAGCAGGTAGCTGCAGATAAAAGTTAAATATCTCCACAGGTAGCAACGCTATGTTCGCCTTATCATGAGTGCAAGACAAATACATAATTGACTATTCTCCTACCTGCTCCTTGTCTCTTGCAACATGTGGTTTCAGTAATATGACCGTACTCTCCTTCTTTCATCTTTAGCCTGCTTTTCCCCTCTAAATATTGAAGCCCTAAAAATCATTTTTAAAGAACGACACAGACCTGTCTCCCAGGCATGTGTACATAACCTTGGCAAAATAAACCTCTAAATTGATTGAGATCTGTCTCAGATACTTTTTGGTTTACAGGATGTATTTACCAAATGAGGTACAAGGCTTGTACACTAAAAACTACAAAAATGCTGCTGAAAGAAACTAAGGAAGATAAGGCAAATGCAAAGTCATTCTGTGTTCATGGATTGGGAGACTCGAATTGTTAAGATGGCAACACTCCTAGATTTGATCTACAGACTCAATGCAATTGGTATCAAACTTCCAGCTGCCCTTTTTAAAAAAATAGCCAAGACAATCTTGAAAAAGAGAAATAAAGTTGGATGACTTATGCTTTCTGATTTCAAAGCTTAGTGCAAGGTGCAGTATTCAAAACAGTGTGGTACTGAAATAAGGCTAGACATATAGATCAATGGAATAGAATTGAGAGTCCAGAAATAAACCCATATATCTATGGTCAATTGATTTTCCACAAGAATACCAAGGCCATTCAATAGGGAAAGAATAATCTTTTCAACAAATGGTGTGGGGACAATTGGATACCCACATGTAGAAAATAAATTTGGACCTCTACCTCACATCACACATGAAACTTTAGCTCAAAATGGATCAAGACACTAAATGGAAGAGCTACAACTTTAGAAGGAAACATAGGTATAAATTATGGGCAACAATTTCTTAGTTATGACACCAAAAGCACAGCAACAAAAGAAAAAACAGATAAACTGGCCTTCGTCAAAATTAGAAACTTTTATGCATCAAAGGACACTATCAAGAACATGAAAAGACAAGTCAGAATGGGAAAAAATGTTGCCAATCATCCAGAATGATTTAGTATCCAGCATATATAGAGAATTTAGTATCCAGAATAAATAGGGAATTCTTATAACACAACAATAAAATGACAAACAACCCAACTGAAAAATAGGCAAAGGACTTGAATAGATGTTTCTTCAAAGAAGAAATACAAATGGCCAGAGATAAGAGCAAAGGTATAGAGTATGCACAGTTTCAAATGAGCCCCAGAGTTGTTTTTTTTTTTTCTTATTTAAAAAACCTCAGAAGTTCCTTTCCCAGGAGACTTGCATGAAGGGGCCAGGATTTCTGTGGGTTGGGCCTGTGTTATGAGTCATGCAGTCAGAGCAGGCTGAACATGATGGCTGTCACGCCACGGTGATCCAGTGCTGGGAGGAGGTGGCAGTCCTGGGTCTACACTGCCGGGGGCTTGGTGTGTGATTTGTTGTAGACAAATATTTGGTCCTTTTCAAAGAGGAGCCCAGTATCATTCAGCCAAGAAGCTAGGATCTGACAAAGCCCCAACATCAGCCTCTGCTGTGCAATGCTAATTTTTATTTTATTTGACTTATTTTCTTTCTTTCTCCCTTCCTTCCTTCCTTCCTTCCTTCCTTCCTTCCTTCCTTCCTTCCTTCCTTCCTTCCTTCTTCCCTCCCTCCCTCCCTCCCTCCCGTCTTTCTTCTTCTTTCTTTCTTTCTTTCTTTTCCTTCCTTCCTTCTTTCTTTCTCTTCTTTCTTTCTTTCTTTTTCTTTCTTTCTTTCCTTCTTTCTTTCTTTCTTCCTCTCTCTCTCTTTCTTTCTTTTCTTCTTTCTTTCTTCTTTTTCTTTCTCTCTCTCTGTCTCTCTCTTTCTCTCTTCCTGTCTTCCTTTCTTCCTTATGGAGTCTCTCTGTCACCCAGGCTGGAGTGCAGTGATGTGATCTCTGCTAATTGCAACTTCCGCCTCCCAGATCCAAGTGATTCTCCTGCCTCAGCCACCCTAGTAGCTGGGATTACAGGCACACACCACCGCACCCAGCTAAGTTTTGTATTTTTAGTAGAGACAGGGTTTTGCCATGTTGGCCAAGCTGGTCTCGAATGCCTGGCCTCAAGTAATCCACCCCCCTCAGCCTCCCAAAGTGCTGGGATTACAGGTGGGAGCCACCACACCTGGCTTGATGTACTTTCTTTGCAATCATCTTTTTGTTGTTTTGATCCTTTAGCTTTATAAAATATCTATTGGTTTAGGTTGCAGGACAGGTGTGTTTATTTGAATAAATGAATCAACAAATGAATAAATAAACCAGTATAGGCCAAATGAATATGTCATTAATTAGGTTAAACATGGCAGAGCATGAGGTCAGTACCCTGATGGGTTTGGCTGAAATTCTTTGAAATATTAATCTGAGACACATAGGTATGAGTCTACCTGACTAATGACCAATGATCAACTTACCATGTGGCTTCCTCACTCCACAGGAACCCCCCAGGCAGAAGCAGGGACCATTCACTTCTCCTTATGCTCACTACTCAGCGTGAATCAGCATGACATTAGTATTTCTGTGCAAGTCTCAATTATTTATTGAGCACAGAAGGAATACTTGCTTTCTCAGCATAGCCTTGGGTATCAGCCTCAGCCTCCCTGTGTCTAGGCCTCCTTTGTTTCTCGTTCACTGTGGGCAGCTGTGTGCCACTTTTCACAATTGCCTCCCTGGTATGTGAAGAACCAGCTTTGATTTATTCATTCAGTACCTGTCAGGCAAATTTTGCCTGCATGATGTTGATAGAGTGAGCTTTCTTGAGTTGCCCATTCTTTTTGCCTAGCTAGGATGATCCTGAGAACTCTAGTTGTGGCAAAATAGAGATTCCTCATAGTCTTGGGCTACACTGTGCTATAGACCTCAGCTCTGTCTCTAGAGGGAGACGAAAGGAGAAACACGATGGGAAATTGCTGCAACAGGAAGCCAGTCACTAGAGAAAAGGAGACCCCCACTTCCTGCCCCACTTCCTGCCATCCATAATTTAGTCTGTATTTGTGCAAGGGCAACTCAAGCTATGAAATGCTCTTGAAATCCCTAAGTTCTTCTTTAGAACCAACTGCCTTTGGAAAGTGCAGAAGTCAGAGCTAAGTGGACATTCCTTTTGATTGGGTCCTGCCTTATCATCTGGTACTTAAAAGGTTTTGGAAGACCTTTTCAAGGCTTCGAAACACTGTTTTTAAATAAGAGTGTCGGTTCTGCCCTCCTGAGCTGGAACCCCTGAAGCACTTCCTCAACATCTTCTTTCTGTCCTGACCTCTTGATTAGTTGGGGCCAGAGGAAGTGGCTAGCAGCTGAGCATCATGCATCTAGAAATGGAGTATGTGTCTGGCATGATTTCAACAGGAGGTGGGATGGTCTATTCCAGTTTTGCTTCGTCCTGCTGTGTGACCAGGACAAGTTGGACAAGTTACTTTTCTGGCCTCATTCTCCACACTCACAAAATTCTGTTCATAATCACCCACATTGGGCTTTTGTGAAATTAAAAGTTAAATTAAAAAGTCTATAATGAGTGTTTAGCACATTCTCTCTGTTATTCAGTCAACGGATCTTTTTTGGAAGTTCTGCTATAGGCCAAGTACCATTCCAGTTGCTGGGAATAAAATAGCAAATAGTCACTTTTGGTCCTAAACCTAAATTTAAGCTAGATCATCCCTCTTTAAGGCGGGGACTTATCTTCTGCCTCCTTGGTCTCCTGTCCTCCCGAATATTGTGTTTTTGCATTTTTAAAACATTGTTTAATACTGGTGAAAACTGAACACTGGCTGTGTGCTTGGCACAGTTCCAAGCTTTTACATACGCATTTGTTACGATAAACAAGCAGGGCTTACAGGGTGTCATCCTAAAGCCACCTTATCTCTGAGTCCCAGTACTTCCTCAGACTCATTCTCTAGGGCCAGCTAGTCCCCTGCCCTGTGATGAAAATCTGGGGCAGACTCACAACTTTTCTAGTTACTCTTAAGTAAGAAAACCCCCCTGGTTTCTCTAGTCTCCCTGAATAGCCTCAGTACAGTAATTTGTATGTCCAGGCCTATGGGAGGGTCGTAACTTCTCAAGTTTATTTAGAGTGAAGCCTGCTTCTCTTCTTTCTCCCACTGCTTGGGCCTTGGGTAGTCTGGAAGTCATTGGTGGGCCGGGCCATGACTTCCCACCCCGCTCCTGGCTGCCTTGGGCAGGAACCAACCAACATGCAGCCCAGGTCTGTGTCTCCCTCCTGCATTCCTGCATCGCCTGCCACTGGCCTATAGGAAACACTCTCCTGTCTTTTCCTTTAAAAGCCCTGGGAATGGCTGGGCGCAGTGGCTCACGCGTGTAATCCCAGCACTTTGGGAGGCCAAGGCGGGCAGGAGTTCGAGACCAGCCTGACCAACATGGTGAAACTCCGTCTCTACTAAAAATACAAAAATTAGCCGGGTGTGGTGGCAGGTGCCTGTAATCCCAGTCACTCTGAAGGCTGAGGCAGGAGAATCGCTTGAACCCAGGAGGTGGAGGTTGCAGTGAGCCGAGATTGTGCCATTGCACTCCAGCCTGGACAACGAGAGCAAAACTCCATCTCAAAAAAAACAAAAAACAAAAAACAAAAGACACCCACCCTCCCTACCCCGCCCCAAAGGAAAAAAAAAAATCCTGGGAGCATGGGCATTCCTAACTCAGCAAGCTCTCCCCAGAGTTCTGGCCAGACATGGTTTCTTGCCCTTCAAATTTTTCTAGGTGTGGTTCTGATCCCAGTCCTCTGTGTCCAGCAGGTTACAGGCCACAGAGACCACTGAGACTCTCAAGTGATCTCTGTGAAGTGCCCCCTCACTTCCCTTAACTTGAGAAGAAAGCAGCCCATTCCCCACATCTTCCCCAGGAAGGGGAAGAGAAAACATCAATGACTCTTTCTTAAAAATCCTCTACTTTTAATTTTTAAAAAACACTCTTGATGTGGGAAAGGGGCTCAAACCTTTTGTATTTTTGTCTTGGCGCTCAGTCTAAACAGAAGGTGCAATAGTGGATAATTCTATTTCTTCCTCACAACAACCTTATGAGATAGATACTCTTATGCCTCTTTAAGAGAGGCACACAGAGGTTAAGAAATGTGCCCATGGTCACACAGCTAGTAGGAAGAACCAAGACAGGCCTAGGCAGCCTGACCACAGAGCCTGTGCCCTTAAACTATATGCTGTACCATCATCTGATCTGAGTTCCTGACACTTGGATTTGCCATCTGCGTACTTTTAAGCCCATCTTTTAAAACTACACTCACTGACATGTTGATTTGTCTTATTGCTTCTGGGAGTTCTGTGTCACCTTGTCAAAGTTTCAGGAATTACTCTAAGCACACCACTGATAGCTCTTGAGAAATGTGGTTGAGATACATTCAAGAGCTTTAGTTTAATTGTCTGGAACTCTTTTTTTTTATTTTTTATTTTTTTTTTTGAGACCGAATCTCACTCTGTGGCCCAGGCTGGAGTGCAGTGGTGCGATCTCCGCTCACTGCAAGCTCCGCCTCCCAGGTTCACGCCATTCTCCTGCCTCAGCCTCCCGAGTAGCTGGGACTACAGGCACCTGCCACTACACCCGGCTAATTTTTTTGCATTTTTTAAGTAGAGATGGGGTTTCACCGTATTAGTCAGGATGGTCTCGATCTCCTGACCTCGTGATCCGCCCACCTCGGACTCCCAAAGTGCTGGGATTATAGGCGTGGGCCACCGCGCCTGGCCTGTCTGGAACTCTTGATAAGAATCTTGGAAGCAAAGTCTGTGTTCCCACGGTTATTCACAAACACACTCATTAAGTCAGTCAACTCCTCACTCTGGTTTCCTTGGTGCTAACTGTGCACAGGCATGTATGCTCTTAGTTTGTTCTTTGCATGTGCTCAGCGATCATGCATTCAGTCAGTCCTGAATGATCACACACTCGCCCCAGACCTTGGGGTTGTCTCCCCAGTTGGTACTTGAGCTCTTCAAAGCAGGAATCTATCTTTTACTTCCTTGGTCTCCTGTCCTCATGCTCCCAGGTGGCACATTTCTGGCCCATGCTGGCCTCTCCTGCTGCATCTTCTACCAGGTTCCTTTTTGTTCCTTGACAGAGTCCCCATAGACTTTTTAGTTCCTCATTCTTGCCGTCTCTCTTCCCTCCCCACTTTCCTCCGAAGGATCTTTCCACAGATTACCGTTGGCCAGAATTCTCTTACCTTCTCACTTCATCTGGGCTAATTCCTGCTCAATCTTCAGATCCCAACTCAAGGATCACTTCCTCTAGGGGGTCCTCCCTGATTTCTCTAAGGAATTCAATCCCCTTAATATTAACTTTCCTAGCATCCTCTCTCTTTTGCAATATTTGTCATTCTTGCAACTTTACACATACAATTTTGGGATTCTTGTCTGCCTCCCTCACCAATGGTAAGGTCTATAGAGGCAGAGGCAATGTTTTTCTTCTCTCTTTTTTTTCTTTCCCTTCTCTTTTTTCAGCTCTGGGTTCCAATGCCAGCTCTGCCATGTACTAGCTGTGTGATCTGGGGCAGGCTGCTCCAGCATTCTCTGCTTCAGTTTCCTTATTGTATAATGGGGATAATAACAGCGCCTATCTCAAGGGCTTTTTATGAGAATTAAATAAGATAAACTTTGCAAAGTACTTACAGCAATTCCTGAGGCACTTTTAGGTACTATGCAAGTATTTGTTAAATAAATATCAGGTTAAAAATGCTTGAATAATACATAACAAAGGTGAATTAATACCAACTTCACTGTTAATTTTAGGAGTTCTGGTTCTTCCCTCTTAACCCCCTTTGGGTGATATCTAAGCAGGACCTGCTGATAGCCACATCCTCCACAGCATAGCTGGTGTTACAGGGAGGGCCTGGGGACCTTACTAAGGACCTGTCAGATATCCAGCCCTGTTTTATTTCTAGTGCTAGGAATGCTAAAAAGTATGTGTCCAGGGAGGGTGACTCAGGGCATTAGAAGGGATGATCCACTGCTCGAGTTCCCAGACAGAACTTTTCAGACAGAATTTCTGGGAAAAGCAAAACCAGTGGTGGGCACTGAGGATTTCATTTTGCAATATTCTGCCAGACCCAAAGCCTGGTCTGCTCAGGAGGGGGACAGCCCAGTGGATTATGGGAGATTTCTCAGGATCCTGAGACAATTAATGATGCTACTTTTGACATGCCTGAGGGTGGCTAAAACTGAAACACAGAGCAATTATGCAACCCAGCCAGTCACGTAGCATCAGCAAGGCTGAGCGGGGTCAGATTTCTGGACTCCAGACTTACGTTTAATCCGATGAGATTCACAGCCATGCTGTTATCCCAGCATAGACTTTGTTTAGTCACAGAAGCTGTTAACATAATTTCAGAGATGTGTGGCCAGGGACTCCTGGGTCATCTGGTAAAAATGACGTTACCAGGAAATGAAAGTACTCAAAGCTCTAGAGAAAGTGTGTGTCAGGATCAAATAGGAAAAAACAAACAAACAAACAAACAAAAAAACCCACATTAAAACAAGAAGACCAGAACAGGCTTATGTTGGTCTGTTCTCACATCGCTAATAAAGACACACCTGAGATTGGGTAATTCATAAAGGAAAGAGGTTTCACTGACTCACAGTTCTGTATTGCTGGGAAGGCCTCAGGAAACTTACAGTCATGGCGGAAGGCAAAGGAGAAGCAGGTACCTTCTTTACAGGGTGGCAGGATGGAGTGCGTGCAAGCAAAGGAAATGCCAGACTCTTATAAAACCATCAGGTCTCGTGAGACTCAGTCACTATCATGAGAGCAGCATGGGGGAAACAGCCCCCATGATTCAATTACCTCCACCTGGTCCCACCCTTGACACATGGGGATTACAATTCGAGGTGAGATTTGGGTGGGGACACAGAGCCAAACCATATCAGGCTGCATATGTAGGCAGAGAAACTACTGTACTATGGACAACATAGGTATAGGGTAAGAGTATTACTGCTTCACTGATAACTTCTAGAACATGCTGAGGTTGGTGCAGCCTCCAGTACTTAAAATAATATGAATTCAGAAAAAGACAACTTGTAGTTCCACGTGTGTATTTATGTATGAGTATCTAGTTATGTCAGAATTCACATTTTTTTTTAAAAAAAAAGTTTTATGAAGACTCAAAAGAAGTTGGAAAAATGTCCGTCTTTCACTTCCTACTCTTTCTCAGTTTCTTTTTGTTTTCCATTCAATGAGACAAAAGGTAGTGGAAAAAGAATGGGTTTTGGAGTTGCATAGATCTGGGGTCAAGTACTGACTGTACTGCTAGTGATTTGACCTGGAGCAACTTTGCCTCTTTGACTCTTTGACTTTCAGTTTCCTTATCTATGAAATGGTTGTAATAATACCTGACCTCACAGGACTTATGTGTACTTGGTACATGATAGACACTAAGCTAGATTTGAACTGCAGTGTATCTTAGACTCATTTAAAATACAAGTTTAAAATGGATTTATCAAAACAGAATAATATCGATGCAAAGATAGACAGATAGATCAAAGGAACAGAATGAAGAGTTAAGAAATAGACCTGCTTATATAAGGTTAATTGATTTTCAACAAAGTTTCCAAGATAATTTTAAACAGGAAAAGGAGTCTTTTCAACAAATGATGCTGGAGCAATTGGACATCCATAGGCAAAACAAAAACAAACAACCCCTCCCAAAAATCCTTGACCCGTATGTTACATTGTAGACTAAAATTAACTTGAAATGTATCATAGACCTAAATGTAAGGCTGAAACCATAAAACTTCTAGAAGCAAAACAGGAGAAAATCCTCATGACTGGGTTAAGCAAATATTTCTTTGATAGGATTCAAACAGCACAACCAAAAACATTTAAAATAAATTGGACTTCATCAGAATTAGATATGTTTGCCCCTGAAAAGACACTGTTCAGGAAATGGAAATGCTAGCCGAAATTGATTTATTTCTTTAACATTGCTGTCTCCTAAAACTGAGGCCCGGGGTAGATATAATTAATAATTCTTGTGCAGTCCCATCCTCTCCCGACAGAGTGCACTTTCTAGACGTACCCTCTCTCCCTCATTCTTTATGCCATTATTCAGTGCCATCATTCTCGCAATCCCTGTCATGAGTGAGGGCTGGGAAGAAGATTGAGCTATGCGTTTTGAAGTTGGAATTCCCTTCTCTTAAATTCCATTCCTGGGAGTGACAGACAGGGGAAGGAGCAGTGATAAAAAGTCTGGAGTTAAAAGTCTGGAGATGGGCACACACATGACAGGAGGCAACCTGAAGCCCTTGGGAGCAACAGTGTACTCCTAACAATGACAACTAAAAGCAGGCACTGAGCATGTGCATTTGGCCAGACATGGTGCTTTCTTTGCATCATTTCATTGAACTATTTTATTCTGTTCTGTTCTATTCTATTCTATTCTATTCTATTCTATTCTATTCTATTCTATTTATTTAGAGATCTCGCTCTGTCACCCAGGCTGGAGTGTAGTGGCATGTTCAGACCTCACTGCAGCCTTGAACTCCTGGTCTCAAGTGATCCTCCCACCCCAGCCTCCCAAGTAGCTGGGACTACAGGCACTCGCCACCAGGCCTAGTTAATTTTTGTATTTTTTTGTAGAGATGGGGTCTCACTGTGTTGCCCACGCTGGTCTCAAACACCTGGGTTCAAGTGATTCATCCACCTCAGCCTCTTCAAGCATTGGGATTACTGAAATAAGATACTGCAGTTGGCCTCATTTAACTCTAGTAGAAATATCCATGCAGGAAGTATGTGGGAATCGGGGCAGCAGGGACTCCAAGCAGGCACCCCAGAATTTCTTCTGGGCTGTTCCTTCCCTGACGCCTGCAATTAGTCCTGCTCTTCCTTTGGCTCTGACTTGCTTTGTCCTTTGGAATTCATTCTCGATGTTTCCCCACACTCATCTGTTTTCTTGGTTGTATTCCCTTGGGACTGTTGGCTCAGGTTTGGGGATTTATTATGTTTAAAACTTCAGCCTCTGTTTGGCTTCCTGGCACCAGGCTTTGTACTTCCTGCTCCTTGAATCTGGTAACTCCTATCCCCACCTCCTTTCTGCCTACTCAAAGCTTCCAGTCTTTGGTGTTGGACAATCCCTGGATGATGACCAATCTCGTATGTCCTAAGGTATACAATAAACAATACCAGGGTCAACAATCAACAGGCATCTCTTTCTTGGGCCCGTCTTGTTCTAGTGTCCCAGACATTCCAGTGTAGGCTTAGATATAGATGGAAGTGTTCTAGTGTTTATGATGGACACCTGTTGAAAAGACCAAGTCTACCATGGCTGAGGTAGCTATGGAGGGTTTTACGTATTAACACAATGGTGAGGGTATCTTTACTGGTGTGAGCACAGTTCCACTGTATGGATGATCGTGATGCTGGAGTGGTCGATGGTTGGTACCTCCAGTGCCAGCTGGGGATTTATGGATGAACACAGGTGAGTAGTCAAGTGGGAAAAATGGCAGCATTCAGTTCATCTTCCTATTCTTCCTCCAGGTGTCTTCTTAGAATCAGGATCAGGTGCAAACCCAGGGGGGTTCCTGTAGCAGCAGTGAAAATTCCAGTGCCTAAGCTATATATGTTCAAGCAGGTCAGGTGGATATTGCATGCGTCAGTTTGACTACAGCAGAACCATGAGAGACGTTTCCTTTAGAGTTGGCCCACAAGACAGTCTGGCTGCAATCCACAGGCCACAGACAACTGGAGGGAGTGGATCTCTCCCAGTTTCTTTCCACTTAGCATGAAAGCCTCAGAATAAGCAGCACAGGGAGCAGAGAGACTGACATTAAAGCCTGCGATTCCTCTTCCAATTTTGATCACAGCAGCCATTTAAACATAGGGTCTACCGAGGTTTAAAAAACTTGAACTGTGCTTAGTTGCACTCTGAAATAGTCCTGCTCCTCCCCTGACCTGCCAGAGACAGCAAAGAGACGTGTCAATAGCCTCTGCATGAGGCTTCGGAGGAGCAGCTGTGTATGGCAGGACGGAACAAAACCTGCCCATAGTATCTTTTACCACAACATGTTTCCACTTAATGCAGACCACTGGAAAGAACGTTGGAGCTTTTAAAAAAAATTATTATAAACATAGGTTTGTGACCTTGATGTGGAAGGCAGCTAGAATCTCTGCTTTTAGAGGGCTAAGCAACACCAGCCAGCCTTCAATCTTAGAAGGGTTAAGCTGAAAGGGTCTCAAAAGGTCACGTGGTTTATATAATCCTACCTGCAGAAGACCCCCCCAGGCACAACGATTTTACAGACGAGGACTGTGAGGTGCGGAAAGGTTAAGGAAGGATTTATCATATTTGCATAAGGAGTGGGAGAACTGAAACCGAAGCCCCAGTTCCTTGACTGTAAATCCCGCACTTGCTTCCAACTGTCTTTCATCCAGATTATGGGATTCAGCTGCCTCTGAAAACCTGTAGCCCAATAATGGTTATTCCCCAGGAGCCGCACGAAGCATGAGCTAATTTTCAGTGAGCGCGGACTTTGGGGTAACGGTTCCAACACAGCACATTCCTTTCTCCTCTTTTCACTCATCGTCACGGCTACCTGAAAACCCTGGACGGGTGCTGGGGCGTGAGGAGCAGTTCCCACTTCCCAGTCTTTTTCACTTTTCACAGCTGCAAAGTTCAGGGAGTTGAACTGCAGTGCTTTCAGTTCACTGCTCACTCTGCCACGATCGACCTCTGTTGTAAATTTTCCTCCCAGAGCACGTGACGATGCACTTCTTGACTATATATCTCAACTGCAGCAGCGGAGTTGTCAGAGCGCAGAGCCGGACAGAGCAGAAGAACCCTCTTGGACTGGACGATTTGGGAATTCAAAACTTGGGACAAACTGTCAGCCTTGGTAAGTTAGCAAGGCTACACTTTGCTTCAGAAACATTTGAAAGAGGGACATTTTTGCCAATTAATAGATGAATTTTTTTCCTTTATTTTCTTTCTGCTTTTCTTTGTTCTAAGGAAACATTGTTTTGAATTTAAAATAGTTTGGTTTTGGAAACACAATGTAAACTTTGTTTCTGCTCAGTTAAAATACGTTTCCCAATTTTAAAGATACTATTTACTGTATGCTCCTGTCTTACATTGATTTTTTTTAAAAAATCAAAGTAATACTGCTCACTACAAACAGGACAAATGTGTACACTAAAAAAAAAAGTCCTTCTTACTTTTCCCAGTGAACCTTCCCGGGCTTCTCTCCCGTGCACTCCAAGCCCTCATAGCTCACTCTTGTCAGCTGTTTGGCGAAGCCTCTTATGCTATTTCTTTCATGCACTTTTAAGCTTTTTTGGTATTGCAGTTCCATAAACCTCGTGCTCCCCCACCTCCCTGTGCCCAGGACCTGGGGGAGAGTTCTAACCTGCGGCTTTTTCCCCAGCCCCTGCTGTGCAGGCAGCCTCAATGCTGAAGATGGAGGCTCTGAACAGCACGCACCCCGGCACCGCCGCCTCCAGCAGCCCCCTGGAGTCCCGTGCGGCCGGCGGCGGCAGCGGCAATGGCAACGAGTACTTCTACATTCTGGTTGTCATGTCCTTCTACGGCATTTTCTTGATCGGAATCATGCTGGGCTACATGAAATCCAAGAGGCGGGAGAAGAAGTCCAGCCTCCTGCTGCTGTACAAAGACGAGGAGCGGCTCTGGGGGGAGGCCATGAAGCCGCTGCCCGTGGTGTCGGGCCTGAGGTCGGTGCAGGTGCCCCTGATGCTGAACATGCTGCAGGAGAGCGTGGCGCCCGCGCTGTCCTGCACCCTCTGCTCCATGGAAGGGGACAGCGTGAGCTCCGAGTCCTCCTCCCCGGACGTGCACCTCACCATTCAGGAGGAGGGGGCAGACGATGAGCTGGAGGAGACCTCGGAGACGCCCCTCAACGAGAGCAGCGAAGGGTCCTCGGAGAACATCCATCAGAATTCCTAGCACCCCCGGGACCCCTGCCGGTGGCTCCATCAGCCAGCAACCTTAGAGAGAGGAAAGACAGTTTTCAAGTGTCTGGTTTCACTTTCACAGTGCGGCTGCCACTTTGAAGAGACCCTCGGTAAACCCCTGATTCGGGGTGGGGTGGGGGACTAGGCTCAGCCGGAACCAGCACCTCCAAGGAGTCCGGGAGGTGCCTGTGGTTTGCACCCACCACTGAAAAAGCCGCGGAGATGCGCAGCGTGTACACTGACTTTGGGGCCTGGGTGTTGGGGTTCTGATCAGAATTTGGCGGGATGATATGCTTGCCATTTTCTCACTGGATGCCCTGGGTAGCTCCTGCAGGGTCTGCCTGTTCCCAGGGCTGCCGAATGCTTAGGACACGCTGAGAGACTAGTTGTGATTTGCTATTTTGCCTAGAGCTTTGTCCTTCTAGATCTGATTGGCTGTAAGTATCTCTACTGTGTACCTGTGGCATTCCTTCACAGTGGGTTACAAGCTTCTTTTGGATTAGAGGGGGATTTTTGATGGGAGAAAGCTGGAGATCTGAACCCAGCCCATTTGCACACTATAAGAAAAAAAAGTAACTTTTAAACCTGTTAACATTGGCCGGGGTTATAAGAGATGATGTGCTATTTTGACCTTTTGTCTAACTTATGACCTTGAACTCTGACCTGTGACCATGCAGCATCACATGCTGGCATGATGTTCTTTGGATCAGAAGAGCTTCCCCAAAATCTAACCTGCACTCCCGATGGTGGTTCAGGAGACTCTTCCTGATCTTTCTAGAAGGGGTAAGGTGGGGTCGAACAAGGCCAAGCCGTTAGCTCTGCTGCTGCTCAGTTTCCCAGCCTAGTTTTCTGAGTTGGGAGAGGACATAATGTGGTATTTCGTCACGTAGCTGAGACCTAGAAGGGCTTACTCAGGCGGAGATTGCACAAAGCTGGGCTCCAAGTTCCGTGCTTCCTGATCCCGAGCCCTGACACTCATTTGCTGTGTGGTCCCGGGCATGTCATCAAGAAGCTCGCTGTCTGCATGAGGCTCCTGACGATCTCCATCCCCAGGGGGTTGGGAGGATGTCTTTAGATTTTAGGACTCTGTGATAAATATTCCACAGCCTGGTGTGAGGAAGCTTGGACCAAATGCTTCCCCTTTGGCCGGTTAGTCTGAACAAGGATCTGCTGATTTAAAGGAGCAGTTGGAGATTCAGAACACATATAACTGGGGAATTCAGGGCAAGCTACCAACCCAGCCCTGCTCTAGTTTTCCCAGGACTGAAGGAAAGAGGCAGACACCACATTCTCCTCTGCAAAGTTCTCTGGAGAATGTGTGATGTTAACACTCCCAGCTAAGGGAAAGCAAAGTCTAAAGGAAAACACACAGGAATGCTTCCAATGTCTCCAAGTATTCATGTGGTCAACAGTTTCACAGATCCGTTAGGCCCTTAAAGACAAGGAGGAAGTAAAAGGTCAAATTTAAATCTATTTAAAAAAACTTTAAAAAAAATTATTTATTTATTATTTTTTTTTATTTTTAAGACAGAATCTCGCTCTGTTGCCCAGGCTGGAGTGCAGTGGTGCAATCTTGGCTCACTGCAACCTCCACCTCCTGGGTTCCAGCGATTCTCCTGCCTCAGCCTCCTGAGTAGCTGGGATTACAGGCGCCTGCCACCACGCCTGGCTAATTTTTTGATTTTTAGTAGAGATGGGGTTTCGCCATTTTGGCCAGGCTGGTCTCAAACTCCTGGCCTTAAATGATCCTCCCACCTCGGCCTCCCAAAGTGCTGGGATTACAGGCACGAGCCACTGCACCCGGCCACTTTTTTTTTTTTTTAAAGAAAAATGCTCTGCATGGATTGGAGACACAGCAATAACTACTGTTGCCATGGAAGGGTTAACAGTGTAGGAGCTGGTTTATCAGTCCGCTTTGACATACAGCTAAAGGAAATTTATGTTTGGGGGAAAAAGGCCCTCTGTTCACTTTAAAATTCAGTGTGGATTTACGCCAAAGGGGGCTGTTTAAGTTGAAAGAAGCCAAGTTAAGTTTGGCCTCTTGCCTGGAATCACTTGAATTCTGAAATTTCACTGCGACGGACATGTGCCTTGTCACATTTTCCATTGCTTAATCCTGAAGTTTGGTGCAAGTCTCTCTGCACCTATTAAAAAGTGATGTATATACTTCCTTCTTATTCTGTTGAGTTGTATAGAATTGTCTTTTGTATTTAACACTTTGTAATTTTCACAATATTTTTTAATTTAAATAAATAAACACATTTTTTTCCCTCCTGGGAAGTCATGAATTCTTTGTTTGATTTTTCAATATAATTGTTAGTTTCGAAGACATCACAGATACGTTTCCCAAGACATCTCTGGATTTTGCTCCTCTCCCAAGTCAGTATCTCCTGAGGGCGTATCTTATTTCTGTCTGAACCATGGGGTGAATGAGGCTTGGCTTTTCATCCTTTGAAATGCTTTGTAATGAATGGAAAACAAGCTGCAGATGGTCTTACATGGACTTCTCTGTTTAAATATGGCAGCCCTGGAGTCTTTGGACTTTGAACATGCAGTGACAGGTCAACTGCTGCTAAGATGTTGCTCCAAGCTTGGTTGCAAGAAAACGTTTGACCTGCATGTTGGCTTGGCAAATATTATCCACACATGTGGCCCAGCAGCACCTGCTAATGGGCAAAGAGCTGCTGTATGAACAGCAACACAAACTTACCAACACAGTGAAGCACGACGTGTGGGGCTGGGGTTGACTCTCCTCCCTCTCCTGGTCTCCTTCAGACTGGGACTGATTCCAGCCCCTCCCACTTGGTCTGTCTGTATCTCTTGCCCACAGGCTGAGGCCGTGGCCAGCCTGCGGCAGCCTCTTCTTCATAATTTTATTTGCATGACCTGTTTTTGAATCAAGCAAATGGTAGGAAGCATCCTTACTTTTATGTTTCTCTGTTTCCTGTGAGATTGGCTTTTCTGTTTCAAGTAAGTGTTTCCCTTCAGTTCACCAGTAACTGTCTACCTAAAAAATTTACCTGGCAACAGTACAGTGGAGCCTGGATCCTTCCCAAACAATATCGAGGGCCCTGATCCATCAGTTGGTACTTTGATGATGTAAGATGAGAAGATTACTGTAAAAGGCAAGAGAGCCTTTCCATTTGTCCCAGTTTAATGTCGTTCTTCGTAAGGAAATGGTTAAGAATTTTTCTATTTTTTTAAGCCATGGGTGGAAGGAGAGGGAATTCTAAACTCTAATTGTCCTAAAAATATGCAGAGTACACTTTGTCGTTTTAATGGGATATTTGTTTTCTTTAAAAAAAAAAAAAAAGAATTTCTAAGCAGAACCTAAGGCCCAAGGGGTTTAGTCTGTGTGGATTTACTCATGCATGTGAAAAACTGAGAGGATAATTTGGCCCTGTGCACCTAAGATATTAAAAACATATTTTGAAAGCACTTAAATGTTAGGGATGAGGTAAATGGATCATCCTGCCTGCTCCACACTGTTCTAATTACACCTTTGTACGTCAGAGTCAGGCAGGGATGTTACACAGTAGAAGATTTCTTTCACTGGTAGAATCATGGGATCAAATCTACCGGGAAAGGCTGAAGTCAGGCCAAGGAATGAATGCTCTTGGCTCATGATTCTGGTTGGAAAGTGGACCCCCTGGTGCCTTTCAGAGCTGCAACTGGAGGGTTTCATGGTCAGACATGCACTTCTAGGGTTCAGCTAAACGAGGGTAATTTATCATCCTATAAAATGCTGCTCTGACCGTAGACATTGTGGAACAAACAGAACATTGAGCTTAAAATGTAACTTAAACTCCAGCTTCAGGCAGAGCATACTTTTGCCTCATGCCCTTTCCTTAAAGTCTGTGTACTGTGCTGAAGAAAATCACAGGACATATCATCGGTCATGGGACTAGAGGCAGAGTCTAGCGCTGGAGGGAGACCTGTCAGCCAGTTGGCCAGGATGGTGGCTCAGGCTAGGCCTGAAACGCGGGGAGGTAGGGCGTAAATAGTGGCCAGTGGAGCCTCAGCCTTGTTACGTCTGGCTTTCTAGCCTAACTCTGCTACCATGTTGCTTGTAGCTCTGGGGAAGCTACCTAACCTTTCTGAGCTCTCTCTTTCAACAAGAAGACAGCATGCTGGCTTTTCTCTTTGGGGAGTTGTTCAAAGAACGGTGGAACGCCCTGAGAAATACTCAAAGAAAAGCAGATTCAGGCTTCTACTTTAAAAATGTGTCCTGGGCATGCATCTGCAAATAAAGTCACAAAACATCCTCTTCTATGGACGCTTTCCTCAGGAGACTGCTGTGTGCTCAGAAAAAGTGCACGCTTTGCCAAAGGAGAAGGGTCACAAGAGGGAAAAACCACTGTTAAATTCAGCCTTCCCCCATTTCTGAAATGTTTCCTCCCACACAGGAAGGAACAGTTTGGGATGTGTGCTGTTACCATGGAGACAACCAGCTAAGGTCACTTGATGGAAGGAGTCTGTGGCCCACTAGCATGGATCATTAGGGCCAATCTCGGAAGCTAAGGTTTTGTCCTTGGCTCAGAAGATGAGCTTTGAGCCCATGGCAGCCTCTATTCACAGGTATGGGAGGGGATGCAGGGACAACACCGTTCTCCTTTTGTCTTGCACAAGCCTGTCCTCTCTTCATACATCCCCCTTGCGTCCTTTGCAATCCCTTCCTTGCACTTGCCCTGTCACATTCGACGTAGGATAAGCTCTTGTTCTGCTGTTCCTATGAATTTATTTTCCTGCCTTGAATTCTCTTGCTAAGAAACATGATTGAAAAATCCTTCACATCAATAACTGTACCTCTTTCCTGTCTTTAATAGTTTTCCTTTGCTTGTCCTCTCTTTATCTAGCCTCCCTCCCTTTCTTCCTCTCTCTCATCCTTCCATTACCCAAAAGGAACAAAAAGACTAGTAGCCATAGTGCATGATACTTATTCAGCAATTTTTACAAGCCACACACCTTTGCAACCCTACATTTTGAGCTTTTCCTCTGTTCTAGGCACTTCTCTAGGTGCTAGGAAAAAATGTAACACCTCTCTGGGGATGTTATATTTTTCCCAGCTCTTTATGGAGTAGCATTTTACATATATATATATAAAATGTATATATATAGGTGTACTGGCATATATATATACACATATATATGTATATATGTGTATATATGTATATGTATGTATGTATATATGTATATATATGTGTATATATGTATATATGTGTGTATATATATATCTGTGTGTGTATATATATATATTTTTCTCCATGACAGACACTTTCCCTTTGATTACCTCATTTAGTCTTTCCAAGGAAACTGTGAGATAGGTCTATAATACTTTTAATCCAGGTAAGAAAATTGAGGCTCCTTGAGGACTTGAGGGGAAGATGGGAGGAGGGCGAGGGATAAAAGACTACAAATAAGGTGCAGTGTCTACTGTTCAGGTGATGGGTGCACCAAAATCTCACAAATCACCACTAAAGAACTTGCTCATGTAACCAAACACCACCTGTTCCCCAATAACCTATGGAAAAAATAAGAAAATAATAAATAATAAAATAAAATAAAATAGTATTAAAAAAAGAAAATTGAGGCTCAAGGAAGTAAATTGCTGGCCAATGAAATAAAAGATCAGGATTCAAATGCAAGTCTTCTGAGATAAAATCTGGTATTCTTTTAATCACTAGGAAGCTGACAGCACGAGACACAGAATATAGTCCCATCTCAGACTTTAGGGAGCTCTGTGACATTGCATATGTTGCTCAACCTTTCTGAGTACATTTCCTCAAATGGAGGTAGTAATATCTTCTTTACTGTCTTCAAAACATTGTCAGAACTGCTTATAAGGCAGCTGGAAAAATTATAAGGGTCTGTGTTTGATAGAGGCTGTGTCTAGACATTACCAGTATTCATCAATATTCAGTTCTCTTCCTCTTCTGAGAACATGAAAGGTTCCACTTCTCAACCCCTCTCCCACTCCTCCTCTCCTATCAGCAGGGGCTAGGCAGGGCCATGTGATTCATTCTCTGTAAACAGACTACAAGTGATATATGTCACCTCTGAGCTGAGTCAGTGAAAAGTCCACATAGGATTCCCGAGTCACTCACTTCACCTGCATGTCACCAAAAAGAACATATGTTCCAGAAGATATAGATAATGGGTGGAGCCTGTGTCAGCCTGGAATGGTGAGTTACTACATGAAAAGCAATGGCTCTGGATGGGTGCCCAAATCTGCAGCTGGCTTTGCATGAAACAATAATAAATCTAGGTTACAGCGAAAGATGGAAAAGTTGGTTTTTTTGTTACTTCGCCATAATCTCACCCACCAGATTGATACAGGATATGACCGTATTTAAGAGATGCTAAATGTTGGAAGACACCTTCTAGATCATCTAAGCTGACCTCCCCATTTAGTGACAGGGAAATTAAAACTCATGGCAGTTAAGTGATTTGTTCAAAGTCATAGAGGGAGGCCAGGCGTGATGGCTTACTCCTGTAATCCCAGCACTTTGGGAGGCCAAGGTGGGTGGATCACCTGAGGTCAGAAGTTTGAGACCAGCCTGGCCAATGTGGTGAAACCCCGTCTCTACTAAAACTACAAAAATTAGCCGAGCGTGGTGGTGGGCGTCTGTAATACCAGCTACTCAGGAGGCTAAGGCAGGAGAATCACTTGAACCTGGGAGGCAGAGGTTGCAGTGAGCCAAGATCGCGCCATTGTACTCCAGCCTGGACAACAAGAGCAAAACTCATGTCTCCTCCGTGGTCATGCCCGCCATGGGGATTTACATCCTGTGGTGGACGTGGCCATGGAGGCCTCTTCCAAGGCTCGGTGAAGACAAAAGACCCAGACGGTCTTTTCCCTTGAGCCTCTCTCCTAGAGCTGTCCAGAGTAGCATTAAGTCATTGGTGCTGCCTCTATTTACCAGTCCTGTGAGCCTTGCTGGCAATTGGCTTCTTTTTTTCCTGGTCAAACCCTGGCACTTATTGCGCTTTGTGGTAGGTTGGATCTGAGCGGGCAAGAGTAAACACATTTGCCCAAAGCTGTGCAAGGTGACATCACTGGAAACTTTAACAAAGGGGAAGAAGTCATAAATAGGAGGAGGGAAATTGTCAAACAGGGTTGAATGCAATTGCTCTGTATGAGGTGTACTGGCTTTTGGCTTTTGGGTTTGTTTTTGATTTTTGCATATTTTTCTGCTCAGCTCCAGCACCAGAGTGGTTCACATGCAACCCCCCTCCCCCAGTGCAGAGAGCTCCCATGACTGATGACTCCTGAAGGAAAACCCTGGAGGTTCAGCTCTAGCTTGAGGTTTCAGGTAATGCAGAAACCAACAGGCACATCACCAATCATCATTTTTATAAGCTTAGCCCTGATATGGAAGGAATAATTTCTCCCTCATTTCTATCTTCCTTTTCCATTCAGTACTTCTGCCAGGATGTGTTGCCTGAACACATCCTGTTCAGGTTGAGATTCTGTTTCTTTCTCAAAATCTTCTCCTTTTTAATTCTCCTCTCCCATTGTCCTCAAGCATCGATTACAGAAGAAGTTATGCTGTCTTTGCCATAGGATTATAAACTTCTTGAGACTGAGAACCCTATAGTATTATTTTTATGTCTAAATGTCTAGTTTGAGCTGGCATTCTGCAGAAGTCTCTCTCATTATGTTCTTTTCTTCTTATTTTACATTTTCTCTTTGGGTGATCTCATCTGCCCTCAAACCTTCAACTATTAAGTAAATAATTATAACAAATGACTATCTAGTGTTTACTATGTGCCAGGCACTGTTCTCATGACATTTAATTCTCATGACAAGCTAAGAGATAGGATTTTTTATTTATTTTTTTCTTTTCTGAGATGGAGTCTTACTCTGTCGCCTAGGCTGGAGTGCAGTGGCATGATCTCGGCTCACTGCAACCTCTGCCTCCTGGGTTCAAACAATTCTCCTGCCCAAGCCTCCCGAGTTACAGGCACATGCCACCATGCCTGGCTAATTTTTGTATTTTTAGTAGAGATGGGGTTTCATCATGTTGGCCAGGCTGGTCTCGAACTCCTGACCTCAACTGATCCTCCCGCCTCGGCCTCCCAAAGTGCTGGGATTAGAGGCATGTGCTACTGTGCCTGGCCGTGATAGGGATTTTAAAGCCAGTTTTAGAGGTAAAAAAATGGAAGTACAGAGAGGTTAAGAACATTGACCTGGTTATACAGCTATTTAGCAGAAGAATTGGGATTTGAACCTGGCAATTTGGCTCCAGAGTTAATACACCTACCTGCCTGCTGTGCTGCCTCTCCGTCTCCAGATCTTAGTCACTCAGCTGTAGGCTGGACTTCTCTCACAAGCACCAATGCCTCTGGCTCTATCCACCTATGTCCAATAAACACCTCACATTCCTGATGTCAAAACTCAAACTCACCATCTTCCCGCCAAAAACCTGTCCCTCAACTTACATTTCCCATAATCCATTAGTCACAGAACATGGGTGCAAACATGGGTCAAACTCAAGCTTCTGTCCCCTACCTTAGGTCACCAGGACCTCCCTGAAATCTCTTTCCATTCTCATGGTCATTGTTTACCCAAAAAAGTATTTCTTTTAAAAAAACAAGGCCAGAAAGTTTTTATTCTTGAAGTGAGAAAAAAAGCCATCCCTCAAAGTATGTTTATTTAAATTGATTTTGATATTTCTCAAATTTAGCAAGGTGGTCCACACTGACATCAGGATACCACCTGAAAAATAACTTATAAAACAAATCAATGAAGGATTCTCTACCCATTTGGATTTTACCTTGACAATGAGATAGAGCTATGGAGAGCATAAAACAGGGATCTGTGTGGAGAAGAGGAAGGAGTAAAAATTCATCACAGTTTTCACAGATGCCCAGCACAGAGGATAGTCTTTTAACAGGCAGAAATATTCCTGGTGTGAAGGAAAGCAATCCATCTTGTTGGTCCAGATTGACGTAAATATTCCTCTGATCATTTGATTCCCTTGGTTTAGAATCATTCATTGGTTCATCCAACAGTTCTCTATTAAGTGCTGATTTTGTGACGGGCACTTCAGTACATAAGGGAGATACCAGGAATAAAAGGCTCAAAGAGAGTTCAGTCTAGTAAAAGAAGTAGCCTAGCACACAGACAACTACTAATGAGGTTGATAACTATTCACTGAGTCACTTAATATATATCCTGTCTCCTGGGGGCCCACCAATGTGATCTTGGTTCTTAAATCAGCCATAATTTCTATAAGAAATTCACAAAGCCGTAGTCTGGCTTACCAGTAAGTCTCTTGTGAATTTATTAGCATGAGTCAGGCTCCCTGTAGGCACCAAAAAATTATTTCTTTAATCAGAAAAATACTGAGGACCAGAGGAATGTTGAAACAGGAAAAGACATGGTCAGAGCTTTGTTTATATAAATTAAAAAATAATTTAATCTCTGGAATGGAGCATGCGAGGCACTAGATGGACAGTGATAAAAACCCAGTCTCTATCATCACGTTGCTTGTAATTTTTTTCCATTCTGTAAGATGGATGGAGGAAGAGAGTTAAATAAAAGCAGGGTTCTACGTGAGACAAGTGCCTGAAGTGGGGCAATGGCAGGTGAAATGAAGACATAGAAGCTAGAAATACTGAGGAGTTGAAATTGACAGGATTTTGCAACCAGTCAAATATTAGAGAATGAAGGGGAGAGTTGAGTCTGTAATTGAGAGAGTGGAAGTGCAAATAATAAAAATCCTTTCCAGGACTTACTGTGTTGGGCATTTTGAGTTGGAGGTGCTGACATGATATCCAGAAAGCATTTGGAAAATCAGTATGGAAATTTTTTGATAAGCTGGCACCACAGAGAGTGATTTGGGAGCCTCTCACATAGACACAGGTCCTAAAAATCTTGAGCACAACTGAAATAGCCAAAGGTGAGTAGGACTGGAGAGGAAGGCAAAGAACAGCCCCTCAGGGAGCAGTGAATTATTGGGGGCTGGGAGAGGAAAGGGAGAAAGAGGAGGAGCAGTTCAAGAAGTAAAATCAGCATGGCAGAATGCTCAGGAACTGAGCAAGCAGAGATTTTCTAGAAAGTGGAGGTGGTCAGCCATAGAGAAATGAGGTTGTGGGAGGGGAAGAATCTTCCTTTTGATGACTTGCAGGTGATTAGTACCTAAGATGCAGGTTTTGTGTGTGTGTGTGTGTGTGTGTGTGTGTGTGGTAGCTTTATTTTTTTTTCCAACTCTTATTTTAGAACAGCGGGTACATGTGCAGGTTTGTTACATGGGTATATTGCATGATGCTGAGGTTTGGAACACATTACCCAGCTAGTGAGCATAGCACCCTCTAGGTAGTTATTTTCCATCTTTACCCCTCATCCTCCCTCCTCACTCTTGTCTTCCCAGTGACTACTGTTTTCATTTTTATGACCACGTGTACCCAACTTATAAATGAGAACATGTGGTATTTGGTTTTCTGTTTCAAGGGGCAGAATTTGTAGAGTAGCTGGAGAGAGATATCATAGGTATAAAAGACTGATGCCTGTTGAGGGATAGGTCATTGTCATTATAAACTAACTCAGGAAGTTTGGTTGTGAAAAGCAAAGTACTGTATCCTCTGTCTAATTCAAGGAGTCAGAATTACAGCCCTCTTTCTTTTTTACTTGCCATTGATTGCCACTTGGTTTAGGTTGCAGATCAACTTTCCCTCCTTTTGGTGGTATGGGATGACTGTTCCTTTCTGTATTTCTGTAGGGACTGACGTTTTCCCAGGTTCATAGTGGATTTCTTTGAAAGTTATCCCAGGAGAATGTTAAGCCAGCCTGGAGAAGTTGCCTGGCGTTGTGTTATAGGGCTGCTTTGGAAAGCAGGGAATAAAAGTGACATAACATTCTCTCTCTCTCTCTGCAAACATCAGAGTGCATATACTTTGCTGCCAAATCTCTGCCTTTCCATGATTTTCTCTTCAGGTTATATAAAAAAGCACCAAAGACAACAGAGTGACCTTGTATTTAGGATTACCCTGAATTTTTGTATTTCTCTAAGGTGATTTTTATTCAGGAACACAATTTTTCTAGGTGCTTGAAAATTGATTGGGTGTATGATTTTATGTAATGGTGCTTTTTAATCTGGAACATGTCATAATGAAGTCAAGATGTTATTTTAGCTGATTATGTTTAATTTCTGGGTGTTGAGAAACTGATTACAGTACCTTTTGTGTATATTGGTTGTAATTCAAATTGCCTTAATAAAAGCAGGTTTCTGAAGAAGTGAGTGGATGAAAATATTCTTGTAGAGAGTAGATAATATTAAAATCATAGTCACTTTGTGGGCTTCCACCATTATAAAAATGTAGCATTAAAAACTGCTGTCTGGTTTAAAACCCTCCTTGCATTTCCTAATGGGGTCCATAAAGAGATAGAGATCGGTCCTACAAAATCACACACAAACAAGATGGCTATCTCCAACCTGGAAAGGAAAGTGGCTTTAGGTGACCCAGGGACTGATATTATAGACCCGAGAAGCAATGGTGCACCAAGAACCAGAGCAGATGAATCGAAGCTATTTGTAATAATTTCATAGTTAAATAAATAGGTAATAAAAAATTTATTTTGTGGCACTAATAATTAACTATTAGGACTTTGACAGCTTAAAATCATCTGAAAAGGAGAAGGCTAAAGGAATATTATTATATTTCAATTTAAAAAATGTAATTTTGGTCTTCAAATAAAGTAAACTATACTTTTAAAAGACCAAATTAGGAAAAAAACTAGAACTGCCATGTGAATTTAAAATGTTGGTACTTTACTACTGGAAATCATATTTTTAGTAGAAAATGGGGCCTGATTTTACTTCAGGGATTAGGTTCTAAAATCAGAGTGTAAGGCAAAATTTATCCTTGAAAGCCCTTTCTTTAAGTGCTCTTAAAATTCCGGGACTTGGTTACTTTCAAGGTTGAAAGTTAAGAATAAACTTATGTGGTTTCTTACACGGCTTCGGTCATAGCCTCCCTTTTTCTGGGCCAGTAGAGTTTGAGGGAGATGTCGAATAGGCGAAAAGTCTCTGTTTCTCTTACACACACACATACACACACACACAGCCGTAAATGTAGTGTCCCTATTCTAGACTTTGCTGTAAAAGAGATGAATTATTTCTCAGTATTATAGTTGTTTTCTGTCCTAAAATCAATCCATGTTGCACTTCTATGCTGTCCTTCCATGTCACCCAACTAAGAGGCACTGCAAAGTAGCCATGGTCTTGACTACAGATGTGACAGGAGCATAGTCCCAAGGAAAACAATATGGTTTTCTGAGACATCTTTCCAAAACGCCGCAAGAAGTGTCCAAAGTGTTTAAGATCTACAGTTTCAGTGGTCACTGCCTTTGCATCCTGAGTTATACGTGTGGTACGTTAACATTTAGTGAATGTCCATTAAGTGTCCCTTTTAATATTTAATCTCATTTGATCCTCACAATGGCCCTATACTGTTCATCTTACACGCAAGAAATTGGGGCTTTGGGAAGCATCCAAGGTCACATTATTACTAAGGGGCATAGTTAGGATTTGTCCTAACTATGCATCTAACTGATACAAACACATGTATTTTTTTTCTACTCTGCATTATAGTCTTTCCTCTTTTTCCATAAAATGATAGTAAAATTATGTAATTATTGTTCCCCCTGATGTGAGGTTTCACTTAAATTCATTTATATGAGGTTTCACTTAAATTCTGCATTTCTTCATGAGTTTGAAAACTTATAACCAATTGGGAAAGTCATGAACTTTTAAAAATTCTAAACTCCCGGCAAAATTAACTCAGTTGTCTTCTCAGCGTCATTCAGAGAAAGGGCAAGTCTGTTGTACTACAAAACGGAAATGAAATTATCCTCTTAACTGAGATGGCGGTTCTCCAGGATGGTTGTGCTGGAAATAAAGACCACATTCAAGAGAAGTAACCAGGGCTCTGAGGGGTGAAGGACTGGGTGGGTCCTGGAGGGAGAAGAAAAGGAGACTCTGAGGCTCTTACCCGTGACTAGGAGTGGTCTGAACAGAGCCTTAGTGACTTAGGGTGAGAAATTTGGTAGCTGTTGATTTGCATAGAATAGGCATTTCAGTACTTACTATAGATGCAGAAAAGTGACTTGAAAAAAGAGCAAGGCCATTTAAATTCATTTATTCATCAATTCAGCATTCATTTTTGAATCTTTATTGTGTATAAGATCATTTTGTTCTAGTGCCCTGAAAGAGTCACAGAAAAACAAGACAATTTTTCTTTTAGGGCTGAAAATACTTAGCTAGCGAAGATAGCTAGATGGTACTTTCAAGTGCTTGAAACCCTTTCTTTTTAAATCAAAAAAGAAATAAACTATTTATTTTGTTTGTCAAAGGAGTTATGAGTGAACACATGCAATTGAATTTAAGGCTTTCACGGAAAAAAAAAATCAACCGATTCCTTTTTCTTCTTTTTCGTTTTATGAAAATTTCCAGTCCAGTCTTCCTCATTGGTTTTTATCGTGTCAGGTTCATACCCTGACTTATCTACTGAATCTTCTTTAGCTCCATGGTGACAGACAACACAAAAATGGAAAATATTCTTCTAGATTTTAAAGTGCATGTTTTCACTGAAAGAAATGTAATCTTCATGCTTTTAGCTCCTTAAACTTTTGATCAACATGTCACTACAGAAGAACAATTTGACGTCTAAAGAGTATTTTCAGTTTTTAAAGCAGATCTGATTTTTAAAAATGGAAAGTCATGATAGGCTAATGGGCAAGAAATTTGAAAATAAAGATTGTTAGGGAAAGTTTGACAACTGCCGTTTAAAAATTTTGTTTGGTTTTCTATTTAGCCACAGCTGGAGAGGACACGGAGATCAGCCACAAAATGTAAAATCAAGTTGTATTTAGTTTTAAGGATAAGCATAAAGATGCTTTTCAATTATGTTAAAAGAGTTAAATACATATAATTCTTAGAAGAGGGTCTCACATATAGTAAGCACTCAAATATTACTATTATGTTTATATTGATACTAATATAGCAAAAATTTGTCATTGTATTTTTATTTCCTTATATTACAATGTTCCTTTTACATGCCAGAAACTGTGCTGTCTTATTACTAATCACATTATTACTGTTCTCTTTGTCCAAAGAAGATGAAACCTTAAGATTCTTAGTTTTTAGTGTGGAGTACTAATTGTGAATAAGTCAAGAATCTCTTTTGAATTTCATTATCAGCATTTCAACATGGATATGGAGATAGAATGTATTTGGAGTGTAAATGTATTCAGATACTCAGCTCAAGTCTATCCAAAAATCACTCTTTGAGTATCCTCTATGTGCTAGAATTTGGGTGTGTAGAGCTCATGGTCCTGTACTTAGGTAGTTTACAGCATTAGAGGAGGAGACAGATGTACAAACAAATACATTTCATATGAAGGGGTAAGTATTAGAATAGGTTGTTGGTTGTCTGCTATGAGAGCCAGAGTAGAGAATAAGCTGGAGAGGTGGAGAAAGCCTCCTCATAGGTAATGGCATTCGATCTAGGTTCTAAAGAATGAATAGGAGTTACCTCAATTTCTTTGTCTGTAAACAAAGAGAGTTGGGCAGGATTCCTTTATGCTTCAAACTTCTGTGATTTTAATGCTCTGAATTTTACTTGGTCACTAATGAGGGACACTGGGCCTTTGCATTTTGATTTTTGCAGAAGATCCTATCTACACAATCCTAAAGCTCCTCCATCCACAGTAAAAATATGTTGACTGTTCAGCTGTTCTGCTATCCTGCCAAATAGCTGAGCTTTTAGATTTCAGGACAAAGAATTCACACAACTGGCTGAATGTTTCACTTTTCATCAGGACATTTTGGCATCAGGTAGACAATAACTGTGGATGAATTTCAGGAATCTCAGGATTTGGACTAAGTATAGAGAAAATAATAGCTTAGATTCTGATTTGAAGTGAAGTTCAATTACCCAGAGCCAAAAAAATATCCTTTCTTCTTCCAAGTGGTCTAAGATGCTTATTAGCTCTGGCTTTGGTCCTAGGGTATTTTCATAATGAAGTCGGCTGAAAGTTTGCAGGACAGATAGGGTTGCCATTCTTCATGGGGCTGTAGAGGAGAGCAGAGCTAACTTAGAGACTGGAGGAAATAAAAATAGTTGAATGAGGAGAAAGGTCCAAAATGTTACCTGAGTGATTATATGATGGGACACAGGTCTGCCTCAACAATTCCTTGGTAATTGGAATAATACATATTTTTAAACCAACCTTATTAGAGTTAAAATGCACACTTTTATGTATACAGTTCTTCGAGTTTTGACAAACTTTGACACCCAAATAGCCGTCACTACAATCAAGATATATAATACCATCATCATCCGAAAACACTGTACCGCTTCACAGTCCTTCCTCATCCCACACCCCCAGCCTTAGAAAACCACTGATCTGCTTTCAACACTGTAGACTAGATTTGCCTTTTCTAGAGTTTCATATATGTGGACTCATGCCGTATGTACTCTTTTGTGTCTGACTTTTATCAATCAGCATAACATTTTTGAGATTCATCAACGTAGTTGGGCATATCAGTCATTCTTACCTTTTAACTGCTGATTAGTATTTCATTGGATGGAATACCACAATCTGTTTATCCTTTCATGTTCATGGACATTTAGGCTGTTTCTAATTTTAAAGCTGCTTAAAACATACTTGTACAAGCCTTGATGTGTACATATTTTTATTTCTTTTGGGCAAAAATACTTAGAAGTGAAATTGCCGGGTCATATTGCAATGATATGTTTTAATTTTATAAGAAAATGTCAAACTGTTTTCCAAGATGACCATACCATTTTGCACTCCCATTAGCCATATGTAAGAGTTTCAGTTGTTTAACATCCTCGTTTACCTAGTATCTTTAGTTTTAGCTATTCAAGTCAGTATGTAGTGGTATTACATTGGTGTTTTAGTATGCGTTTCCCTAATGACTAATGATTTTAAGCAACCTTTCTTATGCTTGCTGGCCATTTGTATATTCTTATTTGTGGAATGCCTGTTCACATCTTTTCTGCAGTCATTTTGAGACTTTTACACGGCTCCCATATGGTTCATGAATGTGCTTTGGGCCTTTCATGGTGGGTGGATTGAGTTTGTGCTTAAGGTTATTTTGAAGACAAGTTTCCATGGTTAAAAGCAAAATTTGAATACCATTGGTTTAAAGCAAAATTGTGAAAGAGGCAAATTTGGCTCTTGGTGTTTCCATTCTTCTTTTCCTCAAGGGTTTTCACTTGCAATGGACTCTCTGGGAGCACAGAGCTTATAAGGCCTCTGGATTCAAGAAAGCATTGGAGTAGAGAGGAACATGGCCAGGCTCTGGAGTCATGGAGATATGGGTTTGTACCCAGATTCTACCATTTATTAGCTCTGAAATCTTTAACAAATTTGTTATCCCCTTCAAGTATATGGTTTCATCAGCGAGAAATGAGATTAATAATATCTAACCAGTAGGCTCTTCTGAGGATAAAGTGAGTAAATAAATGTAAAGTTTCTAGAAGCATGCCCAGCACATAGTGGATACCTGTCAAATAGTTGTTTCCTTCTCTGTCTACTGCTAAACTTGTCTTTTTTCTTCCCTTTATTTTAGAATCTTAGGGTCCCTACTGTGGCACTGCATTCTTCCCACCCTTTAGAGGTTCTCGACTTAGACAAATTCTGCCCCATTTCATCATTTATCTATTTCTATTCTCTCACAGAGTCTTGCTGAATGTGGGAGTAGCTAATCTGACAAACGTAATTTATGAATTTATGTTAAGGTGGCAATGGTTGATAATATTTCAAAGTTTCACTAAGTACCTAATCCAAAAAAGATGCAGAGAAAAATAAGACCTGGGGGAATTTGAGGCATGTGGAAGGCTGATTAGAGTAGGTAGTGGTTTTGGTATCGTTGACCTTTCCCAGAACCTTATAAATCACATTCCATAAGTGGCTCTCTCCAGGGAGTTTGTCTGAACTTGGACATTTTTAATTAGTTGATTCTTCTCAAATCCCCCCTCCCCAACTTTTTTATGAGGTGTTTCCCACCATCTTCTAGCAAACCAGTGCCATATAAATGGCTTTACAAGGCAAGTAATGGTTTTTCAATAAATGTCTTGTTTTTCACCAAATTTATAGTTTAACTATGATCCCATACTTGTTGATTGCTTGTGATTTAGTGGCACATTTAATAAAAAATTTAAGACTTTTGATAAAACTAATTCTCTGTAGTTGTTGTAGCGAAACCCTGACTGGGTAGGGAGACCCAGTATCAGTCCTTCGGATTGTAGTTTTGGAAACCCATCTAGCATCTTACTAAGCTAACAAATCTTCAAGGGAAGTTTGCAGCTGTACCTCAAAGATGTCACGAAATCACAGAATAATAGACTCATAGCTGGGAGGGCCTTAGAGAATAGCAAGTTTAACCCCATGTCCAGTTTTTAGATGAGAATATTATAATTATTAAAAAGTAATTTCTTGATGAATATTGGTGTGTTACACTGGTCACAATATTGACCTGGACATCTCCACTTCTGAGAATATTCTGAGACAGCTGATTCATTCATTTCTTGAATTTTACTTTTCATAATTAAATTCACAATTCTTGATTCTGGTTACTGTTAGTTTGTTTATTTTGTTAACATATCTTATTTTCTATTGCTTTGAGAGCCAGGTAGTTTTGTAGAATATTAACATTATGCAATAAAACCACACTAAATCTGAGGTCTTAAAGTGAGCTAGGTTCTTCTTTGCCAAATTTTCTTTAGGGTCATGTTAACAAACAACTGAAAAAAATGTTTATAGCTTTCATGAGATAGCTCTCCACAAATGGGTTCTTATTCTGAAATTTTATCCATGCTACAAACAAAAAATGTTTCCCCTGATGACAGAAAAAAGATCGGCTCCAAACAGAGTGACTAGGCTGATATACGTCCAAGCGATCCCAATTGAATATTCCTGGAAAACCCAATTCTATTCTGAGAATGAAAAGTTTTAAGAGAAAGTGCATCGAGAACTTGGCACTATCTGCTTTTATCTATTTTGTTGAGTAACTCCTTGTGGACTTCTCTAAATAATCTTTGAAATAGTAAAATATCCTTCTGTATTAGTCTGTTCTCATGCTGCTAATAAAGATACACCCAAGACTGGGTGGTTTATAAAGGAAAGAGGTTTAAGGGACTCACAGTTCCACATGGCTAGGGATGCCTCACAAGCATGGTGGAAGGCAAAGGAGAAGCAAACATATGTCTTACATGGTGGCAGGTAAGACACCTTGTGCAGGGGAACTCCCAAAACCATCAGATCTCATATGGGGGAAACCGCCCCCATGATTCAATTATCTCCACCTGGCCCTTGACATGTGGGGATTATTACAATTCAAGGTGAAATTTGTCTGGGGACACAGCCAAACCATATCACCTTCCTAGAACAGTGCACACTTCCACCTATTGAATGGAATTTGTCAATATCAAATATTCACTGGAAAAGCAGAAGGCAACTTTTGCTGAGAACAGCAATAGGCCAGACACGGAGTTGTGATGACTTGGAACAAGATAGTAGGAAGAGTGTTGAGAAGAAGGAATATTCAATATCCATGTACCGAGTGTACTGAGAGTATGCAAAAGTGTCTGGAGTGTGGAAAGGAAATAGAATGTCAGTTTTCAATACTCAGAAACAGTAAAGGAAGATTTGCAACTTCACATGCATGTCCTGTTTGAATTCCCCTAAACATTCTGGCTTAGGGGTCTCCCAGGAGTCCCTCTCATTCCTGTTGCTCCTCATTTGGTCGTGTGTGGTGGTGGTTTCATTGTCCTGTTGAGTTATGCTTGTGTCATGTTTTAAAGGCCACTGCATTTCCCCATGGTGTGTGTGTGTGTGTGTGTGTGTGAGAGAGAGAGAGACAGAGAGAGTGCATTTGTTTCACTTTGTGTGAAAAGCTAGAACACACTGGTAGAAAGGAGACTGTGTGAAGGCAGACATTGTTAATGTGGAGCCAACCACAAAAAGAAGATAAATGCTTAGGATATGAGGAAATTTATAGGAAGAGGCTGGGAATGACCATCACTAATTAGCTTATGAAGAGTCATCAGGCATACTTAACATTCAGGCCAAAGACAGCATCAGAAGAGAAGAGCGCAAAAATTTTTTAAAAACCCAAAGCTTGGAAAGACCACAAATTGTAATACATATTTTTGGAATTATACAGTGATTATGTTGAGTATTGAAGAAAAGTTCAGGAGGAGGTCTGGCTGAAAGGATAAGAAAATTTAAATTTCTTTTAGGATTTGTGCTGACATTGTTTTTTAAAAAAAGAGAATTCCAAGCTTATCTTTATTTCAAATATGTTCAAACTGGGCGTCCTCCCAGGCTCAACCTATTCTTTTACCCTTCAAAGGATCCATGGTTTAAAGAGATTTGTTTGAGGGGTCTTTAATATTTTCTGGCAAGACATAGATAACAGTTGAGTCTGGACTGAAGTATTCAGGATCATGATATCCCAGATGGACTGGTGAAGGTAACTCTAATATTTTCTGGAAAAGACGAAGACAGAAATAGATACCTGTGTCCAAGATAAATAGATGTTGCATAGTTTGCTTTGACCTTTATGGTTTTACAGTCAGGGAACTACCGCTGTGGGCACACAGAAGTTAGCATGCTGGTTCATCTTGACTCATTGAGTTGAATTTTGAGGATAGGATAGAAAAGGATGTCCTCTCTCTCCCTCAGCATGCTGGGAATTCAGAGTCACCTGAAGGGCTTGTTAAAACTCACATCTGGGTTCTACTGTCAGAGTTTGTGCTTCACATGATTCTGAAGTGGCGTCTGAGAACCTGTACTTCTAGCAAATTCCTAGGTAATGCTCATGCTCCTTGCTGAGTGAGGGGAGAGAGGGATCACACTTTGAGAACCAGTGGTCAGCCAACTCTATTATTTTATACAAGTGAAACTCAGAGGGCAAAATTTTATTATTTTAATGATATGGTTGGGTTTGGTCAGGCAGGACTAGAATATAAATCTCTTGACTCTAAACTCCATAGCATTTAGTATATAAGGTAGCTCTACAGAAAAAAAAATTAGAATATTTAAAAGAAATCTCTGACTTATTTCATCTTTAAGCCTCAAAATGTATGGTGACCAATGACAACAATACATTTTAGGACAGTTACTGTGTTCAGCAGAAGAGAAGAGTGAATCTAGTCTGAGGCAGAAGTCAACTCAGAATAATGAGAGGGCACTAGGGCCTGTCGTTCTCTCTGAGCTACATTGTGAAAGGTGCTTTGGCTTATTTAATTTATGGTATGTCTTCCCTAACTAGAGTGTAAATTCCCAGATGGCAAAAATTTGTATTTCTTCTAATTGCTCCATGTGCAAGTCTTATACTGTGCTTAGTACACAGTGAGAACTCAATCAGTATTTATTGAATGCATCAATGAATGGTACACTTACTGAGGAATCAACACTGGAATAGAAACACTTTCCCCTGTGGCCAGGAAATAAGAAAACCTTTTCCTTCTTTTCATGGCCAAGAGGGAGCCCTACAGCTGTTCCAGGCTGGATGTGCCTTTGCCAAAAGGCTATTAAGTTTCCCAGGGCTACCAAACCAACACGTAGTTTGGTTGCACCAATTGTGACCAACCTGTCAGCTCTCTCTTGAGGATGCCAAAGCCACCTTTAATAATGATGAATACTCATTGAGCCCTTACAACTTGTAAAGTCCTCTTCTAGGGGCTCTGTATGTATTACCTCACTTAATCTTTAGAATATCCCTAGAGGAGAGATGCTACTATTGCCCCATTTGCTAGATGAGGAAACTAAAGCCTAAAGAGGTTGAATAATCCCTCAAGGCACACAGCTGATAAATGTAGGAACTGGGATTTCACCCCTGGCAGTCTGATCCATACACTAGGCTCTTCACCTCCAGACCATTTGATCTTTTTATGGCCTCAAGAGCTGAATAGAACTACATCCATCCTTCAGTAGAATGGGGAGTCTCAAAATACACCAAAACTGGGCCTGGGTTTTACCTTCCTTAAGTCAGACTCAAATTGCCTAAAATCAGCCTTGACTTAGAGGAAAGGTTCTTGAGAATTGAAGTAATTGGAGAGCTATGGTAGGAATAATTGTGAAATGCCAGAAAACAAATCCAAGAGGGAGAGAAGTACATACATAGATATTTTATATATGTATATTAGATAACATATATTTATATATATAAAATCACAGGCTTGAGAAACATGTAATGGATTTGAGATGTTTTCTTTGAAGTCCAGTGGTTAAGAGTTCAGAGCAGAATTTTCTGTAGTATGTTACTCATCTAGAGAAGAAAAATTTTAAAAAGACTCTTTTCCTATATTTGAAAGGGAAAAACCAGTCCAAAAGATAATATAGTGTTCAGTAAGAAATTTTTCTTTTCTTTTCTTTTTTTTTTTCTGAGATGGAGTTTCACTCTTGTTGCCCAAGCTGGAGTGCAATGGCACGATCTTGGCTCACTGCAACCTCCGCCTCCCAGGTTCAAATGATTCTCCTGCCTCAGCTTCCCGAGTAGCTGGGATTACAAGCATGTGCCACCATGCCCAGCTAATTTTTGTATTTTTAGTAGAGATGGGGTTTTGCCATGTTGGCCAGGCTGGTCTCGAACTCCTGACATCAGGTGATCCACCTGCCTCGGCCTCCCAAACTGCTGAGATTACAGGTGTGAGCCACCGTTCCTGGCCAGAAAGTTTTTCTTAAACTTTTCCCATTTATAGGCATGTAGACATTGAAGTTAACACTTGACTTATTATATATATATATATATTTACATTGTCTCAGTTGTTACATTAAATAAAACCAAGAGCAGGATATTCTTTGCTCTGGACACCATTTATTATGTGCTCTTTCCTGCTTATAAGAACATCTTAGAACACCATAATTATGTGAATGGATTGCTCTGTAGAAACCCCATTGGTTTTGAACCTAAGGGATGGAAAGGGCAAGCTGATTACCTAAGTAATACGGTTGAATCTGTGTCCCCACTGAAATCTCTTGTTGAATTGTAATCCTCATTGTTGGAGGAGGGGCTAAGTGGGAGGTAATTGGATCATGGGTGCAGTTGGAGGGGGGGCTTCCTCCTTGCTGTTCTCAAGACAAGTGAGTGAGTTCTCATGAGATCTAGTTGTTTACAAGTACTTCTGCTTTCTCTCTCCTCCTTCTGCTTGTAGTACTTGTCATGGCAGCTTAAGCAAAGTCATATACCCTTCCTATGGAAGAGACAGAGGATCAAGATGCCTATCAAACCACAAGTCACATTGAAAGCATCTTTTTAAACATGGTGTCTGGCATGTCTGCTCACATACTGGTCAATGTGACGTGCCTGCTTCCCCTTTGCCTTCCACTATGATTGTAAGTTTCCTGAGGCCTCCCCAGCCATACTTTCTGTAGAGCCTGCAGAACTGTGAGCCAATTAAACCTATTTTCTTTATAAATTACCCAGTCCCAGGTAGTTCTTCACAGAAGTGCAAGAATGAACTAATACACCAAGCTCACTTCTCATCCCACCATGGGTTCTTTTCTGGAGTGTTCGCCTCATCTCCATGCTTTATGCCCCCTGAGCCACTCAGATTTGCTGATGTCATGAAACTGCTCACTGAAAATGAAAGAGTTTCTTTCTTACAGAGTGAGGCATTGTGGTTTTCAAATAATTTGCTCATTGTTAGTGAATTTGCTACTAACTTGGTATATCTGTCAGATTTCGGTGAATCATTCTGTCTAATAAACAACTTCTGAAGCTCAATGGCTTACCATATACATTTATAATTGCTCATGTAGCATAAGGGCTGAAGGTCCCCACCATATCCCTTCCAGTTGGCCTTCTACTTCCAGACTCAGACAGAAACAGTGGCCCCTTTCTGGGATATGGTCTTGATGAGTTGAATTATGTGCCCCCTGCCAAATGCATCTGTTGAAATCTTAACCTCCAGTATCTCAGAATGTGACTTTTTCTGGAGATAGGGTCTTTTCAAAGGTAATCAAGTTAAAATGAGGTTATTAGGGTGGACCCTAATCTGATATGCCTGCTGTTCTTATAACAAGGGGAAATTTGGAGGCACGCACCTGGAAGAATGGCATGTGAATAGACACAGGGAGAAGGTGACTGTCTGCAAGCCAAGGAGAGAGGCCTCAGGGGAAACCAACTCTGCCAACACCTTGATCTTGGACTTCCAGCCTCGAGACTGTGAGATAATAAATGTCTGTTGTTTACGACACTCAGCTTGTGGTACTTGTCATGGCAGCTTTAGCAAAGTCACATATCCTTCCTATGGAGGAGGCTCAAGATGCCTGCCAAACCACAAGTCACACCGAAAGAGTCATTTTTAACACAGTGTCTGGCATGTCTGCTCACATTCCGGTCAATGCAAGTCACACGACCAAAGCTGGGAATTAGATTCCCTCCTGTGGGGGTAGGACGCACAAGAGAGTGAATATTTGCAAAATTTGATTCAATCTACTCCAATCACACATTCCCATCTTGTTCATGTCAGAGGATTGGAAGAAACCTTGGATTTTCTCTTGCCTCTTGTATTAGTCCTTTCTCATGCTGCTAATAAAGACATACCGGAGACTGAGTAATTTGTGTGGGAAAGAGGTTTAACGGACTCACGGTTCCACATGGCTGGGGATGCCTCCCAATTATGGCAGAAGATGAAGGAAGAGCAAAGGGACATCTTACACGGCAGCAGGCAAAAAGGCTTGTGAACGGGGACTCCCATTTTTAAAACCATCAGATCTTGTGAAACTTATTCACTACCATGAGATCAGAATGGGGAAAACTGCCCCATGATTCAGTTGTCTCCACTTGGCCCTGCCCTTGACACATGGGGATTATAACAATTCAAGGTGAGATTTAGGTGGGAACACAGCCAAACCGTATCACCTCCTCAGTTCAAATCTACATGTCAGTTGAAAGAGATGTCCTTCCTCCCTACTTTCCTTGCTAACTTCAATGTGGCCATTTCAGTTTATATTTCTTTGATTTATAGGGTTGTGAGTTGAGAGAAAAAGCCCTATTTAAAACAGTCTAGGTCAACCCTTTCACGTATATATTTTCACTACCCCACCACTGCAGAGAAGTCTCCAGCCTTGCTCGGGTTTTTTGAGAAGGAGAGGGCTTACTCCTTCCTAAGGCTGCCATTCCGCCACTGGCTAGACCAACAGAAACTTCCTTCAAATGCAGAGCTGAACATACTCATGTTTGGGGACTGCCAGGGTTTTACACATTCCCTGAATCAGGTGAGTCAACAAAAGTCATCTTGAGCATTGTATCAGGCACATAAATACATCAAATCCACATCTACAAAAGCACTCTGCTGGCCAGGCGCAGTGGCTCACGCCTGTAATCCCAGCACTTTGGGAGGCCGAGGCTGGTGGATCACGAGGTCAGGAGTTCGAGACCAGCCTGGCCAACATAGTGAAAACCCCGTCTCTACTAAAAATACAAAAAATTAGCCGGGCGTGGTGGCGGGGGCCTGTAATCCCAGCTACTCGGGAGGCTGAGGCAGGAGAATGGCTTGAACCTGGGAGGTGGAGCTTGCAATGAGTCGAGATTGCACCACTGCACTCCAGGTTGGGAGACAGAGCGAGACTCTGTCTCAAAGAAAAAAAAAAAAGCACTCTGCTTCCTGTTGTCATTTTTCCTCCTCTTATCTCCAGGCAGAGAAGATAGTGTCCTAAGGGGTCCCTCAGGACCACCCTGCCTAGCCTCAGTGAAAATGAAAACAGCAGGTTGAATTGCATAGGAAGTTTTTGTTTGGGTTTCACTAAGAAAAATTCTCAGTTTGAAGACATGATATCTGAAGCTATTGTGTTATGTGCATAAAGGTTCTTGAACTTGGTGTTATAGTTTCTCAGTGTATGATGTTTTAAAAACTAAATATGAGATTAAGCTCACCTTTTCCTCTTTTAACATTTTTTGACTTGCGTTTCATCTTGTTTCATATTAAGGTTGCCATATTTGCTTCTTTTTTGATATAATTTTTTCATTTTTCAACTTTAGGTGTTTGTTTTTATTTTGCTCAGGATGCATGTGTGTGTGCATATCTATTGTTTATTTTTTGTAAATGGCAAATAAATATTTCTAACCGCAACAGGATGGTCTTTATCTTTTTATAGGAAAATTTTACCTGCTCACTCTATTGTGATTGCTGACAAATATTTGCTATGCTTTGAATTTTTTATTACCCGTATACACAAGTTACTGCCTGTTTCATTGCATGTACAAGGAACTGGGGCAAAGTACAGAGGATATAAGTACATATCTTCTAAATTCATTTCTTCATTTAATTACCCTGGTGATGTCTGGGCTTCCTCTTACTCTTTACAGCTGTTGATTGAATAAAGGGTGCTCACAGAACCAATCTGTGGATGTCCAGAGAAGTCTTCTCTTATACATGTTTTGGCTTTGATTTTCTTTCATTTTATTTATCCTTTGTCTAATACCACCTAGGTTCCTTCTTTAACAAATTTCTCATTTTAAAAATTTTATAATGATATTTATTGTTTACTACTGCTATTATAATTTTCCTTTTTAAAAAATATATTTTCTTGCCTCTTATGAGACTCTGAGCAGGAGGAAAGGAAGATGCAGGTATTCAGTCTACTATGATGATCCAATTCCCCAAGATCTTATTTTTAAACACTTTTGTTCTTGAGAGGTGGGGTCAGTTGAGTGTGTGTGAGTATGTGTGTGTGTGTGTGTTTGATGCTTCATCTGTTGCAAAAATCCTGGGTTCTATCTATTCTTTCTCTTTTTAAATTTTTGCCCTGAAGGGAATGTCTCGTCCTCTTTTCTTTTTACTTTCACTGAATTCTACCTGAAAGGTCAAGTAAAGTCAGACAAGAAGAGATTATAATGAATATCATGCTCTCTTGCCTAGTCTATTCAGTGAGTGGGAGTTGGGGATGTGCCTACAGCATGATTAATTTTCATCATTATGCCTTAAAAAATAAAATGTCCCTAATTATCATTAATCATGTTCCTATTGTAATTAGGTATAATCAAAATGGACAGTCAGTCATCTACTGTGTCATTAACAGATGTAGTTTTGGGGAATGCTGAAAAATCTACAAGGCTCAGGTCCATTATCACACGTAAAGTCTGCATACTGGGCATTCTGAGATTGCACATATTAAGGAGGGTATTGTTAGTCTGCTGAGATATTCAAAAGATCATTTTCATTTGCCTTATTTATTCCTGGAGTTAAAAGGCATAGCTGTTTAAAACTGGTTCTTAACTTTACATACATTATTAGAATCATCTAAAGAGATTTAAAAAATGCTGATTGCTGGGTCTGTTCCCAGGGATTTTTGATTTAACTGGTCTGGAGTGAAGCCTGGACATCAAGAGCCTTAAAAGCTCCCTAGGTACTGCTAATGTGCAGGACATTTTTGAGAATCCCTTCTCTAAAACATCAAATAGGTAAAAGGCAGAATGTCAGGGTCATGCCTCCAAATAGGTGACTAATCACAGCAGGGGAAAGTCTCATCAAAAAATCCTTAGCTTGACTTTCAGACTGTTGCTAGTTAGTTGTTCATATCTCCTTATATAAAATTTCTGGTCTTCTTATACCAGTCCTCTCACTTCGTCTCTGTCTCATACATTGACTTTTTCGCCTGGGACAGAATCCTCACAAAAGAGGAGAAAAGGGGGGGAAATTTTCTTAGGGAATTAAGATTTTCTATGATGTGCCTCTCTGACTTCTAAGGAATGGCATACGTCTTTTTATTTTCCTTCCTTCCTTCCTTCCTTCCTTCCTTCCTTCCTTCCTTCCTTCCTTCCTTCCTTCCTTCTCTCTTTTCTTTTTACTTCCTTGCTAGGTAACCTTAAATAATCTCCATTTTCAGAAGAGAAATGAGAGAATGTGCTACAGTAACCAAAACAGTATGATGCTGGTACAAAAACAGACACATAGACCAATGGAACAGAATAGAGAGCCCAGAAAAAATGTCCCGTATCTATGACCATCTGATCTTTGACAAACCTGACAAAAACAAGCAAAGGGGAAAGGACTCCATATTCAGTAATGGTTCTGGGATAACTGGGTAGCCACTTGAAGAAGATTGAAACTGGAACCCTTCTTACACCATTATATATAAAATTTAACTCAGGATAGACTAAAGACTTATATCTATAACAAAAAACCATAAAAACCCTGGAAGATAACCTAGGGAATACCATTCTGGACACAGGAACCGGCAAAGACTTTATGACAAAGACACAAAAAGCAATTGCAACAAAAGCAAAAATTGACAAATGGGACCTAATTAAACTAAAGAGCTTTTGCACAGCAAAAGAAACTATCAACAGAGTAAACACACAACCTACAGAATGGGAGAAAATATTTGCAAACTATGCATCTGGCAAAGGTCTAATATTGAGAATCTATAAGAAACTTAAATTTACAAGAAAAACACACAACCCCATTAAAAAGTGAGACAAGAACATGAACAGACACTTTTCAAAAGAAGACATACACGTGGCCAACCAGCATATAAAAAAATGCCCAACATCACTAGTCATTGGAGAAATGCAAATCAAAACCACAATGAGATACCATCTCACACCAGTCAGAATGGCTATTACTAAAAAGTCAAAAAATTACAGATGCTGGCGAGGTTTTGGAGGAAAGGGAACACTTATACACTGTTAATGGGAATGTAAATTAGTTTAGCCACTGTGGAAAGCAGTTTGGAGATTCCTCAAGGAATTTAAAACAGAATTGCCATTTGACACAGCAATCCCATTATTGGGTATATACCCAAAGGAATGTAACTTGTACTACCCTAAAGACACATGCACGCATATGTTCATCATAGCATGATTCACCATAGCAAAGACACAGAAACAACCTAAATGCCCATCAATAATAGACTGGATAAAGAAAACCTGATACATATACACCATGAAATACTATGTAGCCATAAAAAAGAATGAGATTATGTCCTTTGCGGGTACATGGATAGAGCTGGAGGTAATTATCCTAAGCAAACTAACGCAGGAAGAAAAAACCAAATACTGTATGTTCTTGCTTATGAGTGGGAGCTAAGCATTAAGTACACATGGTTACAAAGAAAAGAACAACAGGCCCTGGAGCCTACTTGAGGGTGGAGTATGAGAGGAGAGTGAGGATTGAAAAACTACCTATCAGGTACTATGGTTATTACCTGGGTGAGGAACACTAAATCCCTGTGACACGCAATTCACCTATATAACAAACCTGCACATGTACCCCTGAGCCTAAAGTAAAATTTTTTAAAAATACAAAAATAAAAATAAATAAAAATATACTTATCTCAAAAAAAAAAAACAAAAAAAAACAAAAAAGAAAGAAACGAGAGGATGTGCTCATGGAGCTGTGCCATCTCTGTGAGTGAGTTGCCGTGGGGATAGGAGGAGTTTGGTACTCCAGCCCCAGTCTGCAGGTAATTCTTCTCAAAACTCAAGGCCTCCTTTATATTTTATCAATTGGGAATGCCAGCATTTGATTGCCACACAGCCTCTTCCTTAAATTGTATTTTGAAGATTAATGGTTTGTGGAAGAACATTTAAGGTTTAGATTTCTATCAAGAGACTCATAAAATAAGTATGTAAAATAGAGCTGTGGAAATAGACCACGGCTCCTGAGAATTTTAAAATATGAATCTGAAGCTGCTTACATTTGGATTCTTATCTGTTTTCCATTGGGAACTGAAATGGTCCAACTGTTGGGTCAGCGTCTGCGTGGAGCCTTTGGTCTCAGTGCTATCAGTGCCCTCTAGGCATTTTTTTTTTCTAGACATCTTTTTACCTTGTTCTTGGTGGACACCCATGGGTCAAGAATCTTCAACAATAGAGAGGTGCAATAAGAAGTAATACTCACAGCCCTGGCTTATGGTGGATAGCTATCAGAATGTTGAGTTCCAACAGATTTGACTTACGGTACAATTTTGATTGCCTTAATTTTTTTCTGAAATGTTTTGCCTTATCTATAGCTCAGAATTGTTTTTGAACTTTTAAGAAGTCCAGAAGAAAGAAAAGCCACTATGTTATTAGGAGAGAATGTCATTTGAGGTAAATCATTGGTTAGTCCAGTGTGATGGGTCTCCATGGGGACAGTGCTGGCCCCAGGGACGATTGGAAATTTGTGGGCATGATCTTGGGCTGTAATATTTAGTGAGTGGGGACCCAGGATGCCAGAGCCCTGAAACGGATGGGACATTCCCGCACATCAAAGAACTAGGTTCTCCAGGATATTTAAATTTCCCACTGGACATTCACGAGTGGATATCACAGGTGTATAATGATCAGTGTCTTTTGTTCAAAATGTTAGCAAGGGTTGTTAACTGATATAGTAAATTTCATCACCAATGGCAAAGCTCTATGTGATTTGGAGCCACTATCCCACACACATGTAGCAGTTTACATTGCAGCTGACTCATTTACAAAGATGCTCACGGTATCACGAGAGAGGCAGGCATCTCCCAGCTTCACTAGTCCTCTAGTACAGTCACATAGGGGATGTTTACATCTTGACTTAATTGCTATTTTATTATATATTACTTTCCTTTAATGTCTGCTTTATATTTCTTTTAGGGTGTTATGTTGAATTTTAAAAAATTGTGTTTATAATTAGATTACATTTTGTATAAATGGAGGGTTTGATTTGATTGAGGACTATCATGGTTTTTTTTTTTTTTTGGAGACACAGTCTTGCTCTGTCACCCAGGCTGGAGTGCAGTGGCATGATCTTGGCTTACTGCAACCTCCACCTGCCGGGTTCAACCAATTCTCGTGCCTCAGCCTCTAAAGTAACTGGGAATACAGGCATGTGACACCACGCCCGTCTATTTTTTTATATTTTAGTAGAGACAAGTTTTCACCATGTTGCCCAGGTTTGTCTTGAACTCCTGAGCTCAGGCAATCCATCTGCCTCGGCCTCCCCAAGTGCTAGGATTACAGGCCTGAGCCACCGCGCCCGGCCAGGACTATCGTTTTAATGCCTGCTGTGATTCAACGTCTATTTACAAAAGGTTGCAAAGCCAAAATAAATAAGTGAATATACTATCATTTCAACCCCCATATAATTTATTAATTAATTAAAATAACATTTATAGGCATTGGCATTGTGCCAGGCCAACAGAGATGAATAAAATTTATTGTTTCTGAGATTCTCAGTGTAAAGAGAGAGATGAAGCAGAAAGTCAATAATTGAAACTTGGGGAGACAAATACAATGAAGACAGATGAGGAGAGCTGAGGGAGGCAGTCATTGTTCCTGGGGAAAAAGAGGGGATGCAGAAGGAAATATCAAAATAAGCTTCTTCCTGGGGAGGTGAATCTGAAAGGCTGAGTAATGGTCCTTCAGTCTTGGCAATATCCTAAGGTATTTGGATTTTGGCTTAGTGTAGAAGCCTATGGTTTAAAAGAATTTGCCTCTGTTGGCTTTCATCAAGTCAAAGCGGTGGCTGAGCATTGCCCAAGCATCAGAAATGAGCCTATGTGGTATAACTGACAGGTGTCAATGCACCACCTTATTCAACACCTAATTAAGAGCCTCATCTCTGATTTACATCGGAAGCAGACAGGCTGTAGTTTTAAGCACTTCTCATTACTTTTTACTCATGTAACCTTGGACAAGTCACTTAGCTTCTCAAAGCCCTGGATTCATTGCAATAGAAATGAGAAAACCGGTGACCATTCAGTACCCTGGAGTGTGGGCACAACTTTGGCTTCCAATTCACTGGACCTCAGCTTCTTCTCACCCCACAGGGCCTTAGGGAGGTATGGAGGGAGAGGCATTTGTTTGGCTAAAACATTGGGCTAAGAATTGGGAGGCCTGAATGTCCATCCTGGTCCTGCCACTGTCTTGCTCTGGGCCTTTAATCAAGTCTTTGAACCGCTTATGGCCTCAGTTTTCTCATCTTAAAAACAGGGCAGTCAAACAAGGTTATCTCCAAGGCCCTTCGAAGCTCCGACATACTGAGTGTGTCCTCATGGTTTCTGCTCATCAGCAGCCTATTTCTACCACCACCTCCACCATCACTTTCTTTTTCAACATTCTTTTGATAATTCTCTTTGAAATAAGCCCTCATTTTGGGTTTCAGTTAAGCTAAAAAAAAAAAAATCTGTGGATTTGTTTTCTTTTCCATCAAAATAATTAAAAACTCTTGGACATTAATCCATAAGTAAACAAGGTTTCTGGGTAGGAGAATATGAACTATGATTGTGTTAAAGATAAACTAATCTGTAGCTCACGCCTGTAATCCCAGCACTTTGGGAGGCTGAGGTGGGAGAATTGCTTGAGCCCAGGAGTTCAAGACCAGCCTGGGCAACATGGTGAAACTTTGTCTCTACAAAAAAATACAAAAATTAGCCGGGTGTAGTGCGGTGATGCGACAAGATCTTGCTTCCCCCACATATTGTCCTACCTGGCTCTCTCTCATTATTCAGGTTTCAGCTGGAGCATCATTTTCTCAGAGAGGCCTTCCCTGTCTCCCTGTTGGCAGTTACTGTCTAGCCCATCTGTCCCCTGCTGGCTCCATGGGAGCAGGGATCTGGTCTGCCTTGCTGGCCTATGAGTCACCAGCACCTGAAACAGTGCTTGGCTCTTGGTCAGAGCTCAATTTAGGCCTTGACCCCGCATCCCTGGTCGCTACCCAAGGCTGCTATTTAGAATGAGAAAGGCAGGCAGCTGCTGTAAGAGAGATGAATTAGATAATGATTACAGTGATACATCCTATTCTTTTAAATCCTGACTCTGAAGTTCCTGGCTCCCAAATCAGGCTTACCGAGTAGCTACTGGTTCTGAGCTGTGATTTAACTTCCCTGGACCTCATGCGTTTTAAAACGGATGAGTTGGATTATTAAAATTAACACCTCACTTGTGTGCAGCCCCCTTTCTTCTGTGCCAGGCCCAGGCCCCGCCATTGATGGGCTTTATGTCATTCCGTCCTCTCTCCAGCCCTATAGGGCTTCTGATTTTCTCTATTTGCAGAGGAGACCTGAGACTTAGATCGAAAAACCTGCCTGTAACAGTTTGCTAGGACTGCCATAACAAAATACCACGAACAGGGGAACTTAAACAAAGAAATTTATTTTCTCACAATTCTGGAGGCTGGTAGTTTGACGTATCATGGGTTTGGTTTCTTCTGAGGCCTCTCTCTTTGACTTCTAGATGGTGGCCTTTGTCCTGTGCCCCGACGTGGCCTTTTTTTCTGTGCATGGATATCCCTAGTGTCTCTTCTTTTTCTTAGGCCACCAGACCTATTGGATTAAACCCACATCCATCCTTTTTTTTTTTTTTTTTTGAGATAGAGTCTCCCTCTGACACTCAGACTGGAGTGCAGTGGGGTGATCTCAGCTCACTGCAAACTCTGCCTCCTGGGTTCAAGGGAGAATTGCTTGAATATCTGGGATTATAGGCACCCACCACCATGCCCGGCTAATTTTTTTTTTTTTTTTCTCGAGACAGAGTCTTGCTCTGTCGCCCAGGCTGGAGTGTAGTGGTATAATCTCAGCTCACTGAAACCTCTGCCTCCCGGATTCAAGCAATTCTCCTGCCTCAGCCTCCTAAGTAGCAGGGATTACAGGCACCAACCACCCCGGCTGGCTAATTTTTTTGTATTTTTAGTAGAGGTGGGGTTTCACCATGTTGGCCAGGCTGGTCTCAAACTCCTGACCTCGTGATCTGCCCATCTCGGCCTCCCAGAGTGCTGGGATTACAGGCGTGAGCCACCGCGCCCGGCTAAACCCACACCCTTTTGATGTCATCTTACCTTCCCTTCCTCCCTAACATCCCTATCTCCATATTCACCCACATTGAGGGGTTAGAGCTTCGAGATACAAATTTGGAGGTGACACAACTTAGTCTCCAACACTGACCAAAGCCACTGCGCTAACAAACAATAGAGACATTATTTTAATCTAGGTCACATTCCCAGCTCCCCTAACCACTACTCTATACTGCCACCAGGATTTCCTCCCTACTGACATCCATGAAAGATCAAGCTTGGAAAAGCAGGAGGCCCCAGCTCCATCTCTGCAAAGTGGATATTGGGAAGGGAAAGGCAGATGGCTGATGACTGAGCGACTGCCTGGCATTCCTCCGTGGACGTGCTCAGAATGCATAATTCGATGAATGCTGCTGTATCTCATTACTCTCGGCGTGTCTGACGGGAAGGTCATGGTAACAGGAGTTACTGAGCATTACAATTAGCCAGCAACCTTTCCCAACCTCTTCTAAAATTATTGGAAGACAAATTTCACTTCAGTTCTCTCTTGGATAAGGTGGCAGTTACCCAGGGACTTAAAAAGGCCAGCAAAGTTTATACAGGCAGAGCTGATATTTGCTGGAGTATCTCATTGGAACCGTTGGTTGACAAGAGCATGTATGGCCGCCAAGGCCCAGGAATGAGATTTTCCAGTAACGCTGGTTAGATGGCTGTGGGTCGCCCGCCAGGCATGACCGAGTGTATCTGAGCTGTCTTTTGCCACCTGTACAAATGTCTTCTGAGCGGCTGCTATGTTCCAGGCACACCACGACGTGGTTCTGATTCCTCATGACTCCTGCCCACATTAGTAGACAAGCTCAGAATCTAAGTTGTGACCCACACTCCAGGACAGTGCCTTGTATCAGAAACCCAGATAATAATTTTAGCTCTATCAAATTCTGCTGCTGCTCCCATTCCTCCTGCTCTTCCTTCCACTGCCTCCTTTCTTTCTACTTACTGCGTGGCAGGCACTTGATTGACAGTGTGTCCTTTAACCCTCATAAGATCCATAGAAGCATTTACCACCATCACCACTGTTTTTATAGATAGAACCAGCCTACCCAACAGCCTCAAGTGGTGGGGTTTAAGGTGACATTGTTCCATGTTTCTTCAATCAGCGCCCCACCTGTGCTATGTTGGCTGTTCCTTCTCTGCTGGGTAGAAGGCTCCTTAATAACATAGAGAGCAGATTTGGTAGCTTCCTATTCACCATCAGTTCTTTAAAACCTCAGTGCAATCTCAAGCTCTTCCTCATCCTGCATCCCAGGCACTAACATGTGTAAATCCGTCATTCTGTAATAAAATTTTTCACATTTAATGTTATTTTAGTTTACGGGTATCTCTATGTCATGTGACATGATGTCAATGAGTTTTCTTTTATAAGTATTTCCAAAACACAGTGTTGAAGATTTTCACGCAGGCTGATTGAGTGAGTGATGTGCAACACCATGAGGGATTTTGGCATTTGCTGTTAATTGTGAAACACTGTAATTGGTAGCATCTTGAACTCTCTTTAGCAGTATTAGAACAGATTTCATAAAAAACTTTGCTTCTTGGTTTGCACTTGAAGATATTTAGAAATGTTCAAAACTTCTCTGAGAGTTGGATGTATGATGTAGGTGCTGGGCTTGGTTGGCTTGACGCTGTTGCTTTCCTTGATAACTTGAACATGCAAATACACTATTTAGATAGCAGAGAAGAGCAATCAGATCCTACACATTCCAACATGTGATCATCTTTATTATATTGCCTAAAAACAGCCTTAAACATTTTTTTGGACTTCTTTGTTTGTTTTGCAAGTCTCATGGCCTTCTGGCTTTAATCAAAGTCTTGTCCATTATGATGAGAAAATAAATGTCAGAAAAATTTAAATTTACCTAAACGCAAGACACATAAAAGGATTATAGTCCTTCTTTGGCTTCAGAGAAATTGACTTTTCAAAAAAAGTTTTTAAGTTGACTGCATTTTTGCGAACATTAAAAACTACATTGCATCAAAAAATTGCAAAATTAAGTATATGTAAGCAAAATAGTACCTAAATATAAAGTGTCATTGAATTTTATTACCAACATTCTAAAATTTCACAAGATATCAATTTTGCTCATGTTCTGTATGTTCAAATATATTTCAAAAATTGATACGCTGAAGTTGTAACAGTCTATAATGCCCTTTAAAATCTATTTGTTCAAATCATGTTTAAACACTATTTACTTTTAGAAATGAAGTTTTTGTTTTTAGAAAATACTTATGAAATTCTAGCAATAATTAGACTTAAGCTAATTGTTAACATAAAAAGGCAATGCAAATTATTAATAAAAAATCAAGAAGAAACAATTAAGAAAATAAAGTTAATTATAAGCCATGTAAGAACATTTAATACTAGATAATAACAAAAGCAAAAATCATATATATCTCCACTTTTTTTTGTAGAAGAGATTGTGAAAAATAAGAGAAATAAAAAAGTTTACATGTACTCCCCAAACCAAACTTATCACTGGTGACAAGTGACTAAAATACTAACCAGTTTAACTGGGATGATTCACCAAGGTGGTTGAGGGGAGATGCTACTCTGTGCAACCCCTATATGCCCCCACATAATAGTTACTGGCTTCAAAAATTAAAAAAAAATCATAAAGTTGTTGTTTGAATACAACTTTAATTGCTGGAAATATCTGAATGGTTGTAAATGTGGTTTTTAATTTGTTAACACTCTACAACATTGAACCACAAGGTCTCCTAGCTCATGAGTGAGTGGTGGCTTATCAGTCCACAGGTTTGTGCTGTCAAAGTCCACTGCTAGTTTCCATGGAGGGGAACATCAACCCTTTTCTGGCTTGTTAGGACTTTCAAGACCCTTATGTCTTGGTTGCTAAGCATCTGGCCAGGGTCATTTTATGAACCAGACTGTGAGAGTTTCCTGGAATGTATGTGAGAGATACGGAGATATGATAGGTCTTAACATAGCAGCATGATTGCCATTACGGATGTGTGTGTTGGAGACTGGGTTGAAAAATATATTCTCTTTGTATTTGGCACTGAATTCTTCTCAGGGAGAGAACTCTCTTGGTTTGTAACAACCCTCTACTAAGACTTTTGGGATAGCAAGGAAGAAAGAGCTTGAGGTCAGTAAAAGAGAGTGGAGATAATATAAGACAGTGAAAATGCTCAGAACAAGAAAATAAGAATTATTCTATTCTCAGAGTGAGGGTGGGCACTACAGGGGTGAATTGGCCAGGGGAACACTGGAAGGCAGGTAGCCTAGTATTTAAATAGGTTGAGAATGGAGGTGCCAACTTTTCAAATGAATTGTTTATATTTCTGCACCCCTTTCAAATCTATAATAAAGTCAGCCCCCTTGCCCTTTATTTCCTATAGAAATTAGGGAAATGGAGGAAAGGATTACGTTTCACTTCAAGGTCCATAGGGGGCAGATATAAATGTCAAGATGGTCCATCCAGGCAAGGTTGGTGCCAGAAATTTCTGACGTCAAAAACTCCCCCAGAAATGTGCAGATATCACGAAAGATGGCTTCGGACTTGCACAGGCAGTGGAATTGGGATTTTATCCAATTATATGTAGATCTCAGGATCCATGAAAGGATCACCTGACATTTTGGTTACATAGAAAAAGGAATGCAGACCTTAAGTGGATAATGAAACTGCTATGAAAGAGACACCCTTTGGACATTAACTTTCAATACAAGGACACTGGCACGAGAGGAGACTGCTCAGATCACCTGCCCTAATGTCTTCATACTTTGTTAATGGAGAAAGAGGCCCAGAGAAATGAAATCCCTAGCCAGGTACCCTAAGTTAGAAATAAGAAAGAACTGTACTCGCAATAATTTTGTGTCATAAAATGGAAAATATTGCCTTGAGGGGAAAATGGCCAGTATTTTAAAGTGTGTCTGGCTTAGAAAGGAGAGACATCATTAATTGACAAAATGATTTGTTCTGCTAAGTCAGAGTGATGAAACTTACTTCCTGGCCTCACACATCCTTCTGGCAGATCCAATTCATTTTGCTGAACTGCATGTTCTTGGGACTCTTGCCATCTCATTACAGGTAAGAAAGCTGATAAGAGCAGCACCCATTAGACCAGGTGTTCGTGCTGCCTGGGGATCTGTAGGAACAGCCAGAGCCAGAGGCAAAGTTTGAAGCAACATGAAGCACAAAATGAACCATAGGTTCATGATTAATTTTTTCCAGCTCCCATTTTTATGACTAAATTTTTTTGGAAGAAAAAAATACACAGCGAACTTAAAGGCATCATTACCGTCTGAAGGCCAAATTATTCTTTAGAAATACTAAACTAGTGGTTTATTATAGATGTATGAGTCAGGGTTCTCCAGAAAAATGGAACCAAAAGGAAGTGTAGATACACAGAAAAATATTTATAGTAAGGCATTGATCTGAGTGGCTACGGAGGCTGACAAATCCCAAGACCTACAATCGGCCAGTGGTGTAGCTAGTTCCAGTCCAAGTTCAAAGGCCTAGCCAGGAGAGCCAATGGTGCAGTTCCAGTTTGAAGGCTGAGAGGACCAAGACCCAGGAAGAGCAGATGTTTCAGTTTGAGTCTGAAGGCAGGAGAAACCTGATGTCCCAGCTGGGAGGCAGCTGGGCAAAAGGAGTTCTGTCTTTTTGTTTATTCAGGCCTTCAACTGATTGAATGAGACCCATTCACATTAGAGAGGGTAAATGCTTTACTCAGTCTGCCAAGTCAAAGGTCAAGGGTTAGTCTCATCCAGAAACACCCTTGCAGATATCTGGTTACCCTGTAGGACAGTCAGGTTGATACATGAAATTAATAAAATAAAATGCTTTAAAAATAAAAATGCATAAAATAAAATGCATCAAAATACATAACCTACATAAAATTAAAATATATAATATAATATTAACCATCACAATATTTATGGAAGGTTATATATGAGATCAGTTTTCTCATATGGTTTATGAAAGTTGATCTTATTTAAGCAGAACTTTTCAATACCTAATGATTTTCTTGTCCATGTTTAATTTGAGGCCCTTGTGTTTTCTCCCAGGTGAAATGTCTAGGTCACCATATATTTGTGATTTTTGAAAGGCTAAAATCTGGCAGAGACCCATTCCTTAGAATAGTGTTAACATTTTAGATTGCCTATAGTTATCTGAGATTTACTTTTCTGTTCTTTACTCAAGATATTGAAAAGTAAGCCCAGGGTTACACAATTTATTTTTCCACTCCATTTTTTCATTGATCTTTGCCTTTTTATTTCCCCCTGGGGACTCTTTGCAAGTGGATGGGCCTCATCTTCTCAGCACCCTAGTTTCTTTGCTCCCCCTTTCTGCCTTGAACCCCCACTTAATTTCTTTGTTATTTTTGAGCCTCTCATTTACCTTTAGCTGTGCTATCATCCTCAGGAACAACATCATTTCTTAATTTCTGAGAAGGTCAAGGCTACATTACATGAACTTGAACTTCACTTCAAATGTATCCGTCTTGGCCAGTATTTTCTGCTTCCCTTTCCTTCTCAGAGAAAGAATTTCTCCTTGTTTTCTCAGGTTAGTTCCCGAGTACCGAGTACAGCTCTCCAATTGCACTCTGATCTCTTCTCCTCCTTATTCCTCAGAGTCACTCTTCAGTTAGTGTTCTCACTACATTGGATGGTTTTATGCAAAAGGTGTTCTCATAGACTCCTTGTCTTCAACTATCTGGTGACTCCCTGTCTTCCAAGGTGTTCTTGTAGACTTCTTGTCTCCAACTACCTGGTGACTCCCTGTCCTCCTCATAAGCTCTAGATCCCCATCTGGGTTCCCTCCCACCTGGGTAGCCAGCTCTGTATAGGGAGACAGCCAGCGAGTTTAGCCTGCCATAAACCCTAATGACCACTCTTTCCCCTTAACTGTCGATGCCGTCTCCTCTTATAACTTCTATCTTGGTTGGTAACATTGCCATCATCCCTGCACCCAAGTGAGAAAGCCCCTCTCTCCCTACTCTTACTTCCTCCCACCACTTGCAACCCCAACTCCACCACAAACTTCTCTTGATTTTTCGTTCACAATATTTCTCTGTCCAATGCCTTCTTTTCATTCCCACTGCTCTAGTTTTAGCTTACATTTTCTCTTGCCTGGAATATTGCCACAGCCTGCTAACTGCCTTCTCTGACTCCATGGTGTTGCTGAAATCAGGATATGTGGTGACCCAGAACAAGCCTGAGGGAGCCAGGAAGCACTTTGGTTACTAAACACACCGTGAGTGGGAGGGCTCCTGCTCACTGAGTGCCCCTTCAGCTCCAGTTTCTTCAGGCAAAAATAGGTCCGGGGTCCCAAGGCTGCAGACCTTTGAGTTCACAAACACTGGGCCATTCCCTTAAGGAAGGGATGGATAATTCCAAATCCAGACTCAAATGGGGCACTAAAATTATGGTAAGAAGCCGGTCTGAAAGATGTAATATTGCAAAAGGAGCATCCAAATAGGCATCATGGGAAAAGCTAATTCTTACTCTTGGACTTTCTTACCCTTATTTTACGGTTTAGTATAAATATTATTTTGAATGACATTTTGGGCAGGGATGGCGACTGGATGGGAAACGTACTCTTCTCAGGATTAAGGGCCTCTGAACATTTTAAGCTGACCCTGCCTTGAGGACATGATCAGGTTGCCATGGCGACGAGTTTAGGAAGGGTCCCATAACATCATCAGTCATGAGACATTCCCAGTACTGGGCTCTTGTGTGGAGCACAGGCCACCCATCCAGACTCCACCTTCCTACTTTGGGGCAGTTTTTTTTTTTTTTTAATTTGGTTGTTTTCTTTTCTTGCTATTGACCACAATCTAAATAGAATGAATCTAAAACTTTAAACCTAAAAGGGAGGTATCTGGGGACTGCTTGCTTACCTCATAGCATGTTCCTGAGACCCCAAATAAACTTATAGGTTCAAACTAGTTAATTGGGAGAAACACAGCCATTTTTATTGCCAGTAAGATTTGAGTCCAAGGTCACTGAAAAGCCCAACAACACTCTTGAACTTTTCCACCAGAACAGCCGAAAGGCACTTGATTCAAAATTTATTTATAAAGGACCATTTTGGGTGAACTTCCTGGAACAAAGAGGGACTGATCCAAGGTGACCCCGTGTTCCCACCTCTTAGAACAGACCCTGTTGCCCATGTCAGGAGAGGTGAGAAAGCTAGTACATTAGTGCCCCAGCACCTTTTGGATTCCTGAGAAAATGGACATTTGTGTCGTGGAGTCTGTGATTTTCCATCTGGCTTTGACTTGCTTCTGCTGACTTCTTTGGCTCCACCCTTGACTGGAAGGATGGCCTCGTGGGACACACAGATCAGAGTTATGCTAACGAGGCTGCCGAGTGCCAGTTTGCCTGCTGGGGACACCACACTCTAAAAATCCTGCCGGGCAAATTGTCAAAATCCGGTTCCCATCCAGTCCCTTGAGAGTTTCCCTTGAAGAAAAACCAAAACCACCTTGGTCGATAGCATTAAACACATTTTCACATGACTCAGAAGCAAGGCTTGGCCAGGAAAACCATTTGGTGTATTTAAAAATTCCATTGTCTTATCATTGTGTGAGGATTTGATACTGGCAGCTGCAGGGATGCCTTAGATGTTTTCAGTATGCCATCGGTACAGGCTCAAAGTGTTCAGGATATGCAAAGTCCTTGAAATTGCCTAACAAAATGTTTTTAAATGTAAATTTTTATGATGATTAATTTTTATATTCGATTACCTTCCCTCAAACCTACTGGATTTGTATAATGGAATGGAAAAAAATAAATATTGCAAAGCAAATCAGCCTGAAATTTTCAGACTTTTTGTAGGCAAGACCGTCAGAGATATTGGCAGAAATTTTGCTTCCATAAAAAATATAGGTTGGGCTACAATGTTTACAGTTATCAGGGGAGCTATTTTTTAGACCAAATTGGAAACATTTTTTTTTTTCAAGAGAGAAATTAAAGTAGCTAACTGTGGCCCAAAATATCTCAATAGAATAATTTTTCAAATAAATTTATGCTTTCCCAAGGTTTTAACAGAAAAAACATTGTCTAGGTCATCAAGATCTGACCTATGTAACTATATAAAATAAGAATTTTTATTAGTATAAAAAATCTGGTTGAATAAAATATGAATGAGAAATGTGTTTAAAACAATTATGATGTAAACAAGGAGATGTTGGGGTACTTGACATACCTTAATTTCTTATAACAACTCTGATATGAAGTGTTATCTCAGTTTTACAAATGAGGCCGGGTGCAGTGGCTCACGCCAGTAATCCCAGCATTTTGGGAGGCCAAAGCTGGACGACTGCTTAAGGCCAGAAGTTTGAGACTAGCCTGGGAGCAGGTTACACATGTGTCTACACACGCGGACAGGGGCTTGCCCAAGGTCATATGACAAGTGCCTGGCAGAACTGGGATTCCATTTTGACTTTGCATCTAAAGAGCTTCAAAGAAGGTGGAGAGTATGACCTCGGAGTAATTCAAAGAGCATCATGGTTAGGTAATGGGCACACTGAAGCAACAAGTTAAAGAAATTCAAAATAAACAAACAAATTTACAAATGAGAAACAGAGGGTCCAAGAACACGAAAGGCTAGTGGGATGTGACTCTAGCTTTGTATCTGTGTCTTACATTACAAAGCTCTGTTCCCCTTTACCACAACCACTTCCCCAATGCCAGCTTTCCCACTCAGGTTCTGATACTAAACTAGCTAAAAAGTTACAAACACAACATTTTCTGGGCTTGCTTTCATAAAAAGATAAATAACAGCATGATTAGCACTTAGATTATGCTATTGCTTTAAAAATCTTAGAAGTATTTTGAAGTGAAAACTTTTCCTTTCAAATCTTGTTTATATTGCTAATTTGCTTGCAAAGACTTCTTTTTTCTTAAATACTGTAAAGGGCACCTTAACCTTATTAAGCTCATGTTTTAACAAAGTGTTTATGTATTTGCGAATATATCATTGCATTTTTGAGAGCTCTATAAACTAATTTATTTCCTTTTAAATTTACTTAATTGTTCTCTGAAATTGTTCTACATGGGTAGAATGCAGTGAGACTTTCTTTTCTCTAGCACAGAGAAAATTTTGACAATAAATAGCAAATGGGAAATGAAAATTTGAGCATTCATACTAGTTCCAATAATAGTCTTGTCCTACAATAGTAAATATCTAGTAGAAAGAATTGTTACTTTACAGACCATAACTGTCAGGATCTTAGTGTGAGTATCATTTCCTTTTTATTGGTGGTTAAAAATGTACAAGATGCGGTTTATAATAGTAGTAGTTACTTTTATTAAGAATTTGCTAGGCTTGAGAGTTTCTGCTTAGGCATTATGAACATATTCTCCTTCAAGCCATAATAGACTCACATTTCAAGGGAGAGATCACTAACCACCAAGCCTGGCTATACATGGGGAGAGGGCTTGTCCAATGCCACATGACAAGTGCTTGGCAGAACTGGGATTCCATCTTGACTTTGCATCCGAAGAACTTCAAAGAAGATGGAGGGTATGGCTGCAGTGTAATTCAAAGAGCATCATGGTTAGGTGATGGGGACACTGAGGCAAGAAGTTAAACTGTGTTACCCAGTTTTCTCAGTGTCATTCATTGGTAATGTTTGCCTTTTAGCTAAATGTAATTTTCTTTCGATTGGTGGTTGTCGAACTGCTCTATGAAAGTCTTGAATTCTGTGGGCTGTTTATTTTATTTATTTTATTTTCATTTATTTATTTTTTTGAGGCAGTCTCACTCTGTCACCCAGGCTGGAGTGCAATGGCACAATCTCGGCTCACTGCAACATCTGCCTCCCAGGTTCAAGTGATTCTCCTGCCTCAGTCTCCCAGATAGCTAGGGTTACAGGCACATACCATCACGCCTGGCTAATTTTTTATTTTTAGTAGAGACAGGGCTTCACCACGCTGGCCAGGTTGGTCTCGAACTCCTGACCTCAGGTGATCCGCCCATCTCAGCCTCCCAAAGTGCTGGGATTATAGGTGTGAGCCACCGTGTCTGGCTTGTGGATCATTTTTAGCTCTCATTTCTAGAAAGAAGTGAAAGCTATGGCTGTCCTGAGGAACTTGTATACACAGCGGCTTAAGTGAACTAAATGGAGAAAGCCCCCACCCCAAAGCCTGACGGCAATTGTTTATTGTAGTTGAATTGATTTGTTTCACCTTTGGTCCTTTCTGCAGCCTATCCAGGGGCTTAGAGTGGTGGGACACAGACAGCCCTCAGAGAGAGCCCGGAGGGTCAGGAATTCATCTCTAGTTTGTAGCATGCCTGACACAGGAGTCTTGGGAAAAATGAAATAGTAGCTGGAACCTTTTGGTTTAATGTCTGTTAGTGATTTATGATGTTCCTATTGTTATCTATTCTAGGCCACTGATGTTCAAGTATAGTATTTGTCTTTTTCCTATAAGGTTCTGATGAACACTTCAGGGGCAAGTTTATTATTTTTCTCAAGAATTGCCTGTCATGGAAAGCTTCTGGTTTCTTGCCTGGATTCTGCTACCCCAACAAGGCATTTACATAAACACAAGGGGCAGGGCTTATATTTAGCAAGACCTCATCAGCAGGGGCATACCAGTTACATCCTTGAAATACTTCCACACTTGTAAATAGCTACAGCGGCTCTTCTGAGCCTGCTGGATGCCCCTGGACCACCTCGCCCCCTCTCTCCATGGTCTGGTCACTGGGGCCCCTCCTTTGGGACACACACAACAGGAAACCTCATGATCTGGGCAACTAAAAAAGTAACACCTGGCCAGGGTGGTGCCTGAAGTTTATTTAATTTGGGGACCCAACTTTATTAAGAAGAAAATAATAGTTGGTACAAACTTGAACATAGAAGTAGAATAAGAAATCATAACAAATTATAAATTTTAAACACCTGACAATAACCCAAACATCACCAAGACTAAGACACATAACAATCTCTTTTACTACTTAATCGCTCTTTATAAGGCCATAAAACTTTTCTTTGTATATACTTTTTTGGGTTATATTTTCTTTGATCTCTTTACATAGCAATACTTTTATAATATGATCCATAAAAATAATAGAAAGAGAATTCAGTCTTTCTTCTTTTATGGTTCACCAATTTTTATTTTTATTTTAAATCGTATTTACTAATTTTACTATATCTTATGAAAACTACATCTTGTATTCACAATTTTGCATGGCTGATTGTTATAAGAATTTTCTAAAGACTAGCTTCTGAGACCATACATTTCAAAACTCCTTATTCTGGATACGCACTTACCTCCAGTGCGGGCGGCTTAAGACATGTTCATGTTGCCCTATGACCTCTTGCCTTGTACATTCATATCATGCTAGTTGGTGGGGATTCAGATTACCCCTGTAAATGTCGAAGGGTACAGCCACCCTGGTTTTGGCACTAAAAGCATGTTCTTCAGAAAGAAAAGCTGATAAATTCTCAGCTTCTCAAAATTAAAACCTTTGCCCTGTAAATTCCATGTGAAGAGGATGAAAAGACATAGACAGAGAATATACTTGCAAAGCATGCATCTGATAAGGGATTAGCATCAAGAACATAGAAGTAACTCTCAAAACTCAACAGTAAAAAACTTTAATTTAAAAATCAACAAGAGACATAATAGACATCTCACTGAAGAAAATATACAGATGGAAAATAAGCACTTAGAAAGATATTCAACATAATTGGCTATTAGGGAAATACAAATTAACACCGCAATGACATATCGCTATATGTCTATAAGAATGGCTGAAATAAAGAATAGTGACAACACCAAAAATGATGGTGAGGATGCAGAGGAACTGGCACACTCACACATTGCTGGTGGGAATGCCAAAGGGTACAGACACTCTGGAAAACAGCTTGGCAGGTTGTTTTTTCTTTTCTGAAAAAAACCAGAACATGTGGCTACCGTACAACCCAACAATTGCAGCCTTTTATGTTTATCCCAGAGAAATGAAAACATGTGTTCACACAAAAGCCAGCACATGAATGTTTGTAGCAGCTGGAACGAGCTCAGATGCCCCTCAGTAGGTCTGTGACTAAATAAACGGTGCTACATCCACACCATGGAACTCTACTCAGCTATGAAAAAGAATAAACTATTGATACGCACAACTTGAGTGAATGTCATGGGAATTATGCTGAAAAAAAGCCAATACCCAAAGATTACATACTGTATGGTTTCATTTATATAACATTTTTGAAGTGACAAAATTTTAGAGATAAAGAGCATATTAATGGTTGGCTGGGGTTAAGGAGAGGGGAAGCTAGGGGGAGGGAATCCGGTGTTGTTCTAGAGGGTGGCGTGGTGTTAGATTGTGGAGCAAGTTGGCTGTGGTAATAGGTACACCTCTCTACACGGGTGACAAAAATTGATGGCACTCAACACACACACACACACAAAGTAAAACTGGAAAATCTCAATGTAAATGAATTTGGTCAAAATTAATATCTGGTTGTGATATTGAGCGATTGTTTTGCAACATGTTATCACTAGGGAAGCTGGAAAAGTGCACAAGGAATCTCTGTATATTTCTTACAACTACTATTATCTCAATAAAAATTCCAATTAAAAAGAACTTAAAAATACTTCTGAAAGTTATTTCTACTCTACAACAGTTAACAATAACAACTACATACAAAAGTGACTATAAAGTACATGCATATATTATTGCTAAACCGAAACCAGTGTATTACTAAATCTATTTTTCCTTAGCCAAATCCCAAAATTTCTTTGGCTACTCCAGTGCTATCCAATGTGAAGGGAAGTGTGACAGAGTCCACATTGGAGTGGAGAGGAAATAATCAATGGTATTAACACATTGGGGTTAAATTAGCTTACCTCTGCAAATGTTACAACAATCTACCACCATGTGAATACATTGCTAGATCCTCCCCACATGAGTGGGTGAGGGGCTCCGAAGCTTAATTAAGCCCCATAGTTTCCCTGAGTCTGCGCCTGAACTAGGCCCAACAGGGGTCTCAATGACTGAGTTCATCGGCCTCTCCTGTGATTCTTGGTGTTTGGGTTGGGCTGGCCATTGGGTAGTTTGAAACAAGGCTGCTAATCTTTAAGTTTTTCAAATTAAGTTTTTTGTTTGTTTATTTTGAACTCACGAAAATTAAAGAATGTGGCAGAGGCATATGAAATGGTATGAGAGGTTTGCTGTAAAACCCTTTGCTTTCATTTGGTCTTTGGAATAAGGGGATTTCATTAGAGAGCCCTTTTTAGGGAGCTTATCTTCAGAAGAAACTAGGACACTGATGAGGAGGCAGTTTTACCTGTAAGGTGGTTCAGCTTTTTGAACTCCAAGGACAATGCCATTCAAGAGCTTGACAAAGCAGTGGGCAAACTCCTTCTGCACTTCTCCCGTGACTCTCTTCTTCCTTCCCTGGGATAAGGCATGGTTTATCTGGCTACTGGGATGGGAAAAGGTGATCATGCCATCCATCATGCTCAGACCTTTGGATTCTTTGCTTCAGAGCCACCTGCCCACTCGCCTCCTCTTATCCCTTCTCCTTACAGAAAGTTCACCAAGGCAGATCTGTGCCTTACAGGGTGAGAGCAAGGGCAGCCAAGTCTCCAGCTGTCCCACCCCTCCCTGGGTCAGGAGGCTTAGCTAGGTGGAGGATGAGGAGAAGGGACTTTCTTTTGCCTTTGGGCTTAAGCTATGACATCAAATCCTGCTTTATCACTGATAAAGCCAAAACTTGGACTATGATCTTATTCTTCTTTCTACCTGTCAATTGGTTCAGATCTTGTAGGGTTGAGAAATGTGGTGAAATGAAAGCTTAAACACACGAAACTTACATTTATCTGCATGTGTAATGTTCCAGACACATCGTCTTGTGAAATGCCCTCAAGAGCCTTCTAGGCACATTTAGGTGCATCACCGGCATAAGCACCCCCTCTGGCTCTGGACACACAGTGACCACAGCACTAGTCTACAGAGAGGAACATTTTTTTTCATTTCAGTACTGTACATTCCTCCAAGAGTTTTTGAAGCAGCTGGCCTCACGCCCAGTAGTCCTGGGGGAATCATTTGGCCACTCAGTCCCAGTCTCCCTCCCAAACATGTGGCAGTCAAGGAGAATATTCCTTTTATGATCTCAAGTCAGCTTAGAGTAAAACCAGTCCAGTTTGTAACAGAGGAGGCTGTGGACATAGCAAATAAATCACCAGTAGAGCAGAGAGGTGGCTCCACCTCCCCATGCCCTGGTAAGCTCCTGGCTATGCCTCCTAACTGGGAAGGAGATAGCAGACCAGCTACGCACTGGAGCATCTGCCTCAGGTGACTTCCCCACCCCCACTCCCAATCCAGCTTGGTGCAGGATTTTCACATTCTTTCCTCTTTATTTCTTTTTCCTCCCCCTAGTCTCATTTGCTTTGGGAAAGACATTTATAAATACAGCTGGGAGCCTCATTTTGCCAATGAATTTTACTTGCCTGAGAAGAAAGCAAAGTCTAAAGTTAGCTTCTGAATCTTGCAACGACAAATTGGTTATTGATACCAACACCATGTTGGTATTGGTGGAATACCATGAGGACACTGGACCGATGCCAATGACACAGATTGGGCAGGCGAGCTCTTGTTGCTCTGGTCAAGCTGCTGGCTCTGTCCCAGATGTGCCACCATCATCACATTTGAGTGGCATCTCCTTGGCTTGTGGAAGATTCATCCTCTGTGCATCAACAGACTGGTATTCCCAGAAGAGGAAACCAGATTTGGGTTCATGATGTGGTAGAAAGAGCACTAGTCCAAACTCAGCGGGCCTGTTTCTACTTCTGACCTTGTCACTTGCTGAAAAGCTTCAGTTAAGTCACTTTTCAACAGTGCCTCAGTTTCCCTTATCTATATAATGAGCAATCAGAGCAAGTGCATCTCTGTTTCCTTTCCAGCCCCCACTGTCTAGAGTTTATCAGTGCTCTAGCTTATAAAGTGGAAGGAAACAGAACTTACTGGGCAGTTACTTCATGCTAGGCCTTGAAACAGAGACTCGATACTGTTCTCATTTAATCTTCAGAAAGTATTATTCCAGTTTTACAGAGGCAGTAACTGAGGCTCAGAGAGATTAAGAGACTTGTGCAATATCACACAACGGATCTACTGGTGAGCAGACATTTCGTTACAAGTGTCAGGAAATCCAGCTTAACCTGGGTTAAGCAAAAAAGAGAACAAGGAGTTTGAAGATGTGACCAGGAACTGGCTTCTTCTCTCCACCTCTCAGTTCTGTTTCCTTTGTGCCCGTTTCATTGTCAGATTTCCAGTGCTAACCATGTGGCTGCAGCAACTCCAGCCCTCACATCACTTGGGGGTGACCAACTGCTCTAGTTTGCCCAGGAGTTAGGGGGTTCCCCAGACATGGGACTTTCAGTTTTAAAGCCAACAAAGTCCCAGTCAAACTGTGACAAGTTGGTCTCCAGCATCAGCTACAGATTCAAATCCAGCAGGAAATAGCATGCTTTTTCGAGTAGCTCTTGCAAAATATTCTGACTTGCTCAGACCTGACTGCTTTATACCAGGATCTCTCCCAGAAACAGTCCCTGTGGCCGGTTCGATGCAGGTGTGCTGATTGGCTTAGGCTTGGGGAGAGCCCTGCCCAGACCATATGCTTGGTGGGGGAGGGGAAGAGCCCTAAAAGAAAGCAGAGGCTGTGGTCAATAAGGAGTGTAGGATCCCGTGGAGGTGAGTGGGAATGACACCCTCTGCTGGTAAGTGGCAGGATCAAATTTCAAACCCCAGTCTCCTTACTGTGAACCACAGGGAGATGAATTTCCAAAAGATGCTGCGATTCCTTGCCAGGTATGGTCAAGACAGAATGCCCAGCTGAGTTAGAGACTGGTGATTCTGACGCAAGAACTTTAGGAGTTCTTGGCTTTGTGGCCTTTGAATAGAGAACAGATCCATTCCCTGGCCCCTACTGCACTGCAGGATTTAGGAAGGTGGTGGACACCGTGTGCATGGCAGTGTCTGGCTGATTCTCACCATGTGAGCGTGTCAGCTACATCCTGCAGCACCCTGTTTGATGCCAGGGGCAGAGCCACGCCTACTCCCTGTGGAAATACAGTTTCCGCACAGGCAGAAGGACATCTGTCTGAGAGATTGACATTAAAAAAAATTAAAAGGTGCCTTCTGTGTGGTACCAGTTTAGAGTGACCTGGCTGCTAATACTGTCTTTTATTAAAGCTTCCAACAACAGTTACTGGAGAGCTACTAGGCTAAAAGGAAAGATTATTTTTGGCTCTCATACTTCCTGTTTGAGGAGAAAATGGTGTTCCAGAAAGACTTACAAAGACTGAGAAACTGCTAACATAATGACATTGAAGTCGGGAGAGAAATTTCACACTGAAATTTTTATTTCAAGTGAGAGAAAAAGTGTGAAAATTATTTTGAGGGTGATGATAGAAACATGTTGCAATCAGGAAACAGAAATATGTTCTACTTAAAAAGGCCTAATGTTAGAGGTGTATCGGATGGTTTTCGTGCCAAGTTTATCTTCCTGCATACAAAAAATTTTAGAAGTGTTACTAACAGGAATGACTCTACAGCAGAATGATTATTCAAAAATTGCCTTGTATTTAAACCTCCACAAAGATAGATTAAGATGAACTTCAGTTGACATCTGTTGTTTTTTCCTGCACAGCATCAGTCTCTCTTCCTTTGCTAATGGCACTTTGATTTCATCTTAAGGAATTAACCTTAACTTTACCTTTTCTCAATCTGTGTAGTTTTGGTTGGCTTGAACTCCAAGGTTGAGTGCATGGTCAAAGCTTGGCCATTGTCAAAAGGCAAAATTACAACATGTTTACTTTAAAAATCTTAATTGGTTTTTATTTGTGATTCTAGCACTGGGGGCAACATATCATCTTATAAAATAGAATTAGTGTTCTGATGAGCTGAGCAGAGGAGGTTGGCTTTACAGACAGAAAAGGGGTGAAGAAAAGCAGAAACAGGTATCAAAAAGAGGACTGGTTGTTTCAAAGTTACTTCCCTTGTAGGGTTAAAGCAGAGCGAACTTCCTTATTACACTGACTCAGGTTGACTAGAATCTCCAATTGTTTTTTTTTTAGTTGAAAACCAGCCCATTTCAAAGTTCGTTTTTCTTACGTGGCAGTTAGCACAAGTGACTCCATTCTGGTTTCGTCTGGTCTGCTGGGGCCTAGTGCAGAAGACTAATCCAAAACAATCACCTTCCATAAACTTTAACCCCATTTGGTCACTGTAATTGGTTCATGTTATGTGATCCAATTTAGGCTAATAAAGATCAGTGCCGAGATTTTTGCTTGACTACAGAAGAAAAGATACTCAGTTTTTGTTGTAATTGCTAAGCTGGTAGAATAAAAGGCCATCGATGCTAGTGACCACCTTTGCCTAGACCAAAGGCAACATGGTAGAGCCCACGATGTTGAGAAATGACACTTTGACAATATTGCTTGAATACCTGGACCTGGCTGTGCCTGAAGTGATGGATTTCTCAACTCTATGAGCTTAAGCCAGTTTGATTTGGTCTTGGGTCACCTGCAAATGCAAATCCTCACTAATAGATGATGAGAGTATTGTAACTAACCACATAATTCATTTGGAACTCAGTTGTCCAACAGCTTCACCTACGCGGAGCAAAGAAAACTGGGAAGTGAGCACAAGGAAACTCTGAAGAAACAAAGCGTCACATAATATATGCTGAAGATTCTGAGATGGACTCAGAAGCACGTCTTTTATTTAGAGTTGTGTGTAAAGTAAGAGTCAAATGCCCTCAGTAGTTTTGCTATTTGGTTTTCAAACCCGCAGCAGATAGGGAGTGTTATAAGGCAAGAAGTAGCCACACCAAGCAGGACCCAGAAGTGAGGAGCAATGAGGCAGCCTAACATGGGCAGAATCAGAGAAGCCACAAGGATTCCAAATCCATAACAGTCCAAGTTATTCAGCGTGAGGCCAAAAAGAACCTGTATCATGTGACTGTTGTTGGTAAGCCCTGTATCATCAGGAAAACACTGCATGCTGGTCCACTGTTTGCTGTTTTAAAAGGTATGGAAGTATATAACACATTCTAGAAAGTGTTCCATGTGTCTTAATTTACAAAAACAAGTTTTGGTTGTAAAAGGGGTAAATTTCATTAAATGGAAGAGCTCTCCACCAAGTTCAATTTCCTGAGGGTAATGGAAGTGTAGAAAAGCTTTTATATTGATTTAGAAGCAATGGTTTCTGAGGCCTTTTACGGTTTACCACTAAGTGAGGCAGCCTGTGGTTCTTGATTTTTCTCTGCTTCGGTGGAACCACAAATTGGTTTTGCTGCAGGTGGTGAGGGAGAGAGGGACAGACCAACATGATGATGAAACCCGCGGAGGTCAATCTAACTGCATCTCAGAAGGGACGTGACACGGTGCCACCTCTTTGAGCATTTGTTCTAGGTGGAATATTTCTGTGTGATAGATAATCTCTTTCAAATCTATGAATCTATAATTACATGCTTGGTTTAAGTGGTTATTTTTTTCATTTAGTTTTAAGTAGTCTCCCATGGAATACAACTATTTTCTCAGATTCGCTTTTTCAGAATGCAAGAGTCATCTCAGGTGTAGATAATGACTTATCTTTCCAGAATCCCTGGGTTAGCCTGGGTTGTGGCCAAGAGAGCTGCCTAGTACAATTCCTGCTTCTCCTTCCATGGATTAGGGCTTTCTTAGGAAATGGCAGTCCAGCCAGAGACCACATTCCTTGGCTCCGCTTGCATCCAGCAGTGACCACATGATTAATTCTCACCAATGGAACATGAGCGGATGTGATGTGAGTGGATTCTAAGTCATATTTTTGAGAAGCGTGTGTGCCTTCTTCATGATTTCTCCTCCAGTTAGATACAGAGGAGTCTGGTGGAGTCACAAGTTGGAAGACATCTTGTTCTGGAGTTGCCACTTAGAGAAAAGACACCCTCTAACCAGTAATGCCTTCTTCAGACTGTTAGGTAGACGGTCAACAGGTGGTTTCGGGTGGTCCACAGATACAGTGTTAACATTTACTTGCACAGATTATTTCCTTTTTAGTTGTTTCACATTCTTTGATAGTGTCATTCCTTCGGCTGCACTAGATTTTAATACCTCTGTAATATAGTCTTTCCTTTAAACAAAAAAAGATAGCAGGTCTCAGAGTCTTCTGGTAGCAACGCTGTCTTGCTAGGATTAAAAAATATTGATTTGTTTTCATTATACTTATTTTAGCATTCATCTTTTATTTATGGCAAGTAAAACTGGTTTTCTAACTATAATAGGAAAATACATTTTTCTTTTAAATATTTGTATTTTTAAGAGGAATGTGAGGTGATTAAAATATTAAGTAATAGGAATGGTGGTAGCTAAGATGAATGCACTACTATAAAATCCATTGATGAACTGGTTAGTATAAGATACTACCATATTATTCTTCTGCAGGTTTTGGTATTGAGAATGAAGGTGACTAACTTTTCATTGAAAAACTGTTAAAAAATAGCAACAGAGTGAGACCCTGTCTCAAAAAAAAAAAAAAAAAAAGAACCAAAAAAGTTAAACTAAGTGTGATTCATTCTACTCTCTGAAAAATTCCATTTAGATCATCAGGATGAAATCTCGTGGTATTTTAAAATTTGGGCTATCTTCATTTCTGATAAATGACTTTTATAAAAAACAACTTTATTGAGATATAATTGATATATCATATAATCACCTGTTTAAAGTGTACCATTCGGTGCTTTTTAGTATATTTATAGAGTTGTGCACCATCACCATAACTAATCTTAGAATAATTTCATCGCCCTAAAATAGACACCTTGTACCTATTCAGTCCCCTTTCCCTCCAAATCTGCTGCCCCAAGCTCGAGATAACCACTAACTTACTTTATGTCTCTATAGATTGACTTATTCTGGATATTTCACATATATGGAATCCTACAATATGTGTGCTTTTTATGACCAGCTGCTTTGACTTAGCATAATGTTTTCGAGGTTCATCCGTGTTGTAGCATGTATTAATACTTCATTTCCTTTTATTGTCAAATAATATTCCATTACATGTATATGCTACAGTTGTTTATCCATTTACCAACTGATGAACATTTGGGTTGCTTCAATGTTTGGCTATTACAAATATTATTGCTGTGAACATTCATGTGTAAGTTTCTGTGTGGATGTATGTGATCACTTCTCTTGGGTAAGTATTAACGAGTAAAATTGCTGGGTCATGTGGTAACTGTGTTTAACCTTTTAAGGAAGAGCTAAACTGTTTTCCAAAGTGGCTGCACTGTTTTACATTACCATTAGCAATATATGATGGTTTGAATTTTTTTTTACATCCTCACCAACCCTTACCCTCTGTCTAATTGATTACAGCCATCCTTGTGGATGTGAAGTGGTACTGATTCTGGTTTCCTTGCTGGCCAAGGATGTTGAGTATCTTTTTATGTGCTGCTAGTCATCTGTATGTCTCCTTTGGAGAAAGGTCTAGTCAGATCATTTGCCCATTTTTAATTGGGTTATTATTTTATTATTGAGTTTTAGGATGTCTGTGTTTACTTTGAATACAAGTCCTTTATTAGATACGTGATTTGCAAACAATTTCTTTCATTTTGTAAGTTGCCTTTTTACTTTCTTGATGGTGTTATTTGCACTACCCCATGACTTTTTATAGCCTCCATGACCTCAGAATTTTATCCATCAATTGATCCATCCATCCATCCATCCATCCATCCACCCATTTATTCAATGATTCACTGATGAGGAGCCTGTTGATTGACTTTTTCTCCTCCTTCAAGTATGAAACGTTTTAATATAAAGAAACGAGAGGCTTATTCATTGGTTGGGAGGGCAAGGGGAGCAAAGGTCAGGGAAGCTCTTGTCAGCTGTTAGCCTGTGGCACCAAAGTGGGTGATTCTTGAGTTCACCGGGAAACCACTGTAACTCTCGATAACCTCTGGGTAGCTCCCATCAACAGAACTTTTTCTGGCTCTAATCGATTTCCTTTCCTGACTTGTGAGTGAGAGGATTTTTCTGTGGTATGAAGTAACCAAGTGAAAAAAACCTTCATGGAAAACACAGTAAGGAACAGGTGTGTATTTCACTGGTTAACTAATGTAATCCCTATTTTGCAGGACCTTTGTGTTGAGCCATGGGGTCATGCTTGACAATTCATTGTAAGAAAAATGGGCTTTGAAAAACATGTCAAGAGGCCGGGCGTGGTGGCTCATGCCTGTAATCCCAGCACTTTGGGAGGCCGAGGCGGGTGGATCACCTGAGGTCAGGAGTTCAAGACCAGTCTCAACATGGAGAAACCCCGTCTCTACTAAAAATACAAAATTAGCCAGGTGTGGTGGCCGGCACCTGTAATCCCAGCTACTCAGGAGGCTGAGGCAGGAGAATTGCTTGAACCTGGGAGGCGGAGGTTGCAGTGAGCTGAGATCGTGCCATTGCACTCCAGCCTGGGCAACAAGAGCGAAACTCCGTCTCAAAAAAAAAAAAAAAAAAAGAAAAGAAAAAAGAAAAACATGTCAAGAAGTCCATATCCAGATTAATATACTTTCAGAAAACTGTTTTATGTAAAATGTTTATATTCATTTTCCACTCGGCACATACTTCACACCTCCCTCTTAAGAAAATAACAAAACAAAACAAAACTCAATACCTTATTTCCTTTGGAAAAGTCTGGATATTTTATAACACTTCAAGTTAAACTGCATTATATGCTGTTCAACTGGTAACTGCAAACAGTTATCTCAGGTGAGTTTGTGTAGTCATAAAGGGAAGCAAGGTTTGTGGCCAAACTTAATTAGCTTTGCCTTTTTCTTTGAACTGCAATCTGTGTTCCAAATGACAGTTGGCTTCAATTTCCTCATTCGTGTCATATATATAACAACATATACTTCATTATACGATTAACAATGTGTACATGCCTCAATCAGTGCCTGGCTTAGAGTAGGTGATCCATTCATTTATTAACTTTCATCTTTTCTTGATTTTGAAGCAGAGGGTCAAGCCTGGAGAATGTGGTTACATTTACACAATGGAGAAAACAATTTATACAAAATACCTTAGGATCAGGCATCTGCATACGAACAGAACATTTGCAAGTATATTTCCCTTTAAGGATGGGATGGGGGGTGTGGTATGGTAAGATATCAGGTGTATGGAATGCTTGGAAATGCCAGATTTTCAGTCACAGAGGCCACAGTTTGCCTGGCACCCCTTGGGTGGTCAGTGGAGACACATGCAGATCAGAGGGCTGGCTCCGGATCAGGGCTCCCTGTGCAATCTCACTGGGAAACATCTGCTCTACGGAAAGAAGCAGACCAAATGGCCCCAGGAAAGATTCAAGTCAGATGGAAAAAATGAAGTCTCTTAAGCCCTAGGCTTAAGTTCATTTCCTAAAAAAGGCACATGGTGTACTTAGTAGCATTTTTAGAGGAATGTCATTCCTTGACATTGGTGTGATGGTCTGGGATGCACTCTACAGTGAAGATAGGGTGTGTGGCTTGAAAGAAGGGCAGAGTCTTCAGATTGGGCCGAGTGAATGAGGAGGTTGTCCCTTTTATTTTATGATTCATGATCTTGCTTCAGCTCTGGGTGATCCTCTTTGATTTGAACTTCCCTTCTCATTCAAAGACATGCAGACATAGCATGTGTCGTAACACTGAGGTTAAGTAATGCAATAGCATGGATCTTGGACATCTACTAGCCACAAGGCACTGCGTGAAGCTCTGTAGGGGTTGTAGATAGACAGGTATAGGATACCATCATTTTCCCCAGAAACTGGCAGTGGAGTTGAAAAGGTAAGCAAGACATCTATGATGCTTAGTTTGATGTGTCAACTTGGCTAGACTATAGTATCCAGTTATTTAATCAGACACTACTCTAGGGGTTGCTATGAAGGTATCTTGTAGATGTGGATGGCATCTACACTCAGTCGGCTCTAAGTAAAGGAAATCACCCTTGATAATGTAGTGTCATCTAATCAGTTGAAGGCCTTAAAAGCAAAAAGTGAGGTTTCCTGGATAAGAAGACATTCTGCCTTAATACTGCACCATCAACTACTGCTGAGTTTCCAGCCTGCTGGACTGCCCTACAGATTTCAGACTTGCCAGACCTCACAACTATGTGAGCCAATTCCTTAAAATTAACCGGTACCCTCCCCAGCCCCCTATGGGTCTCTTTCTCTGGAAAAACACTGACACAGGATCCAATAGCTTGATGCAAAGCACAACGTATGCTCCATAAGAGCAGGGACTTTGTTTTGTTCACTCGTGTATCTCAGCAGTTAAAACAATGCCTGGCATCTGCTTGACACTCAATAAATACTTCTTGGATGAATGGAGAGATGGTTTGGTGGCTGGATGAATGGATGAAATAATTGTGGTATGAACAACAGGAATAGTACAGAATGTTACTACTCCCCAGACAAAATCATAGCATTCTTAGAATCAACCTTCAATTTCAATTTTTATGCTTTTTTTTCTCCTAAAACTAGAATGTATCACATGTAAAATGATGAGGAGTCTGAACCAAAAGCCGCCTGTTCCACTTGCCAGTGATTAGTTTAAAAATGGGGTGGGGAGGGCCTAGATTCTGGACTGTGGGATGTTAAGAAGTATATTACATGTGGCTGGGAAACTTTTCTTCTCCTGAAACAAAAATCCTCTTTCTTCTCTGGATATAAAGTTAACTGTATATGATGCTTTAAGTTTCTGTAGCCATTTTTTATAGTGGAACAAGGGCTGAGCCACAAGAATTACAGAGAAATAGAGCAAGAGTCCTGATACAGCACATCTGAAGCCCATCTTAGCTGAATTCGGGACTGTATGTGTGTTTGTGTGTGTGTGTGAGAGAGAGAGAGAGAGAGAGAGAGAGAGATAAAAAGAGAGAGAGAATAAATTCGTCTTTTGTTTAAGATGGTTTGAACGATGGTTTTTGTTACCTGAGCTAAAGGCATCTTGATTCATTAAATGAAAATACAGTCATGCTAGAATGGCTAGAAGTGGCTAGTAGTTAAGAAAACTTTAAAAAGCTGAGTGTTTGATATCATCAATGATGAGTTGCTTACCAGGATAATTTAGTTGTTGGTATACATTGGTTTAGGTACTCCTTAATTGGGAAGTTTCTTAAAAACCAGGGAAAAGCTCCTGAAGAATCTGAAAGAACACAGAAGTACCCATGTGTTAATAGTGGAAGACATTACACAAAATTGCAACCCTATGTCCTTCACTCAAAAACCAGTGGAGGTAGTTTCAAGGGGCCTACAAGCAAAAAGCTGCCTAATTCTCAACAGCTCTTTGCTTGTTCTTTTTTCTTCTTCTTTTTTTTTTTTTTTTTTTTTTTTGAGATAGGGTCTCATTCTGTCACCTAGGCTGGAGTACAGTGGCGCAATCTCAGCTCACTGCAATGTCCACCTCCCGAGTTCAGTGATTCTCCCACCTCAGCCTGCTGAGTACAGGCATGCGCCACCACACCCAGCTATTTTGTTGTTGTTGTTGTTGTTGTTTTTGTTTTTTTGTTTTTAGTCAAGACGGGGTTTCGCCACACTGGCCAGGCTTCTTTGTTTTTTCTGAGTGAGTTATCACATTTTACACCCTGGACTATTGCATCCCAATGTTGTTCCTAATAGCCTTCAGGGGATATAGGGTGCCAGGGTGGAGCTGGAAGAATTATATATGTGTCTGTTTTGCTGGTTTGTTCTTGACAGGGTGTTAAGGAATGTGAAGGATCTGAGATTTTACTCCATTTACAAGTTAACAAGTTTGTCTGCCAGCCCTGGGGATGATGGCAGAAGACATGAGACTCCTATGTCAGAGACAAAAGATGTTATTATTCACTCATGGCAGAGCAAGAAGCATAAACATCATGTTTATATTGGTCACCTGCCCCTCCATGTCTTATGGGGTTGATGTGGAGGGACCCAGGTGAATGCTGTGCATTCAGTGGGCTGACCTCACACCTGAGGAACCCTTGGCTTAGGGAACCTGAATCTTAGGGCTGCTAGCAAACCTCCCCTTTTCTCTGGAGAGAGACATCATCTTTTCTATGCTGGGCAGTAGGCAAATCTTCCCTTTACTCTGGAGGCTGTCACTATCTCTATCTTGCAATGCTGCTTACTATACAGACATCCTTCAAAAGATAGTCCAGGGTGAAAACACAGTTAGTGCTATGCTCCCAGGACACTCAGAAATGCAAGAGTTACAAGGAAACTGCCTCCCTGGAAGGGGCTGGGGAGGGGCGTAGGGAATTGGGGAGAGTCTAACTGGGTTTATAGGATACCAAAGTTGTGACCCACTAGATTACCAGTGTGAATGCATAGTAGTGTTTTGGTGGATGGTTTTGTGACAAGAAGATGTGAAACCCCACAGACAGTTTAGGATGATTACCAAATAGGAAGGGATATTGCTATAGCTCTTTGTCTGGGGCAATGAAGTATTTCACTGGAGCTGCTTAGAAATAAAGTGTTCTGTTTCATTGAAAATGAGAAGAGCAGCT